>NC_140957.1:67518469-68153469 GCF_014529385.1 Adiantum capillus-veneris
TTAACCTTCACCACCTTCACTTAATCCACCACAGTTTTCTCACATCTCCACCCTGTAATCTATTGCTTGAGAGAATATGTCCAACATGAAAGTAACAATAACTTGGAAGGTTGGTGGTCAGATAGTCAACCGTGACATTCAGTTGAAGGGAAACTCATTGTTGCTTAGTGCTTACTATTTGCAGAGTTTGCTGCCTCCATCTTGCCATTTTCAATCACTATCTGCTCTTATTGAAAGTGATTGTGGCCTAACAAAAGTCTTGCTGCAACCACAGTGGGATATAGAAGGTCATCAGCATTTCTTAATAGATGGTTCTTTTTCGAGCTTGTTTGAGATGCTTCATTCAGACACATTTATACAGGTATCTGACAATGAGAAAGGAAATGACAAAGAGATATTTGAAGATGTTTTAAGCATTGTGCATCTTGAAAGTAGTGGTGACGATATAGGACAGCTCAAAACTCAGTCAATCCTCATTTGGATTCAACAAAATCCAGGGGCAAAAAAGTTAAATGATCTGTTAACATTATGTGGAGCTCCTTTGCAAGTTGCTGAACTTCCACAACATTATGATGGAAATTTGTGTTTTGAGTTACCTGCGACTCAGGATAAAACAAAACGAATGACAGGGATAGAACAACGCTTTGATGGTCACTTGTGGACTCGCCCATCTGTGACAACCATGGAAATAGCATGCACAATTCGTCTAAGCCACTGTTTGGGATTCATGCAGTGTAATTATTCAACGTGTCCTCATTATATTAAGGAACAAGAATTTAATAGTAGAGATTTTCATGGATATTTGGACAGACAGGTGAAAAAGGACTACCTTGCAATGGAAGATAATACAACAATAACTTGTCATTATTGTCAGAAGGTTGTTACTTGTGTTGCTGCTTGTCCCTGCAAAATCTATTATGTTTTGCCTAGAGATGGTACAATGTTACGACTGGTACAATGTTACGACTGGCAATACATGTTGGTAAACATTGTCATAATGTTAAGGCAGGAACCTCTAGGGCTACTATTTCAAGAGTGCGGAAACTGGTAGGTGCAGTACTAAAAATAGAAAAGGGTGGCCCAAGAAAAATTCAAATGTTGGTGGCTCAACAACTTGTTCTTCACTCCTTGATTGGTGAGGAAGCTGAAGCTACATCCGATGTACAATTCAATGATTTTTCGGAAGAAATGATGCCACTGGTTCAAACCAAAGGGTAAGAAAACTCAATTTGGTTCCTTGAATTTGTTAATTTTTTAACTATTATAAATTTAGCCTTCTTGTGATGCATCGTGTAGGTTTTCTTCAATTGTTTCAAAGGAGAGAAAGAGTCAAGGTGCTGTTATAGGGGATGGATATGATAATATTTTATTGCTTCAAAAAAAGTGCATGTTTCCTTTTTTTCATGGGAGTAGATTTCCTGGATAGGGTGAAGAGGATGACAAGTGCTTCCTATTTAAAATGTCCACTAAAGGACCAGGTTCTGGGATTGATCTAGTAAATCGGATGAAAAGAACTGAAACTGGTGACTTGAGAAATGCGTGGGTACATTTTGATTTTACCCATAGAATAGATGGATGGGCAACAATGTCATGCTCAGTTTATGATCCAAGGTAATCTTTAAGTATTTAAATATCTCGTATTTTTTAATCATTAAATAAAAGAAGATGTGTGAAAATGTTTATGTCGAATATCTTGCAGCATACGATCACTATAAATAATTGCTATATGTGAAACTAAAGAGGAGGATGCAAAGACTCAAGTTATTTTTTGGGAGAGCCTTACTTCAACAATGGAAAAGTACGGACATGGTGCAGCTGACTTTGCAGGTTTTATGTCTGATGACGCTGGTGCAAATTGGAATGCTATTCGAACAGTCTTCAATGGCGGGCCAGATAATATAATGGAGGGATGTGAACAATCATGCCTATTTCATTGGGAGCAGAGTCTCCACAAATATGCTAAAAAGTGGATATCTCAACATCTAACAAATCAACACATTGTGCTTGCATCTCAAAAGGCGCTTTCAATTCAAAAGTGGTGGAGACAACATCTATCTACAGAGAGCATCACAAGAGTGAGCAGATGGTTTAAATGGTGGGAGCAACGAATTTCACACTGGGGAGGAATTGGAACAGATGTAAGTACCTTTATGACAATCTATATTTTTAGAAAAATTTCTTTTCATACATGAAATTTATAAATTTTAATTCATGTTTTTTTGCATTTCATAGGGTGGTCTAAGTCCGTGGGAGCGGGCACAAATTCCCAATGTTAATTTATCAGAAAGTGTACATGCCAGTTGGTTAGCAGGTGAAGGTGGAAAGGGAAAAATATCCTTGTATGATGCATGTGTAACAAATGTTATAAACTCATATATTCAATGTGCAAAGCGTTTGGGATATACTACTGGGTGTTATATAGGAACGAGTTCCACAATGGAGACCTTGCTTTCTCGAGTTGAATCTCAGTAAACTCCAACTCCAACCAACGTGGCCCATCTATTACACGAGGCTGTTGCAGGGACTCCCATGTATGCGCAACCAATTTTTCATGGAGACAAAGAAACAGTACAACGCAAAAAGAGGGGCAGAACAGGAACAAGTAGCTCCCATCGGTCGGAATATGTCATGGAATCTAAGCAACGAAACCATCGCGATCGACAAAAAAAAATCAAGTTTGATACCCAAGGACCAGGTATTTCTAACATTCCGCTGCAAATTAGTGACAGTGATGATGATATTGGATCTCAAAAAGAAACAACCACACCTTTGTCATCTAAAACAAACAATGTGTTTGAGAGTGATGTGCCACGCACTCAGTGGGCCCTCAGGAGAATGCCCATTCAAAGTCAAAGAAAATGTTTTGGAACAGTAGGGAGAAAAAATTGTGACAATATCTTCCATAGTCGCTCAATTGGTCTTGTTGCTCCATGTATATGGTCCGAAAGAATGTTCAAGGGTAAAACAATCGAGCAATGGTTATGGTTTTGTAATCATGATATTTTGCATACCCAATCAATCAAAAGACAAGTCAAAGATTTACCTCCTGCTCCAAATGTTTGGCCAGTAGCAAGAGGGACAGATATCTCCACACAGGAACTTGCCGCGCTGCATCAGAGTGGATTTCGGACAGAGAATTCAATGGTAAATCCACAACCTCTTGCTGGCGACTGCAAAGAAGGTGGTGGCAACTCGAGGAAGAAAAAGTGGAGGCATGGAATCTCTAAAGAGGCCATGAAGAAATTGGAAGCATGTAATAGTATGACAATTATATTTTTGGATGAAGTGAAAAGGTCTCAAGAGCATGTAATTTTCCGAGTTCTCACTAAAAATAAATATGAGATTCATATAAAACAGAGTCCAGCATGCACGTGTCCGGATTTTCAGAAGCGAGAGAACACCAACAAATCCTTTTTGGCATGCAAACATATGTACTATGTGTACACAAAAGTGCTCGGACTTGAACCTAAGGAGCACATGATTATTCATCAGCCAACCCTCTCACCAATGGACATCGCTTTTATTCTTGGACAACCAAGGATGATTTCTCCCTCCATTTAATTACAACTGGTTTGGTATGCTTCTTTTACTCAACTAGAATATTGATCTATGATATGAAAGTGTTTTTCTGTATTTATTTTGGTTTATTATACTTGTGATTATTTATCTTGAAAAAACATTGTTTATGCAGCAAAGGATTTCAAATTTCAAGCAAAAGATATGAAGCATCTTACAAGATATTTGGGAGCAAATTACTTGCCTTTTAGAGTGACCATTACATTTATGGCGACTATCCTTTTTTGTACTCTAATTTTGATCTTATCCTGTGGTAGTTTTGCGAATGTACTTATATCCTCAAACTTATGTTGTTTCAAAAAGCAATTGCTTGGGAAAAATAGTATTGTCTCTATCTGGCATTATTTTTGACTTCATCACATTTATATATGCTGTGGATTATATTTAACTCTGAAATTAGTGTTGTCTCTATTCTGCATGATTTTTTACTTTATCGCATGTTTATATGCTGTGGATTATTTCACTCTGATCACATGCGTTGCGAGCATATTTGACTCTAATGGCATGAGTTGTGAAATGGTGATTTTATTTGTTTACATTTTTTCCGTCGTTATGCCCTCTCTCTCTCTCTCTCTTTCTCTGCGTAGTGATATACAACTCTATGATTTTACTTTCTCTCTCTAGAAGAGAAGTCACACACTCTCTCTCTCTCTCAAGGATTTATGATCTCTTCTTCCAATGGTAACTCGCATAAATACTATCTCTCTAGAATTTATACTTTCTCTCTCCGTCAACCACACATATATGGAGTCTTATGACGATTGAAAATTACATTAAATAGATACTTTATGCTATGACACATATTTGGTTAAAAAAACTCTAAAGATTGCTAAAATTTTCAAAAAAACTTGAAATGAAAAACTCGCAAATGTTAACACTAGGTTGGTAACCTAACAGGACATAAAAGTGTCCTTTCAGGGTTTTGAAAAAAACCTCCAAAACCATAGTAGATCCACTCATTTTGTAAAATCCTTTCATGAGGTTATAGTTCAAGGCCTACTAAACATGGAAAAAATAAGAAACTTGTAAAATTTCTCATCTTTTGGTCACACCAAGCCTCCAAAGTTGATGGACCGGTGAATTTTCATCAAAACAGTCATTTCTTACGTTTTGTTGCATAAAAATAAGATTAGGGATTTTTGTAGGACTTGAGATAAATTCCCTAGTTAACTTCAATGGGTTGGTGATCAGAACATATGATTGCTTCTCACTCACTATTTTTTGTTTTGCCAAAATAAATAGGTACAAATTTTTACCATTCTGCAAACCTATCATCAAAGTTTCTATAGCCACGCTCAATACAAATAATATATGCATGTTTTCTTAGTTCCCTATTGTCCTTTATGTTCATAAGGATCCATGGAGCATGTCAAAAGAATAATACATATCTTACCAAGGGGAATCTTGGGGACAAAGATGAAGTGTTAAATACAGCAAACATGAAAAAACTAGGTTGAACATTATGAGTTGTAGAATCCCATAGAAACTATTCAATATCTAGCCAAATTTGATCCTTATGACTAGATATGGTTACTACCTACAAAATACATGTAGTTTTCACAAGAAACTAACAATATTGAAAAAGCTATACTTGATATACTAGAATGTTTCGTTTTCTTCCATAATTGAAAAAATCAACCATCGTTGTGTACTATGCAAAATAGGGTATTAGGTGCCCCAAAACTCAAGGAATGTTAGCTTTATGTTACAATATGCGACATAGAAAATAAAAAATGAATTTGGATATCATGAAATCCACCAAAAAAATCATAGAAGAGCTAAAATTGGCTAAAAAACAGGATTCGATAATTTTTGTAATTTGGTTATAACTTACAACTTTAATATTTATTTCTCCCTAGAAGCATCAGGACATGTTGAGGACTACTAAAGATAGTTCTCTAGCATTATAGACCTCACAAACATGAATTCTAGAGTGGTATAGTTGCAAAAAGTTGAAAAAAGCCAAAAACAGGACCCGTTTTTTCACACAGTTTAGGTTGTGAAATGTTGTGCAAGGACAATGTTAAAGATGGAATTGATATTCCAAAAAAATGTCGAGTTTTTTTCAGCTCATGAGACAACTTTCTAGATAGATAGCACCTCAAAATCCATTTTGAAACTCTTGACATAATTCAAGGAAAATGGTCACTTCACAGGACATAAAAGTGTCCTAGGACATAAAAGTGTCCCATTACCAACCTAGTGTTAAATCCCCTTTATAAAGTGACCACAAACAGAGCATAAATTAACAATTTTTTTAAAAAAAACCAAAGAACAAAATTTGCTTTAACTCAGATTGAAACCAAAACAAAACCTTCTCATTCTCTTCTATATCACACATAACACTACAAAAGTTTGTCACCAACAGAACAAAGGACATTAATATGCAACAAGACATACAAATTTGCATGCATAGACAACACACACACACTTTTCGACCTTTCAGACATACAATAGTAACCTCTATACACAAATTGCAGGCTATGGTTGGAGTTTTGGTGCAGAGCGGTCCCCGACATCAGAGCCAAAAATGTCGACTATACAAGGACCTTTCTCAATGCCATATGCGAGCCAAAGGGGTTGCAAGCACACAACCTTTGTAGAGACAAGCACTACAACAATAGAGAGTATGTCACTTACCTCCAACGTTGTTGTGTTGCTAAGGGAATCTTGCACCCTCCAAGAGGAAGAAGCCACTACTGTTGCTGCCCATCCTCATTGCTTCCACAATATTCCCTTCTGCTCGATCGCCTACGCCTTCTCTCTCTCTCTCTCTCTCTATCACACACACACACACACACACACACACACACACACACACACACACACACACACACACACACACACACACACACACACACACACAGATGCTCATAGATAAACAACCCAAGAGGATAAGGAAAGAGAAAATCTTAGTACCTTCAAAATGAGTAAAAACTAGGTTTACAATCCTTATCTATGGGTCCATCCCTTTCACATATGGGAACCCACATTTGGCTAGCTAGCACTAATTAAGTATGGTGCACCTCTCATCGGCGATCACCAACCCTTAACCATAAACCTACGGGATTGACAAGCGCAACCCATGACTAAAAATATGAAAAAAAAAGAATAATGGAATCATGGGTTCACATGCCCTCGCATGCTCACAAGATGATTTGACTTCTGACTGCAGAAGAAATAGTTCACACACCAGTTTTCAATATAGGGCAAAGGCCACAATCCCAACAAACCTCTCCTTGGACTTTGAACTAAACTAGTGACCCACTACAAAGATCTCATACTACCACAAAGGCCAAACCACAAGGGTTTTTCCATGAAGGCTATATATAGTGACTCAATGGACTATGGTGCCACAGAGTCTAAAGACTCCTCCCCTCAAACCATGAGCCTTTTATGTTAAGAGATAGAGAAGGAGAGATATTGAGCTCTTACAAGCGCACACACACACACACGCACACACACACACACACACACACACACACAAATGGAGGCAAAAACCTTCTACTTCTTCTTCTTCACGTAGTCAAGATAAGAAGTCTACAAAAAATAAAAGGGAAAGTGCAACATAATGAAAAACTAGTATACCGGTCTAGTGTGAACCACTAGTGAGTAACGTGCCATCACTTAGGTAAGTAGACCAAGTCGATGTAGTCTAGCTATATTATCACTGGCAAAGATATGTTGGTGATAGCTAAAAACCGCCCTAATTTTGCCTCTCCAATGGCCTTTATGAAGATATCTACAATCGTCACATAACGTGACAAGAGAATATATATATATATATATATATATATATATATATATATATATATATATATATATATATATATATATATATAGAGAGAGAGAGAGAGAGAGAGAGAGAGAGAGAGAGAGAGAGAGAGAGAGAGAGAGAGAGAGAGAGAGAGAATGAACACAATACTGGGGACCGAAAGATGGGCTCGTCCCCCCTTTGAAGAGTATCTTCATTGATAGGGAGAAATATTATACAAGCACATGAACCAGAGGTGCGATGCTATTCCCAGGCTTAGTTTTATCTCTTCTTCTGATGGATCGCTCCCACTCAGAATCTCAAAAACCAATCCCTTTTCTCAACTTAGAATCACATGAGCACACGCTCTCCTCTTCCAATACCAAATTGAAACACTCTCCGACGTCAATGTCACCTCCTAAGAACCTCTTTTTGATGAAGTGGTAAGCACCTCAATTTGCCAGCTCTATGCTAGTAAGGTTGTCACAGTAGATGACAACCACCCTTTGCACATGTACTCTAGAATCTTGAACGTTAAGTAGTAATTCCAACCGGCCTTTGTACATGTACTCTCAAGTCTTGAAGTATTAATCCCAACCATGCGACCTCACATACCTCCATTGCAACACCCTTGTACTTTGTCATCCACAAACGGATGGCCAAAGTGAAATAGCTAACCTAACAATTCTCGATCTACTAAAAGCCTATGTAACGGAAGTAGATCAAAGATCCCAATGGGAGAAGTACTTACCCTTAGTGGAGTATGCTTACAATAACACTGTACATACTTCCATGGGAAAAGCACCTTTCGAGGTAATTGAGGGAAGATCGAAAAGTCCCTTGCTACTTAAGGTACATGGGAAGATCTTCGCTGCAGATGAGTATAGCCGAGACCTACAAGAATCTTTTCAAAAGATTAAGGATGCTATCTATATCTCACAGCAAAGGCAAAAGGATGCTGTTGACAAGCACAGAAGAGCCTAAGCCTTTAAAGAAAATGATTGGGTCTTATTAAAATTTCCCAAGGCTCGATTAAGGCACACGACGCGGGCAAGAATCCTACGGGACACCAAAAGTACTATGCTAAACTAGCAAAAAGGTACTATGGTCCCTTCCAGATTCTTAGGCCAATCAATGAGATGGCCTCCACCAAAGGAATGAGAAAGAAGTGAGTCTCCTGCCACCTCGGCGGAGATGGCTCCACGAAGACGGCGGGCTAAACGCTCTCCATCACCACCAAAGTGGAGAAGATCATTGTACCCTTCTCCACACCATAATTCAAAGAGGGATGATAAAAAGCAAGAGAAGAAAAAGGCGAGAAAGAGGACACCCTCTTCTTCATCCTCTTCCTCTTATGAAAATGATGGTGAAGACGATGAAGATCAAGACAAGAAAAAGGTGAGAAAGAGGTCACCCTCTTCTCCACCTTCCTCAAATTCTTCACCTTCTGAAGAAAGTGATGGTGCAACTTTTGAACCATAAAAAAGAAGAGGCCATAGGAAATCCTATGCCGCGTGGAAGAGGTCGTCCAGGCTCAAGAAGTTCAAAGAGGGAGGGAAGAGCATCTCTTTCCTTACCTATGATGGCACCTTTGGTGCTATGGACAAAGTTTTGGCCTTTATCCAACAGTTTGATGCGGCGTTTGGAGATGAGGGATTCACGGAGTCCTCTAAGCTACGCCATGTAGCTATGAACTTTCAAAATTCTTCCAGGCAATGGTGGTCTAGCCTACAAGCCAATGGTGAAGCTCCATGAACATGGAAAGCTTTAAGAGCTTCCATTATGAAGTAGTTTTTGGCCACTGATGCCAAAGACAAAGTACTCACCGAATGGCAAAGCTTAAAGCTCTCTCCCTATGAATCCATCCACAAATATGTAGACAAGTTTTGGGACCTACAACTCAAAGCCATTGTCTTCAAAAGTTCGATTTTGGAGAGCAAAAGCAACAATTTTGTGCGGGCTTAACCGAAGAAATGGCAGAGTATGTCAACTCCCAAAGGCCACGTACCATATCGGTGGTAATACACCATACTATGGTGGCCTCTCAAATCAATTTCCAAACGGGGGCTAAAGGAAATAATATGAGCCTAAGGGTAAGGACAATGTCCAAAAGTCTCCTGAGGGCAACTCCAACAAAGCTAAAGAGAAGGGAGTTTACAAAGGTAAAAACAAACTCTCTTCTGAAGAGCTTGAGCCTTATCGCAAGGATAAGCGGTGTTTCAAGTGCGGCGAACAAGGGCATGCGTAACACGCTTGTCCCCAAAAGATGAACCGCCAAGATCCTCCTAGAGCTACCTTGGTTGAAATCCAAGAGGAGGAGACTCACCAAACTCACCACAAAGGATCTCATCTATGCCATGCTTAGGGAAAGGTAAGAGAACATGATGCTTTTATTCTCTTTGACCCTGGTTCTACTCACAATTTTATATCTATAGAGTTGGCCACCAAGCTAGGCATACAAGCCTACGAGATGGGAGAAGTCCTACTCGCAGACAGTGCTTTCAAGAGGCAAGAAGCTTCAGTCACTCCCTTAATCAGGAAATTGAGGCTTCATGTCCAAAACTATGTGGACAAAGAGGACTTCTTTATCTCTCCTCTCCAACATGAGGATGTAATCCTAGGGGCACCGTGGTTTGACCGCCTGGCTGCCAATGTTAAATTTCCTGAAAGGAGAATCTCCTTTGAGTTCAGGGAAAAAGACATGTATATAGATGCTAAGGAAATGGGTAACACTATCCCGATTGTACATACACCAGCTTTCAACAAGTCAATAAATAGCTCTATTTCCGTGTACATGATTTTTGTTAAAGATTCTCAAAATGAACCTAATGCTTTAGCAAAAGCAAATAAAAGCAACCAAAAGGAATTAGAGTTATCCAATTTTCTCAAGGGGTTTCAAGATGTTTTTATTGACGACATCCCTTGTGAGCTACCTCCTAAACGAGGCAATGATGACCATGCAATTGAACTTCTTCCAGGAATTTCACCGCCTAACAAACCTCCTTATAGAGTTTCTCAAGCTCAACAAGAGGAGATTATGTGGCAAGTGCATGAGATAGTTGAGAAGGGCATGGTTAGGCCTAGCTCATCACCATTTTGCTCACCTGTGCTATTAGTGCAAAAGAAAGACGGCACATATCGTATGTGTGTCAACTATAGAGCACTAAATAGGATCACTATCAAGAATAGGTTTCCCGTTCCACGGGTAAAAGACCTGTTTGATAAGCTACAAGGATTGACCTACTTCAGTAGGATTGACCTAAAAAGTGGCTATCATCAAATAAGGATAGTTGATCAAGACATTGTAAAGACTGCATTTCGCACCACATTTGGTCTTATCGAATACATTGTCATGCCTTTTGGCTTGACCAATGTACCAGCCACATTCAACCGCTTGATGGAGAAGCTGTTAAGGCCTCATCGAACCTTCACTCGAGTGTTCTTTGATGATATTATCATCTACTCTAATTCATTAGACTAACACAAGCAACACATCTAGGTAATATTTCAAGTTCTAAGAGAGAATAAACTTTATGTTAATCGAAATAAAAGTGAATTTTTCTTGCAAGAGATTCAGTATTTAGGTCACATTATCTCTCAAGATGGAATCCAAATGGATCCATCAAAGTTAGAGGTAATAAAAGGATGGCCTAAACCAAGGAATCTTCATGAACTAAGAAGCTTTATAGGTATGTGTGCATACTATAGACGCTTCATCAAAAAGTTCTCACAAATTGCGGGACCATTACATGACCTAATAAAGAAAAGCGTTAGGTATACATGGTCTGCTAAGGAGAACAATGCTTTTGAAAAGCTTAAAGAAAATCTTATCTCTCAACCTATGCTTACAAAACCGGATCTCTCAAAACCATTTGAGGTCCAATGTGATGCTTGTGGTGATTGCCGTGGAGCTATTTTTCTCCAAGAAGGGTATGCCATAGGCTATGAGAGTCGAAGGCTCGACCCTGTTGAGCAACCTCTAGGCATATATGAAAAGGAACTCCTTGCAGTTCTACATGCCTTAGACTCATGGAAGCACTATTTATTGGGGACTCCTTTCATTCTGCGAACGGATCACCAAAGTCTTAAGTACTTCATGACGCAGAACAAGCTCTCCGACAAACAAATGAGGTGGGAAAATTTCCTTTCGCAATTTCATTTTCATATTGCTCACATTGCTGGCAAGCATAATCAAGTAGCTGATGCACTCTCAAGACGACCGAGAGTGAATGCGGTTTCCATAGCAACTCACAATGATCTATCTTCAATGATAGATGAGTATGCTATTGATACCTATTTTAGAGATGTGATTTCAGCCCTTGCATTAGGGAAGAAAGAAGAACCATTTACTTACAAGATGGTTATCTTCTCTATGGCAATAGACTATGTGTCTAACTCACTACGTGAGAAAGTAACGTATGAATCTTATGCTCCACCTTATGTGGGGCATAGAGGGATTCAGTCTACCTTAAAGGGAATGGAAACATATTTCTATTGGCCTACCATGAAATTGAACATACAAGAGTATGTTTCTAAATGTGTGGTATGCCAAAAGACAAAATTTGATAGAGGGAAGCAACTTGGATTGCTTCAACCCTTGCCAATCCATAATTCACCATGGGAGAGCATGTCCATGGATTTATCTTTGGATTGCCTAAGTCTATCCATGGGAATACGGGAATATGGAAAATAGTCGACATGTTCAGTAAACAAGCTCATTTTATACCTGTCAAAAAGTCTATCAAAGCCAATCAAATGGCAACCCTCTTCATTTCACAAATTTTCAAGTACCATGGCTTGCCAATGTCAATAGTGTCGGATAGAGATCCTAGAATGACCACTAATTTCTGGAAGGATCTCTTTGAGAATTTAGGGACAAGGCTAAACTTCTCTTCGGCCTATCATCCACAAACGGATGGCCAAAGTGAAATAGCTAACCTAACAATTCTCGATCTACTAAAAGCCTATGTAACGCAAGTAGATCAAAGATCCCAATGGGAGAAGTACTTACCCTTAGTGGAGTATGCTTACAATAACACTGTACATACTTCCACGGGAAAAGCACCTTTCGAGGTAATTGAGGGAAGATCAAAAAGTCCCTTGCTACTTAAGGTACATGGGAAGATCTTCGCTGCAGATGAGTATAACCGAGACCTACAAGAATCTTTTCAAAAGATTAAGGATGCTATCTCTATCTCACAGCAAAGGCAAAAGGCTACTGTTGACAAGCACAGAAGAGTCCAAGCCTTTAAAGAAAATGATTGGGTCTTATTAAAATTTCCCAAGGCTCGATTAAGGCACATGACGGGCAAGAATCCTACGGGACACCAAAAGTACTATGCTAAACTAGCAAAAAGGTACTATGGTCCCTTCCAGATTCTTAGGTCAATCAATGAAATGGCCTATCAACTCAAGCTGCCCAATCATTGGCTCATACACAATGCTTTCCATCTGAGCCTATTAAAGCCTTACAAAGGAGAGGCAGCTCAAGAACCAACTATTGAAGACCCACCGGAGATCGAGGACCAAGAGGAGGTGTTGCAGCCCGAGTCCATTCTCTGACATGAAGACAAGGTACTAAGAGGCGGTAAGACTATCCAACGACATCTTATTAAGTTTAAGAATTATCCTTTTGAAGATGCTAGATGGATGCAAGGGATACAACTAAAGGATAACCTAAACCTTGTCAATGCTTACAATGCTTGCCAAGACTAAGCAAATGTACAAAGTATTAAAAATGAACAAAGTTTTGTCTTATGACTCTCTTTTTCTTTATTGTGCACAAAAATGAAGTAGTATGCATGCTTAGATCAAGTTTGCGGAGACGACGTCTCCCAAACACCAAGTAGAGCTTGTCACTCTACTATGGAAGATTGATAGGACTAATGTGCAGGCATGCTTGCGGCAGCCTCAAGCTCTCAAGCACCAAATGGACTAGTCATCCATTGTGGAATGATGTCGTAGGGTAACATAGGGATCCTCTACCCACTAAAAAAAGGACTCATGAATATGCTTTATCTTCTCTACACCATAGTCGAGGACGACTATGATTTCAAGAGAGAGGTAATGTCATAATAATCAATATCTAATTCTCCTAAATGATTTTCTCATGTTAAATTGATCATTTAATATGGGGAATTGCTAGGGGAGAAAAAGCTAGAATATTGGTTAAGCTAGCAGACCGGCCACAGTAGGCATCAAAAGGAGGGAGAATAGGGGGGGCCATCTGCAAAAGAGCCACATGCAACAATGGGCTAAAAAGACCCTAAGGTTCAGCCCATTTAGACTTCCAAAATGCTAAGGTTCCAAAATTCAAAGGTTGTGTCCAAAGGTCAACCATAGGGGAATTGGATGCTTTGTGTGTGTACAAAAAAGTCTTTACAATCCTACTTAGGAGGGGGCGAGCCTTGCATGTAGGGGATGAGAGAGAAAGCCACACACACACACAAGATCCCTAGCCCAGATGCCCACAAGGTGTACCCAATTTCTATTGGATGGCCTTGGAGGTGGACCAATGAGAATTAGGCTAGAGTAAATCTAGTTTAATTAATTTAAAAACACTTAATAAAAGAACCAATGAGAATTAAGTCCTCTAGAAGACTATTGGACAGTCTCCCAAGGGGTCCAATGAGCATTTAGCAGCCCAATGGCTTGCTTGATTCCTATTGGCCAAGAGGCAAAGGGGTCCAATGAGAGTTTAGTTGAATTATAAAATTACCTAAAGCTCCCACAAAAGGGGAAAGGGGGACACATGTCAGAAGGCTATCACTTATGCTGCTTTATTGTCATTGGCTAGCACTAGGGAGGTCCAATGAGAGGACAGCAAGAGCAAATAGCAAGAGGGCTCGCCCAAGAGAGAGAGGGGGCTGATTTTTGCAAGGATTATCACACACACACTCACACAATCTCATGTGTGAAGTAAAGAAGGATCTCTCTCCTTCTCAAGCTTTAATGGAAAGCTTACCACCTACTCCAAGCTTGTGGGAAGGGAGGCCTACACCAACAACTCTTGGCTTTGTGATGCAAATCCAACCAAGAGCCAAGCTTCAATGCATGCTCATCTCCTCTACCATGCTAATTACTAAGCTAAGCTATGCTAATATGAGTGATTATGTGAGGAGATGTACATCTTTCTCGTAAGAATACTCCTACTTCCTCTCAATCTACTATCATACCCTGCTAGCTCTCACCATCTTCGAAGGTGTGTGAGGTCTTGGGTCTGAGACCGGGGATAATTGATGTTGTGTTTGCTAAGTGTTTTGCTTAGTGCATGAAGCTTTCATCTTCATTGCACTAGCTAGGTCTTGAAGGAACACAAAGAATTGTATTGTACAATGTCTCTCTTGATGGGAGAAACCATAATACAAAGCCTTTTGGAGGGGGGACCGGCTCCATGTAAATCCGGTCCTCAACTGTTGTCAATAGCTTAATTTCTCTCTCTTTTGAAAGTATTGTTCATGCTATCTAACTAGGTGTTATGCTTTTTGTTGCTCTCTCCACCCAAGCACTCTTGTAATTCTCATTAGGAATCTATTCTAATGAAATGCCCACTATGTTCATGCTAATTTCCGCTACACACAAGTTTTTAGGCCATTAAATGTTACACTATTATGTATATTTGACTTGCTTGCATGTACTTTTTAGCGCCAAGATTTGGTGGCCACACAAAATGCATAGTATTAAACACTATGGGAAGCTCCGATCTTCAATTTTTCCAATAAAAATAAAAATTTTAGTGTGCAAGAAGTACTTTGGTCCAGCCTATCACGCTCTGTCATGACAACACTGTAACCTTGATGAACAATTGTCTATATCCTTATATGAATTTATTCTCTTGACTTGTCCTTTTGCACATTACCTATTCACTTGACAAGCAATTTAACTTGATTTTTTGATAATTTTTTTTGGGTCTCTATGTAATTATTCTTTATTTATTTTTGTTAGAATTGCTGTGATAAAAAGCCTTAATTTTTTACACCAGATCTCTAATGATGTATAGACAATTTTTTCAAGATCCAACGGTCATTTGATTGTTTACGAAATGTAGAATGTGAAGATGTAAAAAAGTAGAATCTTTAACGGTTCATTTTGTTTAGATCTAGCGCAGAAAATAGCAAAGACTAATAAGAAGATCTTTAGGGAGTTTATTTTTAAGATATAATAAATTATTTATATTGCCACTCAATTTGATTTGCATGTATCTTATAGCTTTCATCATAAAGTACTCATGAAAAAAAAAATTGAGTCACTTTGAGTTAGAGAAAGTAACTTTTCTACTCTTTTAATTTTTTCACTTCCACACTTAACTTAAGGTGTGGCTCCTTAGGTTTGGTAAAGTGTCAAGCCTAGAAATTTTGACACTTGTCCATATTTCATGGTTTGATCTCTTTCTCCCAATCCTACTTGTCTATTCCATGTCATACAAGGAGGCTGCCACATCACCAAAAGTCCATGTCATCACCCCATGTCACCTTCCACATCACCATAGTCAAAAGTTTAACTTCACACTTGGTGTGCCACGTCATTCTACCAACCACCTCATACACCAACGTCAACCGCCACCTTGCATGCCACCTCACATTAGATGCCATGTCATCCACCACCTCACGTGACACTTGTCCATGGTGCTTGCATGGCTTGCCACATTACCCGCCACCTCACAATCCACTAAGCATGACACATCATCAACTCTCCAACTCACCATCCACCTTTTTGCCACCGAAACATTCCATGTCACCATTTTGGCATGTCACATATGACATGGCAGTTGAGGAGGATTTGACTGTCACATCATATTGCCACATAGACTGGCCATGCCATCTATGCATGTCCACCTCATAGCCACATCATTCATTTATATCTTTGTTTATATATATATATTTTTTTTATTTACATAATTTATTTATATCTTTAAATTATATAGATTATATATCATAATTATTATTAAAAGATAACTTAAAGCAAATTAATTTTATTATATATATATATATATATAATTTTAAAATATTACAATTATTATTAGATTTTTATTTATTTTAATTACTCTTGGATGAGAACTAAAGCATTATAATTTTTTAATATAGTTTTTCAAACAAAAATTCACTTAACATAAGTCAACTTACTTAAAAGGTAATTATACTTTTATATAAACTATTTATTTAAAACTTTATTGGTGTAATCTTATCCAAATTTATACCTTTTTAGATTACCTTAGGAAGACAATGTATATAAACCCTTTTTTTTATAGTGCACTTCATTTGAGAGTTTGAGCGTGAGTGAGTTTGTGAGTTTTGATTACTTATGCTCTTTTTATATCGCACTTCATTTAGGAGTTTGAGCGTGAGTGAGTTTGTGAGTTTGGAGCATTTATGCTCTTTTCATTCAATCACTATCTACTCTAACATTCATTTTTCTAAATAAGCACGGGTTCACAATCACGAAGGTCTCGAAAGCAAGATAAGCAACACAAAGACCCCGTCCACAAAGTTTGGGAGATGCAGAAGCAATTGCCCATGTGGAAGAAAATCGACGCAAAGCTTGAGAATGCAAGCAACAATCTAGAGCAAGAGTACGTGCGGATGTGCTGCAAGAGCCCACTACAGGCCCTACGATTGAGGAATCTGGGGGTGTTCACATGCATGTACCACCGTATGAGGGTGATTCTTCTTCTCTCCCTCTATCGCCTAGCTTTTTTCCTTCTTCCCCTTGCTCGGTCCCTCTACCATTTTTCTCAACATGTAAAGTCCCGCTAGGAGAGGGGTCACCCGCTTAGTGAGATCACACCCCCCAGGGTGGGTGCTTTTGGGGAGTTTCACATGGTGTCCCCAACCTTGCAGCATTTTGGTAGTCCATCGATGCAGCACAGTCACCTCATTTCTTCAAGTGGATCTCCCTTGCTTGCTCTTGGAGCACCCTCTAGAGTTGGCATGGAGGCATATGTGGACCCTACGGTAGCATCAAAGCCCAGTGTTTCGGCGATGTTACGCTCACTTAGCGCATCTGGAGCCAAATATTGTGCAGGCATCATTGCGAAGACCTACTTCAACGACATTGATCGCTCCTCACGCACTCAGGTGCTTGAGCATTTGTTGCAACACACTTGTGTCGTTGAGGCCCGTACATCTATTGAGATCCGTAGTCCGAGGACCCGACGTGCTACGGCGGCAGTTGTAGATAGTGTTTGACTCTCTTACATTGCAATATCTCAACGGGGATCGAGGGATGCACTTGCTGCTCGTTGCACACTCACTGCAGGAGTCGCAGCTACATCCGTCTCACAGGAATTTCTCGAGCCACTTCTAGTGTGTTGTGCATTCATCGACCCACCTTGCGTGCCGAACGACTTAGGAGACAACGACTTGATTTGGGACATAGTGATGAGCTATGGGTGAGCAGTGGACGTGCTCCACAATGCTCACGCATTCTAGATTCACACATGAGAGAGCTCATAGCACAGTTTTGGGAGGAGAATTGCCACGCCTTGCCAAACTTCAAAAAGGCAATTCGACATAGGATTGGTCGCAAGCAATACATAGAGCACGATGCTATGATCCTAGAGATTACAAAAAGTTAGCTCTTTCATGCATTCCAAGATGCCCACCCTGAGATTACCATTGGTCATCGCTCCTTCAAGGCTTGCAAGCCTTGGTACGTGCGATTCATGCACGAGAGGGAGACATGTTGTTGCAGATACCATGTTCAATTTCAGATTATGTATGATGTGTTCCGTGCTCATTCGGGGCATGATGGAGAGGTCCCAACGGGGCCACGAGACTTCATCCACTCTTTGTTATGTCAGCGTGTGGACGGAGCCTCCTACCATCAGATGTTGTGTGTGGAGGGAAAGTGTGCCCAATGTTGGGATCTTGCACAACTTACATCTGTTTTAGATGATGGTGATGCAGGTGGGATAGTTACATGGCAGCATTATAACTACCAGACATACACAGGTCTTCGAGGTGGCACATCTTGTAGGTTGCAACTCACATCTCATATATTACGCCACGTCCTTACTTCATGCAGGATTTTAGGTTCGCTGTGTATCCATATGTGCAGCATGCGCATCGTGCAAAGTGGCAAGATCGTCAGGTTTGTGCTTCCCTTGCTGCCTTCTCGAGGGCACTATTTTCAGTAGGTCCATGGACGTGGGCACTACATTCATTTTATATAGTATGAGTGGTCGAAGGTGGCCATACACTACTCCCATCTTGTCCTTGCTGTGAAGCTAAGGCTAGAGAGGATTGTCAGTAAGAAGAAAGGGAGCACCCCTCGTTGGCATTTGGGTCCGGATGAGCATGAGAGCATCATGGAGACAATCCATAGTAGAGCAGGAGTTGCAGACCTTGTAGATGATATTGGAGTTGCTTTTGTAGATGATAGTTGTGATGATGAGTGTTAGAGATGACCCCTACATTCTTGTTATTTACCATTCCAGCTTTTTGGCCCTTTCGGTCATTTCTATTCTTGTACACTCAGCTTCATTGATATTCTATATTATGGTGATGTACTTTCCCTTGTTCATTTTTTAAATTACCATTATTAAGTTGTTACTTTGGTTTACCATTGAACTAATTTTATTAAAGATTCACGGTCTTACATATTCGTCTTATCGTAGACCATCGAGACAGATTACAATACCCATGAAACTTTGCAGGGGTGGAGATTTAGGTGCTTTCCATGCCCCTGCAAAGTTTCATGGCCATCCGCAATCCGTCTCGTTGGTCTAGGGTGGCACAATTGCCAATTTTTTTGTTTTGGTTTTGCTAAGGGCCCAATGAAAAAAAAACAAGCGATTGTGCCACCATAGACGGACGATATAGATTGCGATGGCCATGAGACTTTTCAAGGGTGTGGTTTAGGTGTTTTCCTTGCCCCTACAAATTTTCATGGCCATTCACTCTTGTCTTGTCATCCTAGGATGGCACAATCACCAACTTTTCGTCTTGGCTTTGCTAAGGGCCCAATGGAAAAAAACAGGCGTTTGTAACAAGGTAGACCGTCAAGAAAAATTGCGATGGCCATGAAACTTTGCAGGGGTTGGAATTTAGGTGCTTTTTTCAACCCTGCAAAGTTTCATGGCCATCCACTCCCGTCTCATCGGTCTAGGGTGGCACAATTGCCAATTTTTTCATTTTGGCTTCGCTAAGGGCCCAATGGAAAAAAAACACGCGATTGTGCCATGGTAGACCGTCGAGACAGATTGTGATGGCCATGAAACTTTGCAAGGACATGAATTGAAGTTCTTTCTCCACCCCTCCAAAGTTTCATCACCATCCTCTTCCGTCTCATTGGTCTAGGGTGGCACAATTGCCAATTTTTCCAATTTGGCTTCGCTATGGGCCCAATGGAAAAAAACAGGCGATTGAGCCACGGTAGACCATTGAGACAGATTGGGATGGCCATGAAACTTTGCAGGGACAAGAATTTTAGTGCTTTTCACACCCTTGCAAAGTTTCATGGCCATGCACTCCCGTCTCGTTTAGGGTGACACAATTGCCAATTTTTTCATTTTCGCTTCTCTATGGGCCCAATTGGAACAAAAACAGAAGATTGTGCCACGGTAAACCATCGAGACAGATTGTGATGGCCATGAAAATTTTCAAGGGTGGGAATTAGATGCTTTCCCTACCTTTGCAAAGTTTCATGGCCATCCGCTCCCGTCTCGTCGGTCTAGGGTGTCACAATCGCAAGTTTTTTCGTTTTGGCTTCGCCATGGGTCCAATGGTAAAAAACGGGCGATTGTGCCACCGTAGACCATTGAAACAGATTGTGATGGCCATGAAAATTTTCAAGGGTGGATATTTAGGTGCTTTCCCTACCCGTGCAAAGTTTCATGGCTATCCGCTCCCATCTCGTCGGTCTAGGGTGGCACAATCACCATTTTTTCGTTTTGGCTTCGATATGGGCCCAATGGAAAAAAAAGGCAATTGTGCCATTGTAGACCATTAAAACAGATTGCGACGGCGATGAAACTTTGCAAGGACGGGGATTTATGTGCTTTTTTTACCCCTACACAGTTTCATGGCCATACGCTCCCGTCTCGTTGGTCTAGGGTGGCACAATTGCCAATTTTTTCATTTTGGCTTCGCTATGGGCCCAATGGAAAAAAACAGGTGATTGTGCCATGGTAGACCGTTGAGACAGATTGTGATGGACATAGAACTTTACAAGGGCAAGAATCTAGGTTTTTTTCCCACCCCTGCAAAGTTTCATGGCCATCTCAATCTGTCTCGTCGGTCTAGGGTGGCATTGTGCAAAATTTTTTCATTTTGGCTTGCTATGGACCCAATGGAAAAATACTTGCGATTGTGCCATGATAGACCGTCCAAACAGATTGCAATGGCAATGAAACTTTACAAGGGTATGAATTTAGGTGCTTTTCCCACCCTTGCAAAGTTTCATGGCCATCCGCTCCAGTCTCATCGGTCTAGGGTGGCACAATTGCCAATTTTTTCATTTTGGCTTCGCTATGGGCCCAATTGGAACAAAAACACGCGATTGTGCCACGGTAAACTGTCAAGATAGATTGCAATGGCCATGAAACTTTGCAAGGGCTGGAAACTAGGTGCTTGTGGGCTTCTGCCGCACGTATCAAAGAAAGGGCCTTGCCTAGCACTGTGTGCGAGCCACAGATGGCTCCAAGCACGCAACTAGCCTAAACTAGTAAGCTCAAAGATGACGATGGTGTGTCACTCACCTCTCTATGCTTGCTCTCATAAAGGATTCCTCCAGTGAAGAATAAGGAGTCATTGCTGTGCCGCGCTCAACCGCCTTGCCGCCATCGTGCCGTCGCAATGCTCGATCATGCACACACACACTCTCTCTCTCTCTCTCTCTCTCTCTCTCTCTCTCTCTCTCTCTCTCTCTCTCTCTCAAGCACACACACACCCACTAGTACACAAGGGAGACAGAGAAGGAGATGGAGCAAGATCACTCTTCTTGGATTGCACAAATGAGAGAGTAAATGATTTTTAGGTTTAGGTGACTTTTATATGAGCTCGCCCCATTCACACTTGGGCGCCCATACTTAGCTAACTAACCCTTGAATGTTCCTGTTAGAGTGCGCCTCTCATCAGCGATCACTGTTACCCTTTTCTAATTGGACTGACAAGCCCGACCCATGACTACTATAAGTGGACGCTAGTGGTTAACATGCCCCCCTTCTTGATGTAGATTCCATCCTTGGAATATAACAATGCATCATCGGGATCCACGATAGAAGTACCTAAGTTAGAAGGGAAAAAACATTGTGAAAGCTAAAAGGCAACATTTACAGGTGTGCAATAAGTGAGATATATACATGATATTCTAGGAAATGCATAAAAAAATTCATGAATTGTAGTATTGCCAACTAGAAAAAGCGTAGTACCTGAATAAAATGCAATTGAGTTAGGGTCTATTAGGTCGACTCTAAGAGAAGTACACAAGAGCTAGGGCTAAAGTAAGTACTAGATTGACCAACGTTAATTAAAAAATGTCGACTAAAGAGTAGTTAACCCTATGAATTCTCATCGAGGTCTAAGGACTAGTGGTCTTGTCACTTATGCCACTTAAGTGTGATCCACATAAAATACAAGGAAGTTTGTGCTATTTTCTTTTTCTCTTTTTCTTTGTTTTATTTTTTGTTGTTGTCATAGTTGCTACAAGTAGCTGGCGGACTTGAGGTCTCAAATACCAGCAGCTGCGAGACTCAATGTCCCAATTACCAGGTTGAGTATAAACTAGCCGGGAGACTCGAGGTCTCAAATACTAGCTTAACACATGGGCTTCCATAACACAAGTCACACTTAGGTGGAATAAACTAGAGAGAACTATATCCTCATACCCTAAAACATTACTAACGTTCCTACAATTAATAGACTATTTAGGAATTAAAGTCATCAATTAAGTGACATAGTTTAGCCTAAGGTCCTGATACCTACTTAAAGTCAACTAATAGACCAAAATCAAAGAGAAGAATAGGGTATTAGAAGTTCAAAAAAATTATAGCATCTAAATTGGAAATGTCACAACTTCATAAATTTTATGCATTGTTAGAATTCAAATGACAAGATGCAAACATGTAAATGTGGAAGCAAAGATAAAAGGAAGTAGTACACCTGATATAATGGAGAACATCCGTTGTAACATGTAAACATCCATTGTCATTGTCCTTCAAAGGAATCCTTATGGAGTCACAAACTGCACAATAGTCAGCACCAAACATCCACCTTCCAAAGGCACATTAGTGTGAAAAGGTACCAACACTTATTGAACACAATTAAAAAAACATAAGGAACCCTAACCTAATTAGTTGCACTCCCCCTAGAGAGTCCAAGGAATAGGATATTGTAGAGATTGGGGGGATAACCCTAAGGCTAAACCCCTATCCTCATCGTCGACAAAAACAAAGTCATCATCCGTGAGACCATATGTGCCATCCGTGTAATCATGTAAATCTTCTTCTTCATCAGAGGCACCGATGTTTAGTAAGAAGGTCACTAGACGCCTATAGTCATCTTGGTCAAAAGGGTAGGCTTGTGCAATGGAAGAAACACTCTCTACTAAGTATGAATCAGTCGTGGTCAAGAGACGTATCAGTCATTCTAGCTCCTCGAAATTCCTCTAATCCCATTCATAGGCAAGCACCGGAAAGACCATGTGAAACACCTGTGAAAAATACTGAGGGTACCTCTCACCCAAGGCAGGAGTGGATGACTCTAGCGTACTAGCCATATCTGTACACACAGATAGATGATGATTAGAGTGCAAATATTACAAGGGTCTTGTTCTTGTGCATAATGTGTTTTTATGATTTTGTGTTATGTATAGAACTTGTAAGTTTTCACATTATTGTTTAGTGGCTCTTGCTAAATTACTTTTTAATCTTGTTTTTTGAGTATAAGGCTTTATATATACATTCCCTAGGATTGGAGATTGAGAGATCAGGGAGCAAGGTTGAGAGCGAAGCAAGTGAATGATGGATGTCAACAAACACTCCCCCCTTCCTTGGGTAGATCATACCTTTTGGAATGATGTCGTCACCTTTTGAAACCAATTGTTCCAAGTTGTTATGGATGAAGGCTTTAACCGATATTTTTTGACCGCCCTATGCATTTCATCTAGTTGCAAGGGTGGTAAGGTACTCTCCCATGATTTCATTTGCAACGTTGTTGTAGGTGGTGAACTTACAACGGGAGGTGCAAACTCTTCCTTGTTTGTATGGATATGTACAATGGTAGGTGGAGGTTGTGTCAAAGTTTTTATTTCCATATAGGAACTACATGAAGAGCAAGAAGCTTCATTTGACTTCCCAGTTCCTGAGCTAGGTGGAACAAATTGTTCTTTCTTCAGTACCCAAACTAGCTCTGGAGCGAGTGTGTAGCATTCCGTGATTTTTTCCTTTCCTCGATCTTCAATTTGTTTTGGAGCCACATGATTGGGCTCACATGGTTCAGGTGACAAGTAAGGGCTTCCAATAGTTTTTTTGGGAATCCAACGCAATGTTTCTTTACATTTCTTGGGGCGAGTGGGACGTCTCTTACCAGGCTCCTGTCTTTTAGCACTAGCTATGGTCGCTAAAGAAGATTTAGGTTCCCACTTGTATGTTTTCTTTGCTATATTGGGATGGGTCTTATGTATCTCAAGCTTTATTTCAACTACATCAGTTGAAGCTCTAGAGAGTTGGGCTATGGGGACATATGGTTCAACCTCTTGGACATGCAATGTTTTGGGTTTTATTTCCTTAAGAGGCAATATCTCAGGGACTATGGCTTGAGGGGCAGGGCTAAGAGTCGGTTTCTGTGTTGTGACACCCTCAGTCCCCCAATCAATAGTGCATTTAGCGGCTATCATCCACGTGAATCCTAGGTTTATATTACCCTCCATAGTTCTAGTAGGCATGACCAAAAAGTCTTGAGCTAAAACCCCATTGTCATAACTGATAGAAGTGTGCCAAATTCCATAAACCGCAGTTTTTTTCTTGTTGACACCTTAACTTGGATAATACTCTCAGATAGAGATGGCTTCCCTAACTGACACCACACCCCATATGATAGCAGATTATAATTATCACCCGTGTTCAATAAGGCGTTATATAGCACTTTTCCATAGGTGTTGTTTAGCTCAATAGGGTATCGTAGAGGTGTGTCAGAATCCAACCAATCCTCGTTGTTTAGCTCAATAGGGTATCGTAGAGGTGTGTCAGAGTCCAACCAATCCTCGTTGATTTCAATGTGGAATGCATGTGTAACTCCAAGATTAGCCTCTTGTTGGCATCTTATGCCAGTTGTTGTCGCTCCTTAGCATCAGCTTGAGCTTGTATCTTCTTCAATTCTGTTTGTGCCTTGGCTGCCCTTTTTTTATGGATGGCACGTAGCTCCTCTTGGCTTAAAGGATCATAGTATCTTTTAAATTTTCTCCCATTGAGGAATCCAATGGTTTCAACTCCATTAAGAGTCTCCACACGAATGGTTCCTTCTAGGGTGATCTCACATACTCTATATGGTCCTTTTTCCACATATTTCAACTTTTTATTTTTGTTACGCACTCCATACATAACGACTTTATCACCAACATTGATATCTTTGTTCTTTAGATGACGGTCAAACCATTTCTTCCTCCTATCTTTCTCCACAAGTGCATTTTGCACAGCTAAATGCCTCTCTTCATCTAGCCTTTCAAGGATATATAATTGCTCAACTAAGGGGTCACCATCCCAACCTTATTGAGAAGCTACTTGAAGACTAGAAACGACAAACTCCCATGGCATAACCGCTTCTTGGACATACACCATTTTAAATGGTGTGCAGTTAATGGCAACTTTGTACGCAGTACAATAATCCCATAGAGCTGATGTAAGCTTTAATTCCCAATATGTACGATGAGCCTCAACTGTCTTTGTCAAAATGGAGATGAGAGTTTTGTTGGTACTCTTAGCTTGGCCATTTGCTTGTGGATAATAAGGTGTGGACTTATGGTGAGCTATCATAAAGTTGGTAGTGAGTTCTTTTATCACTCCATTTATAAAATGAGTGCCATTGTCACTCACAATCTCAAAGGGACAACCAATCCTGGTAATAATGTTCTCAAAGAGAAACTTGGCAGTTGACCTTGCATCAACCTTGCGTGTTGCCTTGACTTTCGTCCACTTTGCTACATAGTCAGTGACAACGATAATATATCGAGATTGAGTGCTACGAGCTGCCGGACTAATTGGGCCTATAAAGTCCAAACCCCACTTTTCAAATGGTTGAGTCACTTTAACAGGATGTAAGGTCATCCTATACTTTTGTTGTGTGATCTTCTAACGTTGGCATTCATCACATCTTTTTGCAAAAAGTGATGCATCCTTGAATAAGGTAAGCCACCAATAGCTTGATTGCAACACCTTTCTAGCTATTAGTTCCCTTGAGAAATGTCCTCCGGCTATACCCATGTGGGCTTCTTGTAGTATGTATAAATACTCATCCTCACGGGCGCAACATCTAAGAACACCATCCTTCCCTAGTCTGTAGAGAGTTCCTGCAATGAGAGAGTAAGGTTCACATTCTTTTAGCAGTTTTCGAGCTATGTCCTTACAAAGCTCTTTGGATGGAAAACCATTAACTAGAAAATTCACAATCTTCTCACTCCATTCAGGTATGGTTTTGACTAGGAATAGAGAAGTATCGGGAAACTCATCATCGAATCCAGTAGGGGCTTCACCATTGAGTATGCGAGACAAATGATCCACCATGACATGTCTTTTACCAGGTCTCACCACAACGGTAAAATCAAACTCAAGGAGAATTAACAACCATCGTGTAATTATTCCCGTGGAACAAGGTTTATTTACTAGATACAACAAGGCTTGATGATCAGCATAGAAAACAAACTTGTTGGCCAGAAGGTAGTAGAAAAATTTCTTCGCTGCATAAATCATACCTAAACCTTCTCACTCTATAGTGGTGTAGTTTCTCTCGTTATCATTCAATTGACGACTTGCAAAGCTTATGGGGTAGTCCAGTTTATGTTCTCCTGGTTGAGCTAGAACACACCCAATAGCAAAGTTGGATGCATCAATATGCACATGGAAAATTACATTCCAATCGGGCACTTGTAGAATAGGAGTGCTAGTCAAGGTCTTTTTCAATGACTCATAAGCATGGTCACACTCTGCGGTCCAATGAAACTCAATAAGAAGCTTGTACAAAGGACGAGCTATCTCGGCAAAGTTTAAAATAAACCGTTCGTAATAACCAACATGACCCATGAACCTTTGAACTCCTTTATAGTTTGTAGGTGGTGGCAATTCAGCAATGGCTTTAATTTTGCTTTCATATGTGGAAATCCCATTTTTGGACACTATATGCCCTAAAATGACTTCATGTTTAACCCAAAATTGGCATTTGAAAGGGTTTAAGGAGATGTGATACAATATACACTTCTCAAACACTTTTTGTAAGCATGACAGATGTTCTTTGCAAGAGGAATAAACACAAAGGTCATCTAAGAAAGCTTCACAGAACTCCCTCAAATATTCTCTAAAAGTAGTGTTTATTAATCTTTAAAAGGTAGCAGGGGCATTGGTTAAGCCAAAAGCCATAACACCAAATGTGAACACTGTAAATTTGATTATAAAGGTCGTTTTAGCTTGGTCCTCTAGTGCAATTGTGATTTGATTGTAGCCAGAGTACCCATCTAAAAAGCTATAAGCTTCCTTCCCTGCAACTCTTTTAAGCACATGTTCTAAATATGGCAAGGGGTAATGGTCCCTCCTAGTGGCGGAATTGACCTTCTTGAGATCCATGCACACTCGGAGTTTCCCATTATTTTTTGGCACAATCACTATTGGAGACACCCATTATGAGTGCTCAATAGGGTATATGAATCCGCATTTCACAAGATTTTCAATCTCTTCTTGAACGATCTTTGCATATTTAGGATTCATTCGGTAGGGTTGTTGTTGAGCTGGTATAGCCATGCTATTCATGGAGATTGTGTGTTGCACCATAGAAGGTGGAACGCCTTTCTTATCACGATATGTCCAAGAAAATATATCCCTAAATTCCTTGAGAGGTTCTCTAAGTACACACTCCTCAGTCTCTGTCAGATCTTGGGCAATGAAGACAGGTTTGGACTCTTCTCTTGGGTCTGCTAACTCTATTTCCTTAACTATCACTGGACCATCAAAGACTCCATTGCTTCCAGCGATAGGTTTTCTTTGAGCCTTTGTATACACAACCTTACGTTCCTTTGTGGTGTAGGATTTGAAATGTTCAGGTGCAGGGTATAAGTCTGTGGGGTGCTATTGTTCTGTGGACTGTGATTTCAATTCCAATTACTTTTGTTGTTGAGCTAACTCTTGATTTTGTTGTCTCCTTACGGTACAACTCAACTTTGGCTTCTCTGTAGCCTTTAGTTGTGCAATGTCAATGGGTTGTGGACTACACCACAAAACGCTTTGAAGGTATTCACCCTAGCTATCTACCAACTTCCGATGAGCATCACATGCCCCTATATAATTAAGCCATTCTGTGGTAGATTTCTTTTCATTTATTCTAGCACTTACGTTTGCTTGATATCGTCGCCTCTCATATCTCTTACTCTTCTTGTCTAATTTTTGATTACGGCCGATCTCTAGTGAAGAGTCACTAGATGAATCGCTACTTGTGTCTTCTGCTCCCTTGGATAGATTGTCATCTAGGGTCCCACTGGGCCCTCAATGGTTTGTCCCCACATTTGCACTAAGATTTAACTCAGATTCTTCGTCCTCAGAGTCAATTTCAATTGATGATTCTGACCCCAAATCGTGTGGGCTATAGTCTTGTGAGACGCTACTGGTTCCAATGCCACTCAAACCTTCATCTTGTAGGTCATTAGAAGCTATATGCATTGATTTTAGCATATTTAAGGGTATGAATGGTGGCATTTCATCCCCTTCAGGTGTTACCCAAGTCATCCCCCTATTTCTCCAAGTGTCTATGGTTGCTGCTAGGTGGACCCAATCCAGATTGTCCGACTCAGTCATCCCAGGTAGTACATCCATATAAGGAGAATCTTCCCCAACATCAGTGCCCGCTTTACACATGTAACAATACTGCAATGGGTCCGAGTGAACTGTGGTTTCAGATCTATGATCGATTATAAACCTGTTTCCTAGGGGATGTGCTCAACCAGTTTTACAAGATCCACTCAAATGACATAATCTTGGAACTGCAAGTAGACATGTTTTTTAGACCAGTCATGCACCATTTTTGATTCCCTCATAAAAGGGTGTCCTAAGATCATCTCAGATGCCATAGTGTGCATGGAAAAATCCATAATAATGAAGGTAATTATTATTTTATTTCCAAAGACCTTGATCTTGAGGTCTTCTAGCATCCCAATAGGTCTAACAATAGACCCATTGGCCATCTTCACTACTATGGTTGTGGTCGCAAGGTGAGGTCTTCCCATAGTTTCCCAGCAATTTTTAGTCACAATGCTAACCCCAACACCACCATCAAGGATTCCCTTCATAGTTAATCCCTTGGTAGTTATTGGTATGGTTGCATTAGATTCATCTCCCTCAAAGTATTGTCCCAGCTTGTTAATATGTATTTCTACAACAAGGTTCTCATCTAGGTTGGGTTGTGGATCTAAGTGTTCCTCCTCTATTGGCATCCCCAGCTCCATCCATCTATGAAAATTGTGGTAGCCCGACCTTCAGTTCTCCATTGAGGAAATCTCGAAGAGCTGAGACTAGCTCAGGGTCTTTATATAGTTTGGGCATGATGGTGGTTCTAACTTCTGAAGACATGAAATCCATCAATTTGGCAATGTTTAACGACACCTTTTGGGCTTCAGCCCCTTGACGTGGGGAAGATGGGATCTACATTTCTTTGATAGGGTTAGGTAGTCCCTCTGTACACATTCTTTCCATCAAGAAGTGAGTACGCCCACTTTTCCATGACTTTAAGTCACTTTCTTCTTGGATGACATTAGGTATGGCTAAGGGTCTATGAACTTGGTGAGGTTGTTGTTGCATAGGGAACACTGTATCTGTAATTTAGATCTGCCTAGGTGATGGTTCTAGATCCCTTTGGGTATCTTCTACCAAACTCCTTATTGCTTGACTCGCTCGATCTCCTCTATAGGGTTTGGATAAGTTCCTATCTTCTTCTTGGATCCTGGCCATTGTGGCTCATGAAGATCTTTCTTATTGGTTTCTATCTTAGTGGTCGTTTTGGTCTCCATGGTTTCACATGAATCAGAATCCTCTTTAGCATCATTCATATATACGGGGTCGTCACCAGTCCCTATGTTGGTCTTTGAACTGGGGCCTGACTTCGCTGCCTTTTGCGATCTCTTCCTTCGTGTTTTCTTCTTTTTTTGAAATTGGGCAATTGATGCCGTGTCTCTTTCCTCAAGAATATAATTTTGTTTTTGGAGCATCGATCGTGTGAGTACGCTTACTGATACCACATGTGTACTTTGTGATGGCTCCTCGTCGGTAACCTCAATCAAGTTTAATGGCATGATCTTCAGTGCATTTGGATTATTTGGAAATTGGGCAATCAAATGATCTATGCCACATTGATTACATATGAGTATCGGCATTGTAGACGTGCTCACTTGATTGGTTTGCATTAGTGTGGCTTTCTTTTGTAGCCTAATAGGACACACGGCCACACGATGTGGACCTCCACACTCATAGCATTGAAGAGGGGGCCACTTAGCAGTGTAATTGATATTTTGGCCTCTTGCAGCAAGAGCAGCTACTTGATAGACATGTTTGACTTGTCTCCAATAGTCCTCCATGTAGTATTGTGGACTTTCTTCAAGCGCATCAATCCCATAGGCAATACTAGGGTCTATATCTTCCTCACAGCCTTCAAGACAAGCAATAGATGACTCACAATCCACTTGATTCATTGAAGTGATTCTCGGATGTGGTGGTTGCGGTCCTAGCACTGGAGGTGGTAAGGGTGTTTTTTGAACAACATTCGGGGCCCTATGTTGTCATGTTTGTTCAAGAGGTGGGGCCGACATCAATGACGGCACTCGAGGTGTGTCTGTCCATGCTAAGGTTGGTCTATTGGCCATCGCGCGCTTAAATACTATGCAATCCTTAGCTTGATGACCATACCTCTCACAAGCATTGCAGTTCCCATTGAATTTTACTCTAAAATTAGGGCATTCACTGGTACTATGCGGTCCATAGCATACTGAACACTATTGTTGCTCCCTTCTTGGATACATATGATTGTTTTGTGGAGCACGATTGTGTCTAAGACTCTCTTGAATGGCCTTGGTGAGATCTGCTAAAGTCATCTCAGATATCTTTGGCTCCTTAGCAATAGGCTTAAGGGTCATTGGCTGATGCCCTGATGCTTGCGATCTAATAGATTTAGGATCAGCAGACACTCTTTCTCCTTGAATCATTATATTATCCTCCAATTGGATAGCATTGGTGGTGACTGCTTCCCAAGTGGTGATACCTCTAATGACTAGGCCATTGTAGATATCCTCATGTTGTAATCCCCTAATGAATCTATCAAGCAATTGATTATTATTGAAGCGCTCATTTGGATTACAACGAGAATTCAAATGCTTCAAGCGACTAATAAAGTCTCTCACTGACTCTCCTTCCTCTCGTTGGGCTTTCTGGAGCTGAGAGGATACACCCCAAAGCACTCACTCTCGTATGCATTCTTTTAAGAATAGTCTCCTAAGAGTAGGGTAAATCATTTTTTCTTCCACCCTTAGGGTTCTATACCAATATGCTTTCTCACATCCCCGTCTCCACTAAATTTTTGTGTGAGCTTGGCTATTTGTACTACCTTTGTTCTATCACGCGTGTTACACATATTCTCAGCAATAGATCGACCGATAGCTTGAGAAAATGTTGACAAGTCACCTAAGTGAGCAGGAACTGTTAGGACACGGGTCCTGTACGCTAAGGACTAGGCTAGGCAAGGACTACGGCCAAGGGCCGGGCTAGGTAGTGTAGACAGGGGATCCGGCTAGGGCAAGGGGCAAGGACCACACCTATAAAGGGAGGTTGGGAGGAGGATCCAGGAAAGCCTAGTTGCCTAGTTTCTTACACTGGTATCAGAGCTCAGGGGAAGGGGGGAGCTATGGAGGACGAGGAAGCCGAGCATGGCGGATTGCATGATCTCTCTCTCTCTCTCTCTCTCTCTCTCTCTCTCTCTCTCTCTCTCTCTCTCTCTCTCTCTCTCTCTCTCTCTCTCTCTCTCTCTCTCTCTCTCTCTTTCTCGGGTCGTGGACTTTCCTTTGCATGATTTTTGCATGCTCATGCTATTCTCGACGGGGGAGAAGTGCCCTTGACAGGCGGGGAAGGCGTGGTCCTTGAAGGGAGGCCGAGGTCGTGGGCATGGCCCCTTGAAGGCACAGAGCCGACGAGCTGGAGGCCGCGGGAAGCGCCTCTTAATTGCAGAACAGAGGAGCTCGAGTTTCATGGTTTGAAGCGCAACCAGCTCCAAACAGGTTTGCCTCACCATGCTCACCAAGGTTCGTCTCTACCACAAGGGCCGAAACGCCGTGGAGGGCCTGCTGTGAGTTCACCTTCGCTGGCTGCTCCGTTTATAGAAACCGCCATTGCTGGCGTGCTTTATTTTTTTATTGTTCATATTTTTTTTCACATGGGGCGCCCAAAAGGTGCCATAAGGCCACCCTTGGGGGTCACTCCCACAAGCTCAACCACCCCGTCCGCAGCTGATGGTCGTGGTCGCATGCATGGATCATGCAAGCCGTACACAGGCCAAGCTCAGAAATTTTTGGTATGCCCAAGCTTTGCACGGTGTCATAATACAACCAAAAACTCCGATGATACAATTCACAGACGAAGTAAAAGGTATAAGACATAGTTGTGCCATGCACGAGCATGGAGGATGCACACCTATTGGTACAACTTGGGCAAGGCCCTCTGCAGGAAGTACAACATCTAAACACGATCAGGTATGTTGAGGTGAGTTTTTTCACACGGACACAGGCAGAAAACCATCTGACATCACATAAGGCACCGATAGTGAACAAAGTGCTTCACCTCGGATAGAGACCAATCGATTGTCAGGTTTGCAATTTCCACTTCTTGCAATTTTCATTATTTTATGTATCTAATTGTATTGCAAGACTATGTTCTTAGGTTGATATCGGCCATGGTGTCCGAAGACATTATCTACGGGTCTAGTAGGACCAGGGTCAACCTATTCCGTCCAATATTGGTAGTCATTACTATGATTTGGACTAAGCAGCATGGCTCCGATAGAGCTAACCTCTAAACAAGTTTTTACGAGGCACGATTTTCTAGTAATACACCCACCTCAGGCATGGCATATGCCTTATAAGGCATCAGTGGTTGGCAAGGCCGGTCATTCTTTAAATTCTAAGCAGCTGGTAACTCGAAAAGGTGAAGTTGAATCCACTGTCGGCCATGTCTATTGAACCAAACATCAATATCTGGAAAATCATTTCTCGATTTCCTTCTTGATGGCAACTAATTCGATTCTTCCGGCGGTAAGCTTTGTCGACAGGTGTCCTCAATAAGGTACACAATTGATTTTTTTTGGTTATGCAGCATATGTTTGATAGCTAAGATATGCAATAGACATGCATATCCTATGCATACACTTCAGGCTCACAAGCATGGCATGTGAGAATTACTATAAGTACCACAACGTCGATTTGTTTAAAGATTGGAATGACGCATGGCAAAATTGCAATCTTTAAACAGACATGCGTGGCATTTTACTGCACCTGTTTTTGAAGGAAGCAAGGCTTCAATTTACAACTCTTACATTAAGCTGTTTCCAGTTTGGGGTATGCTATAAGCACACGCCCTTGGGAAAGTTCTCCCTATGCCTACAATATATTTCAGGCCAACTTTCTCTCGTGCCATGGAGATGAAGATCTACATTTGAGCGAGTTTTTTCTTCCCACATCTCAAGACAACTGGTTACAGCAAGATAACCAGGTTTGAACATGATCAGTATTGTTTATTTTTTCCATGTTTATACATTTACATTGGAAACTAATTCTTGTGTACAAAGCAAAGTTCTTTGAAAAATTTTCATGAAGCAAGGCTTCTCCCTTGTGCCAAGGTACTGCCCAATGACTCCGAATTACGAGCAGTGGCACAAAATAGGGACTACCACCTCAAAAAATCCCTACCAGTTTAAACTGTGCAAGGCACTAATGGTTTTGGCTCTAAACGGACAACAATGTTGAAAATCAAGATATTCCTCTTGGTTTCATTGAACCTCCTCACTGCACCAATTATCCGTCATACAGAAAACTGGCTCACTTATGGGACGTCAATAAAGAGAACACCAGTATTCTTAAGAAGATGTTACTACTTGTGTTTTCGAGGACGAAAACTATTCCTTAAGGGGGAAGTAATGTCAGGACACGGGTCCTGTACCCTAAGGACTAGGCTAGGCAAGGACTACGGCCAAGGGCTGGGCTAGGCAGTGTGGACAGGGTATCCGGCTAGGGCAAGGGGCTAGGAGCCCACCTATAAAGGGAGGTTGGGAGGAGGATCCAGAAGAGCCTAGTTGCCTAGTTTCTTACAGGAACCGTGGGTGGAGGTGCTCGAGAGACTACATGTGGAGTAGGTATTGGTATTGTGCTTGGCGCATAGGAAGCCCTTGGGTTCCACGTTTGGTATGGTGTTGTACTATGTGGCGGCCCAAAGTTCATATGTGTGGCCCTAGGCATAGCAGACGTCGGATGTGACATGCTAATTCTAGCCGCTACAGTCCCATGGAAACTTGGGTGTTGTGGTTGTGGAGCATAGGTTGTTGAAACAATGGGACGGGTAGAAACTACATGAGTACGAGAACCCATAGGTGTATACGATTGGTACACACTTGTATAGGTACTGTTGCAAGCATTGAGCTAATATGTAGTGGTGCTTTACTAACAAATGACGTCCATGGCGTGTTTCTTGGCATGCCCATCATTGGGGTAGGCATGGTAGCCGTGGTGTCATCAAGGGAAAGATGAGCTAGAATTGGAAAAGTAAAGCTATCACTTGTGGGCTCAGATTTCACAGAGACCCCTGGTGAAACAACATATGGAGGATCAATCGGACTTACTGAGGGAGTGTCCATTACGATAAGGTTGGTTGTTTAGCCTTCCCAGTATCCAAGAATCTCATGAGACCCGTTGAAGGCATGTGGATCCCCTTGTTCTATCTCTCTAGCTCAATAACCCTATGGAGGACCTCACAAACTCTTTGCTATTGATCTCCGCACTAGTAGCACCCGTTGTGGATTGTAGAACATCTAACCAACCCACGTGATAGGTGTGACCTGTGTATAGGTCGGTTAGAGTTTCCGTTTGTAGTTTGTACTCCCAGTTCTCATTTAGGAATGCTCCATCTAGGCTTGATGTGCTAGGGGTGTCCTTTGAACTAGATGCAATGTGGCTCTCTATGGGTTGACCCTTAGTGGTCGCTAATTCAGGAGCACTTGATTGCTCTCCTAGCAAAGATATTGACATAGGGGCTTTCGCTTTTAACTCTCTTCATTGCTCCGTCTTGCGTAAGCTCTCAATTTCCTTTTCCCTAGCCGTGATGATATACCGTCAACTTATTGTACTTTGGCAAGGGTTCTACTATCAGATAATATAACCTCGGAGAGGAATAGCTCTGAAGAGTCAGGGGGTGCAGTAAATGGAGTATTCACGTTCACATTCTCTAAGGGCATAGGGTCTACGTTGGTCATGAATGGAGAGAATAAATGATTTTTAGGTTTAGGTGACTTTTATATGACCTCGCCCCATTCACACTTGGGCGTCCATACTTAGCCAACTAACCCTTGAATGTCCTGTTAGAGTGCGTCTCTCATCGGCGATCACTCTTACCCTTTTCCTATTGGACCGATAAGCCCGGCCCATGACTACTAGAAGTGGACGCCAATGTTAACAATGCTTTCCCTAGCCCTGCAAAGTTTCATGGCCATCCACTCCCGTCTTGTCGGTATAGGGTGTCACAATCGCAAGTTTTTTCGTTTTGGCTTCGCTATGGGTCCAATGGTGAAAAACGGGCGATTGTGCCATTGTAGACCGTCGAAACAGATTGCGATGGCCATGAAGCTTTGCAAAGGTGGGAATTTAGGTGCTTTTAATACCCCTGCAAAGTTTCATGGCCATTGCAATCTGTCGCGTCGGTCTAGGGTGGCGCAATTGCCAATTTTTCATTTTGGCTTCGCTTTGGACCCAATGGTTAAAAACGGGCGATTGTGCCACCTTAGACCGTCCAAACAGATTTTGATGGCTAGGAAACTTTGCAAGGGTAGGGATTTAGGTGCTTTTCCTACCCTTGTAAAGTTTCATGGCTATCTGCTCCCGTCTTGTCGGTCTAGGGTGCCACAATCGCCAATTTTTTTGTTTTGGCTTCGCTATGGGTCCAATGGAAAAAACAGGCAATTGTGCCACTGTAGACCATCGAAACAGATTGTGATGGTTATGAGGGACAGGGATTTATGTGATTTTCCCACCCTTTCAAAGCTTCATGGCCATTTGCTCCGGTCTTGTCGGTCTAGGATGTCACAATTGTCAATTTTTTCATTTTGGCTTCACTATGGTCCCAATGGAAAGAAAGTGCGACGATAGACCACTGAGACAAATTGCAATGGCCATGAAACCTTACAAGGGTGGGAATTTAGGGCTTTTCCCACCCTTGTAAAGTTTCATGGCCATCCTCTCCCGTCTCATCGGTCTAGGGTGGCACAATCGCCATTTTTTTTGTTTTGGCTTCGCTATGGGCTCAATGGAGAAAAAGAGGTGATTGTCTCACCGTAGACCAACAAGACGGGAGCGAATGGCCATGAAACTTTGCATGGATGGAGATTTAGGTGCTTTTCTTACCCCTGCAAAACTTCATGGCCATCCACTCTCATCTCATCGGTCTAGGGTGGCACAATCGCAAGTGTTTTTCTTTTGGATTCGCTATGGGCCCAATGGAAAAAACAGGCGATTGTGCCACGGTAGACCGTCGAGACAGATTGCGATGGGCATGAAACTTTGCAGGGATGGGAATTTATGCGCTTTTTCCACCCTTGCAAAGTTTCATGGCCATCTGCTCTCGTCTCGTCGGTCTAGGGTGGCACAATCGCAAGTTTTTTCCTTTTGGCTTTCTATGGACCCAATGGAAAAAAATAGGCGATTGTGCCACGGTAGACCGTCAAGACAGATTGCGATGGCCATGAAACTTTGCAACGGTGGGAATTTAGGTGATTTTCCCATCCTTGCAAATTTTCATGGCCATCCGCTCCCATCCCGTCGATCTAGGGTGGCACAATCGCAAGTTTTTTCCTTTTGGCTTCGCTATGGGCCCAATGGAAAACAACAGGCGATTGTGCCACGGTAGACCATCGAGTCAGATTGCGATGGCCATGAAATTTTGTAGAGACAATAATTTAGGTGCTTTTACCACCCTTGCAAAGCTTCATGGACATCCACTCCCGTCTTGTTGGTCTAGGGTGGCACAATCGCAAGTTTTTTCCTTTTGGCTTCGCTATGGGCCCAATGGTAAAAAGAGGCAATTGTTCCACCGTAGAACGTTGAAACAGATTGTGCTAGCCATGAAAATTTGCAAGGGTGGATATTAGGTGCTTTTCCTATCCTTGCAAAGTTTCATGGCTATCCGCTCCTGTCTCGTTGTTCTAAGGTGGCACAATCGCCAATTTTTTTGTTTTGGCTTCGCTATGGGTCCAATGGAAAAAAATAGGCGATTGTGCCACCGTAAACCGTCGAAACAGATTGCGATGGCCATGAAACTTTTCAAGGGTGGGAATTTTAGGTGCTTTTTCTACCCTTGCAAAGTTTCAAGGCCATCCTCTCCCGTCTCATCGGTCTAGGGTGGCACAATTGCCAATTTTTTGTTTTGGCTTCGCTATGGGCCCAATGGAAAAAAAGAGGCGATTGTGCCACTCTAGACCGATGAGACGGGAGCGGATGGCCATGAAACTTTGCAAGGGTGGGGGTTTAGGTTCTTTCCTTTCCCCTGCAAAGTTTCATGGACATCCGCTCCTATCTCGTGTGGTCTAGGGTGGCACAATTGCCAATTTTTTCGTTTTGGCTTTGCTAAGGGCCCAATGGAAAAAAACAGACGATTGTGCCACTGTAAACCGACAAAACAAATTGTGATGGCTATGAAACTTTGCAGGGGTGGGTATTTAGGTGCTTTCCCTACCCGTGCAAAGCTTCAGTACCATCCGCTCCCGTCTCGTCGACCTAGGGTAGCAAAATTGTAGGTTTTTTTTGTTTTGGCTTCGCTAAGGGCCCATTGAGGATCTTACAAAGCTATGTTACAGGTGAACACCCAAAACTATAATGAGGTGACAATAATCATAAAGACAAAGTTTATAGAGGTTTGGTACAAAGGGACTCGAATAAGTAAACATGGCAATTATGGTTAACAAGACACAGCGTAAAAATGTTTGATACAAGTCAACCGCAAAATTAAACCAAGCGACTACAATTCTAAGGACATATAGTACAAAGGACAAAATTAAAACATGGTGACTCAAACAAGACGACTATAATCATAAACATCTTTGGGGGCAAAGTTTTGGTGCACCTATACATCGTACAAAAGTGTGGTACTTGTGAATTGCAAACACTAGAACATGGCGAGTACAATTATAATGACACATTTTGCAAAGGTAAAATTCCATAAAGCAAAGCATTGTAATTACAATCATAAAATGGCATTGAACGAGGATGTGTTACCATTGAATTTGCAAGACCTAAAACATGTGTTGTCTACAATCATAAGGACAAATTGTACAAAGATATGGTAGAAGTGAACACCAAACCCTATAGCGAGATGTCTATAATCATAAAGAAAAAGTTTACAGAGGTTTGGTACAAATGGAGTGCAACAAGTAAACATGACATTTACGCTCAACGAGACACATCGTAAAAAGGTTTGATACAAGTGAACCACAAAATTAAAACGCAGAGAGTTTTGGCACAAATCGACATTGTACAAAAGTGTGGCACAATTGAACTGCAAACACCTTAACATGGCAACTACAATCATAAAGACACATCGTACAACAACAAGATACAAATAGACTACATAAGATAGAACATGGTGACTACAACCATATAGAAAATGCAACAAACACAAAAATATATATAAGTAAATCAATCTGAATCAGAGTCTAATGCTACATGCTCTGTGTAGGGTGCGAGCTACACCCTAGCACGGGGGGCTTGCACTACTCTCTGTGCTATGGTGCACTGACTGCCAAGTGCTGTACTCTGCTCAGCGCGGGCCTCAGCTGCTAGTGAAGACTCACCAACCTCCACCCGAGCCCTGTCATGTTGGAGCTGAATCCTCGCAAGCGCCAGGTCCTGGTCGGCTAGTGTGCGATATTCCTACTGTCCCATCTCCAAAATCCATAAATCTAGATATACTCGCAAAGTAAACCGTGAGCGAGTACCCTCCTCTACCGCTAGCAGCTAAACCAACAAGTACTGGGTCAACAAAGTCTGTCTCTGGGGGAAAAGAAGCATCATCGAGTGGCCTCCTGAGTGCTCTATCTCTAGAACGCTCTATGAGGACGTCCCACTATCGGACGTGCTCCCGCCTGACCTCCTCTACCTCTATAATCGCTGGCCCAATTGCACCCACTGACTCTGCCATCTGTATAGCCTCCTCCTTCGACACCCCGTCCTCTATTAGTGCTGCCACAACTGCCTATTTGTCTGCCTCGTCGCTCGCCCCAAGGGGGCGACGAGTGACAAGGTCTATTGTCTGTCCTTGTGGTGGAAAAAGGTCGTTGATGCCCCAATGGCAGTACAAGGCGATCGGTATCTGTCAGTGGCACATCGGATAGTCTGAACGCATGCAGATGTTGTGGACAATGCAGTAGAAGTGGAAATGATGGCCACAGCCCAAAGTGTAGAAGCCGTCGTCATCAAACAGGTGAAGACAAATGCAGCACTCTGCATGGTCTCCTAGTGTGTCCTGTATGCCCATCGGAAGCTCGCGCCTGCCCAAACCCACATCATGCATGTAATGGTAGAGTGGTATCAAGGGCTGAACTCTGTGTGTGCTGGGGAGCGGCTCATGTAAGCGTGCAGTCGTGTGAAGTGCTCCGCTCAAAAGTAAGCAATGTGGCGCTCAATGGTGGAGTCCCCCAAAGCCCCTCTAGTGTCTCTAAGTGCCTGCTCCAGCTCTCCAACCCTCTGCTGCGCTGTGGCCAGCTCTTACGTAAGCTTATCTACACGGCTGCGGAGCTCTAAAGAGGGGTTAGCCTACAGCCAACACAAAACTAAAAAATTAACTTTCCATTTTTTTGTTGAAATTATAAAAACCATAGGTGAGTGAATGTACCTGAGAAGCTGTAAAGGCAGTACTGGGCGCTAACTGGGTGGAAGGTCTGTTCAACGGAGGTGGCTTCTCCGGTGGTGTAAAGAAAGCAACGTGATTGTGAAAAAACAAAAATGCCACAATGATAAGAATAAGAAATGACATTCATAACCAAAGATAAGGAAATATTGGAAAGGTTATGTATAGCATGGAAGAAGTAGCAGCAATAGCACGGTCCTGTCCGTGTGGGCTATCAAGCGGTGTAGTACGTATTGGAAAGGTTATGTATAGCATGGAAGAAGTAGCAGCAACAGCACGGTCTTGTCCGTGTGGGCTATCAAGCAGTGTAGTACATAACGACACCTAGTATAAAATAAAAAAGTATTACCCACCGCTCTATCAATTAAATATTGATAGGTGAAGACTACAAAAGTGTACATGAGAAGGGCCTCCTGGCTGTGCAAACCGCTCGACAAGGTGGCTAAGTGTGTCGCCCATGGAACGGGCCTCACGTCCAAGCTGTGTGCTTAGGCCCTATACTATGCTCCAAGGAGCCATCGGCTCTACTCGATGGCGGCAAGCTGGACGACCTTTGAAATCGATTGACCTAGGGAGCCTTTGTTGCTGGCCTAGTCTATCAAAACCGTGACCCCCTCTTGGACGTCTGACGAAGTAGTCCACGTCGAGCCTGAGGACAAACTCTGCGTAGAGCTGGAAAGCAAAGTAGGTAGGCACCTCCAAGTGGTGAGGCAAGGCACTGTAGTATGTCATGTAACGTAGAAGGGCATGCTCTCTCATGATAGGGTGTAGACAACGTTCTATGGGAAAGGGTGCTCGTGCCACTATGTCTCCTGGCCATGGACAAAACTGCTGCAAAGTGAGTGAGCGTATCGAAGGAAGGGCCTCCACCTAACGCCACAACAACCTTGCTCTCCCAACACGGTGTGTGAGTGTCCACTTCTAGAAGGCACGGGGGTCGTGCATCCTACCGAACACTACCACGATAGACTCCAAGGACTTTTCCGCCACTGACCTGGGGCTGAAAGATTGCGAAGGCGCTCTGCCCCACGGAACAACTTCGCCGCCAAAGTGTGTATGTCTGTGAGAGAGGGTGTAGGAATAGGAGGTGTCGGTCCCTGCTCTGGTGGCTGTGGCTGCTCTCAGGGGCCGAGTGCTGCTCAGGGGGTGGAGGCTTGTGGGGGAGGTCACCACCACCATGCTTTGACCACTGCGACATGGTGACTACATTGAAAAAGGAAACATAATCAGTAACATGAAATGCAAAAGTGTGCAAATAAATTCTAACAAGTAAATAAAGTAACCCTTTCACTATTGTTGTGTGGAAATTGAATATCGGCCTTAAACCCCCATCGATGAATTTGGCCGTTCAAGTGTATTTATAATATGCAAAAATCCAAGGGGTTTGCATCTATCTAGGATGAGTTCTAAGCATAGCACAACCGATGGCTAGGAGCTAGAGACAAAGTAGTGTCCGTCAAAAGTCACGACTATGAGCACTCTTCAATATCAGCTTCACAAGATTAGATTGCATTATCCTTTGAACCGATGATTTAGCCGCATGTGATGCATATACATTGGTGAAGTATAAATTGGAGTTTTGAAATTACTTGCCCAAGGATGAAGACACAAATGATTTTTAGTGGGTGTCTAAGTACATGGAACACCTCATCTTGGCCATGTTCCTAATTTGCAGGTATTAACTTGTTAGGATTGGGTGGCCTAAAGCAGATAGGACCCAACTAATGGCCCACACTAAGGTTGTAGCCCTATGAATATTGATTGTGTGGCTGGTCCTGAGCCGTGCAATACTCAATGCTCGTTTTCTAAGGAGGAAAAAGGGGCTCCTATATGCACCACCATCGGTTGTTGCATCAAGATCGGAGCAATGAACTGTATGGCGCTGGTTGGTTTTCTAGGGGGGGGGGGGGAGAGAGAGAGAGAGAGAGAGAGAGAGAGAGAGAGAGAGAGAGAGAGAGAGAGAGAGAGAGAGAGAGAGAGAGAGAGAGAGAGAGAGAGAGAGAGAGAGAGAGAGAGAGAGCCAGGGGAGCCTATGTACTATGTAATAAGAGTTTCCATCCGCTCGAATTAATCCACCCAGGTTTTTTCCCTTTGAATCACTTCCACTTTTACGAGGTTTCCTTTAGCAATGTCTACTCAATTCGATAAGATAAAGCAAAAGCGGGTCTTTTACATTCCAAATGCCCTCTCCATGGGCATTTTGGTATTCCCAGAGGTAAGTGTGGCAAGATGCTTTGAGAGCTTGCGGGCCATATCCACCAAACAAATGTTCATGGCTCTCTTGCCCAATAATTTGTGTGTGTGTGTGTGTGTGTGTGTGAGAGAGAGAGAGAGAGAGAGAGAGAGAGAGAGAGAGAGAGAGAGAGAGAGAAGCCCTCATTGCTAGGAAAAACCCAAGTTTAGTACCACTTTCATTCCACTACTTCGCATAGGTTGAGCGTGGCTGCAGTCATTCTAAACAATTACTAGCGGCAGATTGACACTTTAACTCAATATATCTTACTGCCTACAAGGCATTGATTTACTTTGACTTAACTCAAATTTCTCAGTTTTTCAAACCAATGGTGAAAACTGCTTGTATACGTGTGAAAAGGTTCCAAAGAGAACTCCACTGCTATGCACCCCCCCCCCCCCTCCCCAACCGACACAATAACAGGCACACACATTGTGTATGTGAGAGAGAGGGTGAGAAAGCGACATTCCAGAATCCAAATCTTTTGCACATGGTCGTGGGTGTCAGAGAGAGGGGTGCAAATTGTACACCTGTGCGCATTTTGTGTGAGAGAGCAGACACATTTTGTGCATGGGTGTGTGAGAGAGAGTGCGCAGTGGAAGAAAAGTTTAGCCAACCTCAATCTCTCTCTCTTTGCAGAGACGCGACACATCACCACGTCTATGATTTTGGTGTCGCTCGAGGGTCCCTCTATGGATTGGAACGACGGCGACCTCGGTACTCCAAGACTAAACGATGAACTCGAGCCTTCAAGCTCGAGTTTTGACCTAACATTTTAAAATGGATTTTTTTCTTTTTATTTTATTAACTTGCCGAGTTACGTGGCACGCCACGTAACTTGCTAATCTAAAAAATGTATCCACGGTAACTCACGAGTTACGTGGTTAACACGTAACTCATCGAGTTACGTGGCGATGGTCCCTCCATGCATATGTCCACCACGAGTCATGTTAAGAAATAAGACGTAGCTAAATAGATATTTGAGTAGATTACTTAATGAAGAGAGATAGATTTCACACACAAGAGATTATAGAGTAGAGAGAGAGAGAGAGAGAGAGAGAGTACACACGATATAGGTGGTTCACCCAATGTGGGCTACGTCCACAGGAAAGCAGCCACTCAATGGCTTTAGCACTTCAAAAGAAGAAGTAGTTTACAAAGGGATTAAACCCTTAATAGAGCTCCCGCCTTGCTTCACTCTCACCACCTCACACTCACCTTGTTGCATCAACTTCACACTATGAAATGTGTGTAGAAATGGCCTCCTTTTATAGGCCAAAAGGGCTGCCCTCTCTTATGAGAGACAGCCATGTGTAGCCGCCCTTGTGCGAATAAGTCCAAATCGGACCCTCCAATCCGCCCATGTGTGGCCGCCCTTGAGAAGACAAGTCCGCTTTTGAATTCGGCCACTGGCCATTGAATTTGGCCATCGGCCATTGACTTCTGACCACCGGCCATCGGCCATTGACTACCGGCCACCGGCCAACCGACTGGTTGTTTTCCGACCACTTTCCGGCCATAATATTCCGGCAAAAAGGAATATTCCGGCGAGGGAAAAAAGCCCCTAAAGTTGCCCCTGATTCTTGTCTGTGAAAATTTTGGTTTCCGGTGAGTGATTTTCCTTCACGCACGATGGCTTCTCCTCATAATGGGGGCCCTACAAATGTGCGATTTTACCACAGAAAATTACAAGGGTAAATCAAGATCCATACTTAACAATCTCCCACTTGGAGACTGATCTCCAAACCAAACCTGTGAGTACTTTCCATTCTGGCTTCCTATCCTTGAATGCCGATTGAAGATGAGAAAAAGCTCAACTTCTCCTTGTTGACCACCTTTGTAAACATGTCTGCAGGATTTTCACTTGTACGTATGCACCTTTCCTAGCTTTAGCTGTCCCTCTTCCAAAAGAGTGCGTATGAAGTGATATCTCACCTCAATGTGCTTTGTCCTTGAATGAAAGGCTGAGTTCTTCGCAAGATGGATAGCGCTTTGGCTATCACTGTACAAGACACAATTGTCTTATTTGAATCCAAGCTCTTCTAAGAATCTGTGAAGCCACATAATTTCTTTGCTTGCCTCCGTCATTGCTACATACTCTGCTTCCGTGGTAGAAAGTGAAACCACTTTCTGCAGCTTTGAAGCCCAACTTACTGCTGTGCCTCCAACCGTGAACACATAGCCAGTAGTGCTCCTTCGAGTATCTTTGTCACCTGCCATATCTGCATCAGCATACCCTTCTAGAAAAATATCAGTTCCTCCAAAATACAAAGCATTTGTTGTTGTCCCTTTTAGATACCTAAGTATCCACTTCACAGCTTGCCAATGCTCTTTACCTGGGTTGTCCATAAACCTACTCACAACTCCCATTGCATGTGCAATGTTTGGCCTTGTCCAGACCATAGCATACATTAGAGAACCTACCGCTGCAGCATATGGAACTTTAGACATATAGGCTATCTCCTCTTGTGTCTTTGGACACATATCCTTCGTTAGTTTAAAATGACCAGCCAAAGGTGTAGAAACTGGTTTTTTGCATTGCAAACCTTTCTAGTACCTTCTTGATGTAATCTTTTTGAGATAGCTTTATTGTCTTCTTCGTCCCATCCCTTGATATTTTCATACCAATTATCCTCTTTGCAGCACCTAAATCTTTCATTGAAAAATATTTGGACAGCTCCTCTTTTAGGTCTTTGATGTCTTGCATGTTAGCACTTGCAATCAACATGTCATCAACATACAACATTAGGATGATGAATTTCCCATCTCCCAAATTCTTCGTGTAGACGCAGTGATCCGAGTTGCATCTTGTGAATCCATGATCCAACATCCATCGATCAAACTTCAAGTACCATTGTCTTGATGCTTGCTTTAAACCATACAAGCTCTTCTTTAATCTGCAAACCATTTTCTCCTTACCTTTTACTTCATACCCCTTTGGTTGAAGCATGTAGATTTCCTTCTCTAAGTCACCGTGAGGGAATCCCGTATTTACATCCATTTGCTCGAGATTTAAATCATGAGCAGCCACAAGGCTTAAGACAAGCCTAATTGAGTTCATTTTTATAACAGGAGAAAATATTTCATTGAAGTCAATACCTTTCTTTTGAGAAAACCCTTTTACAAGCCTAGACTTGTACCTTTTCTTCCCACCTTCTTCTTCCTTCAGCTTGTACACCCATTTGTTTTGAAGTGCCCGCTTACCTTTAGGAAAATCAACCAACTCCCATGTTTGGTTGCGATGTAGTGAGTCCATCTCCACTTGCATGCTCTTCATCCATTCTTCTTTGGATTCATGTTGCATAGCTTCTTCGTATGATTCCGGCTCTCCAAAATCTGAGATCAAGAAGGAAGGAACAAACCTTTCTGGAGGTCTACTTGCTCTTGTAGATCTTCGGGGAATAGGTTGAGGCTCCTCATTTGGTTGACGTTGTTGCACATTGTCACCGTTTGTTGTCCTTGAGTCTTCACCATCCTCAAGCTCCATGTACTCATCACCTGTTTCTTTTGTTTGTTTTCTTTCCAAGTAATCTTTGTACATATTTTGTTCCTTAAAAATTACATCCCTACTCCTTAAGATTTTACCATCTTCAGGATTCCATAGGCGATACCCAAAGTCACCTTCTCCATAGCCAATGAAGAAACACTTTTTGGACTTTGCATCTAGCTTTGATCTTAGGCTTCTATCTGTGTGCATGAAAGCCTCACACCCAAACACTTTGAGAAATGCATAATTCACCGGTTTACCTGTCCATGCCTCTTCTGGAACTCCCCCATCCAATGCCGTTGAGGGTGACCGGTTGATTAAGTACACAGACGTACTTACAGCTTCCGCCCAAAGCTCAAGTGTTAGGCCTGCATGTAGCCGCATGCTTCGTGCTCGTTCCATGATTGTCCTGTTCATCCTTTTCGAAATCGCATTTTGTTGAGGTGTCCTTGGGGTTGTATTTCTGCTTTACACCAATTTGCATGGTAATGCATTTTTACGTTTAGGCAATTGCATAGTAGTACCTTAGGGATCCATATTCCCAATTTGGTACTTTTGGGCACCACTCACACTTCGTTGTGTAATACCAAATTGGGTTTTGCAAACAAATTTGGTGCTTTCAATATATCTTGCAAATTACCAAACTGGATGCATAGTACCAATTTTGATCCTTTTTGGTATCCACAAAAAGACCTATTTTGGTACTATGGATCCACGTTGGTATGGTGCAATTTATAGAAAAGTACCAAATTTGATACTACTATGGATTGAGTTTGGTGTTTTTAGTTTGATTCTTTTGGGCACCCACCACTCTAGGTAATTTATTACCAAATTGGGTTCTAAAAACAGAGTTACCGCTCTTAGGGTACTTGCATAGGCTACATAGAATCAAATTTGGTGCTTTTTTGCACCTAATTTGATACTATAATCTAATTTATAGCAATATAATGTCAAATTTGGTACTTTAGAACGAGTTGGTGGTTTACAGAACTAAATTTGGTATTGTAAACTGATTTGGTATTTGAGCCCTAACGTGGATCATTTTTGTTTATAGGTGGAGCTCTACAAAAGATTCAAGAGCACGTATCCTGCGGGGTGAAGTTGTCACTTAGGTCCTTTGAGACAATCAAGACATTCTTTGTCCAAAAATTGAAAGAGCGCTATACTTACTATTGTATTTACCATATCTAGATGGTATATTTCAAGGATACAAGGCAGTGTTATGCAAACTAGATAGTTTTTCAACACATCTCTTGTTGGATTCCATATTTTGTCCTCGGCCTAAAGATCATGTATATGATGCAAAGAGATGCTTGCTTGGACATTTCCCTAGATGTGGTGTAAGAAAGTTGTCATTCTATCCAGAAAATATTGCAACAGATACCAGGGAGGTGAATGTTAAGATATTTATAGATATGGATATTGGACAGCTTAATGCCAAAGGAAAACTAAAGAAGAGGAGTTGGTCGTGGAAAGGATGCGTCTCTCATGTACACTCATACAATCACATAAATGCACCTGAATAATTTCACATGAAGTCTTCTAAAACGTTATGATATATGTTGGGAAACAAGATTAACCACCAACACAATAAGTGTCTCTCTATTACGCCACACTTGTGTGCGCTTGTACACATGCACACGTGTATAAAAACAAGGAAAATCTACCTAGATGAGAGCACACACACTCTTTTCAATCATCATGATATACACCATGCAACAAGATTAGTCATCAACCGAACAATGATATATGCATAAAAATTATTTGCAATAAGTCATTTTCGATAGTTAATAGTCCATAATAATCCAATTTGACTTTGAACAACATTGAATTGTTTTTAAAGACTGCAATAAAACCACATAGACTAATATTAAAAGGATTTTTGAAGTACACATCTTAAATCAACAACTACAATAAGATAGATATAGACCAAGGTAAAATTGTACAATATGCTCATATGGTGTCAAGGGCTTATTTCTTTAACATTAGCAAGGAAAGGTGAAATCTATTTATCCTGATTACTAGTGTCATTCTTGTCATTGTTAGTGTTGTTGTTGCCATCATTGGCTCCATTGTCTTGTCCTTGCACAACAATGTATGTCATCCACACTTCTACCCAAGCCTCCACATGTCGTTTGAAGGCTTCACACTCCTGTGGGGTGTAAAAACCATGTTCCCTCCAAATCATGATTGCATTGTGGGCTAGAGCAGCAACTTTCTCGATTTCCCCTTCAATTGGATGTGCATTGGAATAAAATCCATGCATGGAGTTGAATATGGACATTGTCGCATCGTTGACTACACAAAAAGCCTTCGCGTAGTTTCGTGCACTTTGTGTTGTGCATAATTCATTCATAGCATACACATTGTTGAGAATGCAATTAACGCGCACATTGTTGATGGAGTCAACATGGGGGAGGAGGGTGGTTGAACACGCTGAGGGCCATGCTCGCATTGTGCGGTGGCCCATGTTGATTGCGTTGTTCGCAATTTACCCTCGGAATTGTAAATATGTGAATTAGCGAATACTAAAGGATTAGCTTTTTAAAATACAAACTTAGAGAAACTTGCAAATGAATGAATACTAGTGTTTTTTTGGCTATTTATGAAGAACCCCAAGTGAATTTACTTCAAAGATCATTCACACCATGTCCTCCGTATTATTTTTAGATAAAATAAAGTGGAACACTAAAAGATTAATTACCTTCGATTGCCTTGCCTTTTGAAACTATAACATACTTACAAAAATCAAAACATAGTGGCAAGCACATAACACATGATGCTCATCGAAAATTAAAACATAGTATGAACAACCAGTAAGTTTTGGTGTGCCATTATATAGAGAATAAGTTCATATGGAGTAATCAATACAAATTGGGATTTAGGGGTTCCCAGGGGCTGAAATTATTGTGGCAGTTGCGCTAATGGGACGTGTACAGGTGGGGGCCCCATGGGTAGTGAAATAGTGGCCGATATGGCTTGGCCAATCTGGAACTATAGCTGGAGGTCTTCTCGGAGAAGGAGCAGATGGCACAATCGACTCCTGGTGATGTCGTCAAGGCGATGTAGGTGGTTGTGACTGTGTGGATGTGAGACCTTGTCCACATGAAGAGTCGATCCTAGACTACTAGGAAGCCATTCCTGCGGTTGAACACATCCCAAAAACAATTTGTGATCCCGTCATGCTGATGCAATGTCATTGTAGACGCTTACACTGCACACCACATTCTGTAAGAAAATCCAAAATTGTATCCCCAACCTTTGTGAAGGTACCCAACAGCCACCTGTTTATGATAGCACAAACATTAGCGAACATTTCAATGGCAAAAATCGAGCATAGAAGCGCCCTCCTTGACTTATCAAGCAAAGAACTCGCTCTTCTCCATTCCACGCCAAAATGGTGCTGAAGGGCATCTAGTGTCCATGGTAGGTCCGATAGTGGCTCTCAAAATATGTCATTGTCAAACTTGAATCCATTGTTGTCTGCTGCTACGTTTCCTACTTGATGATCATATAATAAAATCATTGGAAGCCCTTCAATTTTACGTGCAAACATGGACAACAACAAGGTCTTGACCTACAATATGGTTACTGTTTAAAACAAAAAAACATCAATATCTAGCAACCATGAAATTCGTGGAGAAATTGTTGAGAACTTTCTGGATTCATGAAGTCATCTATCACAGCGTATGTGCATGACACCATCCGAAGAAAAATGGTGCAAAGATGATAAAAATCGCACAAGCGTGCCTCCTCGATGATGAGTGCCAAGTGGTCTACTTGGAACGCCATGACTACTGCACCATCTGATAGTAAAAACTCTACAGCTAGAGTGAACACACTGGCAACAATCTCAATAGCAATTACATTCCATCGGGGTATGCCACCAATGCCGCCTTCTAGTTTGCAATGTGTGGAAAGGTATGCCCACACAAGTTGCACCCCTCCAAGCCATTGATCAAGCTACATTTTATCGGAGTCTGAGAGAGACCCAATCAAATTTTGGATTACTCAAAGGCTCCTACAATACAAAATACCATGCAAAAGAAGACCGATTGAATTCTTATCAAGTTCAAAATTGAAATTAGATGCCAAAGTGTCATGAACTTACTTAGGAGAGTTTTTTGGATCCATGAGCGCCTTTCATAGATGGTGTACCTCAGCAGGTACAATGACATGTACTGGGACTACTCCAACACTCATACTTTCTGCCATTTTTGCATTAGAGTGAGCCAAAACTGTGTCACCTGCAAAATTTAATCAAATGTTCAGTACCACCAAATTTTGAAAGAACATAATTGATTTGTGGTTGAGTTTTTTAGGTATTGGAAAGGAGGCAAGTGGTTCAAGTGTCCAAAACAAAACTAAGTGGCTGCCCTTGCTTTTCCTAGTAGAAATGGATATGGTTCTCTTGGGGCCTCGGGATCTCAAAGCTTGGGATGGACTAGATCACTCCAAGTGACGCTTGGAGTCACCCTGCTCATAATCTGACCCACCACCTTGTGCTCACTCCTTTCACTCTGAAACTCCTCCAAGAACTCCAAAAAATCTTTGATGGCTGGTCGTCCTCTCTTCATACCTTGTTTAGGTTTACCCACCACAGTTAATGGGTTTCCACATCCCTTGGCCGTAATAGGGAAAATGACATCGATGGGAGGCTGGCCGCTGATTGATGGTGACACTTCCGCTTTTTCCCTTTCCCCTAACCTTCTTGTGCAATGTTGCAAGTCCAAAAAAAAAAGTGAGCACATTATAGAAAACCAAACACACTACTTGAACAAGAAAAACATAACTTACCATCGTATTCTTCAGCTTCATCTTCGAGAAATTCACCATCCACGTAGTGCAAAAACCATGGATAGTCTCTCTACGTTTCCTTACTATGGAGCTTCTCTATCCAATCGTTGGGATAGAGATCGCTCTCCTCTCTTGAAAGGCATAGGGAACTGGAACATGCTCATTAGGGACCCCCTTGACTGCATGTCCGTCTTGGCCCTTGGCTGTGCATAGTCCTACCCTTGGCATGACATTACTCCCCCCTTAAAGAAGCGTTTTCGTCCTCGAAAACAAGAGTGATGCTACACTAATGTTTTCTATAGTGGCATCCTTCATGGATCCAGGTGTTTGGTTCACCGGAACACGGTTCAAGAGGAGGTTCAATGAAACCAAGAGTAACATCTTGATTTTTCACATTGTTGTCCATTTGCAACCATCTTGTGTTACCGATTCCTATCCAATCATAGTGTGTAGACTCCATTTAGAACACACATGAGTATGCAAAACGAGTTATCACACCAAGATGTACCCTAAAGAGTACCTCTTTTCACTTTCCATGAAAGTAACTTGCTAATATAACTAATCAGCCAAGTTTAAGTCCTTGACTTGTTTTCCAATTTCAACAGTAAACAACCCCACCATAACTAGTGTTCAAGGTTGAGAACTTGAGTTTATACATGAAGAGACTACACCTAGTTGCCAACATACTTTAACTTATGGTAAGAAAACTCCAAGTAGAGCAATAAATTATTACTAATTGGATCGCTTGGTGCTAACATACACACTTTGCATATCCTTCAACACAAGATTACATTTTGTAATCTGCCTATCCCCTTGGATAACTGACAGTACTGAGGTGTTTTTTCCATGATTTACAGACAGTCTTCCTAGATGGCCCATAAACGGGGATCACAATATCATACAACATTGCGAGCAAACAACAATGTCCTGATGAATAACCATCTTGGTTAACATGAAAAATCCACAAGCACCCAAACCGAGCCATGACCTCTATTGGTGATTGGTAGATCCAAAAGTAAGCTCAGAGAGATACTGCACATAGAGTGCAAAATCCTTCATAAGCAACGGATGTGATGAATATGAATGCTTCTCCAAATCAGCCTTTGCTAAACACTAGGGCCCATAACACCTAGTGTGCATGCATTTAGCAAAAAACTGATTTGAACCTGTATATCCATGATTAGCTTTTCCAATACTTATGGTGAATGTGATGCTCGTAGCACACATTAAAGAGGAATGGAAATAGTTTGAAAAAGAAACTAAATACTATCTGCTGCAATCATTTGCAAGCCTTGCTAAAACTTTTGAACCATAATAGAAGGTGAAACATTAATCACTTCTAGGGACAAACAATGAAACTTTTTCATTAACAACTTAGAGCCTTGCTATATGTATAAACAACCATATGTAATGTTGTTTAGTAGTACTTGTACTTGAACAAGTCATTCTAAATAGTCAACATATTTTGGCCACTGAAATTGCTCCTGATATGTCGTGCTGAAAATGGTCTAGAAAAAAGATTTGACCAGTACCTACGGACTTCGTCGTGACACATCATTAGGAATTAAGCGCTAGTGTCAGTCCCAGAGACACATATTCTCCACATGTGGAATATGTCTCAAATAAGGATGTAAAAAAAAAGGACACTGCCTTCAAGTATGAGATGTACTTGTGTGTGGAGGTAAGTGCAAAAACTCTACGACGCGAGTGAGAGGGACCCTCATTATCATTGCTCCACACTAGCTAAACCGAACTCCTTGAGTTCCTAGACCATGTTGTATCCCATGTGACAACATGTGCCAAATCGAATTCGACAAGTGGGTTCATAACATCATAATGTACATTGGAGTGACACTACGACCCAAAATACTTGTTCCGACACGCCCTTGGCATGGCCCTGGGGATTGAACTGAAAGTTCAGCTACCCATATTCAAATGCATAGGAGCACGTCTCCCACCTGTGAAAAAACCAAGCAACATTTCATTGGAAAGCCTGGGTGTTGCCTTTGCAATCGAAACCCGTTGGGTAGAATCTACGTAGTCAAACCCCTTGGTAAGACCCTTTGTAGAAACTACTCAACTAGCAGGTAACGGTAATCAACATAGTTAACCTTGTACATAATGATGAGAATCAACTTGAAAAGTTGAATTTTTTTGCTACCGCGTGAAAGATTGCGGAATTGTTTCCTTGAAAGTATAACGGGAATAGATCAAACTGTGATCCTCAATGCCTATGGGGTGATTTAATAAGCACCCGCGGGGTCTTATCCCAAAACAATGCATCCATAGACACTCGTAGTGCTATAGAGAGAGTAGGAGATCCACACAAGTGTAAAGTGCAACTCTTATAGATAGCCATGACATCGCAACGGTTTGTTGCATCTAAATTCCGTGGTAGAGATTAGCTCAGTTGAGTTTATGGTGATCAAAAGCGCAACTCGAGTGTCGCACTGAAAACATGTCGTGCAAAAAAAATGACACCCTAAATATCCGTAATGACAGGACTCTTGCTTGTCCATTAACGTCGTTGTGTACTCCACTGGGTAGATTTGTTTGATCTTAAGAACAATCATCCAAGGAATGCCAACAGTTGGGTCGTACCCGAGATCTGACAATGACTCGTAGCCAGCGTGTGTGGCTCATAGCCCTTATGGCAATTAGTGTTCAATCGATGAAACGATGAAGAATAATGTAGAGGGCGTCTTGCCCAACCTCTAGCTGAGAGTTAGAGCACCTTGGCTCATGCTGACTAATGTAGAGGAAGTCTTTGATTTAGGTTCTTTTTAGTGTTGTTATTCATTGACAGCAACCCAAATTATGTGAAACAATCCAAAACTTATCTTGTCCTTGACAAAGTGTCTGGTGTTGTAGCGGAAGCGTGTTTCATGAGGTGGTAGAATTGAATCCACCTAGCTAGCATGCCATGCATACATAAACTTAATCCCTTGGCAAAAGTGATGGACTTAAACGTGAGAGCGAAAACCATAAGTGCCTTGCATAGTTTAAACTGGTAGGGATTTTGTGAGCTGAGATTCCCTATTTTTCTAGTTTCTCAAACTTATGTGCCAATGCCCTTGATGCCAAGTCATTGGGCAGTACCTTGGCACAAGGAAGAAGCCTTGCTTCATGTAAAATTATCAAAGCACATTGCTTTGCACAAAAGCAATAGTTTCCAATCAAAGATGTAAACATGGAAAAATAAGAATATTGTAAAATTGGCTAATTTGGTCGTTGATGTAACCAGTTGGCCCGATATTCCGTGGAAGAAAACTCGCTTAAAAATGGTGCATAGCCATATCTGTTGCACGAGTGGGAGCTGTCGTATGTATCATATACACCCCCTCAAAAACCCTGCAAATATATGGAGAAATTCCCCAAGGTCGTGTGCTCGTAGCATACTCCAAACGTAGGAAGTTTCCATACGATATGCCGAAAGTGAAGCCGTACTTTACATAAATAAGTCTAGACTCATTGCCAATAAATGCTATTGTCGACAGATGTCATAGCAAAGAGAGTTGACCTTGTCGATTATTCACAAATAATGGACCTTGTCTACTTGTACATCATATTGCGAAGCAGAAAAAGACTTTCAAGGTATGAACGTGTACCTGCTTAGCTTGATTACGGTTGTCCTTGACTATATAAGACCATCTTAAATGATTGAAGCTCTAATTAGAGATACGTTTGTTGATTCCTCAAACTGTCGCCCATGCCGAGCAAAGGTAGGCGGGAAGAAATGTGGATGACAAGTCATAGGCCTTGCCTTAACTTGTCATACTATAGTTGGTAGCCTTCCAAGACATAATAGAAATACCATGGAATGATTATCCCATACAGTGGTAAATAGTCCCCAACTCAAGATGCTCATAGCATACGCCTAGCTGTGGGGAGGTATTATCCTTGAGTACAAGAAAAGAAAGCCGTGCTTCTAACAATTCTCTTGTAGTTGTGCACATGCCATGCATGGGAAGAAATCTCAAAGGCCAACTCTGGAGTTTTGTACATAACACAATAGTGTTGTATGTAGTGAATGAGCCTTGCTCAACGACCAAAACATCACCGTAGAGACCAAGTGAGCCGTGCTCGAACATCATCATTGACAACTAAGTAAAAAAAGGCAACAAATACTCATACCTTGTCTTGGAAGGCTTTAGACGAATCTTATGCATGTCCTTATCATCACACTTGCTTAGACTTTTCATGACTATCAATGCCTCGAAAAAGCAAAAAATATGACCATAGAGAGGTCCATGATGCATAACGGAGGCAATCCGCATCCCATAGATACTATCTCCGGCACCATGGCCGAGAATAACATAAGTATATGCGCCTAGATTACAGGAGTTTCTATGTAGTAGGCTTGTCATGCCGATGATGCACAAGTAGCTGCTGAATACCCCTGCTTGGTGGCTTGAATTTGCATAATTTATCAAAAACAAGGCCCATGTTTATTGCGAGGCAGTCGGTTGCAGCCTAACTTTTGCAATTTCCTATAGCATGTGCCCCGTCAATGCTATATGCGTGCTTCAAGCCTATCGCCAAGCTTGTTTACTAGAGGTGGACACCATCTTGTCGAACAATGGTGATCATCTTTGGCTATGGGAACGACCCTATGGGGTATGGTGCCCCAAAATAGGTTTTAAAAGAAAATAATAACCACACAGTGGCTATGGCAGCACGCTGCCATTTGCACAAGGATAAAATTGCGGACTTCGTCTCACCACGCTCCTGTGACAAAAATGCCTCTACAAGTTGTGGTAAACCCAACAAGACCGCTTTCACCCCATTTCATCATGGTGTTGAGCTTCCCTCTTCTCCTCTAAGCGGGGCCATGCCCGTGGCTTTGTCAACTCCCTTTGTCTTTGTAGGGGCGGTGTCCCATGCTGTGTGTCAGGTTCTTGAGCCCGCCATGAAATTCCCCATATAAGGGGTGACTCCTACAGCTCTGCCCTTGGCTGGCCCTTCCATGCACGCCCTCAAGGAAACGAGAGAGAGAGTGGGGAAGAGAGAGAGAGAGAGATCATTCAAAGCTGTGCCAAAGCATGCAAGGTTCCCCCTTCCTCCATAGCCCTCCCTCCTCTGAGCTCTAATACCACTGAATGGCATAGGGAACTGGAACATGCTCATCACCACCCAGCCATGCCCTATATAGACCCTTGGCCTGCTATGTATAGGGACCCCCTTGACTGCATGTCCGTCCTGGCCCTTGGCCATTCCTGGTCCTACCCTTGGCATGACATCTCTCTTAGACTCTACCCACACATCGCTAGGATGGTCAAGGTATGGAATGCAAAGACCTAGCTTAAGGACTCCCAACCACCATCTACAAATAACAAGATGAATCACTCCATCATTCAAAACACTCAATTTTAGTCTCACATCCTCATAAAAATGTATAGTCAATACATGTATAGCAAGCATTGGACAATACATGCAAAATGAGATTTCTCCTCTACACTGTGTGTGGCTCATATGGTTGGCTTCCACTGCACAAAAGCCTTGCCAAAGTTCTTTGATCAAAAATCTTGCATTGCCTCGCCAAGAGACATGCCACAATTGCGTGCGGCATGTGCATGTAGCTTCTTCAATGTGGAGTTATCGGCCTCCATCTTCTCCGTCAAGCTCAATACACCATTGCACTCTAAATATAAGTAATGTGGCAATACTAGATAAAACCATGTACTCTAATCTTACTACGCTCACCTTTCAAGCTACCACCAATATACATGCATTCTCAACCATTGGGAGAACGGCTTCTCTTGTGTCAAAATAGATGCCTCCACCAACGACACATCGCCCTTGGACAATATATCAACCAAGCGACATTTTTGGCAATTTATCATTGGATAATACTTTTAATAATTTAAGGAGAAAAAATAGTGCTTTCAAAAACAAATAGTACTTACTCCGCAAGACTAATGCGTGCTTGTGCAACCTTCGAGACTGTGAAGGGGGTCATTGTGCAATCCTTCTGTCCCCAATCCACAAAAGAATTTTTTTTTGGAAAAAAAATCTATGCCATTCTCATGATTGGCTAAGACCACTATCTCTAGTCGCTTGCGCGTAAAAGTTCTCGGTCTCCTTTACAACTAAATCATATCCTGCCTTGTAATCATCTTTGTGTATGTGGTACTCTCTACTCCCCTTGACTGATAAATTTTGTGTTTACAGTTGATACATTGCATCAAACTCTTCCTGTAATACAAATCGCCAGAACAAATTGATTTCAAAGAAAAACCCCATGTACTTACCTAATGCATGTGTATTATAAATTTAGACTTACCTTCCACAGTAGTTACGCTAGCAAATACATAGGTAGTCTAAGACATTTTGAACGGTTCATTGCCATGTACGAAGTGCCCTCTCAGCTTTCGCCCTATCTTCTTCATTGACTTTGTCCAATAAGGACTGTGGGTTGAGGACTGTGGGTCGACAAGCGCTAATTTTTGCATCATAAATATATCATGGACAGTGGTGCGAGGCACATGGAATATTGTCACCCTATTTTGAAATGTAAAGTTATATTAACAATTAATATTTCCGTCTTCGTAGGGTTGAATTTCACAATTGTGCATTCAAACTTTGGTGTAGAGTGTTCATCTAGCCGCTCCCGCAATGCCCAATATTTCCACGCATGGAACCGATGGTTGCTGTCCCATACAAAGAACATTTTCTCCTCCATGTGAGAGAGCTCAAAAATGTCTTTAATGTGGTCATCAAATTATGTGGCCGACATCACTAACCCTCTCCCATAAGGGCCATGCCTATTGAATGGTATAGGATCTTGTCTAGAAAAAGCTTTGAACACAATGAAACGAGTCATCGTGGGATGGTAACCTCTTTCAGCTATATAGGTTGTTAGTTTTGCCACACAATCATCATTCGTTCTAATGGCTCGATTGGCTAAAGGACGACAAAGAGGGATGTGTGGCAACAAGTGATTGTATGGCACATCATGTACATCAATCCAACCTGATGAGATGTGGCTATCAACCATAGATCCAAAGAGATCGGTAAGAGGGTCATTACCTTTGTTTTCCTCTTCTATGGTCGTCGACGTGACTGCACCAGTCAAAGGAGATAGTGCACTATTGTCAACACTGACACTATTGTGCACTATTGTCCTCATCCAATTCTGGTGGCACCTTTAAAAAATGCATTCAAATTTTGTAACTCCCTAGTTCACAAACACATTCCTATGCCCATTGTACACAATTGAACCTTCTACTATTTTTATTTTCTCTCACTAGAATGACTAATTCTAGAGAGATAAAGTTCATCTAAGTAAACCAAAAATAAAATTTGGTGGCACAACTTCAAAAGTGCGTTTCAATGCTACATTTTGTTTTGCACCCTTGGTTTGGTTTCTTATGTTCCACGTTCCACTGAGTCGTGATGATTGGTGATCCAATTCAGCTACTTGTAGCGTTTACTATAAAGCGCTTCAACTTGACTTATGTAGGTTGGTTGTCACAAAGTATCTACTGGTTTGCTACCATGTTGTCTCCACTCTCAATCAATAGCATTCCCCCTTGGTTCGGACTATGAGTGCAATGCCCACAATGATTAACAATCACTCTCATAAACTTTTAATGTAGCATGTTGATTCACTGTCAATCCATTTGCACTTGGCTACTATGAATCAACAACTAAGAATACATTTGCAAGCACTCATCAACTTTGAGTACACAAAAGATTGTAAAAAATGGTTAGTTATTTTTAGAAGCTGGACACACCCCACCGCAACTAACTACTTGGAAGATTATTATTTTTGTAATTATTCATTCATTGAGGAAAACCTGATTTTTCACCTTGTAAATATTGGGACTTGTAGAAGTTTCCAGATTGTATCCCAGTTTTGATAAGTTAGATTGAGTAGATGGTTGATTTTGGAACTTTTTTGAGAATTGTAAGGTATATATACCACTTTTTGACCTTAATGAAAAACCTTTTGTCAGTTTTAAAACAAGTTTTGAAGTCTGTGAGTGAGCGTACTGTGTACGAGAGAGAGTGTGAGCTTCATCTTGACGCTACTTGTGCACCGGTGATCGGAATGGAGTGCGGAGAAGTGCAGTGTGTTGCCCCCGATGAGAGCTACGCGCCGACACCTACATTGCGCGCGTACGGTCCGGTTTTGCAAGCTCCTTCTACGAGCTTCATCTGGTGTTTGGGTGAGCATACGTCGTCCAATTTTGCATTGCAGCATATCCACGCGTTCACATTGAGTAGAACTACACATTAGACACTATAGATTTTGGAAACGAAGACCTGCAGATTTCGGCCAGACATCCTATGTGATTTTGCACAGGGTGTTTTGGGTTGGGATTTTGGTTCATACACCTTAGGGAGAGCGACCTATTGGTGCTAGTAGGGTCTCCTTCAAGTTCTATGGTGTTTCGAGATTGTTTGATGGGTGTTCGGCTCTAGAAAGCGTTGTAGGAAGTTTCCTCTTATGCACTCTTGAAGGCTGTGACTTAGACAATTGGTAGAGACCTCTGTAGGAATTAGTTAGGAGTTGGTCAAGTGTAGGTTGACACCTTATGCTTGCTTCCACGCGCCTACAGGTCGAGCTTCGTCCTTAGCTGACATTATATGTTAGGTGAGTTCTCGCTGTGCTGACGTCCGTCGCGGCGTATCCGTCCAACATTGGCGCCGCTACCGGGGACGAAAACCTTAGTGACCGAGACTAATCCTTGAGGATTGGGATGTTTGTCTTGCCAAGAGTCTTGTTTTACATTTAGATAGGATTAGAGGGTGGAGGACTCTCTAGGTCTTAGAGGGAGTCTAGGAAGCGTGTGTTTGGCCTAGATTCTTCGACTTAGGTAGATTAGGTAGACAAAGATAGTTTTAGGAAGTAGTCGAGTTCTTGAGTAAGAGTTGGAGTGGTAGAAGCGGTGAGAGGAGAGCTTGAGAGTCCGGAGAGGCCAGGAAGCAACCAAAACATCATTATCACCATTTCACATGATAAGTAGGAGTAGAGTAAGTAGGACATCATGATTCACGATCTAGAGCATTTCATGTATGTATACTTGCTTGGTAAAATCACAAGTTTGTAGAAGACGCAAAAGTGTGTTCGAAAGCCTAAGTGAAGTCCAAAAGTTACTGTGAGTGTTTCTTATAGATCTACAGAGCATCAAGAGCATTTTTGTCGGGAAAAAAATTGATTTCAAGCCAGGAGACATCCTACGCGTAGGATGTCTACAGGCTAATATGGTGGGAATTTTGGGATTTTAAGTTGACCAGTGTGTTCAGAAGGTGGGGTTTAGCCTAATTTCAACTGGAAAGTGGAAATTTGACCATATCTTGACAGGATAAGGTCAAATAGACTGAAATTGCCAGACATCCTACCCAAATTGTGCCAAAACATTATTTTGAGACCAAAACCATAAGATGGCTGCATGAACATGTCTTGAATGATATATTGAGTGACTGAAAGGGGTTTCACCTCATTTGGGTGAGAAAATTGAGTTCAAAGCGGACGTTAGTACTTTTGACTGAAAAAGGAAAGAACAGCTAAAATTGGGAACTTTTGAAATCCAAACCAAAATCTAAGCATACCACTGGGTTACTGACATCAATGGGAAGCTGTGGGACAAGTTTGGGGTCAAACATGCCAAAAAGACATCCTACGTGTAGGATGTCTTCTGTGTGATTTTGGACTCTAAACCAAATTTTGAGTATACCAAAGTGATCAGCAACTCAAGGGGAGCCCGTGCTTTGAGTTTGAAGCCATTCTGATGAAAAAGACATCCTACGCGTAGGATGTCTAAAGCAAGAAATTGAAGCCAGACATTGAAAATGGGTATAGCAAGGTGTTGTATAGCCTAAGGCAAGACTCCTAGTCAATTTTGGTCCAAATTGGAGTTGATTAGATTGATTAAGATCAACAAGAGGCTGTCGGAACAGATTTCCGACTCATTGACCAGCTAATAGGTGTCCAGATTCAAAAGTAAAAACAGCTGTGGACTCAACACATCAAGGGGAAACCATAGTGCAAAAATCCAGGCAAAACAAAGCAGGAGACATCCTATACGTAGGATGTCTATTGGGGCCTACTGAAGAGAAAATTTGAATGGGATTAGACAGTGAGATTCCACTTGGCTTAAGGGTTCTAGAACTTCTTTCAGAAGTGAATTTGGACCTTGTATGCCCATTTGACGGAGCAAAAACTGAATTCAGACTTTTTCGCGTAAATTGACCAACATCCGAGGGAAGTACAGTTTCAGATTAACAAACCTAATCCAGAACATCAACAGTGTATAAAATACAGTAGTGATTGAGACTAACTCTCCAGTTATACCAATCATCACTAAGATAACCTCTCGCAGATAAATGCTTTGATTCGATGCCAAAATTAAACGATTGTGTACAGGTATATTCAAGCAAGAAGTTTTGCGAAAACTGATCCTCTACCAGGTGAGTGGTTGGATTTGTGATAAATTGCATTGATAAGTGTGATGAATTTAAGATCAGGAAGATACATTGTTAGAGACCAGAAGGTGGCAGGTGACCAAGGTAGCTTAGTGTCCACCGAGGAGAGTGTAACTCAGGCAAGGCTAGATCCGCTAGCACCAATTATTGAGGAAGGTAGTGATACTGACACGTCGTCAGAAAAATCTTTCTTCATGATGGGTAGTCAACATCCAGGAGGTTTCACCTATGATGGACCAATGCGAGGAGGAAGCACCTCCTTGAATCCTTTGAATGATTCCAAGGTCACTGTGATCTTCTTAGAGGGAACAAACTCGAGAGGATCCCTAGTCTATTCTGACTATCGAGGACGCAAGTGCATTTGCATCAAAGAGAGGCCAGCTTAGAGATTGGAGATAATCCAAGTCTATGATGATGGAGATAGATTCCGAGAAAAAAAGGGGAACCACTATCTGATAGCTAGTAACCCTGAAGATTACAACAGATATGGAGATAACGTAGCAAAAGGGAAAATGGTTTCAGAAGCTCAAGAACCGCCACCAAACATTGATCGACCTGGAGCTATTTTTATGTATGATAAGAAAACAACCAGGGTTCCAACTTATAACGAGAACGTGGGAATCTACAAGCATGAGAGTGAGGGTATAGTTGCTTACTTTCGCAGCAAAGAACCATACGTAAACGAATTAAGCAAAGACAAGGTTCTTTACTTATTCTCTTATGAAACTGCCATGAGGAAGGGTATAGTTTTGGTTGATAGATACGGGCGAGAATACCAGCGTATTCTCCTAGAGGGGGTAGAAAGGGAAACAAGTCCAGGAGCATCAGCCTATGCCCCTGAAGAAGTGCCAAGAGCCACCTACACCCCAAGTAAGTCGACAAATCCCTTTTTTGATGAGTATGACTCTACCTCACATTCCACCCGACCGCAAGCATTCAACAACCAAAACCAACCGGCAAACCAGCCATAATTGCAGGCATGGCTCCGACAGAGTGCAACAACAGAACAAGACCGAAACCGAGATGGTTATCAAGCCTCAGGAGGGCTAAGGGATTTGCAAGAACCACCACTCTATTCAAGATATCAAGGAGAGAGTAAGCCAAAGACTCAAGGGTAGACAGAGCCTGGAGGACCAGCCATAGAACCAGTTCAAAGGGATGAACCACCTCCAACGAGAACTGTTAGAAACTATGGCTTAGGAGCACCACTGGGAGAGGAACCAACCTATTACAGAAGACCTAAGAAGGTATATCGATTAGGACGGGGAGATCCAATGATGAGGTTTGTAGACCATCCGAGAATTAGGCCTTCTCAAGTGCAAAAATGGGTAAACAAGAAATACACAGGAAGCAGAGACCCAAGAGATCATGTAGCGGCCTTTGTGCGTGTAATTAGGGCCAAGAAACCATGGACCGAGGAATGTTATTATAACAAGGGATATGTGTGAGAGAGACCTTACGCTCCCCAAGCTCCCGTAGCTTCTCCTCAAGTTCCACCGATGCCTAGGTATCAAGCAGGCAACCTACCAGGACCTGTAGGTGTCGAAAGACCACAACCGGTGTTGGGGAAACAACCACCCCTACCAGGATTACAACCAGTCGGTTTAAGATACACACCAACCGTAACTGAATTAGAGAATAAGGCTTTGGTTCCTATGCATGCATATTATCAAGATCCCAATGGATATGCAGCAAACCCTGTCTATTATCCACTGGAAGAGCCCTCGACACCAGAACCATGGAGCATGATAGGAAATACAGGACCACCAACTATTGCACAGGCAGTAGGAGAAGGAAGATATAACTTAGATGAACGAACATTGTTGTTCATAGCCAATGGAGGCATGGGCGGACAGAGACATGCATACCAACAAAGAGGATCTCAAGAGCACCTCAACAACCCAAGGGACCCTACTACAAGTGTGGTGGAGACCATTGGCTACGAGACTGTCCTCATGATGAAATCATTAGAGTCAACGCATATTGCACTGAGTGTGGAGTTACTCATTTGATCCCCGATTGACCTAAAAACCCGAGCAAAGGAGCAAAAACCACCTTGAACATGCTAGAAATAGTACCTTCCAGTGGAGGATCGGAAAATGAAACAATCATACCCATCCAGGCGGTAACACGAGCCCAAGATCAAAGAAGGACGAACGAACCCATAGTTGAAGAACCAAAAACTGATGCCCAAAGTTCAGAAATGAGAAATCAGAGAAGCACTTGGAAAGCTAGAAAGGCGCGTAGGAAAGCCAGGAAGGAACGAGAGCAAACAACTCTATCTGAGGAGAACATACAAAGGATAGATTAGAGCGGTTAGAGGATCTAGCTAGTTTAAGCTCACATACCACGACAACCATAGCACCCAAGGAAATAGAAGAGCCCAAAAGTGCAGGATCAGGAGGATCTGTACTGGCAGACAAGGTAAATGAGCAGTTGGATGCGCTTCTAAAAGCTTATGAAGCTAGACTCAAAAAGAACCAAACCCAAGAGAAAAGGTGGATGACCTATCTATATGCACAAAGAGAAAAACAGAGGTTGGAAATGTGTAAAAAGATGATAGAAATAGCTCAATCATTGATGGAAGACCCGCTGGGTAAACCTGCAAATTGGCATGAGGCACCATCTCCAACCCCTATCCAACCAACTTTAGAGAAAAATTTAGAAACAAAGGAAAGACTCACTAATTCCTATGAGACCAGAGGAGAGCCTATCATAGTGCCAAATACCACAGATGAGGCAAGTGACGGGTTCCAGCCTAAAACATTGGCAGAAATGGGTAAGGACTGTAATGGTCTAGATGATCTGTGGAAGCAAATCCATGAGGCCAATGAGGCTAATAGGATGAGTAACCACATGAATAGCACGAGAAAAGAAAAGAATGTAACCTTACCTCCTATTGAAGAATTTGAGGCAAGGTCACATATGAACTTTGAGATACATTCACAAGGGGGAGACCAAGGATCAGTTAGTTCGGGGCACAGCCAACCAGACTCGCTGAAAACTTTACCCTCTTACCTAGGAGAGTACAAAGCCAAGTCGAAGGTGAGAGCAATCCCATCTCAAAGACTTTCTTCTAACAAGGTGATGGATTCGCAAGGATTGATTGAGTTGTTGTCCACTCCAGTGGCATGCACAATCACATTAGCAGAACTCCTAAGGTTACGGCTAAACATGTGGACCATAGTAGGTAAATGCCTAGAAAATTTTGTAGTGAAAGACCCCACCTTGAAGCTACAAGAAGGGATCAGAGAGTTGGACAGGCCTCAACTAAACACTAGGCCAGTACCATTAAACAAGTTTGGAGAGTACTACGAGGGAGAAGATGGAAACACCATGCTACTAGTAGAATTCTAAGGAGTAGTTTCCAAGGCTATTCTTGACAGTGGAGCGGGAGTTGCTATCGCCACCAAGGAAATCTAGAAAAAATGGAAAAAACCAGCTTTGAGGGCTACCAGAATGAAATTGCAATTGGTAGATGGGTTCATGGAGAAGCCTCTAGGACTCTTAGAGAAAGTGATTGTCACTACGTGCGGAATCGAGTATGAGCATACATTTGCAATAGTCGATTTCGACAAAAAGAACAATTATGAGATCACCTTGGGACGACCATTCATGCGACAATTGAAGATGGTCCAAGATTGGGGTTACGACCACATATACCTCAGACATGGTGAGACAACAACTAAAATACACCTAAAAGACCATAGTTACAAAGATGTGAACCAAACACCTGTGGAAGAGTTTGATTCAGCTACATTAGCAGGATCAAAACTCCCATCATGGTTAGGGTAACCAAAAGAGCTATGGATGTGCGGAGCTTCACATTGTGTAAGCCTAAGAAGAGAGGAATGCGTCTTAGAAAGAGTGATAGAAGACAAGGAGTATATTTCGGAACCTTTCCTTGAAGATGCTTTGGAGCCTTTAGAATGGGAACACATACTAGCAACATTGGATGTCTGTACCATTACAGTCAGTCCAACAACAAAATTTTACAATAAGGATGGCTATGATGTGCTACCCTATTACATGGTAAACATTATACTAGGAGAAGATGAGACGGTAGAACCACCAGAACAAGAAGAGTTTTATTACTCCTCTGAACATCTGGAAGTAAATGATAATGCAAATAATGAGTGTTCAGACACCTCAAGTGAGCGTGGAAGGGAAACCGAGAATGTCAAGTTTTATGATTTTGCTAATCAACACCCTAGACGCCAGGAACGCTATAGGAGGAAACGAGCAGGAAACAAAGCGAGAGAGAACCTGATGCCCAGGATAAAAGGTAAAACTCACTATTTGATGCTTGTAAAAGCAGAGGATTGTGTAAAAGATCACATATCAAGAAGATTCTCAAAAGATCGAAAAGAAAGAACGCGAGAGGAAATAAAATAGGTACGAAAAGCTAAAACAGAAACAAAATCACAAAAATCTCAAAAATAAAAAAAAGAAACAACAAAAGACCAAGAGTGGACCAAATTGGAGCGTAAACAGAAATACCAAGAATTGAAACGATCTTTACGTGAGATATGGACTACTGAAGAAGATAGTGATGGTAAACTCGAGTAAGAAAAGGAAAGCATGAATGTACCGTCACACTATCAGAAATTTACTATCCAGGACAGAAAAATCATCATGACACCACCAATCAGGGAAAGAACCAACAAGAATCTTACGATGGGCCAGAAAATGCAAAAAGGATAAACCTTGCAGAACCAGGTGAAAAGCCTTAGCCGGTCTATATAGCCAACGATTTAGAGCCTGAAGAGGAAGAACGGCTAACACAACTCCTCAAGAAGTATAAAGATGTGTTTGCATGGTCCTATAAAGACCTCAAAGGAGTTGATACATCGATATGCCAACATACAATTCCTTTGAAATAGGATGCAAAACCTAGCAAACAACGTCCTTATACTTATAATGACACATTTGCTAAACGAATCAAAGAGGATATTGATAAACTAATGGAAGCTGAATTCATATATGAAATCAAACATACAGATTGGGTGTCACCCATTATGGTAGTTCCCAAAAAGAATGGAAAACTGCGAGTGTGTGTAAACCTCAAAAAGGTAAATGCAGCCACCATAAGGGATAATTATCCCTTGCCAATCACAAAACATGTACTTGAGCGAGTGGCCAGGAAACGGGCTTATTCCTTTTTGGATGGGTTTTCAGGATACAACCAACTGGCAATAGCAAGGGAGGATCAACACAAAACAGCGTTTGCCACAGAATGGGGGATTTATGCATATCGAGTTATGCCGTTTGGCTTAACTAATGCCCCAGCTACCTTCCAAAGATTAATGACTCACGCATTCAAGGAATACCTAAGAATATTCTTAGAAATTTACATGGATGATCTTTGTGTACACTCTCTTCTACGAGAGGAATATATTGACCATTTGCAAAAGGTCTTTGAAAAATGCAGGACATAACGAATCTGTCTTAACCCGGAAAAGTGTGTATTCATGGTTAAGCAAGGCCGGATCTTAGGACACATTGTCTAGAGAAATGGCATAACCACTGACCTAGACAAAGTCAAAGTCATTGTAGACCTACCCAGGCCTACTAATGCAAAACAAGTTCAATCCTTCATGGGACATTGTGGATATTATCGAAGATTCATATACATGTATGTGGTTATCGCACAACCTTTGTATCGTTTGCTAGTCAATTTCGATTGGACCGAGGAGTGTGAAACTTCATTCCAAAAGCTGAAGGAAAACCTTATATCAACACCTGTACTGAAGGCACCAGATTGGGAAAAGATATTCCATGTTCACATTGATGCTTCGGCATATGCCATTGGAAGTATTCTGGCTCAACTTGGAGACGAAACAATAGATTTTCCGGTTTGCTACGCGAGCCGACAGCTAAACAATGCGGAAAAGAACTACACAACCACCGAGCAGGAAGGGTTAGGAATGATTTATGCTGTAAAGAAATTTCCGCATTATTTGCTTGCAGACAAATTTGTGTTCTTCACAGATCATCAAGCTCTTTTGTATCTGGTAAATAAACCATGCAATACAGGGAGAATCGTACGCTGGTTTATTATATTGCTAGAATTTGACTTCACAGTGGTGGTCAAAAAGGGTAAAACCCATCTACGAGCAGATCATCTTTCAAGGATACACAACGGGGAAGCTACTGAAGGAGTAGATGATGACATACCAGATGCTTATCTTTTCAATATTGAAATGGTACCCAAATGGTCTCAGGAAATTGTTAGCATTCTTTCCTTTGGAAGTGAGTTTGATAATATGGAATACAGATTCAAACAACAAACAATTCGACAAACAAAAAACTTCCAGTTGATAGCAGGACGGCTGTATCATCTTGGATCTGACCAAATCCTACGATTATGTATAAATCCGGAATAATTCGAGTGCTACCTTGAAGAAGCACATGTTCAGGATTGTGCATTTTATTGTTCAACAGTGAAAACACACCAGTGACTGAAACATTTAGGGGTTTATTGGCCAACTATGTATGCGGACACACATTCTTATGTTACCAATTGTACTATATGTAGTGCCAAACGACCAGTGGATCATGCGACATTGTTTCAGGTAAACATTGCACCTGCATGGAGTCAATATATCATTGAATTCTTAACCACCAGGATGTTCCCTGAGAACATCACAAGAGCACGAAAAAAAGCTATAGAGCTGGAAGCTCGTGACTTCCAGTTAATTGGGAACCAACTCTATAAGCGAAAGGACAATCAACTTAGAATCTCTGCAAGTGAAAGCGAATACCTGCTGATTCTAGAACATGCACATAGCGGAATAAGTGGAGGCCATTTTTCGGGCGATAAGACGACAAAAATTGTCTTAACCGCAGGAATTTGGTGGCCTACATTGCACATGGATGCTGAAGAGTTTGTAAAGCATTGTGACGCATGTCAACGCACTAAGGTGCCAATGAGATGCCATTACGGCCCATGATGGGAGCAAGAGCATTTGCAAAATGGGGCATTGATTTTGTGGGACCTATCTCACCCCTTGCATATCGCACCCATACCCAATATATCATTGTGGCTACGGACTATCTCACAAAATGGGTCGAAGCCAAGGCAACACAAAAACCTGATGCACGCACCACTGCACAATTTTTGTATGAGAATGTTTTTGTACGTTACGGGTTACCAATAGAAATTGTCAGTGACCGGGGGACACATTTTCTCAATGAAGTCATTGAATATCTGCCATGGTCATACATAGGAAATCTGCTCCATACCATCCACAGGCAAATGGACAAGATGAGGCCACAAATAAAACACTATGCACGGTTCTCACTAAAATAGTGTCAGAATCAAGAACAGATTGGGATCAGTAGCTACACTCAACACTATGGGCATACAGGGTAGCTTACAAAACATCCATAGGAACAACACCATACAACATGATGTTTGGTCTAAATGCTATACTACCCATAGAGTTTTTAATTCCAACTCTACGAGTAGCAAAACGCTTAGAATGGACAGGGCATGAGCTCTCTTCAAGAATAGATGATCTTGAAAAGCTAGATGAACTCCGCTTACGAGCTGTAGCTTCAATCTATGCTAAAAAGAGAAGACAAAAAGAATTTTTTGACAAACATGTGCGCACTAAAGAGTTCAAAACAGGTGATTACGTACTTGTTTATACTTTGAAGCAACATGCCAAGAAACTTAAAAAGCGCGGGATGGGACCATTTGTGATTAGTGATCTATCACAAAGTGGAGCTATCAAGCTTGCTACATTAGCAGGTGAAGAAATGCCAAACTGGATTAGTGGATGTCGACTGAAGAAATATCATCTACCACTCACACAGGAGATGCTTCAACAAATTCATCAAGGAAAACAACGAATGAAGGAAAAACAAAGAGTACGAGAGAAAGCTCAAGCAAAAGCACAAGAACGCATAGCAAAAAGAAGACTTTTGCGACAACAACATTAAAGTGGAGCACCATTGCGAATCAATGCCATTCGACTAATGATGTTGGATGAAGACACAGTGGAGCCAATAATTGCGGTCAAAATGGGCAGCAATCAAGTTGAATCGAGGGCATTTCTTGATTCGAGAGCTCAAGCAAATTTGATCTCTTACGGATTATACCAACAGCTCAAAGCCACAGATCAAATTCATCCTACTCCTCAAGTGCTGGAAAGTAGCACTTCAAATCTGTTGAAAACATTGGGATGGACTATATTGCATGTACAAATACATCAATATATTTACCCACACAAATTCTATGTGGTGGAGGATGAAAGCACACAACACCCAATGATGTTGGGGCAACCTTGGAAAAAAGAGTACAATGTACAGATAGATTGGAGTGCGAATGCAGTCAAAATTCAGCATGGACACGAACAACAGGTGATAGCTTTTGCTCAGCAATGTCGGAATAATCAGCTGCAAGCCATGCAATCACCGGAAAAAGAGCCAAAAGCAAGAATGCCACCAAAGAACAACATGATATCCGAGACCAACAGACAGGTAAAAGACAACAATGTTAATTACAAACATACAAAGTCACCGGCCGCAATGCAAAGATCTAGGTTACCAAAACAAGGAAAACAAGTATGGATGCGGAAGGATAGAAATGACATGGTAGACAAACAACAATGCAACAAAAGAACTCCAATGAAGCAGATGGTTCAACCAAAAACCAAGGGCATAAAACAGGTATGGATCCCCAAGATAATGCTTAGCCATAATCCAAATGTCACTCGCATTTGGATACCAAAACAAAGGCAAAAGGAACTCCCTTCAGTACAAGCAACAACGGAAGGCAGACAACTGCATTTAAAAAAGGAAAACCGACTTATGTGGATGCTAATCAGCAACAAAACAGTGGCAACAAAGGAAGTAGAAAAACATCTACAAAAACCGGCAGAAACAAAATACCAATGGAAAGCAAAGGCAATACGGCCCATAGCCATTCCGGCCAAGCCAATCCTCTACATAGAAACAACTCTACGGTTATATCAACAGTGTCGGCAAAGCAATTGCCTTTTGCAAAAAAGACAATTAAACAAAGAGCAGTAGAGCTACAGCTGTTACTTGCAAAGAAAACAGAAAACCTCGACGGCAAATGCCAATAAGCATCTTGCTTATTCCCTTCTCTTGCACAACATTAATTTTTTCATGCATTGACGGAGTATGCAAAAAATAGGGCCACATTAATCGGCCAGGCATTAGCACAACTTTTTCAACCTATGCACGGAACGTACTCCAAGGCGATACCTTGTCGTCCGGGAGGACTCCGGCTAGGAGGGGGGGAGGCATTCTCAAATGCGGAACCAATAACAGAACCAACAAAAAAGGGCATGATTTTCGACTATTTTAAGGGTTGTTGTTTGATTGTGAAAATTTTTGGAGTAACCTAAGTACATATGCCCTTATACAGCAGGTATTTATAGGTATATGGGATCAAATGCCAAATCAAGCCCCTAGGTGTGTGTATAAGTAGAAATAGCCATTTTTCGAGCAAAAGATTGGTAAAACGGAGAAATCTGGCCATAAAAATTGCATGTGAGTGTATATAATGTTTTACGGTGATGTTTGTGATTTATTATGATTTTTGGGGATTTTCTGGGTTTGATTTTCTCTTTTCCTTTTATTTTTGCTAATTTTCGGCAGAAAAAATTCAAAAATACAAAAAGCAGGTGAAAAACGGCCGTAATGAAAAACAAAAAATATGGGGATGATCAGTGACTATAGGAAAACCTATGGTACAGTGGGGCTGCAATTGTGATACTGGAGCGGAAAGCGTGTTTTGGCCAGGTTTTGACCGAAATGCCAAATTTCTGGTAAACAGAGCAAATGGAGTCCAAATCAAGAAATGTTTGAGCCTAAACCACATCTTGCAAGAAGATAGAAGCACATGTCAAATTTCACGAAAAGTGGTTCAGGGACCTCCATTATAAGAAATTTTCACCTCATTTTTAGCTCATTCTCACTATTGACTTTGTGGAGAGAGCTTCTGCCACCTAGAGCGGACCGACCTTCCAGCAGCTTCTACGACGCGCACGACTACCCAATGAGCTCCAGACATGAGAGGTAGGATCACCACCTTGAGCTTTTCGCGCATGTTTGTCATTATGTCGCGAAAACTAGCGTAGGGGTCACACACAAAGCGGGCGGTAGAGACCTACAAATAGAGACGGCGGCCTAACGGCTAACCCAAAAGCAACAAGGCTTCATCGGCAGCTTACCCTAGCCTAGGAGACCAGTCTTGGATATCCAAAGGCAGTAGAAATCCATCGGGAAAAACCCTAATTCCTAGAAACCCGCAAGAGGCCACCAATTGGAAAATCAGCGAAACGGCGACCAAATGCTATCAAAATTCATGGGTAGGAGCATCTCGACATGCTCGACAAGTCTATTTGACCCGCATGACCAAAAAGTGACCCGAAGTGGCACTGAACTTCAGAAACAGCATCAGACACACAAAGCGTCAAATTGCTCGTGCGGCCAAACCGCAAGCCCGTTTGCCACCAAACTTCACGAGCGGCTTTCATAGACCATCAACAACCAAGTCCTATGGTGGTAGACCACCACAAATCATCGAAGGTATGTAAACGCAACCACGGGTGCTTCTATAGCGACAAATTGCCAAATGAAGCTCCGGTGAAGCCAAAGTCGACAAAAACCAAGTCTCATCACATTTGGACCAAAATTGACCTCATATGCATGAAAAAACGCAAAGTTGGGGCATAGAGGCAATATTGGGCCATAGACCTACCAAATCACATGAAACTTGCACAACACATTCACCAACACATCAACAACCAATCTGTGTGGTCAAAAGCAAAAAATGGTGAAGTGGACATCCTACGCGTAGGATGTCTATTTGACTTTTTTGGCCTACAGAGGATTATTGTTCAGTCTAGATCCAATCACCTCATCATCAGGAGCTCATATATCAAGTTTGAAGCCATTCTAATCATTTTTGACCCCCAACACCTTCAAGATACACTTTTTTGAGCCCAAAAACACCACACAGGCCCTTACAAACATCAATCCTTGTCCAAATCCAAATCCAAGAGCATGGCCATGTTCCATAGGCCAAGGACTACCCACATAACAAATTTCATGAAATTTTGATGAAAAAGACATCCTACGCATAGGATGTCTCCAGCATAAATTAGGCCTTCTGTGCAAAGAGTGACATCATGGGAGCCAATACCATGGTGCAGTGAGCCCATATACCAATTTTCAACCCATTTGAACATCAATTGCTACCTATGATGGACTTTCTACCCAATTTGTGACCTAAAGCCTAAATCAGCCCAAAAATCCACTTTTTGATATCCAAATCCAAATCCAAGCATATAGCCATGTTCCATGAGCCATGCACTACCAGCATGGCAAGTATGAACCAATTCTGATGAAAAAGACATCCTACGCATAGGATGTCTAGATGAAAATTTTTGGCTAGATTTGCACTGTGAGCACATGCACAGCTTCACAAGTTCCTTTTAAGCTTTATTCTCAAATTTCAAGTCATTTGGATAGTTAAAACTCAGTATCGCAGCTAATATGGAAAAAATGCTAACTTCGGACTACTGAGTGCAACAGGATCTATGGCAGACACGAAGTCACCGGCAAAGAAGAAAAGAATGACCATCAAGGATTACCTGGAGGAAGTGGAACCCTTCGTCATTCCAGAAGGAACACTAAAGCCCACCAGCACATGGATACAAGAAGATCTGTTAGAGTCCAACGACCTAAAGATCTACCAAGGAGTGTTCAAAGACACTGAAGGCAATGTTATCGAGCTACGAATGCTGCCGCGAGAACTGAATGAGTTCCTAAGAAGCAAGATGGCTGAGTACTTGGAGAAGATTGATCTCCACAACTACTTTGAAGCAATACTGGCTGGTGTGGACATAAAGAGAGTCTGGGAGTTTGTGACAACCATCAAAGAGGATGGAGTGGCCAAAGTAACAGATCTACGAGGCAGGCCAGAAACAAAGATAATCATCACTGAGCAGGTTGTAGCAGATGCACTAGACCTCTCCAACAAGGGGGATAGTGTAACAAAAAGAAGAGATGAGGTAAAGGTGTACAATGAGAAAAAAGGGAATTACACCTTTGAAGATATTTCCAACCCAAGAGTGGCAATCATGAGCCAATTGTACAACCAATACTTTCACATGTGTACGAAGAGGCCACAGAAGTACAAAATGCCGCCAGGTGCAATTGCCACGACATTCACTTGGGCAATGACGAAAGGCACCCCAAAGATAATCAATTATGCGGCGTATATACATGACAACTTAGTAAAGATGGGTAACAAGAAGCCAACCTATATTGTGCCAGGATAACTAATCACTAAGGTGATTTATGGGGCACTACATGCAAAAGGAAGGTGGCCTGAAACCTCGTCTCAGAACGACTGGCTGAGGCTAAAAGAAGACAAAGAAGACGAGCCCCAAAGATCACCAAGGGTGGCTACAAGACTGAAAAGACGGCTAGAGTCGGTTCAAGAGGAACAGCCGGAGCAAAAGAAAGGAAAGAAGAAATTTGCCCAAGTACCTGCAAAAGAAACAAGGTCACAAAAGGCGGCAAGATTAGAGAGGCTGATGGAGAGCTTCCGAGCAAAGAGAACCCTCAAAGGTGATTTAAGTGAACTCTAGAAGCCATCTCTAGAAGCTATGTCGGGATTATCCCGAAGAGTGCAAAGGGACAGATTCAAGGACTATATCAAGAACTTTGAGATTCTTGATGCCTCATCAGAGAATATACCGCATGTCCCTTTCACAGAGGAGGAAGTGGAGCAAATACGGCAGAAACTGCTAGATGAGCAAGAGAGCCAAGAAAGAGAAAGAAGAGCAGACAGGGATTTAAAGGGCAAGCCTACATCTCTACCGGCCAGCCCTAAACCCAGTCCACAGCCCTCACCACCTCCTAGCAGCCCTCCACAAGAAGATAAGGAGGCTGAACACAAACCAGAAGAACGGGAAGAGGCCGAGCAAGAGCAGAGTTAGGAGCCAAAGCCAAAGGAAGAGGCTAAGCCCCGGAGTGAGCAAAAAGAGCTAGAAGATTCTTATCACAATTTTTTGGACCTGCTAGCTGCAGGATACACGAAGGAAGAATCCACCATAGTCGCATTCGACTTGGCGAGCACCGTACCTAAAGAAAAAATGCAAGGCATCAAGCTAGTGGAATTAAAAGAAAATTTCCACAGATATAGTGGACCTGCACCCGCCCTCCAATGACTAGGACATGGTGATGACTAAGCTAACCGGGTTGAGAGCGCAGTCCATGGCTTCAGAAGGAGAGATGGAAGCTCTCAAGGCCAATGAGGTGAAGATTAAGATGGAAGTAGACAATCTACAAGGACAAAGCAAAAGGCAGAAGGAGAGGGAAGCTGAGCTACAGGCTAGACTAGCAAGGGCTACAGGCTAGCCTAGCAAGGGCACTGCAAAGCTGAGCTACAGGCTAGCCTAGCAAGGGAACTGCAAAGATGCCAGGCAATGGAGGAAGAAAATCAAGCAGCCATAGAAAGAATGCAAGCAGTTGAAGAAGAATGTCAGCAGCTCAGCAAATCACTACTAGATGCCGAGAAGGAAAGAGATAACCTGACACTACAGATGGTAGAAGAGTCTAAAGAAGTAGAAGCCATGAGAAACGCCAAAGAAAAGGCGGAAATAGATCAAGAAGCCAGCCAGGATGAGGTCCTTGAACTCAAGGACCAACTCAAAGTAAAAGATCAGACCATCCAGAGGCTGCGAGCATCCCCTGCCAGAGGCTGTGAGCATCACCTGCTAGAGTCAGAGCTACTAGATCGACTCACATCACTACAAAGAGTCAACTCTATGAAGAACATATGCAAGAACTTTAGAAGGAGATGACTCTAGAGAAAAAGCAGAGATTAATGATGGCAGAAGGATCTATCGTCATGCAAACAAGAATGGAAGAAGAGCAAAAAGCCCTGCAAGAGGAAGTAGAAAGTATGAAAAGAAAGCTCGAGGAGGCGGAGAGAATAAACGCCGAACTAAATGACCTCCTTGTGAATATGGGCGAAGAAGCAGAAACGGAAAATCAAAAACTCCTGAGGCAAATTGAGGAGTTGAAAGGATAGCAAGTAAAAGAGCCAGAGAGCACAGGGCCAACAGCCAATGAGGGCATTGACTTAGAAAATGTAGCAGATCCGGTGGACACGCCTATGCAAGAGGAAATCCTAGAAGGATCCTCTGAAGAGCCACAGGATCTAACACAAGAGGAGGAAGAAAAATTGCGTAAAGCAATAGAGGTGGAGCTTAGAGAGACAACAAAGGAAGCCTTGGAGTGGGAGCCGAGGGTTTTCAAGTCTATGACCATTCAGAAGATCGATGCCAGCAACCTCAGGCGCGAGTGGCTTCAACCGTCTCTCCCATATCCATTGCTGAAATATGAGGCAGCCACCATCAACAAGCGGATAAGAGAAGAGCCGACCGTACCACTTTACAATGCAGATACCTCACAACCAGAAGGGGTTAGGCTAATTGTTGATTCTCAGCCAAAGTGGAGGAAAGCCTGGCTCACAAAGTACCCACAATACCTAATCCACTTGGTAGAGGCACCGAAAAATATCAGAGACAACCTCAGCTTTTGTCCTCTACCAAGGATCAGGACATGGAAAGCACAGGAAATCTTGCAAAGGAGCCAACCCACTTGGCTGAATTACCCTAAGCTGCCGGGCTTGAAGGCAGGTGAGAGAATAAGTGTCCAATACATGGTGAAAACCCTAACGAGCGCCATCAAATTGTTTAGTGGCTCACCTGACCTTACATGCATTATGATGAAGAAAATCTGCAAAACCCTCTTAGCAGTGTTTGAGACTTTCAAGCCAAGCCAGGTGACTGACAGCATCTTTTCCTTCCAAGATACTTACAGATGCGCTTATGATCTTCCTGGTCAGCCTTCAAAGGAGGTGATGCATGCAATGTATCAGAGGATAATGTTTCTACAATCCTATCACCTCCAGGCTTTTGAAGAGTCGTTCTACACAGGCTTCTTCACAATAAACACTGACATTTTTTGCCCGACAATGATAAACCTGCATGCAAGATATGAATCACTGCTAAAGATGCGAGAAACGATATGATGAAGAAGCAGATCAGCGGCCATGTCGGGGACAACATGAGCAAGGAGAGGGGGAGTGTTAGAAGTTGGACACACCCCACCGCAACTAACTACTCAGAAGATTATTATTTTTGTAATTATTCATTCATTGAGGAAAACCTGATTTTTCACCTTGTAAATATTGGGACTTACAGAAGTTTCCAGATTGTATCCCAGTTTTGATAAGTTAGATTGAGTAGATGGCTGATTTTAGAACTTTAGGGTTTGAGAATTGTAAGGTATATATACCACTTTTTGACCTTAATGAAAAACCTTTTGTCATTTTTAAAACAAGTTTTGAAGTCTGTGAGTTAGCGTACTGTGTATGAGAGAGAGTGTGAGCTTCATCTTGACGCTACTTGTGCACCGGTGGTCGGGATCGAGTGCGGAGAAGTGCAGCGTGTTGCCCCCGACGAGAGCTACGTGCCGACACCTACATTGCGCGTGTACGGTCCGGTTTTGCAAGCTCCTTCTATGAGCTTCATCTGGTGTTTGGGTGAGCATACGTTGTCCGATTTTGCATTGCAGCATATCCATGCATTCACATTGAGTAGAACTACACATTAGACACTATAGATTTTGAAAACGAAGACTTACAAATTTCGGCCAGACATCCTACGTGATTTTGCACTGGGTGTTTTGGGTTGGGATTTTGGTTCATAGACGTTAAGGAGAGTGACCTATTGTTAGTAGGGTCTCCTTCAAGTTCTATGGTGTTTCGAGATTGTTTGATGGGTGTTCGGCTCTAGAAAGCGTTGTAGGAAGTTTCCTCTTATGCACTCTTGAAGGCTGTGACTTAGACAATTGGTAGAGACCTCTCTAGGAATTAGTTAGGAGTCGGTCGAGTGTAGGTTGACACCTTATTTTTTCTTCCACGCGCCTGCGGGTCGAGCTTCATCCTTAGCTGACATTATATGTTAGGTGAGTTCTCGCTGTGTTGACGTCCGTCGTGGCGTATCCGTCCAACACTTATATAGTGGTCAAATGATGCATAGTAACCAATTACGTTTTAAAATACCTATAGCCCTGGAATGGGTGGAGTCACACATGTCAACTTCTTGAACTGAGTACATTAGTGAGAACACAGTCAACACGAAGGTATCGTCGAAAGATAAAGCTCCATCTAATCAGCATCACCTAAGACTAAATCTCAAACCCCAAGCGAACCTTTTTCTATTAGCTTTTCAAACAAAAAGTATGAAGTCTAGTTTTAGTACTTTTACACTATTTTTCTAAAATCTAGGTGTGATTTTTCTCCCTCTCTCTCTCTCTCAACCCTCAACCATAGATGTCCCCCTTGGTTCAAATTAGTGTCCACCATTGTTGACATCACTCTCCTCAACTTTTCATATAACGTATTAATTTACTTTTCTTATAACGGACAACACATTTGCACTTGGCCATGATCAAAAGCAACTAAGTAGAAATTTGCAAGCACTCGTGAACTCTGTTTTATACTATCTATTCCATGATATAAAACACCACAAAGACTAAAGTGATCGCCATAACCTAAGAGAATGAAAAGCTATAGAGAGCCATGAATTGACACCAAATGATTGTCAAAAATGGCTAGTTTAAACATCAACTAAGAGTACTATTGTTTAGGCGGTTACGCTGCTAGCGGAAGCTAAATAGCGAGAACTCAACCAACAACAGAATTTGTCAGACGAGGACGAAGCTTGACCCGCAGGCGCATGGAAACAACTAGGTGGGTGTCAAATCACCTACTCGACCTTCTAATGACAATCACTACTAAGGAAATCAAATCTAAGTTCTAGAATACGCAAGTGACTGAAATCCGTACTACGAACGAATGCTATACGAAACAGGATCTAGAATCATTGAATCGATCTTAAACTCAAGGGGAAGTCTATACACTAGGTAAGAACAACACCCTTAAGACTTGAACTGCAAAATCAACCTATAACCACTCCGTGCGGTAAACGCGTATGAAGACAGGCCGAAAAATACAGGTGATCGAAACTTGACCCCGATGGTACTAATGTGTAGCTCTACTCGTTGTGGTTCTATAGATATGCTGCACGCTCTATTCCGACACACGAGTTGGAAGAAAACTCACACCGAAGCTCGTAGGAACTTACCACACATAGAAGCCGATAGCGCGCACTCTTGGTATCAGTACGTAGCTCTCGCCATTGCTAACACAATGGCGGTGTCGCTTCTCCAATGGCGGCTCCGTAGCTCGTGTAGCAAGTAGATAAGACTCTCTCTCTCTCTCTCTCTCAAACACAGTCACGGCGCTCAAAAACTCACTTTGATTAATAAACTGAATTCCCCCCTTAGGTTACCAAACTTTGGCTTATATACCTCAGCCTTGGAGGTGAGAACATCTCTAACTAATTACATCAGCAAGTGAAATTACTTCGGGATTACAAGCTGGAAACTCAATTGAGTCCCGTTACTTAATGAATGGCTCAATTCAAAATCAATGTCGGAAAGACATTTATTACAATCAATGGTTACAAAAATGATGAGTGTGAGCAAAAATGTGGGTGTGATCCTCTGCTGGCTCAACACTCCCCCCCTCCACGTTCATGTCATCCCTGACATGACTTTTATGCTTGGTCAATAAAGTCCTGTCGTCTTGAGCATTTGCAAATGTGATTCGTATCGTAGGTTGCCGATGGTCAAGGTTGGGCCGAATATTTTGCTTTCGTGGGTGAAAAAGCCGGTGTAGAAAGCTTTTTCGAATGTTTGCATGTGGAAGCTAGGCAAAAACATAATCCTCTGGTATAGGAGGTGCAACACTTTTGGAGAAGGCTGCAATGAAAGATCATACATCATATCAGTCACTGTGTCGGCCGTCAATAGTAGACTCGAGGTCGTGGCTTTATCTGGCGCGAACACTTCAATGCAAGCTAAGAGAGTCCTGCAAATTTTCTTGAGCATCTGACACGAAAGGTCAGGAGAGCCAGTAAAGAGCTTGATGGTGCCCGTTAGGGTTTTCACCATGTAGGCTTTACCTATTCTCTCTCCTGCCTTTGGTCATGGCATCCTGGGGTAATTAAGCCAATTTGGCTTCTTTTCTACAATCCTGCCATGCTCTTTCCAGCTTCTGACTCTTGGCACCGGGCAGAAGGTTGCATTCTCCCAAATCTCCTTTGGTGCCTCCACCAAGTAGATGAGGTAGGCTGGGTATTTGTTCACCCAACCTTTCCTCCATCTAGGCTGCGAATCTACAATCTTCTTTGATTGTTCCTCTTTTGTGATGTCGCCTTCGTAAAGAGCGACATACTGCTCCTCCTCTATTCTCTTTTTTGTTTTTATCACTTCAAACTTCATCAAAGGGAAAGGTAGGCTGGGTTGCATCCACTCTTCATGGAGCACTTTTGTGTCTAATCCCTGAAGTCTAATGGAGATTAGGAGTCTCCTCTCCCATTCCATTTCCGCCTTGGCACTCTCCTCTGTTGACTTTGCTATTTGGTCATGGAGCCTTTGTTCTTCTTCTTCAGAGATTCCTGAAGTCGAGGCCACCTCGTGAACTGGGGCTGGATCTTCAATTGTGGTTGCCTCTCCAGTTTCTGGTAGCTCTATGGCTGCTCCACCTGATTCTTCTTGTGGTGTCTCTGTCTCTCTTCTTTGTTACTCTTGTAGATCTTGGAGCTGTTTGCGGAGGGTCTCATTCTCTGTTCTTAGTGTTTGATTTTCTAAAGTGAGCCTCTCCTCTGCTGCCAATGATCCCTCCGCAATGTGCAACCTTTGCACTTGCTCTAATCTTAGCTCTCTTTGTAAGCTTCGGACCTGGTCTTCCAGACCTGGTACAAGAGCTCCCTCTTGTTCGGTTCCTGCTCTGCTAGCTCTAGGGGTAGTCCTGAGTCTACTGATTGTTCTTTCTTGGAGCTCGACTCTTTCCCTTAGCTCAATGAGCTCATCTTTAGCCGCCTCCAAGTCGTCTTCCATCCGCTCCCTTGCTTCCTGTGCACTTGTTACTTCTCTTGAAGCCTCGGCTAGCTGGAGTATCAAGCCGTCTCTCTTGTTTTCTACGTCGTAGAGTGATGCTTTATGACGTTCAGATTCAGTCATAGCATCCTCTAATTTCCTCTGCAACTCGGCTTCCCTTTGTTTGGCTGTCTCAATATCCACTTCCTTTGCGTTGGATCTTTCTTTGATCTTGCTGAGCAGTTCATGCACCATGTGCATGTCTTTTTCATCTTCATCTGTCAACTCTAAAGATTTTTCTGCCACCACCTCCACTAGCTTCGGCTCTTCTAGTACGTTCTGCTCGTCCAGTTTCTCTTCACTCTCTTTTGTACTCTTTATTTTTTCCTCTGTCCCTCTCCGATCATCTTGTTTTTGTAGGGGGATCCCATAGACTTCCTCAAGGGCCTCTTCTTCAGTGTACCCTATCGCTACCAGATCCTCATAATCGTTTTTCTTTTGCTGAATTGGATCTATCTCCTTTTCCTTGGTCTCGGCCTCCGGCTTTTCCATACCAGCCGTGTCCATCTCTACTGTGGTCTCTTCCACAATGATTTCCGTCTTCTTCGGGCTTGGTACATCAGTAAAGGAGGGCTGATTTTCCTCAGTCATCTTGGATTTCCCTTTGTTTGCTTGCCCGTCTTTCTCTTGAGGTTCAGTAGACTCATCTACTTTCTTCTTCCCCTTGTCGTCCTTTTTCAGCTCAGCTTTTAAAAGCTGTACTTCCTCTTCAGTGTATGGCTCGACAGGTTGTTGCTCCAGTATAGCCTCTGACTCCTCATAAGCTCTAATATATTGATGATATTGATCAACATGTGGCGTGGCTGAGCTAGTTCCGACTTTAGTGGGGCCTGGAACCCACTTTTCTTCAAAGTCCCCCTTTAGAGCTCTTTCCGCTCTAAACTGCTCCACCAGTCTTTCCATTCTTGCCGCTTTCTGACTTTTGGTTTGCTTGGGAGAAAACTTCTTCTTTGCTTTCTTCATAAGCGGCTCATCCTCATCCTCTTCAGGTTCTGAAACTATTTCTAGTTTCCTGCGTGCTCTTGTGGACGCCCTCTTGGATACTTCAGGCTGTTCTTCCTTCTCATCGGCTTCTCTAAGCCACTCATTCTGGGAGGGAACCTTTGGCCATTGATCTCTGGCTCCAATAGCTTCATAAGCTATTCTTGTCAGAACTTCAGCTCCTCCTATATACTTTGGCTTCTCGTTGTGCATGGCAATTACTTGCTCGTGGATGTGTTGAGCGTAATTCACCTCTTTTGGCATATTGCTCTTCAATGCCCATGTGATGGTAGTTGCAATGGCATGGGGTGGTGTCGTATACTTTTGCGGTCTTTTACTGCAAATATGGAGAAACTGGTTGTACAGCCGGCAAAGGGTTGCCGCTCTTTGGTCTGCCATATCTCCATAGGTTGCATTCTGTTTCTTGGACCCATAAACCTCTATAGCCTCCCTTCTTTCCCTGACAGAGCTCCCTTTGTTGTGCAGCTTCAATGCATCTGCAATGAGCTGTGGAGTGATCTGTACCTCTACTTTCTCTCCATCTATTGCTGTCAATGTGGCTTTCCCATCCTTCTGAATGGAGGTTGCCAACTCATACACTCTTCTTGTATCTACACCTGATGGTCTCGAGGTGAAGAATCTGTGCAAGTCTTCCCTTTCCAGGTACCTGCCGATGTTCTCTGACCTGCTATAATCCACCAATTCTTGTGGGATCATCGGTATATCCACCGCTTGCCCTTGAGGATCTCTGAAAGTCCCCTGGTAGATCTTTATTCCCTCTTGTTCCAGTATTGCTTCCTCCACCCAAGTTTTGGTTGGCTTGAGGGTTTCTGCTGGAATGTCAAAGGGTTCTGCTTCTGCAAGAGCATCTTTGATTGTCGGCTTTTTTCTCTTTGTTGCTGATGACTTGGCGGAATCCATGGATCCTGTAACTCCAATTTCAGAAGTTAGCGTCTTTTTAGTACTGAAAGCCGAAATGAAGCTTTTAACTATTCAAATGACTTGAAAATTGAAACATGAGCTATTCAGGGCCTAAGGATGCAGGGTAGGTGAAAAAATATGCAAACTGGGCTCAAAATCATGCTGGAGACATCATACGCGTATGATGTCTTTTGTGTCAATATGACTTCATATTGGTTGTGCTTGTAGCTGATAGTGTATACATGAGTATCATATGCTTGGATTTGAGTTTGGATCCCATTTGGTCAAGTTTTGGCCAGTTTAGTCCAGTTCAGGCTCTTGGCAAAATTTTGAAAGGGAATTGGATTTTATGATCCAAATTGGATAAAACTTGGTGGTTCACCTTCAAATGGCATGTAGATCACTTTTGTTTGGTGGTTGAAGCCCTGAGGTGCCAAAATCACATAGTGAGACATCATACGCGTATGATGTCTTTTAGTGTATTTTTGGTGGTTGAAGCCCTGAGGTGCCAAAATCACATAGTGAGACATCATACGCGTATGATGTCTTTTAGTGTATTTTTGGACCAAATTTCTCTATAAGCTTGGATATGGCTTTAGATAGGCTTATTCAGTGGATTTATGAATTTTGGATAGATTTTGGGCTAAAAATGGCTCTGGAGACATCATACGCATATGATGTCTTTTTCATCAATTTTTCATGGGATTGGTTCTGTGGACTCCCCATGTACTAGTGAAGGACTGTCCCTACTCAAATCTTGGTTTGGACTTGAGTATGTTGAATTTGGGCTAAAATAGGCTTTGGATGAAGGATTTTCCCTCAATTGGGCTAATGGGGTGATCCACTTGACCAAATGGTTCCAAACTTCATATGTGGCATGTATTAGATATATATAATGGATGTATGATGTCAAATGAGCAGTTTTGGCTCTGTAAGTGCAAATAGACATCATACTCGTATGATGTCTTTTGTGTCAAAATGGTGCTTTTTGGTTCCAGATAGCTTATAAATGTGTTAATCAACAATCCTACAAAGTTTCAATGAGTTTGGAGTTATTTTGACAAAATTAGGACCAAAAATCAATTTTATGGCCTACTTTGCGTCTTTTTGGTTTTCCTTGGGTTTTCTAACTCCAATTCTCATGATACTTGGTTCATAGGATGTGATTAACATGTGGAATGAGGCTATGCACTCAAATGTTGAAATGGATGTGAAAATCATGCTGTGAGACATCATACGCGTATGATGTCTTTTCTTGAAATGTTGGTCTTTTTGTGCAAAGAATGCTTTGTGCTAGTGCCCTAAGCCCTGCTAACTAGTTTTCAACTTAAAAAGTCATCAGTTTAGCTAAAAAGCCCCCTTATAGGCATTTCAGTCTCCGAAGTCGTCTTTTTGCCTTGGAGTTGAATTTCTTCAACTTTTCTTCTCGAGAGTTGCATTTCCAGCTCATTGGATATGTTGTGAAGCCACCTATTTGGTTGAACTTGACTTTGGCTCCCCGTTCTCCATCTTTCTCCATTTGGTTGCTCGAAAGCGTCTTTTTCACCATCGGTAAGTGAATCAGCTTTCTTTTGGGTTTTGCTTGCAACCATAAGTCATCCATGTATATTTGAAGCTGCTTGTGAAGTTTCATGTCATTTGGTCGTCAATTTTAGCCGTTATGCCAAAATGACGCTTTGTGTGTCCGCAGCCAATCGGTTGTTCCGACCTACTTTTGGTGATCCAAACCCGGAGATACTCCATGGTTGCATTGCCCTCGATGTTGTTAAGCTTCCTGAGAAGTTTTGTGTTGTTTCGACAACTTTTTCCTGTTTGCCTCTTGCAGGCTCTGTTGACCTAGGGTTTTTCAAGTCGTTCTTTCTCGAGCTTTGAGTGTTAGAAACCCATCTTCTATGCTAGGGTAACCCACCTCTAAGTTCTTGCAAGGTTTGGTTAGGCGGTTGTGCCCCTACCTAGCGTTCTTTCCCATTCCCCGTTTGCTCTTGTTTCTTGGTTTTGGTCAGTTTTCGCGACAAAAGTTAACGATAAGCATCAAAAGCTTATGGCAATGAGTCTACCTCTCATGTCTGGTGTCCTCTGAGCTCTCGTAGCAGTCGTAGAAGGCGGTAGAAGGTCGGATGCTCCTGTGTGCTCTTTGCTCTCTCCAAGAAGGTAATAGTGGAAATGAGCTTGAAAGTGAAGTGAAAAATACTTAACTTCGGACTTCCCGGATCACTTGTTACCAAATTTGACATGTGCTCCTATCTCGTCGTGAAATGCACTTTAGGATTTGAAATTTCTCAATTTGGACTCCGTTTGACCTGTTTCTGAGAAATCTGTCCACTTTGCCAAAATTCTGTCATTTCGGGCTTTCCGCAACTTTTCAAGAATTGTACCCAATTTTTACCATGGGTTGCCCTTGTCATTCTATTCTTTTCTTTTTTCCGATCTCATTTCACCTACTTTTTTATTTTTATTTTACTTTTATTAAGAAAATCATAAAAAATAAAGGAAAATAGAAAATTGAAGCCAAAAAATTCCAAACATACACGATAAATAGCTGGTAACCCTGTGTATATGAATATACACTTATTTGTGATTTCTGGACTTGGATTACCACTTTTTTCCACCTTTTTAGCTCCAAAAACACTCTTATTTAGTGATATTTACACGTCTAGAGACCCAAATTCATCATTTGATCTCTTCTTGTTGCAAAACAAGGTATATAAGGGCATAAATATTATCAATATCCGCAATCAAACATAAAAATTGCAAAATCATGTAAGACACTGCCCTTGTAATATATATATATATATATATTTATTATTATTATTATTTTTTTCGCTTGTAGCTGCTCTGTAGCTCCTGTATACTTGTATACCTCCCCCCTCCTAGTCTGAGTCCTCCCGGACGACTATGAAGTGTCTGTGGGCGAAGCATTGTAGTTGTTTTGGTCATAAGTTCCCAATGCAATTGCAGAGCGATGATACAACAGTCTTTCCAATAAAGCTGCTCTTTGTTTGATTGAAGGATTGGTGGTCGGGTTTTGGGTTGGTGATACTTCGGTAGTAGAATCAGTAGATGGATTCATCTTTACCTTGTTGTTCTTTTGCACAATCCAAATCTGCTTCCGCTTCTCTTGTGCTTGCCACAAACTCTTTGCGACCCAAACCTGCTTTGTCCTTTGTGTTGATTTCCTCGCCTTGAAATACCTAGGAGTTTTCGTTGATTGTACTGAAGGGAGTTCCTGTTTACAAATCTTTGGGATCCAAATTTGCTTGCTATAACTTTGTGCTGTCATGAACTTCTTTGGAATCCAGATCTGTTTCACTGTCCTTGATTGTCTGGAATCACTCTGTTGTCTGGTATTGAAGACTCTGTTTTCCACCTTTGTGTTCTCTGGCACAACCTTTTTTGGTCTCCATACCAACTTTGACTCCGTTTTTTCCCAAGGTTGAGCTGTTATATTATTGCTTGTCTTCCTTATCCACTGTCGAGAATTCCTCGTCGAAGAGTAATCCGGTTGTATAGAAACTTTTGGTTGCCATTGCTTCTTCTTTTTCTCTGGTTGTTGTTTACCTTTGTCTTTGGATTCGTCCTTTGGAGTTGGCTCTTCTCCTTTGGTGAACTTAACTGATTGACTTTCACCTTCGTATTTGATAAGCACTGATTTAGAACTCCAGTCAATCATTGCATTGTATTGCTTCTGCCATGGTTGTCCTAGCAATAATGGTTGTTGTGTAGCTTGGTCTTCAACCACGTAAAACATATGCGGATACACATACTGGTTAATCTGTATATGTAAAACTGTGCATCCGACAGTTTTGATTGAATTCTCAGAGTAACTCTTTAACTCTTGCTTGGCAGTTTGTAGTTTAGTGTCATTTGTCAATTGTCTATACAAACTGAGTGAAAGTAGGTTAGCTTGAGCTCCTGAATCCAATAGTGCTCTGGCTTTGATTTGGTTGGTTCCTACTTTGCATTCAATGATGGTTTCTTCTTTGTCATTATCCATTTCTGTTATATTGACTGCGTTTATTCGTATTGCTCCTTCACTGCGCTGTTTCTGACGTAGTAGTCTTCTTTTCTCCATTCTTTCTTTCGCCTCGGCTTGCGCTTCCTCCAAAATCATTTTCTTTTTCTGGACACGCAGCTTTTCTTGATGTATTTTGAGAAGCATGTCTTGGGTTAGCGGCAAAAGATACTTTTTCACTCTGCATCCACTAATCCAATTGGGCATTTCTTCTCCGTCTAATGTAGCAAGCTTGACGGCTCCACTTGGTGATAGATCTTTAATCACCAGAGGTCCCATCCCTCGCTTTTTAAGCTTCTTAGCATGCTGTTTCAGAGTGTAAACTAGGACATAGTCCCCAACCTTCAACTCTTTAGTCCGCACATGCTTATCAAAAAATTCTTTTTGTCGCCTTTTTTGAGCGTAGATAGAAGCTACTGCTTTTAGGCAAAGCTCGTCTAGCTTTTCCAGGTCATCTATTCTATCAGAAAGCTCGTGCCCTTTCCACTCTAGATCCTTAGCCACCCTTAAGGTTGAAATCAAGAATTCTATTGGTAAGATAGCATTTAGCCCAAAAACCATGTTATATGGGGTCGTTCCTATTGATGTTTTATATGCTACCCTATATGCCCATAATGTTGAATGCAACTTCTGGTCCCAGACAGTTCTCGACTCAGATACAATCTTCGTGAGGACCGTGCATATGGTTTTGTTTGTTGCTTCAGCTTGTCCGTTTGCTTGTGGATGATACGGGGCTGATTTCCTATGGATTACCATGAATTCATCTAGAAGGATCTCTATCACTTCATTTATAAAATGTGTGCCTCGATCACTCACAATTTCTATTGGCAATCCATATCGTACAAAGACGTATTCATATAGAAACTGTGCCGTGGTCCTGGCATCTGCTTTTTGAGTTGCCTTTTGCTTCGACCCACTTTGTTAGATAGTCTGTAGCCACAATGATGTATTGTGCATGAGTCTTATATGCAGGAGGTGAAATGGGTCCGACATAATCAATCCCCCATTTTTCAAAAGCTCTTGCCCCCATCATTGGTCTAAGCGGCATATCATCTCTTTTAAGTGGTACTTTGGTCCGCTGACAGTCATCGCACCGTCTAACGTATTCCTCAGCATCCATATGTAATGTTGGCCACCATATTCCTGCGGCTAAGACAAGTTTTGTTGTCTTATCACCTGAGAAATGGCCTCCACCTACTCCTCCATGAGCTTGCTCTAGGATTATCACATACTCAGACTCTGATGCGCAAATCCTAAGCTGGTTGTCTTTACATCTCTTATAGAGATGATCTCCTATTAAAGCGTAATCTCTAGCTTCTATCTCTACAAATTTCTGACGAGCTTTTGACGTTCCTTCTGGGAAAGTTCTATTTGTGAGATATTCAACAATATACTGACTCCATTTTGGAGCGATCGTTATCTGATATAATGTCGAATACTCTGCTGGCGGTTTTGATGAACATACAATACATACAGTGACATATTCATGTACGCTTTCTTTCATTCTTGGCCAATAGACTCCCAATTGTAACAAATTCCTATATGTGTTCCTTCTTGAACAATGAAATGCACATTCCTGAACATGTGCTTCGCGCAGATATATATTATATTCCTCAGGATTGATGCATAGTCGTAAAACATGATCATTTCCCAATTGATACAACCTTCCTGCAACCAATTGAAGATTCTTGGATTGCTGAATAGAAATATGTTTCTGGTTGTATTCTCTTCTATCGAACTCTCCTCCATAGGTTAATAGGTTAATGACATTTTGAGACCACTTCGGTATCATTTCTATGTTGAACAAGTATGCGTCTGGTATGTCGTCATCTACTCCTATAGGGTCTTCTCCATTCGTCAATCGCGAAAGATGATCAGTTCTAAGATGTGTTTTTCCTTTCTTTACTACTACCGTGAAGTCGAATTCCAGTAAGATAATGAACCATCTCACTATTCTCCCGGTATTGCATGGTTTATTCACTAGGTAGAGCAAGGCTTGGTGATCCGTAAAAAACACAAACTTGTTGGCTAGAAGATAATGCCGAAATTTCTTCACAGCATATATCATTCCTAATCCCTCTCGCTCTGTTGTGGTGTAATTCTTCTCTGCATTGTTGAGCTGTCGACTGGCGTAACAGATAGGAAAATCCATGTTTCCTTCTTCTGGCTGAGCCAGAATGCATCCTATTGCATATGCCGAAGCATCTATATGCACATGGAATATCTTCTCCCAATCTGGTGATTTCAAAACTGGAGCAGTAATGAGTGCCTCTTTCAATTTCTTGAACGATTCCTCACACTCCTCTGTCCATTCAAAGTTCACTATTAGCCTATAAAGTGGTTGGCCTATTATAGCGTACATGTAAATGAATCGTCTATAATATCCGCAATGTCCCATAAAGCTCTGTACTTGTTTCGCATTGGTTGGTCTAGGCATATCCACTATAACTTTTATCTTCTCTAAATCCGTGGATATTCCGTTTTGTGAGACAATATGTCCCAGAATTCTGCCCTGTCGGACCATAAACACACATTTCTCAGGATTGAGACAAATGCGATATGTCCTACATTTCTCAAATACTTTTCTTAGGTGTTCTAGATGCTCATCTCTCGGAAGAGAATGTACACATAAGTCATCCATGTATATTTCTAGAAACAACCTTAAGTATTCTTTGAAAGCATGCGTCATCAGCCTCTGGAAGGTTGCGGGAGCATTGGTTAGACCAAAAGGCATAACCCTATAAGCATAGATTCCCCACTCAGTTGCAAAAGCTGTTTTATGTTGATCTTCCAGTGCTATGGCTAGCTGGTTATATCCTGAAAAACCATCAAGAAAGGAGTAGTCTGTTTTCCCTGATACACGCTCTAGAACATGATCAATTATCGGCAGGGGATAATTGTCCCTGATTGTTGCAGCATTCACTTTCTTTAAGTTGACACACACTCGGAGTTTTCCGTTCTTCTTGGGTACTACCACAATTGGAGATACCCAATCAGTGTGTTCAATCTCGTATATGAATTCAGCTTCCATTAGCTTATCTATCTCTTCTTTGATTCGCTTAGCAAACGTATCATTATATGTGTATGGTCTCTGTCTGCTAGGCTTTGCGTCTTGTTTCAGTGGGATTGTGTGTTGGCATATCGATGGGTCAACTCCCTTTAAGTCCTTATAAGACCATGCAAACACATCCCTATACTCTCTGAGAAGACTCAAAAGTCTCTCTTCCTCGCCTGGAGACAAATCTGTGGCTATGTACACCGGTCTAGGTGGCTCACCTGGATCTGCTAAATCAACTTTTTTTGCATCCTCCGGTCCGTCATAAGATTCGTTCTCCTTTCTCTCTCGAATAGGTGGGGTTAATACCACCTTCCTATCCTCTATTGTGAATTTCCTATAGTGAGAGGGAACATCCATGTTTTCCTTGATTTTGGCGTTTTCGTCCTCTCCACTCTCAATTTCACTTGTCCAAACTTCTTTCAGAGTTTTCTTGAGCTCTCTGTACTTGTTTCTACGTTCTAGCTTGGACTCCGTGTGTTCTCTGTTGCGCTTGTTCTTTTCTGATTTTTCAGTTTCAGTTTTCGTTCCATTCCTTTGAACTCGATTTCTTGAGCCTCTTTTATTTTTTCGTAAGCTCTTTTGATCATTGCCTCTCATTCTTCCAGAAACCTTGTCCTTAACACAATCTTCCGCCTTTACTAGCATTAGGAATTGATTTTTTCCTCTTATTCTAGGTATCGGATTGGTTCTAACCCCCTTTGTTTTTTTCTTTGCTCTATAGCGTTTCTGGCGTTGTTTAGTTTGGTTCGGAAAATCATAAAATCGGACATCCGTTATAGTTTCTTCGTTTCCGCTTGAATTGTCCGTTGACTCGTTGTCTGCTTCATTTCCCCACTCTGGATGATCGAGAATGTCGTGAAACACCTCTTCTTCATCTTCCTTTTCCAGTGTATCGTTCTTTTCAGTTTCTTTTTCGAGTACAGTTCTCAACATGAAGTACAGAACCACGTCGTACCCGTCCTTGTCGCAAAATTTCGTTGTGGGACCATCCGGAATTGCACAAACATCTAGGGTTGCTAGAATGTGTGTCCATTCTAATGGTTCAAGCGTGTCCTCTGGAAAGGGTTCTCCTATATAAGTTTCGTCTTCGATAGCCCTTTCTAAAACACATTCTTCTCGTTTCAGACTTCCACATTTCGAAGCTCCACACATCCATAACTCCTTGGGTTTACCTAACCAAGCTGGAAATTCGGATCCCGCCAAAGTAGCTAAATCAAACTCCTCCACCGGTGTTCGGTTCACATCTTTGTAGGTATGGTCTTTCAGGTTCACACGTGTAGTGGTTTCTATATTTCTCAGGTATATGTGATCGTAGCCCCAATCCTGGACCATTTTCAACTGTCTCATGAATGGTCTTCCCAGTATGATATCATAGTTATTCTCCTTGCCAAAATCGACAATCGCAAAAGTATGTTCGTATTCAATGCCGCAAGAAGTCACTACAACTTTCTCTAATAACCCCATAGGTTTCTCCATGTGTCCATCTGCTAATTGGAGTTTCAACCTAGTCTTCCTTATTGCTGGTTTCCCCCATTTTTTCCAGATTTCTTTTGTAGCAATGGCTACCCCAGCTCCGCTGTCTAGTATTGCCATCGTCTTCACTCCTTGGAATTCAACTGGTAAGGTTGTATTCCCCTCTTCACCTTCGCAATACTCTCCGACCTTGTTTAAGGGTACAGGCTTAGCGTTCTTTTGTGGTTTACTCAGATCTTGTATACCCTCTTGTAGTCTCGATGTTGGGTCTTTTATCCCAAATTTCTCCAAGCATTTTCCTACAGTGGTCCACATATGTGGTCTTAGCCTCAAAAGCTCAGCTAGAGTGATAGTACATGTTACTGGTGTTGACAAGATCTCTATCAATCCTTGCGAGTCCATGACTTTTTCTGATGAGATTCTTCGTGAGGGAAGTGCTCTAATCTCGGATTTTGCTTCATACTCTCCTAAGTATGAAGGTAAGGTATTCTGTGAATGAGGTTTGCTCTCCATTGTTCTAACAGAGCCCCCATCTCCCCAGTAAGATTGCAGATCCAAGTCCACTTGAGATCCTGCCTCAATTTCCACTATGGGAGGATTCCTGATGTCCTTTTCCCAATTTGTCTGATTAGCTTGGCAACTTAGCTCGTTTGCAAAGTTTGCCTCTCTCACTTGTTTCCAAAATTCATTGTAATCCTCATCTCTTCCATAAGACCTCTGTATGACTAGATGAAAACTCTCTATCTCCTGATCGGTTGTGTTCAACACTATGCGGTCATCCTTGTGTGTATTTTCAGGCTTTTGTGCACTGGGAGTCTTTTCAGCTACCCGTGAAACAATAGTCTCTTGCTAAATTGGGTTTTCCGTTCCACAATTCATTGTTTCTTTTGGTGGTTCTAATAAGGCTTGTGCAGTCTCGATCATTCTCTGGCACATTTCAAGTCTCTGCTTTTCCAATTCCGCGTTTGGGTATATCATCCACCTCTGTTCTTGTGTTTGGTTGTTCTTTAACCTAGCTTCATAAGCTCTCATCAGTGCGTCCAATGGTTCGTGTACTTTGTCAACTAGCACTGATCCCCCTGAGCTTAAGCTCGTTGTTTCTGTGATACTCTTTTGTTTCGTTCTTTCCGGGCTCATCTCTCGTTTCCCGTTTTGACTCTCAAGTTTTTCTAATCTATCTTTAGTTCGCTTTAGTTCCTCAGCTAGAATAGCGTCTTCATGTTCTTTTCTCAACTTCATGCGTGCTTTTCTAGCTTTCCATGTGTTTCTCTAACTCCGCGGTCCTTGACTAACCATTTCAGTCGCTAACTTTCCATTTTCAGGTTCTCTAGTGGTTTTCTTAGCTTGAGCTCTAGTAACCACTTGCGTTGGTATCAGAGTTTCATTTTCAGACCCACTGCTGGTAGGAATAGTTTCTAGCATATTCAATGTTGTCTTTTGCACTTTGTTTGGATTCTTTGAACAATCCTCAATGAAGTGAGTAACCCCACACTCAGTGCAATAAGTGTTAATTCTAATGATTTCCGTATGTGGACAAACATTCATCAGATGGTCACCTCCACACTTGTAACAGGGTCCTAGTGCTGGTCTTGGTCCCACTTGATTCGTTCTTTGTGGATAGGATGGTCTTTGTCCTGTTAACCCTCCATGAGCTATGAACATCAGTGTTCTTGCGTCCAAATTGTATCTCTCTTCATCAGAAGCACTTGTAACTGTTGGTGTTCCAACATTCCCAATCATGCCCCATGGTTCTGGTTGTTTGGGTTCTTCTGGTGGGTAATACACAATTGGAGACATGTGTGCACCAGATTCTTCATAATAGGCTTGAACAGGCACTAAGGCTTGTTCTTCCTGATTCTCTAAGGTTGGTGCATATCTAATGCCCACTGGTCTTGCTCCTAGTAAAGGTGGTTGTTGTCCCAATACCGGTTGCGGTCTTTCTATCCCCATAGGTCCTGGTACATTTCCCGTTGGGTATCGAGGTACTGGATGTACCTGAGGTGGTACTAATTGAGCAGGAGGTGCATACTGACGCTCCCTTACATACCCTTTGTTGTAATAGCACTCCTCTGTTGGGTGGTTTGTCCATTTTTGTTCAATAGCACACCATTTCAGTGTTTTTGGCAATGGTTTTTGGTATGGTGCCATCCTTTTTAGAGCATCTTTTATCATTTGCTCTACATTTGGCATCGTTGTTGTTTGAACATTGTTTTTAGTGGTAGTCTCGCTCGATACGGAGGAAGAGCTACTGGATGCAAAATCTGTACCGCTGACACCTCTCCATAAACCGTACAGTTATCCACTAAGTACAATGCTTCTCTCGTCACTTGCTCGAAACTTGTACAAGCTTTCAAGTGCAAGTCCTTCTTGAGAGTGTCGTTCCTCAGTCCCTCAATAAAGAGAACAGATAGTCTATCATCTTGTGGTCGTTCACGTATTGGACATCTCTCAATGTATTGTTTGAAGCGAAGTGAAGCTTCCTTCACTTTTTCGTGTTCTCTCTGTTTAAAAGCATATATTTGTGAGACCGTATTGTGCTTAATCCCTCGTTTTGAGAATTCCTCATCAAACTCTCTTAGCAAATGGTCCATGTCATGGAATCCCCCTATGTTCAGTGGTTGAAACCATGTCAATGCCGTACCTTCTAGAGTAAGACCAAATCCCTCGTATTGTGTATGGAAATCTGTTATCTGCTCAGCTCTTAAGACTTGCTTAAAGAGTGACACATGGGCATACGGATCTCCTGAACCACCATACTTCTTTGGCATACACTTGGCTACTTGAGATGGTCTCATGCGTCTATGGTCGGCTACCAATCTCATTGCTCCTGTGTCCCGGCTAAAGCCTTCTCTAGCATCATGGACTTCATGGGTTACCCTTGTCGGTTCCCCTGCCCTGAATCTACTACTAGGAGGTAAATGTGATGGTTCCGCTTCGAACCTTGGACCTGAAGTGGTATATGTGTGAATTGGAACTGCACTACCTCGATTTGTATCCATTGACTCTCTGGAATGTAATGATCCCATTGGTCCAAGCTTCGAGTACGGAGGTTGGCTGAAAGAGTCAGCAACCTGAGTTCTTTGTCCTCCTGTTGTCATTGAGTTTTGCACTCCATTTGTTGGTGCTGGTCTTTGTGAGCTAGAAGTAACATAATACTGATGTAGTGGTCCCCCAAAGTATGTATATCCTTCTAATTCTTTCTTGCCCATTGTTGAGTATTGCCTCCCATACTTGTCGTAAGCGGCAATTTTCACTTCCGATCCCTTTGTGTAGGTAAAGACATAAAGTCTTTTTCGGTCTGTCAACTCTCCAGTGTAGGGTTCTTCACATCTATAATAGAGATCCTGCTCCCCATTATTATATTTGTATAGCCCCACATAGATGTTATCAGTGTTGATCCTTGTAGTTTCATTCTCTCTTCTTAACCTCGCATCAGGGAAGTTCATTATTGGTGCTTTCTCCTCGAGTTCTTCATCTACTTTGGCTTTGGTGCCCATCAATCCCCACTTGTCCACAATGTTAGGGTTTAGGACTACCAAGTACATGGTACCCTCGTCATCTAGATATCTATCTCCGCTATAGCTCACAGGCACTAAGTCCTTGAACTCACTAGGTCTATCTTCTATCTTCACACAATAGCGGTCCATTCCATCCTTGTAGATCTTGGCACCTTGCTCATTGTCGTACTAATATTTTATGAACAATAGCTTCATTATGGCGGAAGGGTTTGATGATCCTGCTGCCATATTTTCTCTGTTGTTCAGGTTCAAGTGTTCCACGTGTTCGGTGAAAATCTCGTAAGATCTCTCTGAAGAAATATCAGAGACACTTCCTTCAAAGATCGGCTCTAATGGTTGCACCCAACTTTGGTTTACACTTCCCTCGTTTGATATGACAATTGCTTGTTCCCCTTGTTTTGGTTGGTTATTCTAGAGATTCCTGCCCGATCTCAAATCCATCAATTCCCCTAAAGGACTTTAACTTTTCCGTCTCGGCAATTTGTTTTCCCCAAGTTTTTGTGGTCAGAATTGATCCAAACTGATTGATACTTGGTCAATTGTTTAATCTTGTCAGTTGGACAACTTCTGTTTCATCAAGTGAGAATTTTGTTGCAGTTATGCTGAAAAAGACATTATACGCGTATGATGTCTTTTTTCACAGATTTAGACTATTTTGGTTATGCTCACTCTCAGTAGCCCCCTTATGCTCTTTCCACTCACAAAATTCAGTTTGAACTCTGTTTGAGCAAGTTATGGCTAATTTAGGCTTTTCTTGGCAATTTTCCGCTTTTGACTTGTTTTGGGTCAATTGTGATCCAAATGGGATGAAACTTGAAATATAACCTCTAGACAGCTATTACAATGGATCTGTGTTGGCAAAGTATCAAAATATGTCCAAAATTAGGTCAAAGACATCATACGCGTATGATGTCTTTTTCATCAATTTGGGTCAAAACTTGATATTTATGCTTCCTACAGTGCTTGTAACAATCTTGTCAGGTCAGATATCAAAAATAAGCAGTGGATATGCCAAAAGACATTATACGCGTATGATGTCTTTTGTCCCAGATTTTGACTATTCTTGGTTTTAAGCCTTCTCCAATGTTTACAATTGAGTTTCAAGTGTTTTTGTCAGGTTTGAATGTAAAAACAAGATCTGAATCCAAAATTTCCTATTCTTTGCGTTTCTTGGACTCCGACTTGTCTTTTCGGGTTTCTTTGAGTGTTAATGCTCTTGTTTTAAGTTGAAATTAGGGTATAACCCCCCTTTTGAACACTCTGGTAAAGTCAAAATTTTTGTTTTGGTCTCTGTTTGGTCATTTAGACATCATACGCGTATGATGTCTAAAGTTGCACGTTTCCAGTTTTTTGGCACAAAATCCTTCCTAAAGCTTTCTCTAGTGCTCAGCAACTCCCAGATACACAGAAAATTTCTCTGAATTTTGTTTATTGCAAGTTTCACTACCAACTCGACGGTTTAGTGATCTAACATGCAATCAACCATATCAAGCAAATACTCCAATGATTACTAGCTCTAGATCAGGATCAAATGAAGTCCTACCTAAGCTATTCCTAATCATAAAATGGGTTTGGTAATTGTGATTTTAAAGATATCCACTGTCACTCATGGACTAGCAAATTCTTCTTCTATCAACAACTACTCAACACCAACAAAACAACAAACAAATCTAAGCTAAACTAAAAATACTGTCAACACAGAAGACCCAGGAATACCCCACTTCCTAGTATCTCTCGAGATCTTCGGAGTCCACCACTCCTAGATCTTTTCTAACTAAAGTATACAAAGTAGTTTATACGACTCACCTCGTAGGATTAGTCTAAGGTCACCTACTTAGGGCTCTCGTCCCCGAAAACAGCGCCAAATGTTTAGGCGGTTACGCCGCTAGCGGAAGCTAAATAGCGAGAACTCAACCAACAACAGAATTTGTCAGACGAGGACGAAGCTTGACCCGCAGGCGCATGGAAACAACTAGGTGGGTGTCAAATCACCTACTCGACCTTCTAATGACAATCACTACTAAGGAAATCAAATCTAAGTTCTAGAATACGCAAGTGACTGAAATCCATACTACGAACGAATGCTATACGAAACAGGATCTAGAATCATTGAATCGATCTTAAACTCAAGGGGAAGTCTATACACTAGGTAAGAACAACACCCTAAAGACTTGAACTGCAAAATCAACCTATAACCACTCCGTGCGGTAAACGCGTATGAAGACAGGCCGAAAAATACAGGTGATCGAAACTTGACCCCGATGGTACTAATGTATAGCTCTACTCGTTGTGGTTCTATAGATATGCTGCACGCTCTATTCCGACACACGAGTTGGAAGAAAACTCACACCGAAGCTCGTAGGAACTTACCACACATAGAAGCCGATAGCGCGCACTCTTGGTATCAGTACGTAGCTCTCGCCGTTGCTAACACAATGGTGGTGTCACTTCTCCAATGGCGGCTCTGTAGCTTGCGTAGCAAGTAGATAAGACTCTCTCTCTCTCTCTCTCTCTCTCTCTCTCTCTCTCTCTCTCTCTCTCTCTCTCTCAGATACAGCCACGGCGCTCAAAAAATCACTTTGATTAATAAACTGAATCCCCCCTTAGGTTACAAAACTTTGGCTTATATACCTCAGCCTTGGAGGTGAGAACATCTCTAACTAATTACATCAGCAAGTGAAATTACTTCGGGATTACAAGTTGGAAACTCAATTGAGTCCCGTTACTTAATGAATGGCTCAATTCAAAATCAATGTCGGAAAGACATTTATTACAATCAATGGTTACAAAAATGATGAGTGTGAGCAAAAATGTGGGTGTGATCCTCTGCTGGCTCAACAACTATCTATGCCATGAAACTAAGGAGACATTTGCAAGAACTTGTCAACTTTGAGTACTATCTATGCCATATATAAAGCACCACAAAGACTAAACTGATGGCCATAACCTGAGGATAATGTAGAGCCATAGAGAGCCATGAAATGGCATCAAAAGATTGTCAAAAATGGTTGGTTCAAGCGCCCACTTTGAGTACTATCTATGCCATGACATAAAGGAGTGCAAAGAGCCAGAATGTACTAAAATTTGGCACACAGCTTTCCCTTGGTCCACTAATCCCTACTATATGGTTTTTATGTGATTTGGATCACTTTAGGTCAAGCAAAAGTCAATCCAGTGGTCTGTTTTAGGGTTTTCCTCTTTGAACAGTTTTTGGCTCTTTTCACCCACTTTTTGAACTTTTTTGACAAAATTTCTTTGGGGACTTTTGTTCACAATGGTCTCTATTAGAGGCTGGAAAAGTTTCTGTCCCAAATTTTCTCAAGGGTACATGGATCGCGATCCATGTTCCACCACTTTTGGATCTGAATTTTTGGTGTGTTGATAGCTTATGATGTTTGTAGCCTGCTCCACAAACCTTTTTGAATTTGAATCAATTTTGCCCAACCAAAACTGACTTCTACAATCTACTGTGACAATTTTGACTATGTTCTTTTTTTTGCTCTTTTGACCACTTTTTACAAATTTTTTGCATTTGGTTCTTTTGGGAAATGTGTTTGTCTATGTCTCAACTACCTACTACTCAAATCTCAGCCAAAAAAAAATTCAAAATGTTTTCATGAGATACATGGATCGCGATCCATGTTTGACCTCATTTTGACATGAAACTTGGTCACTTGTAGTCCATGTTATGGTGATACTCTTCCCCAAATCTTCTTGAATTTGGACAACTTTTTCCTAGTTAAAAATGAGTTTTTCTGTCTGCCTTGCAGTTTTTGGCTAGTTTCTGTATTTGGCTATTTTGACCAACTTTTTTCAATTTTTTGACATGCTCCCTTTTGGCAAAGTTGTTCCACTAGTTATCAAGAATGTACTTGTCAAATATTAGCCCCAAATGTCAAAAGGGTGCATGGATCGTGATCCATGTTTGACAACATTTTTTCATGAATTTTGTTCTGCAAGCTCTCTATGCTTTGTAGAAGCCAAATCTCAGTTCTTTTTGAATCTAGATCCCCAAAAGTTGAAAAAACCCAACTTTTGTGTCTACACTGCTTATTTTGCTATTTTTGCCCTATTAGCCAATTCTGATATGATTTTTGAGTTTTTCTTTCAAGCAAACTTGATGAGAGCAATGTCCCAATGATACTCAATGTCACTGATCACTTTTCACCAAATATGGTCTCTGGGGTACATGGATCGTGATCCATGTTCCTCCACAGATTCTGGCCAAACTTTCCAGATTGCTTCTAGAGAGTCTGTTGATGCCTTTGATCCATAAATGTTTGAATTTGGATCACTTTTGAGGTCTCTACCATCAAATTTTCATAATTTCAAAGTTATGGTCATTTCGGCCAAAATATGGTTCGTGCCCTTTTTTCCCTCAATCTTTTAGCCCAAATTTGATAATGGTAGTTTCTACTTACCCTACTCCTAAGTACTAAAATGAAACATGAAACAAAAACAAAAAAAACAGTACAAAATAAAGTCAAAACGAAAAATGGTACAACACTCTGAAAGCATAGAGATAATCGGAGAATGAAATGCTTTTGGCTATCTCACTCACAACTCTCTTTACCTATCGAGAATAGATCTAGGAAGTCCTCAACTTCTAGACTCTATCAAGCATTAAGCCCCATGTCTAGCTGCTTCACTGCTAAGGTGTAAATGGAATGGACAGACGAATCTTAGAAAAAGAACGCTCTAAATACGCACTAGGTCACTCACCATCTAAGGATCATATCCCCAACAACTGTGCCAATGTTAGCGGGTCGCCGTGACGGACGTCTGCAACATAGATTTTTGGTACTAACATAATGTCAATACTCAGGGAAGTGGCTCGGATGGGGCACAGAGACTCTTTGAGATCGTGAATATCAAGAAGTGAACCTTAACAAACAAACAAAACAAACTCTACAAGCAAACCAACACTCAATTATCAGGGAAATCTGTCTAGGTCCTTTCTCATAGCTCTAGGTCATCACGTCATTTTGACACTCTAACAGACTTGAAATGCAACGAAACTTTAGGAGGAGGTTGAGGACACCTAGAGACACTATCCTACTAAGTCTAGTCACAATCTGACAAGGTACCAAAATCACGATCCATCATGAAAAAGGTCCTAAAAACTGTAACTGAACATGCCAAAAATGTCGTCCTATGGTCTAAGAACACTCTCCTATGGTCAAAACGACTATAAACAATGATTTAAGCACTCAAATCTGCATTTATAGCTCACAGACACGTAGTCGTGAACCTCAACAAAATTGAAAATGCTTACACTTGAATTAAAGAGCAAAGAGAGAGGAACACAATGCAAGTTTCTGATTAAAAAATGGATTACCAAATCATTAGCTACGATGATTGCAAGTTTGGAGTAGCTCTTTGAGCGTACATTTTTAGAGCTCCTTCTTCTTCTAAAGATAAGTCTCCTTTCACATAAAAGTTATTGACCTTTATACTCAGGGAATTGACCTGCTACTCTAGAATTAGGATTTACATAGAGTATCATTACACTAGCTTGGAAAATTCATAGAGTATCACTACACTAGCTCGTACAAATGTGGTGTTCGGCTAGGTGTCCGTCCAGGTGGACGCCCGTTTGATCTGTCCTCAAACATCTGGTTTGTCGTCTTGAGGCTTCATGGATGCCTCGACCGTTTCTTGTTGGGTGGTGGTAGACGGGGTTTCCTCTATTTCCTGTTCCTTTGTTTGCTCAAATCTTGTTGACTCCTTTGGTGCAGGACTTGCTGCCCTTTCCAGCTCTGGTTCTTTTGCTTTAACTTGGTCAGAAGTAGTTGCTGCCTGCTATGCAAAATCTACTGCCTCTTGTGGTTCAGTCTCCTTTTCTTTGGTTGACTCACCCTATGTGATTCTATCTATTGGTGATGGTGGAGGGCTTGGCATGAGGTGGTCATGCTGTTCCAAAGCAGGTAACAATGATCGAGGAGACATATCACTTTGTTCATGTTGGGTTTCAGTCTGTTGTGTCGCTTCTGCTTGCCCTTGCTACTCCACCGCATCTTTAGATTTTCTTTTTGCTTCTTGAGCTTCTTTCAGCTTCAATGACTTCACCTCTTGTTACATTCTTTCCAATAGGTCCTTTGGATCTTCTGATTCTCTCCATGCAGGGTGCTTTGTTCTTGGTCCTTTTACTTCTATAGGTACCCACTTTGCAGGGTCCTTGCCTTCAGCTTGGCGGCTTTGTTCATAAGAGTGCTTCTCTCTCTCAAACCTTGCTTTCTTCTGTTGAGGCTCCTCTTGATGTGCTACCACTGCTTTTCTTTTCATCTCTTCAATGCAAGCTCTTCTTTCCTCATTGTCTGAGCTTTTGCTGCTATGCCTTTCTGGAGAGCTCTCGGCAAAATCTTCATTAGATTTGTAAGTTCATTTGGTGGACCTTGTGGCTCAAGGAGATGGTTGTGCAGACATGATCCATGTGTTCTGATCCGGGGCAGGTAGCAATTTGTCTGCCATGCCGATAGCATGGTAGGCAATTGTTGTGAGTACCTTAGGTGCTCCCATATATGTTATCTTACCCTCTTTTTTGTACCCTTCAGTGTAGATAACACATACTATGTGTGGTCGATGGGTTGCCTGGTTGTCGACTTTAACACGTGTATGTAGTCGCAATTGCATGATTGGGTGTTGTGTATCTTGGCAGTCTCTTCGCGAGAAAGTGGAAGTGTTGATGATATAATCTTGCTTGTTCTTCCACTTGATTCTAGATAAGATCGGCAAATATTGCAATGGCGGTTTCCTTGGTGAAAGTACCTACTATCTTTCTATCTCTAGCTCTCATGGTCATCCCTTCTATCGGCAATTTGAGGGCTTCGGCCACTATCACTTTTGTAATTACCACTTCAACCTTGTTCCCTTACAGGTCAGAGATCTGAGTTGTTCCATCTTCTTGATGGTGGATAGGAGCTCATAAGCTTTCTGAAAATCCACTTCACATGGCTCTTCTTTGAGAACTCTTTGATCCCAAGCCTTCTGTTATCTTCTTTTGTCTCGGGTTTTGCTAAGACATCATAGACCTCTTTTGGCAAAATTTTTAGTTCTACCTGATGTCCTTTGTCACTTTTGAATCTACCTGTGAAAATTGTTGTGTCATTCTCCTCAAGCTGTCCATTAGACAGATAGGTTGCTTGGGCCGTCTTTACTGAACTGGGGTCCAGTTGGTATGGTGGTAGCTCTCGCAGCTTCTCCTTTTGAGAGACCCTCTTCTTGGCCTTCTCTACAGCTTGCATGGCTCCTACTAAGTGAATAGAGTGTCAAAGCTAGAACATTTGGCAGATTCCGCCCTGAATTGTCCTTCAGTCTGAATTGCTGACAAATTGAGTCCAATTTGCTTCAAATCAATTTTTGAACATGCATAGATGCAAAAAAACATGTAAAGATCAAAATCATGACTAACTCTACACCCAGCCAAATGCTTATCGCAAAAGGTTGAAGACCTACGGTCTGTAGTATCTCCTCTTAATCCCTTTGGGTTAACCATTTTCATATATGAGAGACATAGCCTTTACAATACAACTCCATATATGAAATTTCCGGTTTCAAAATGCCTAGATGACTCGACTCAAAGGGCCATGTCTTCAATTTAAAGTGACAATGCTTGTTTGATTCGTGGACAGAGTTATGCCATAAGAAGCCGCCTTAGCGCAAAGAAAGATCGTGAAAAAAAGACAAAATGCCCAGTTAGGCAATAATCGAGGTGACATGATTCGAACCTATGGCCCTTTGTACCCAAAACAGATGCGCTACCAGACTGCGCTACACCTCGTGGGCTATCCCCAGTAATGGTTGAGAGTTGGCTATAGCAATCAATTAGCGCTTGGTACCTGAAGTCTCAACAAAAAATTGCAACAAAAGTAAATAATCACGATTATTTACAGCTGAGAGATTTTTTCAACTTCTTGCAATTTTGACATTATAGGCTTGAAGTATGCATCAATTAGATACTGTGAGTGAAGTGTGGGCTCATTTAAGTGCACAGGGTGAAAATGGTGCCAGATTTAGGCTTTAGGTCTCTGAAACAGTAGATGTAAAGGAATTTTGAGATTTTGAGCTCCAAAATTTGTTCAAACTTGGTTAGTGGGCTTAGGACATCATGTACTTTGTCCCCATGATGGAAAGTTACAATTTTTCCCCATCTTGGCAAAAAAGTAAATAATTGCGATTATTAACTTTTTCATCAAAATGAGCATTTTTGGGTGCAACTTGGTTCTAGGCATGGTGTACACTCTATATGTGATATAAGGTGATTTTGATAAAAAATGTGACTCATAACTCAAAAATTGGTTTGAAAGGACTTCTTTTAGTTTTTTGGCAATTTTCAAAGTTACAATTGATCATTTTGGCTCATATTTGAAATGTGGCATATAATAGGTGTGTACAAGTGATAGGTGAGGTGATGATAACATTTTCAAGCTAAAATATTACAAAAGTAAATAATCGCGATTATTTACAGCAGTCACCTTTTTTTTTTGCAAAACTTGAAAATTTTGACCTAAACATATTCTATACACCTAAAACAAGTCCTAAATTGAATTTGGTAAAATTTGGTCTTGCCGGCATCACTTCATGCTTTGTCGACTCTGAAATCACCGATTTTTGTGACTACATGGCCTGTAGAGTTGGTTAGTCACTTTTGAGGCTATGGACTTGTCCACTACATAGTCCTGAAGCAACTCATCCAGTTTTGACCCATTTGGAGTCAGTTTGACCTCGTATGTCAAATTTGACGCTTTGTAGCCTTCAAGCCATTTTTTACTTTTCGAGGGCTTGGCTTGATTGATTTTATGAAACCAATCATATATAGTGTGTATAGACCTCGTATGTAAGCTGTCTATGGAGTCAGAATCCAATTCTGGCATCTGCCAAAAACCTAGCTTTTCTACTTGGGACCTCCTCGACCCCTACCGAATTGTCAACTATTGATATAGAAGTGTTCTATTATGTTGGAGCATGCTACAGTTCAAGTCTCATCTGGTTTGGTTGAATTGACGGGCCGCTATGGTCGATTTTTGGTCGTAGGTCTTCATGCACTGCTCGGATTCTAGGGTTCTTTCCAGGGGTTTAGACTAGATACTGGCCGTACAGAATGGATCATTGATAAGTATAGAAGTTACCCCTCATGTCTCATGTGAGACGGCGCTGAAAACACGCAACCGTGGATTCCAGAAAATGCACGCAAAGAAGGTCAAAAAGCTCTCTCCAAAGGCAACAAGTGGAAATGAGGTGATTTTAGTCTACCTTGGGTATCTATACTCGGACTTCCCGAACCATTTTTCCCCAAATTCCTCTCTTAGTCCTACTAGGCTGTGAAATCTATTTTAAACTCAAAAAATTTCCCAATCAGATTCCTGTAGCTCATTCTGCAAGAATTCTGTAAAAGTAGGTCTGGCTGCCTAGTTTAGGCTTCCCGCTTCCATCTACCAATTTGTTTGAAATTTTGTGTGCATGTTTGGCTTGTCTTTCTAACCATTAGCGTATCTTCAGTTTTTCCATCTGAGCTCCTTTGCTATTTATTATTAATTTTTGACATGTTTATTAAAAAAATCAAAGAAAATAACAAAATGCTCTAAAAAGCAAAGTGAATATCCAATAATTAAGAAAATCTATTGAAATACACAACTTTATTGTTTTTTGTTGGATTTCTTCATTTTTAAGTCTCAATATCAAGAAAAATGATGAAAAATAACCAAAAAGGACTATTTTTTGATGATTTTTTGATAGTATATACACTATTCACACTCATCGGGGAGATAGTATCATTTAAATTTCCCCTGTTGATGATTTATAAGGGCATTATTAGGGAATTTTGCAAAAAATCACACATTAACATCAAACTTTTTCCCCCCTCTTCAAACATTACCCTTAATTACTTAGTGCCCTTCCACCCCTCCTAGATAGCGTACTCCGGGACGACTATGTGCATGGGTTGAACAATGTCTCTATGCATAGCCTTGGTTGGCTCTACCATGCTTTGAAGATCAATTCAGTTCAAACCATTATGTTGTGCAAGAGTTGGGTCTTGAGTAATTAACTCAAGGGTTTCTGATGTCGAGGCTTTCTGATGCTGTCTTCCAAAGAGAAAATCTTGTAGCTTGTGTGCTCTTTGCTTGATTGTACCATCAGGATGCTTTAGCACACTGATTCCCTGAGATGTTGGTATCAACAATGGTTGTTGTCGAGCTTTTTCCTGCCATTGATATCGTGGTTTTCTCTGTTTAGAATGGTGTGGTTGAGTTTTCTAAGACTTAACTCTCCATTGCTTGACCGATTTTATAGTTTGCGGAGAAGAGAAGTGCTCCTTTTTCTTCCAAATCCATTTCGTACTTGGTTTTATTCTTTGAGATGCTCATCTCTGTGTTGTGATCTTTGGAACCGTCTTTGGTATTGTCGATGATGTTTAGGGCACCCAGATTTGAATCGGGTTGTCCTTAGGCTGTGCTTTTGGTACCCAAATTTGTCTGACTCCTTGCATGCTACTTCGAGCATTTACTTGTTGATAGGATGGAGAAATTGATTTCTTTGTGGTTTTCTCTACTGGGCACTCCCTTTCCATTCCTCCTTGCTTGGTGCAATTGGAACAATGAGTTGTCCGCCTTTAGGTGATAGCTTGAGTTGATTGGTATCCCAATCTGATACTGCCTTGTACGTCCGCATCCATGAGATTCCAAGAATCATTGTCTCATTCATGTGTTCATCTGGTAAAAATACAAACTGATGAGGATATGAACATCTGTGTACTATCACATTTAAGTTGACTACTTTCCAATGTTGGTGTTGGGTTCTTATTGCATCCTTTGATAGTCGCTATTCCTGCTGTCAAAGACTGATTGTTTGCTTTCTTGTATGTGGAATAACTGATTGCATTTAATCGAGCTCCTATGTCGACCAATGCATTTGTGCTATGATTGTTGAGTTGTACTTTGATGCGAAGGTCCATTCCATCTAACCATTCATCATCTGTTGACACTGCATATTTCTACAATTCTATCTAACCATTCATCATCTGTTGACATTGCATCTTTCTACAATTCCCATTATTGGTCATCTACTTCCAAACTGTTGATGGGAATAGGTATTTGTTGATTCTTAAGAGCAACTTTCCTTTTGAGTAATCAAAGCCGAGCTTCTTCTTGGGCTTCAGCAATAACCTGTTGTCGTTTTATCTTTTTTTGCTTAGCTGCATGCATCCTTTCTAACAATTCATTGGTTAGTGGCAAATTGTACTTCTTTAATCGACATCTGCTAATCCAATTAGCCATCGGTTCACCATCTAGGGTGGATAACTTAACTGCTCCACTTGGAGATACATCTTCAATGATAAATGGTTCGTTTCCCTTTTTCTTAAACTTGGGAATGTGTTGCTTAAGGGAATAGACTAAAACTAAATCCCCTTTTTTGAAGATTTTGTTAATTAGATGGGAATCAAAAAACTATTTTTGTTTTTGCTTTTGTGCATAGATGTGAGCTACAGTAGTTATCCTTTGCTCATCTAGCTTCTCTAAATCTTCAAGTCTCTCTGACAATTCATGCCCAGTCCACTCAAGATCCTTAGCTACCCTTAGTGTTGGCAGTAGAAACTCTATTGGCAGTATAGCATCAAGACCATAAACAAGGTTAAAGGGTGTCACATTTAAAGCTATTTTGAATGAAACTCAATAAGCCCATAGAGCTGCATGGAGATTCATTTCCCAGTCTGTCCTTCGTGAACTAACCACTTTAGTCAATATCGAGCTAAGAATTTTATTTGTATGCTTAGCTTGTCCGTTTGCTTGTGGGTGATAGGGAGTTGATTTGTTATGGATGACCATAAATTCATTACGCAGATACTCAATTACCTCATTGAGGAAATGAGTTCCCCTATCACTGACAATTTCTATTGGTAGTCCATATTTTGTGAACTCATACTCATATAAAACTGTGGTAGTGGTTCTGGCATCATTCTTTTGAGTTGCCTTAGCCTCGGCCCACTTGGTCAAATAGTCTGTAGCTAAAATGATATATTGAGACTGGGTTCTATAAGCATGTGGTTGTATTGGCCCAACAAAATTTATACCCCATTTTGCAAAAGCTCTAGCCCCCATCATTGGTCTTAAGGGCAAGCTATCTACACGGGTTGGCATTATGATCAGTGGTTGGAAGAGGAAAGTTGTCTCTAATGGTAGCTGCATTCACTTTCTTGAGGTTGACACACACTTGTAATTTTCCATTTTTCTTGGGTACTACCACAATTGGAGACACCCAATCTGTGTGTTCAATTGCATAAATGAATTTGGCCTCCTTTAGCTTTTCAATCTCTTTTTTGATCTTCCTGGCAAATGTTTCATTGTATGTGTATGGCCTTTGTCTACTTGGTTTCACATCATCTCTCATGGGTATGGTATGTTGACAGATTTCTGGATCAACACCCTTGAGATCCTTGTAAGACCAAGCAAAGATATCCCGGTATTCTTTTAGTAAGCTTAACAAAAGCCCTTCTTCTTCTTTTGTAAGGTCATTTTCAATGTAGGATGGTCTAGGCTCTTCTCCTGGTTCGACCAAATCTATCTTTTTTGCGTTTTCATGCCCTTCGTAAGACTCACTCTGTTTTCGTAGTTCTCTAACAGGTTGTGACTATGATTTTTCAATCTTGGAGAATATATTTCTTGTAATGGGATGGAACACTCATTACATCTTTACCATCTTCTTCAATGGTTTCCATTTCCAGTTGTATATATCTCCTTTAGAGCTTTTTTCAACTCTTGATATTTCGTTTTTCGTTCGACTCTTGTCATGGTTAAATCCTTGTCCTGGTTTTTAGGTTTTGCTTGAGTTTCCTTTCCCGTTTTTCTCAACGTTTTTGAGATTTTTGGAAAATTTTTGAAGGATATCTGCGAGTGATTTTGTCCTTGACACAATCATGTGCATCTATCTGCATCAGAAACTGTGTACTACTAGAGACTGATGGCATAGGTCTAACTTTCAAATTTCTAGTGTCTCTTTTTCGTCTATACCATTTCTGTCTTCTTGGTTTCTGGTTAGGAAAGTCAAAAAACTTTTCCTCCCCTCCTTTCATGAGTATCTTAGCTCTCACATGTTCTTTTTCCCATCCTGAATCATCTGAGGTAGCTGAGTGTTCTTCTAGCTCATTTGTTGCATCATAGTAGAGGTCTGAAAAGACTTGTTGAGCTTTCATCACGTCATTGGATTCCTAAATTTTGTCTTTAATGTGGAGGGTTGGGATCATTTGTATGGGGATTATATCAAAGCCGTCCTCGTTGAAAAATTGAGTAGGCATAGACGTATTCACACATACATCCATTGTCGTTAAAATTTGAGTCCACTCAAATGGCTTTAAAAAATGCTATGGAAAGGGTTCAAGTACATAAGCTTCGTCTGTGCAATCCCTTTCTAAGATACATTCTTCTCGTTTTAAGCTTCTATTTTCTGAAGCTCCACACATCCAAATAGGAATGTCTTTGTTCAACCAAGATGGAAGCTTAGTTTCAGCCAAAGAGACTGAATTGAATTCATGTATGGGTGTTTTCATGACGTCTCTATAAGTGTGATCCTTTAGATTAACCCTGGTTATTGATCCCACTTGCTTCAAGTACAGATAATTGTTTCCCCAATCTTGAATGAGTTGTACTTTTTGCATGAAAGTTCTTCCCAATATGATTTTGTAATTGAGTTTCTTTCCAAAGTCTACTATGGCAAAAGTGTGTTGATATTCAATCCCACAGGAATTAACTATCACTTTTTCAAGCAGCCCTAATGGTCTTTCAATGTGTCCATCAACCAATTGCAATTTCATTTGAGTTTGTCTAATTGCTGGTTGTCCCCACGATTTCCATACTGCTTTCATGGATATGGCTATGCCTGCTCCACTATCCAGTATTGCCATGGTTTCTATGTCATTATATTTCAATGGATGGGTTGTATTTCCTTCTTCCCGCTTGTAGTATTCTCCAGCTTTGTTCATTGGAACATATTGAATCTCTTTGTTGTCCATTTTGTGTTTCAATTTTCCTTAAAAAAATTAATTAGCCTCGTTATTCCCACTTTCTCTAGAGTTCTCTATAGATAATTCCATAGATATGGCATGATTTTCAATAGTTCTCCCAAAGTAGACATGATTGAATGGGTGTAGACATGATTGAATGAATGTTGTCTACTTCTAGGGTTTATTCTGCTCTTTTTACTTCAGTGGTTTTACACACTATGGATTCATCTTTGTTATCTCCCAAGTAAGAGGGTAGTGGTTTCAAGGTCAATGGTTTAGACATCCCTGAAGCTTCAGATCCGCAACCCCCATACAAGGATTGTACATCCAGGTCCATATCAGGAGGTAGAATGTCTAACCATGCTTCCTCTCTAGGAGCTGACTTTAGATTTAGGCTCCCATCATTGATCTTTCTAACTTTTTCCCATAAGTGTCCTAGCCAGTCTTCTTCTACGAATGGAATTCCGTCTAAGGCATCTTCCCTGTCCGACACTATGAGTTCTAGCTCTTTTGTTTCAAGGTGGGGTTCTACCACCACTTTGGATTTTTCTTTATTGTATCTTACCACAAGCTCCTCAGGTTTTGCCATACTTTTGAGCTTGGGTTTTTGTTTTTCCAGAAACTCTTGCATGATTCTTACCAAATTTTGATAAGCTTCAAGCTTAGCTGTTGCCATGTCTGGAGAAGGATAGTTTTTCCATTTGTTTTTCATATTTTGGAGAACTTTTGAAGGAGGTCAAAAATCTACTATTTGTAGGTTTCGTCTACCTACTAGTGGAGAATTCAGAGTGGGTGTCCCCAGTAGTGGTGACTTCAAAGAAGAATGGAAAATGGAGGGTGTGCATGGAATACACTTAATTAAGCGACTAAGAGGGACAACTTTCCTCTTCCTTTCCAAGATTAGATTTTGAATGAAGTAGCAAGGTTAAATAAGTACATTGTTTGTGATGGCTACTCGGGCTACTTTCAAATATGCATTGTAGAGGAAGATCAAAGGAAGACAACATTCATTACACCATGGGGATGTTTTGCATTTTGAGTCATGCATTTTGGCCTAACTAATGCACCAGCCACCTTCCAATGGTTCATGAATTTTGTGTTCCAAGTTTTTTTGGGAAGTCAATAGGGTGTTCATTGATGAATCTTGTATCTATAGCTCAAAGTCTTTACATGTGCAAATGGGAGAAGAAGGACACCTGAAGCTAGAGATCCTTTGAATAGGGCTTGGTTAGCCATGCGCATAATAGAGGATTTAAGATCCTCCTAGAATTATTTGAAAAACTTTGTAGTCAACCCCTCCCAACCAGTTTTCCTTGCCTAGTGCTTGTAGCACAAAAGAGTATTCATTCTAGGTAAATCCCTTCTCTAGCAGGTTGGCTTCCGTTTTAGAGATTGTCTTCTTGACACCCGTGAGAAGAGTTACTCTCACTTCATCCGCTTCCAAGGAGGGGATCTTGGATTGGCCTATAATTTGGCATAAGTAATCAAGCATCATCTTAGCCATTTCATCATGGTCTTGCACTACATTTCCTTACCTATCTATGAGATAGTGGATAAGGATCCAAATCCCCTTCACTTCTAGGGTCCTAAAGAAGTGTTCTTGATTGGTAACCTTTGGCTGAAGGTAGGTCTCTCTAGATAATAATATTTCCTTTCTAACCTCCTTGAGTTGTTGATCAACCAAGTCTGGTTTTACTTCTAGCCACCTCTTATGATGTGCTTCTAAGGCCATCCCTTGAGTGGTTAGCCAATCTTCTTAGTGTTTAGCCAATTTACTTCATCTTTGAGTTGCTTCACGCACTCCTCATGGGTCTTTTTCATTCTAGGACTGCACTTTTGACTCCTTTTTGAATAATCCTGGAAAAGATATTCTAGGCTTTTAAGTTGGCCACATTGACATCTCTATTAAGCTTTCTTTGAGATTTTTTGGTCAAACTTTTACAGAGAGGATCTTTGAATAGGTGTTCACCCGTGATAAGAAACTTCTTAGACCCTTGGGGTGTGGTCCTTTCCCTTTGTCTTTTTGAGTTTCATGTATAGTGGTAGGCAAGCTGACAGGCTTTGTGAAGTCACCACCTTTATGTCAAGAAGCATTGAAATCCAATCAACTTGATGAGAGCAGTAGAATCTATCAAGCTAAGATGTCACGCGGGCATATTGTAGGCTGGTGTATGTAAATCTAGGTGTGATCTTCCAAGGCCCAACTTCTAACATGTCCATTAAAGCCCATTTCTCACAAAGGCTCAACCATTTTGTTTTTTTTTCGATTCTACCAGCAGACTAGAGGAGTCTATCCTATCCTTTCTCTTCTCCGCCATATCAAAGTCTCCTATAAGGATCCATTTCTCTTCAATAGGAAAATCTTTGAGATGCACCCAAATGTTGGCTTTTTACTTAGCACTGCAGGGGCCGTATATGTTAATAATGGTGATTTTATGATCCACCTAATCGACCCTCACTCGCAACACTCTCCCAGAGGAGTGATATAAGACCACCTTAAGCTTTAGGTCCTTGTCCATAATAATGAGGACGCCACTCTAGCTGTCTACTCCCTCTTCATAGAATATCATCTTATTCCCCACTTCTTACTTTTTTTTGTTGAAAGCATCCACGTGATACTCCTAGACCAACAACCAACTTCCTTATCTTTTTTGCCTTCCTCTCAGAAGAGGGCGCTCTTCTTTAGTGTTTTTAATCCCTTCATATTCCATGATTGGATAACAATATCTTCCATTATTAGGAAAGGGACACAAACGCCTCCCCCTTGAGAAACTCCTCTTCCATAATCTCTTTCTTGTTGTCCTCCTCCACTGGAATTTTCTCAGCCTCAATCTGGGAGCTTGCCAACTTGGTTGTCATGAGGTTCTCAAAATCAGTATCCTCTAGCACATCAAAAAGGCTGTCATATAGAAAAGGGTTTTTTGGGGTTATCTGATGGGAGATCCTTCTGTTGCCCAATTTACCTGGCTTGAGAGTTGAAATTCTTGTAGGAGATACTGAAGACTTGATGCCATCGTTCATCCTTCTTCCCAAAGATGGGTGACAACACGGTATTTTGAAACATTGGATTTGCTCTCTTCTCTTGAGCAGCGAACAAGAAAAGATACCTAGGGGCGGCCTTTTCATTATTGTGATGGGCTTATGAGGGCTTTTGTATTATCTTTCGGCTGCCCATTCTTCCCAGATTGTTTGGTGATTTCCTATGGTGGAATCTCGCTTTTAGTTTCTATTTGGGGTGTTGCTTTCTCATCTCTTTCCCCATCAATGGGCTTGTTGTCATGACCATAGTAGTAGGGCAAGACCTTGCAAAGTGCCCAAATTTTTTGCACTTAAAGCATGCACCAAAGAAGGTGCTAACATTGAGGGAAATGACCTTTAGGATGGTCCTCACATTCACCACAAGATTCTTGGGTTGGGACTTTCTGAGATGCCACTAGATGAAAACCTTATTTGTCGTGGTACCTAATGCTCTGCTAGATGGCACAAACACCGAGGTGTTGAGTGAGGCTACCAAGTCTTTTCAATTATTCCTTACCCACAATGGGAGATTAACAAACTCCACCAAGATCGGACACATGTCCATAAAAGTGTCAGTGGATTCAAATGAGGGGTCCCAAGAAAGGAGTATGCACAGTGGTGAGCAGTTGAAGAAAAGTGTGCTTTTTGCTAAGATTTTGGCCACCACTATCGTGTTACTGAATTTGATTGAAAAGAACCCTTTTGCAAGGTATTGATAAAGCACCACCAATCCACTTTGGTTTAATACATTTTGGCTATAGAGCCAATTGATCAATTTGGCTTTGGAGGCACCGTGCCCATAAATCCAAACACTAGTGTGGAGTTGGCTAATACGGTGAGCTATTTCTTGATTAGGGTATGAGAGACATCCATGGTCACAGCATCTTCAACTTTTAATCTTTGCAGGAGCATCTTCCTTAGGTCTTGAAAGGCTTTGTCGCCCTTGGCAATTTCCATTTTGCCAATAGGTGCCGTTGATTCCTCCAATGATCTCTTGTTAAGAGTTGGTGCACTTAAGATATCTGCAAGCTCTTGTTAAGCATCAGTGTGCTTACGATATCTCTTAAGAAGATCATTAAAGAAAAGGTAAAGTCTTACAAAAAAAAGAACAATGCTTATAAGTGTAGAAAAACAAGCGATAATAATCGACTTGGCTTGGCTTAGGCGAATGGAATGAGCAAAGAAGCGATAATAATTGCATGCAAGACTTTGACAATACTAAAGCTAAAACATTATACCACAACCCCAATGCTCACAAGTGCTTGATGACGAAAACTAGCTTGGGACCACAAGGTGTTCTTTGATGCAGATTTGCACATACAGCTCACCAACACAATGTCCTTGAGGTAGCTTGGGACCAATGCATAACCTTATACACACTCCCACAAGTCACCAAAACTCATCATGTAGAGTTATCTTCACCATGCACATAGTAGAGCTCCATGGACAACTTTGAGGGTTCCCTCTCCCTCTCATGACAGTCTCTTGTTTTAAAATAAATACAACTAGGAAACCACTTTTTTTTTTTTGCCAAACTCACAATAGTGAATAGTTATTTTGAAATCAAGAAATGTACAAAGAAACCTCAAGCTCTTGCCGAGCCTTGAGGGAGCACTCTTTACTCCAAGTAGCTACAAAGCCATAGGCACAACCCGTAAACCCTAACCATTAACGATCATGATGGTGAGTGTTTCTTGATTCCACTCATCCGTATTCTTCCTTTTTCCAATGGCACTTATCAATTCCCTGCTATCTTGGCTAAACTTTATGAAGCTAGCTAATGAGATGTCATTTTTGAATGCTTGACGGTTCCTCGTCTTCTAAATTTTCTAGAAGTTGCAGAATCTTTACAATTTGAGTACCAATTAGAATCACTTGGCTTGTGCATCACCATTCCTCCCAAGAATGAGTCACTCTTAAAGAACCATATCTTCCAGGTCCTTTGGATTCATTTGCATATCTTGCCTATCAAGCCTCCAATTACCAAGCACTCCTTCAATAGGTGAGAGGGGTCCTCACTTGAAGTTTTGCACCCCGAGCACCTATCCGAGCCAATACATTTGTCTAAACCCGTGACATCTTCAAGACACCTTCAAGACATCGTCAAGATTGCTCAACAAGCAGTAGCCCGGAAAGCAAACCACATTCTTTTTTTGCAAAACTCATAGGAGTGAGTGATGTTATATTAAGAAAATATAACAATGACAAGACTAGTACTACTCACAATCCGTGCTAGGGCATCCATAGGACGATGCAAATACAAGAGGGGGTTCAAAATGCACACAACTAGGCCAGGCTATCCCTAGCTTACCAACATCGCATAGATGGTCCAATTCCATTCACCGGGGGTCCTTGATTTCACCAAATGAAGGAACTAGTTCTTTACTTTCCTGCGTGATCTCCAAGAATCAGGGACATGAGAGATCATTCTCAAAGACGACAATTCTTGGCCTTCCAAATTCGCTTAAAATAGCAAAATTTGACAATTTGCATACAAATCAGTAGCACTTGGCTTTTCATCCTCCTACCGCCAAGGATTAGGTCGTTCTTGTAGAACACAATCTTCTAGGTCTTTTGAATCCATTTGCACGTCTTCCCTGCCAACCCACATATAGCTGGGCAGTTCTTAAAAAGGTGCACAAGGTCCTCACTTGCCACTTTGCAGCCAAAACACCTATCAAAACCTTTGACTGAGATCTTCAATCCTGTCGGTATAGTCCCCCATTGCACTTTCCAAAGAAAGACCTTCATTGACAGAGGCCACTGTGGGCTCCAAATATTGTTAGTAACAACCATCCACCTTACTTCCAATCATTTCTTACCCCAAAGTCTATTAAGGGGATAGAACCATTTTGGCGAGGCCAAGAGACAATGGTAAATGTCTTTGGTCTTTGATTTGCCCAAAGGTCTGTTCTTGGGCTAGTGCTAGGCCTTCCATTTGAATGCAGACTTGCACACCGGCAAAAAATACCTGTCCAGCTCAGCCAAGACTCTAATGACCAAAAATCTTTTGGTCTCGTTTAGAAGAAATTGGGTGGTCAGGAGGTCGGCATCTTTCCAGCTCATGTTCTTGTTATCCCACATATGGCCAAGCTGGCTGAGCCCTTTATTGTTTGCTATGATGACACGGTGTTGGGATGTTCCTTTCTTTGTAAATCCAAGTGTGGGTATGGAAACAATACGAGCCATTCTCCTACAACAAGATCCACATAGTAGTAGAATGAGGCTAATACTTTGTTAGTAGGGTCAAAACTCCAACGAGAAAGAGTATAATGATTCGTGCACTCATTTTTGCATAAGTGTTATCACAATGGAGTGGAAAAGAGAGTTGACATACATGTGCTACAAGAAAAAATATTTTCAACTCAAGGAGAAGATTCACAAGGGTCTCAAAGACGAAGGGATGAAAGAGAAGATCCTAGTCCTTTGCTAAAACAATACATTCGACAACAAGTTTGATGCTAAGTCTGAAAATAGATGGGAAGGGCCTTACATTGTGAAGAAAGTTTATATAGTTGGCTACTACCAATTGATGTATTTGGATGGAAAGGAGCACCCTAGGAAGGTAAATGGCTATTGACTCAAGCCTTATCTGAGTCACTTTCTTCTAGGATATTTGGAGATAGAACAAGACAGGAGGAACCCAAGGAGGTATGCTACTATTGTTGTGCTTCTCACACATTGAAATCATGTGAAAATAGGTGTATAACCCATGAAGGCAAAGAGGTGTTAAGAAGAAAAGGAAGCTTGGAAAAGTCATTGCAAGATTACCCAAAACTTTCATTCCAGTGCGAGTGAGTTGATGGTACATAAATGAACCATCAACTGGGGGGGTGACTAAATGATAGCTTTTTTTGGGTCCAGCTATCATGGAAGAAGAAACAAGAAAAAACCATAAGCATAGCCCCAAATAAACCGAGTGTATATATGTAAATAATGCTAATTACTTTATTTATCACAGGTGACCAAAACACACTTTCGAAGTTTCTGGTTGGGACCCTACTCTTCGTCTTATATTTACTATTAGGTGTGCATTAATTATTAGGTGTGAGTTTTCTATATGTAAATTATGCTTTGGAGGATTTCTTCATAAATAAACAAATGTTTCACCTATGCTTAGGTATTTTACTTTATATATTTTCTCATTTACTATTGACTGGAGAAAAGTGAACCCCGACGGCCTCTAAAACGCCAGGTGCCAAATAGCGCGCCTCGAACCTGTCACTTTAAAGCGAACAGGGGGCACCACCTAGCTGTGAGCGGCTAGGACGCAAACCACGATGATATGAACACCGCAAAGAGAATTATTTCTGCAGTATTTACAAATGGCACGCCGTGGTGATAGAGAGGTAGGGAGAAAATATGGTGCAAACTACTTGGTGCGTGTAAGGTCTCTAAACCGACCAAAAAGAGCACCATTGTATCATGGAATGAACATAATGGAAAAAGTTACTATTTTTATCAGATTTCCAAATTCTGTCAGTGCCCTGATGTTTAGAATGTTATAAAGCTTCAAAATGTGAATTAAAATAATTTTTGTGAAAAAATTTCAAAAATAGTAAGTTTTTTGTCACCCGACCCGTCTAGTTTTGACCGTCTCGAAAACTGCACCCGTACCCCGAATTTTTAACAATGCATTTTTCGGACTCCGAGGGGGCTACTAAATATGGCAGGTACTTGGACCAGTACACCTTATTTAGAGCTCAATATAGCAATTTACGGCATTAAAATCCGACTCGTATAACCCGTTTTAGCCTAAAATCAATTTTTCCAAAAATTGAGCGGGGAGGCACCGGAGCCCGGGCACCGGAGCCCGAGGCTGTGTGGGAACAAGCTCTAGGCCACTCCGGGTCAGCTTTAGCAACTAAGTCTTTTGTCCTGGTGGGAGTCTTGGGAGAGTTTCCAAGCTTGCAACTAAGTGTGAGAGCCAATTAACCAAGCCAACTGGACACTTGGTGGGTAGGAGACTGGACTTGCCATGCTTAACTGGAGTAGCTCCCAGATGCAAATAGCAAGGAGGGTCGATTTTCAGCTTGAGGAGGCCTATTTAAAGGTGTGCACACACACACACACACACACACACACACACACACACACCCACACACACACCTTGGGGAGGTGCTACCGGCACACACAGGTTTTGGAGGAGAAGCAAAGGAGGGAAGTGCTGTCGGATTCTCGTCTTGAGAACTCATTTGGATCAGAAAATCGAGAGGATTTCAGCCCCTAATCACGGTAATCATGATTTGATTTATGCTCGTCTGTAAACCTCTTCATCATTCTCTCAATTCTTCATCTACTATGCTTAATTCTAGCTATAATTCTCAATAGTTGCTCTCTAATTTCACCATATCAATATTCTATTACATAATCAACATCCAATAGCTAATTATGCAGCCATTCATCACTCTTAATCAATGATTAATACATCGTTAGAAGAGAATTCTCTCTCTAGGCAGCATAGTAATTAATTGTCAAGACGGTAATGATGTAGATTTGATGAAATTCATTCTTTTACCACACAATATTGACGTAACTAAGTTAGATTCAATTTTCTCATACATTAAGATGTGATTAATGTAAAATTAATCCATAATTAAGCCACTAAGAAGAGAATTTTCTCTCACCTATGCATGCGGTACTGCTGCATCTTTCTAATTGCATTAGGAAAGTGACTAAGCTTGCTTAATTCATCTCTCTTGTAATTTAATTAGTAAAATTCTGAAATTCTTAATCATCTAAGCCAAGTGATTAAATTTAGAGCCGGTTCCCATAGGACAAGTAAACTATTATCCATAAAATTACTATGTCTCAAAGGAAAAATCTAACCCTCTTGTATAAGGAGGATTGTTCAATGACTCTAATCTATCATTTGGATTGTTATGATACTCTCGGACATTAGCTCTTTTCTCCAAGTTTATCATTTAAAGTAGTGAGTATAAAATGGCCCCGGTTAAGAGAACTCGCTTTGGTGGTGCCCACGACCGCGAGGGGGGAACGAGCAATGCGAATAGAAAAGGAAAAGCTCCGATGGACAAACAAACACCGGCCATCTTACGAGCCATTGATGAAGAAATGGAAGAGGTAGGTCACAATTTTATTCAAGTTGTTTAAATTAACATTGCACACGTTTAGCTAGGGAAGAACATATCCCCAAACATGTTGGAGAAATCCGACGGAAACCTCGGCATTTGAATTCAATTGTATATTAAATTCTAAGTAGGAAAGAATGGTTGATGGATATACTGTTTGAAATAGGAAAGAATGTCTGCTAGGGAAATTTTAGCTCCGCATGTTCATTTCTATTTCCAATGTTGATACTAGTCTGAACCCCCTCCTGATCACAGGGGGCAGAGTTCCTGGTTAAGGGCTCTTGAATCCACGTCTGTTGGTTAAGCGGTGGGAATGTCCATGTCGTGCTTTCTATGCGGTGGACATACCTAGTTGTATGGGCAGCTAGGGGACAACGGGAGGAGTAAACTCTCGCTGGAGGGGGGATGTTGTACCTCCAGAACATTGGAATTTTAATGACCAAGTTTGAGTAGAATTTTTACTAGGGTTACTATCTTGGTGCCGCTTTGCAATACTGATTCAAGGGTTGTTTTAACGAACATTGTGAATGGGAATCTAATCAAGGAACTTTTATGTTGAACAACTTTTGTGGTAGTAATTAGGACACACAAGGAAGTGTGAGTGTGGGGGTGGAAAGTGGGGACTTGGCTCAGGTTGCCAATGCCTATGAGAAGGGTGGTCCCGATTGGTCAGGAACTCTCTGTCCCCATAGTGTTTAAATCGATACTAGTAATACTCATTGCCCCTAGAGCAGCGAAGTCTCAAGTGTACGACGAACTCTTTGTCCCCATAGTGTTTAAATCAATACTAGTAATACTCATTGCCCCTAGAGCGGCGAAGTCTCAAGTGTGCGTGCCTCTGAAACATGGGGAAAAAGGCACTCGAGGTTTCTCTCCTCTTGGAAAGTGGGTCTTAGGATCGCTAGATAGGTTAAGTACGCTTCCCCTGCGAGGTGGAGCTACATCTCATTGCTAGTAGGCTCGAACCCGACTCACTTTGGGATGAGAGATCGTCCGCTAGTTGAACCCTGCACCACATTGTTTGCTTCCGCTATAGATCTAGTGGCCACTAGATTCACCATCAGATCCGCCGTTTGATACGGCGGTGTGAGGTCTGGTGCGTTCTCTAAGACGACTCAATGATTATGAAGCTTGCTATCAAGAGCGTGTATACGCGTATGCATCCACCATTGGAGTCAAGAGGTGGACATGGCTCCCTTCGCATGGTGCAAATCCCAAGGCAAACCCAACACACAATCCCCCTCCCCGTGATGGTGATAGTGTCAACTCTTCCCACTACACTCTACTAAGTGCTGACTTCTCATGAACTGCCCCCCACGATAGTGACCTCTCAGTTCGAATTTATAGGTGTTGGTTGCTTGGATTATGGTAATTCCGGTGTGATTAGGGTAAGCTTAATCGCGGAGACAAAGCAAGTGGTGGGCCCGGTGTGGTTGACCCTTGCTTTGTTTTGGGAGGTTATTAAAAGATGAGAAACTCTAGGTGGGCCTTTGTGACCATCACCTAGAGAGAGGAAATTTACAAAGTGGGAATTTTTACAATGGCTTGGTTGAAAACTGAAGAAATGATGAAAATACCCTATAAATTACTAAAAATGGCATCGTGGTTGCGTGTTGCCGGCGAATGGTGTGTTGTCGGTGCGTCGGTGTAGCACATACTTCTTTTCGGGGTCGGCCAGCGCATGCCTTCGGCACATTTCTCCTTTTTGCTGTTAGCAGCGCGTGATTTGGATCCTCCTTCTTTTTCGTTGTCATCGTAGTCGTGGACCTCCTTCGGTTTTCTTCGTATTTGTGGTGCATATATGTGTGTGTGTGTGTATGTTTGTGCATGTGGACGGATGTGTGTGTATACATGTATATCTGGGTGCGCATGTGTGAGTGTGTATGTGTGTATTTGTATGTGCGCGCAAGCGTGCGTGGGAACGGGCTTATTATGTGTGTGTGTGTGTGTGTGTGTGTGTATATATATATATATATATATATATATATATATATATATATATATATATATATATATATATATATATATATATATATATATATAATCTTTTTTTCGGCTCTGTTGATGACGAACTGCTACGCGAGGATGAGGGGTGGGGGGGGAGATGGTGTGTGTGTGTGTGAGTGTGTGCTTATAGAGAGAGAGTGTGAGAGAATTCTGCGCTACGCATGTACACGCCGAGAGGGAGAGAGAGAGAGAGATTGTTGGTGGGCTAGAGTCGTAATAGAGCACGAGAGAGGGAGAGGGGATTGGAGGTGGTGAGAGAGTGTGAGGGAGGAAGAGGGTGAGGGTGAGTGAGTGTGTGGTGTGGGTGTGCATGCGTAATTCGCGTTGCGCCTTCGGGCTGAAACGGACGAGAGAGAGAGAGAGAGAGAGAGAGAGAGAGAGAGAGAGAGAGAGAGAGAGAGAGAGAGAGAGAGAGAGAGAGAGAGAGAGAGAATTCTCCATTACGCTTGTACAGGCCGAGAGGGAGAGAGAGAGAGATTACGGGCGGGCTGGAGCCGTAACAGAGCGCGAGAGAGGGAGAGGGGATTGGAGGTGGTGAGAGAGTGTGAGGGAGGAAGAGGGTGAGGGTGAGTGAGTGTGTGGTGTGGGTGTGCATGCGTAATTTGTGTTGCGCCTTCGGGCTGAAACGGACGAGAGAGAGAGAGAGCGAGAGAGAGAGAGAGAGAGAGAGAGAGAGAAGGGGATGAGGTGGCATGGATAGGAGAGAGTGAGATGATTCTATGGCGGGTGCCCACCGTGGGGGGGGGGGGGGGTCTTATTCTCTATCTTGCATGGTGTCTCAAGGACAAGAGGAGGGGGGAAGTCAATGGTGTGTGGGGGGGGAAAGAGGGTGGGGATAGCGGGCCAAGGGGGGGGGGGGGGGGGGGGGGGGGGAATGAAGCCAAGGGGAGGGTGAGGCGAGCAGATGGGGAAGAGAGGGGGAAGAATATAAGCGGGCCGGGAAGGGGGGGGGGGGGGGGGCGCAAAAAGGGGGCAGGGGTGTGGATAAGAATACGGGAGAGGGGGATTTTACATGCGGCTCGACACAGAGGGAGCGCGAGAGGGAGAGCGAGAGAGGGGTCGGGGTGAGTGCTCCAGGCCGCTCCAAGTTGAGGGTGGCCAATAAGGGGGTGTGTGGGTGAGAGAGAGAGAGAGAGAGAGAGAGAGAGAGGATATTAGAGAGAGGTATGTAGGAAAAATGAGAGACAGAGAGGGGGGGAATGTTTCACTCAATGCCCGCCGGGGGAGTAAACTACTGGGAAAGAGAGAAGGGAGAGTGAAACCGAGGGCGGCCGGCTAGGCTGGGGCATGGACGAGTGGGGGTATGAGGGTGATAAAGCCGGAAAATGGAAGGGGAGGGGGGGGGGTGTTTGTGCCATGCCCATAGGGGTGTCGTGAGGTTGACCAGGCATTGCCGAGCCTTCCAACAGTGTCGCCAAGGCTCCGGTAGAAGAAAAATAAGTTTTTTCTTTTTTTTTCTTTGATTTTCAAAAATCGGCCATCATTAGCCCTCTCCCTTTGGCTAGAGGCATTCATGCTTCTAGCCCTTCCTCTGCATCTTCAGCTGTGGAGTTAGAGGGTTCTCCCTCTTCTGGAATTTCTAGCATGAATTCTGGATCAAATATAAGAAAATACCTTTTCAGTCTCCATCCATTGACCCTAGTCTTGTGAATTCTCCCATCTGCTTCCATCAGCTTATAGTTGCCTTTGTCATAACGTTTCTTGATGATGAATGGCCCTTCCCATCCAGGTTGAAATTTCTTGTCCTTCCTGGTGTCGAATCTATTGTCGTATCTCAGCACTAACATACCTTTTTCCAGTCCCTTTTCTTTAAGCCCTTGATTAAAAGTAATCCGGCGTCGTTCTGCCTGCGCTGCATAGTGATTAATTGCTTCTTCCCTATCTAGTTGGAGTCTCTCCAGATCCAAGATGTGGTTTCAGAGATTTACAATCGGACGATGTACCTGGCTAGCCAAAACTCATAAGCTGGCTATCTGTACCTTAATGGGTAGAATTGCCTCCTTCCCATAAACTAGATGGAAAGAGGTGAAACCTAGTGATGTTCGGAACGTTGTTTTGTAGGCCCAAAGAGCTGCCATGAGATGTTTATCCCATTCCCTTGTGTGATTGTTCACCTACTTTGTGATGATTTTGCGAATCATTCCGTTTACCTTCTCTACCAGACCATTGCATTGTGGATAGTATGGTGTGGAATGTCGGCGTGTGATGCCTAACTTCTTCGTCATTTCTCCCACCAAATCACCTCTGAATCTTGGTCCTCTATCTGATATTATCTCAAGAGGAGTGCCAAAACGGCAACAAATATGCTGAAAAATGAACTTTGCTACCTCTTGGGCTGTAATGCGGGTGGTGGCTGTTGCTTCTTCCCATCGAGTCATGTAGTCTACACCCACTATGATGTAAAGTTTACCTGATTAGGACCTTGGTAAAGGACCGATCGCATCTATTCCCCATTTCTCAAATGGACCATATGAGATGATAGGAGTTTGTAGCTCGTAGGTTAATGTGCAATCACTGGCCACTTGAAAAGCCTTACATGTTTTACACCAATGGTGTACATCCCTGTTCAAGCTAGGCCAAGAGTATCCCGCTTGTAGAATCTTCCTACTGGTGATATCTAGAGCAAAATGACCGCCACAAACGCCATCATGGAAACTTGAAATTACCTCTGTGATCTCATTGGAGGTTGGCACCCGCCTAAGAATTTGATCCTTGCCCTTACAATACAAGTGGTCCTTTACAAGGCAGTACCTAGTAGCCTTCCTTACCAGCCACACTGTTTCTGTCCTTTGGTGTATCCTTCCGGACATTCTCCCGTATCTAAAAAACTGATGATATCAGGCATAGCATCACTACCTTGGAAGAGGGGTAGCTTCAGTTTGATTGCTCCTACGGAAACGTCTTGTATTCTCTCTTTGGCTAGAGCATCTGCCTCCTGATTTTCTGCTCTGGGGACATGAAATAGTTTCACTGCTTCAAACTTCTTTAGAAGGTCCTTAACTTGGCGTAGTTGACCAAGTAAAACCTGATTCTTACAAACCCAGGTGCCATTTATCTGCCTTATCAAAAGCAAAGCATCGCCAAACACATTTAGGCGCTGAATTCCTTGTGAAATACATTGTTCCAACCCAAGAATTAGGGCTGCATATTCTGCTTCATTGTTGGAGCGGGAGTGTAATAACTGCCCAATGGAGAACATTCTTTCTTGCTGTTCATTGAAAATGACTATGCCTGCTGTGCAGACTGATCCATTGTTCTCTTGTATGCTCCGTCAAAGAAAAGAGAGTGAGCTCTTTCCAGCCTAGGACTCTCTACCATTGGTGTTTCTTCCTTTGCTTCCATGTTGACCTTCAGCTTCTTCTCATAATGGCGATGAGTGAGAACTCCCACTAAACTAGCCCTGGTGGAGTTTTCTACTTGCATGGTGTAGTCAAACTCTTGTAATCTAATCAACCACTTTGAGATCCTAGATGAGACATCCATGTGTCGCATTACATATGGGAAAACCTCTTCCATTGTCAGGATTACAAAAGGTTGTGGTAGCAAACATTAGTGCCAGAACCATGCGTTCTACTTCAGTAAATCCCTTTTCTCACGGGGTCATGACCCGACTAGAGAAGTAAATAGGACGCATGAAGGAAGTTTGGGGGTCCTTTTGCATTAGCACGGCTCTGAGTGTATCACTTCCCATACTAGGGTTCACATAAAATGGCTCGTCCCACTTAGGAGGTGAAATAGTGTGAAGCTTAGCTAGGATTTGCTTTACCTCAATAAACTGCTGCTTATTCTCTTCACTCCATGAGAAGACATCCCTATGGGTGAGTTGTTGTAGGGGAAGGACCACTTGAGATAGCAAGTGAATGAACCTGCTTAAGTATCTTATCTTCTGAAGGAAAGAAATCAACTGCTTAGCGGTGGTGGATGACGACAAAGATACCAGGGCTTGAATCTTGCTAGGGTCAGCCTCGATCCCTTTTGCTGAAATTACATGTCCAAGGAGAGTGACTTTGCTTTCACCAATCTGACACTTATCCACGTTGAGCTGGCCACCCAAGGTTTGCAGCCTGGTTAAGACATCATAGACTTTGCTTAAATGAAGGGCTCGTGATAGTATAGATGCAAAAATCATCTATGAAAACCCGTATTGATGTTCCAAAGTAGGGTTGGAAAACAAAAGTCACATAGCGCTGAAATGTGGCCGGGGTGTTAGTGAGGCCAAACGGCATCATTCCGTAGGCAAAACATCCCCAAGGTGTGATGAAGGTTGTCTTCTTCTGATCTTCCTCCACAATGCTAATCTAGAAGTATCCTCATTAGCCATCGCACACTGTGTATCATTCGTGACCTGCCACCTTATTGAGTATTTCATCCTGCAATGGGAGGGGAAGTGATCCCTCTTCGTGGTTGCATTGAGAGGTTTATAATCCACACAGACTCTCCACTTACCATTTTTTTGGTGTAACTACTACTGGGGAGACCTATTCTGAGTCTTCGACAGGGTAGATGAAACCTGCTTGTAGCAAACTTCTCACTTCTTTAAGTAGTGCCTCTTGTTGGATTACTCCAAGTCTTCTGAGCTTTTGTACTACGGGTTTACTACCTTCCTTGAGTTTTATGTGGTGTTGCACTACTGTAATTTCTGTGATCTTATCATAGCCATCAATGAACCAAGTAGTGAAGTTACCTAGCATGGAGACATACTCCTTCCTTTCTTCATTGGTTAACTCATTTGAGAGCATTTTCTGTAACTTATCTGCATCCTCCAAGGACTGCATACCTGATGATCCCTCTTGGTTTTTCGGGGTTGTTTCAGATTGTGTCAATCTTTTTGGGTCTTTAAGAATGACCCCCATTACTTCGATGCTACTGTCACTTCCGTCGGTGGTGGTCGTCTCTTTTCTTGAGATAGACGAATAGTCGCTGGTGGACTCATCTTCTGAAGCCTCCAAGATCATGTTGCGCTGCTTCCCAGTCCTCATGTCGTAGAATATGGACTTCCCTTTAGCATCCTTCATCTGAATCATCCCGGTGCTCCAGTCTTGTTTAGCTTCCATAGCCATAAGCCAAGGTCTCCCAAGAATGATGGGGTAGCCCTCCCCTTTGTGTGGCATGACGAAGATGTCTACCTCAACTTCTGTATTGAATACTTTTACTTTGACCGCATTTACAATGCCCACGCATTTCACTCTTACATTGTTTGCCATCTTGGCTCGGCAGGGTGCCGGCCTACTTACCTCTAGACCTAGATGGTGCATCATCTTTTCACTCATGACGCATATTTGCGCGCCACCGTCTATGTAGACATTTGAGATTTTTTGCCCCTTGATGTGAGCGTCCATGGTTGGTAGGATGTCGTCGAGATCCCTTCTAGAGATAGCCCCAGCTATCCTGGGTCTTGATTTCCTGGTACTTACCATTTTTGTCCATTGCCTCCTCATCCTTGGTGCAAGGTGGAGTAATTGGGGCCAAGTTATCTTCGGGCCTTGCATTAACACATCCTGAACTAAGTCATAGGGTTTTGCATACTCACCTAGTGAGAAGTCCACGATGTCTATCTTCCGTCGCGGTTTGGCTGCTTGCTTGCTAGACTCGGCCTTCCCTTTCATCTTCTCTTCTCTTTGAGATGCTTCTTCGTGCCTGGCACGCTTCACTCCCATAGCATCCACTTCTTCTACCTTTGCTTTTCCTTTGTGCTTCTCTCAAACCGATTCTTCTACCTTTGCCTTCTCTTTAGCCTCCAAGCTAAGAACACTCACCGCTTGGTTCACAGCAGGTGGTGGGGGTTGTGGCGGAATGAGAGGTTGGGGTGGTGGTTGCTGTTGTATAGGTGGTCGAAGGATTTGGACCGGTGGGATTGGTCCTGGTTTCCTAGGTGGTGGTGGTCTTGCTCTTGGCGGAGAGATCTGATTCTGTCTCCCCCCCCTATTGAAATTTTTCCTCCTTTGGTGTGGGCAGTAGTACATTCAATGGCCATCTTCCTCGTAGTTGTAACAGTGGTACTCTTGGTTCTGCCTTCGTTGTCCTCTTCCTTGTTCTGGATTCCTGCCAGGTGCATGCCCTTGATGCACCAGATGCACAGATAAACTCTCTAGTTGAGTGGTGATGCGATTCAACAGGTCTTGCTGCTCTTCTGATGCCTCTTGCGGTTGGGCTCTATGATTGGCTCTTGCAGTCACTGGGGTTGGTCGGGCCGAGCTTGTTTCCTCTGACTTGTTTACTCTTGCTTGCATGTGCAGCTTCTTGTCTTTAAGGCGGGCTACTTTGACTGCCAACTCATATGTTGCAAGAAACCTTCCCTTCACCTTCTCTCTAAGCGGCGACCATAGACCAACAATGAAACGGTCCTTCTTTAGGAAATTAGGCGCTCCTTCGCCTTCCTCCAGTGAGGCAGTTAAAAAATTCCTTTAGCCATTCGTCCATGATTTATAGTGGGCATCACTTTCAACATTGTAAACTGAAGGGTCTTAGAAAGCCCTCCTCAGTGGGGGCACCAAATGACGGGAGCAAATCGAACCCCAAACCCCAATGGCCTCCAAAACGCCGCGGGCCAAATAGCGCGCCTCGAACCTGTCACAGTCAAGCGAACAGGGGGCACCACCTAGCTTTGAGCGGCTAGGACGTAAACCACGATGATATGAACACCGCAAACTTACACACGGAGACGGAGACGGAGAGAGAGAGAGAGAGAGAGAGAGAGAGAGAGAGAGAGAGAGAGAGAGAGAGAGATTTGCAAATGATGAAAACCCTCGGGGGTGTGAGGGAGAATTATTTCTACAATATTTACAAATGGCATGCCATGGTGATAGAGAGGTAGGGAGAAAAGATGGTGCAAACTACTTGGTGCGTTCTCTAAGACGACTCAATGATTGTGAAGCTTGCTATCAAGAGCGTGTATACGCGTATACATCGACCATTGGAGTGGAGAGATGGACGTGGATCCCTTCACATGGTGAAATTCCCAAGGCAAACCCAACACACAAGCCCCCTCCCCGTGATGGTGATAGTGTCAACTCTTCCCGCTACACTCTACCAAGTGCTGACTTCTCATGAACTGCCCCCCCACGATAGTGACCTCTGAGTGCCAATTTATACGTGTTGGCTGCTTGGATTATGGTAATCTCGATGTGATTAGGGTAAGTTTAATCGGGGAGACAAAGAAAATGGTGGGCCCGGTGTGGATGACCCTTGCTTTGTTTTGGGAGATTATTAAAAGATGAGAATCTCTAGGTGGGCCTTTGTGACCATCACCTAGAGAGAGAGAATTTACAAAGTGGGAATTTTTACAATGGCTTGGTTGAAAACTGAAGAAATGATGAAAATACCCTATAAATTACTAAAAATGGCATCTTGGTTGCGTGTTGCCGGCGAATGGTGTGTTGCCGGTGCATCGGTGTAGCGCGTACTTCTTTTCGGGGTCAGCCAGGGCATGCCTTCGGCGCATTTCTCCTTTTTGCTATTGGCGGCGCGTGATTTGGGTCCTCCTTCTTTTTCATTGTCGTCGTAGTCATGGACCTCCTTTGGTTTTCTTCGTATTTGTGGTGTGTATATGCGTATGTGTGTATGTATGTGCATGTGGACGAATGTGTGTGTATATATGTATATGTGGGTGCGCATGCGTGAGTGTGTATGTGTGTATTTGTACATGCGTGCAAGTGTGCGTGGCAACGGGCTTATTATGTGTATAATATATTATATATATATATATATATTTTTTTTTTAAATCTTTTTTTCGGGTCTGTTGACGGCGAACTGCTACACGAGGATGAGGGGTGGGGGGGGGGGGGGGGGGGGGGGGGATGGGTGTGTGTGTGTGTGTGTGTGTGTGGGCAAGCGTGGGGTGTGTGTGTGTGTTGTGTGTGTATAGAGAGAGAGAGAGTGTGAGAGAATTCTGCGCTACGCTTGTACAGGCCGAGAGGGAGAGAGAGAGAGAGAGAGAGATTGTGGGCGGACTGGAGCCGTAACAGAGCGCGAGAGAGGGAGAGGGGATTGCAGGTGGTGAGAGAGTGTGAGGGAGGAAGACGGTGAGGGTGAGTGAGTGTGTGGTGTGGGTGTGCATCCGTAATTTGCGTTGCGCCTTCGGGCTGAAACAGAGACAGAGAGAGAGAGAGAGAGAGAGAGAGAGAGAGAGAGAGAGAGAGAGAGAGAGAGAGAGAGAGAGAGAGAGAGAGAGAGAAGGGGATGAGGTGGCATGGATAGGAGAGAGTGAGAGGGTTCTATGGCGGGTGCCCACCGTGGGGGGGGGAGAGAGTGTGTGAGTGAGGGGGGGGTGTCTTATTCTCTGTCTTGCATGGTGTCTCAAGGACGAGAGTAGGGGGAAGTCAATGGTGGGGGGGGGGGGGAAGAGGGTGGGGATAGCGAGTCAAGGGGGCGGGGGGGGGGGGGGGGATGAGGGCGAGGGGAGGGTGAGGCGAGCAGGTGGGGAAGAGAGGGGGAAGAATATAAGCGGGCCAGGGGGGGGGGGGGGGGGGGGGGGCAAAAAGGGGGCGGGGATAAGAATACGAGAGAGTGGGAGTTCACATGCGGCTCCACACAGAGGGAGCGCGAGAGGGAGAGCAAGAGAGGGGTCGGGGTGAGTGCTCAAGGCCGCTCCTAGCCGAGGGTGGCCAGTAAGGGGGTGTGTGGGTGAGAGAGAGAGAGAGGATATTAGAGAGAGGTATGTAGGGAAAATGGGAGAGAGGGGGGGGGGGGGGGGGGGGGGGGGAATATTTCACTCAATGCTCATCGGGGGAGTAAACTACGGGGAAAGAGAGAAGGGAGAGTGAAACCGAGGGCGGCGGGCTAGGGCATGGACGAGCGGAGGTATGAGGGTGATAAAGCTGGAAAATCGAAAGGGGGGGGGGGTGTGCCATGCCCGTAGGGGTGTCGTGAGGTTGACCAAGCATTGCCGAGCCTTCCAATAGTGTCGCCAAGGCTTCAACAGAAGAAAAATAAGTTTTTTCTTTTCTTTTTCTTTGATTTTCAAAAATCGGACATCACTATCACCTGTGATTATCCTTATGAAATAATTAATAAATTTGGTGTTTTACTTCACATGGGAAATAGCTTTAGATGGAGGTCCTCAAGGCACATGTCCAATTTCTAAAAATTTCAAAGAGGCTTCAATGCAAAAGCAAGAAAAGAGGTCTACTTGTAATTGTCTTGCTAAGAGGAGTAGTCTTCAAAGGTTATGGGAAACAAGTACCACTATTGCTCTCAGTAGGCTCTTATGCAAAGTGAGAAGGATGGGGACACATAATACATGGGAAAATGGAAACATGAAGGACTTTGGATAGCTTTCAAAATGAGAAAGGACTTATCACTTGCTGTCAAATGCAAACTCATTTTTGAGTCTCTCTCCTACTTTTTTAGTCAATATTTTCTCTCTTGCTTCTTTCACAATAAAAATCAGTCATGTGACCAATCATCTTGATGTTTGGGGCTTGTTCAGATCTCTTTAGGTCTCTAAAATGCTTTATTCATGAAAACACCCATATCTTTTCCCTCTATTTTTTCATATTTATTTTACACACTCTCTTTCATTACACACACACACACACACCATTTTTACTAGCATGAAGAAGAAGCTTTACAGACTTGGCTATGGCTTCTATGTATATCTACATATTCCATTATTTTTCCAGCATATTCCATCTATTTTTCCTTACTGTATCTCTCATATCCTAGCACCAAGTCTCTAATTTCCTACAAATTTCATCCACGCAAAGCGGCAACAAAGGAACATTTAACAAAAATATCGATTTGATTCAATGGAATCAATACATGACATGCAAAAACGGTGGTGGCAATTCAACAACACCACGAAGAATCTTTTAGATTGGTCTAATTTCTCATCTCACCAATTTCACCATTTGTAATTCCTCCCTTATCTTATCCATTGTATAAACCCATACTAACACTAACTCTAATTCCAACTCTTACTAACCTACTAACCTAAACTCTAGCTTTATCACCTATCTCTTCACTCAAATCAACTACCTCCTAAGCAAAGCTTTGTTATGTGTAATTAAAAGTGATCATACAAATTCTAATCCCTTAAAGAACCTATAAAAGGAGGGCCTCTCTTTGTAATGAAACATACATGAGAAGAAGAAGTGAGAAGTCTAGAGAAAAAGAGTGTGAGGGGAAGTGTGAGAGAGACTACAAGCTTTGTACAAGAAGCCTTGCATTATGTGATGCTAGCTTGTGAGTGAAAATAGCTATTCCCTTTGCCTAATGCTTGCTAAATCCATGAATGCAAAGTGCTTTGCATAGTGTATGCCAAAGAGAAGAGAGGAGAAAAATTGGAGGTTTCTTCTACAATTGTATGCTCATTTTGGTGGTGTCATGCAACTTCGCTTCCATGATAAGAAAACAAGCAGAGGGATGTAGATTAAGCTTCTTTAAAGGCTATGTATTCATTAATCAGGGTCAGGGCATGATAACTAGACTTGTAGTACTTGAAGTGCTCTATAGGCCTGTCTTTACGGCTCGTCAATTGGAGCTACAAATAGGAAGTTATGCCAGTTTGAAGTTTGAGTCGATAGCAAATCCGTACTGGATTGGGTAGTTGTTGATGAAGGGTGAAAGTTGATATGAATGCATGGGCATAAAGTTCTCACTTTGAGGAGCACATTGGTCGTTTTAGATTGTCAATCGGAGTTATGGGTGTCAAGATATTGCCAGTGTAAGGTTCACCAGGGGCGAGTTCCGTACCACTTTGGTTGCCTCAGTTATTTCACCATCTGGGAGTTTTGAGCTTCAAGTAGGTTTTGGAATACAATAGAGTATCTTGTTCAAAATTTCATCTCTTGCAGTGCATTGATATTTGGGTATTCTCGGCATCACCGTAGTCCAGATGTAAACCAAATATGATGATCGTCAATGCTAAGGCCAACATGTATGCCAAATGTGTTGTGACAGGCAATGCTTTGGTTGATATGCCATGCAAAGCAGTGTTTTGGCCGATAAATAAACCAAATGTAGTGCCTTTACAACAACATATTAAGTTCTTAATGAGCTTGAGCTTGGAAATTTTAGCCAGCAATGCCTTGGCCGAAAAACATGCCAAATGTAGCACCTTGGTTGAAGTGTATGCCAAATGTGGTGCACTAAGAGGTCCGGCCGCCCACTAAGTCAAAAGGACCATCGCTTGATCGCCCACAAAAGGGTTTTTTTGGGAATATAATGTGAAAGGGGAAGAAAATAAGGCATGGCGAGCTGGGGACATGGTGAAGGCAGCGAGCAAAGAGAAAGGAGGGCTTGCGCTGGTCATAGCATGGCTCGATTGCCAGGCCAATGAAGAAAAAAAAAATGACCAACATGCCAGGGCAACTCCATTTGGCATCAAAGTTGTGAGCTTTTGAGTGGGTGGCTCAAGTTTGGATTGTCCTATCATCAAGGGTCCGTGCCCACAAGCAATATCGCTAGTGGCTAGCCATAAATAGAAAGGGGAGTTACCCATGCAAAGGCAAGCTCCTAAAGTCGGCTCTCATAGAAAGACAAAGGACTCACGCTCTCTCTCATGCCACATGAGCCAGAATCCTTTAGCTCTCTCTCCCAAGGGTGGTGATAGGCCTTGATATCTTGGTCTATCCACACCCCTCCATAGTTGCTCTCCTATTGAAAAAAAAAAACTCTCTCTTTTTCCTCCTCATCACGCTCAAGCCTTGGGGATTCATCACTGGTCATCTCATAGCCATCTACCTCTCTCTCCCAAAAGCTAGGGAAATCCATCAAAGTCTCTCCTCTATATTGTGGAGCCTATCTTATTAGCCTAAACCTCATTAATCCTATATAATCTATGTCATCTAAGCCAAGCTTAATAGTTTGAATATCATTAAGCCTTACTTAATCATTCTTGCTCTATTGTTAAGCCCAATATTATCAGCATGATCAAAATTAATTCATAGCTCGCCCTCTTGCTCCATCATTTAACCTCTCTCTCCCTTGAAGCAGAATAGGAGGAGCGAAGGAGAGGAAGAGCATCAAAGTGTGTTTGGTAGGCCAGTTAAGGCAAAGGGGAAAGCACCATCATCCTTAGTACTATTATCATCAACATCGACATTATCATCATTGAGTTAACTGAAGTTTGATTTTCTTTATTATCACCTGAATTGAATCTGGTTAAACCACTGTGAGGAGCTTAATCTTATCAATTAGCATTTAATTTAAGTAGTGATGATGTTAGCAGACCGCTTTGCCGCTTTGCGTAATCAAGATTTAGAATCTTGTTCAAGTTGTCAAATTCAAGTGTTTAAGCTTCATTGATTGTGTCTGTTGCAAATCTCTTTCTCACACCTCTCAGGCCCCGCGCCTTCTCGGCTCCCCTTTCAAACACAAATCCCCCGACAATGGTCTCATCAAAGAAGAGGTGGTTTTGGGTTCCACGTCTTGATGGTTTTCCTTCATCTTGTGTTTGCTAAACATCATGGAGTCTACACAAGTTTAAGTGTTTCAAGCGTCTTGTTGTTTTTTCGGTTTTTGGTTGACATTTTGTGTGTGTAGCCCTTGCCTCAAGTAAGCCATTGTAAGAGGGTTGTAAGGCCGAGAAGGCTCCTTTGACCTGAAGATAATGCATGGGGTGCCTAGGTTTTGAGTGTGTGTTTTGTGTTGAATGGGACCTGCAATTCTAACCGTTGTGGTGCAAGTCTTTTTTAGCCTATGTGGTGGTTTTATTTTAGATGAGGTACTCATATCACTTATCCATTTTCTTGAATCTTTGAGTATGCATGCTTGAAGGTTTTCATGGAGTCTCCCTCTCTCTCTCTCTCTCTCTCTCTCTCTCTCTCTCTCTACCCTTACTCACATCCTAGTTCTCGTGATTCAAAAAAACTAGGTGGTGCCCTTATATTTTCCAGATTTTGTGTGTGGTATTTGGGTGTGTTGTTGCGTTTGGGGTCTGTGTGTTGTGTTTGTGCTAGCCCCTCAAACCCTATGAGTAGTACGGGAACCTTGAGAGGTGTTTAGAGGCCACTTCTTTTGTCACTTGCCTTGGACCACCTCACCACTCTAGTGAGTGAGCTGGATGGATAAGTGTGCCATCACTCTGATAGGTAGACCAAGTCAATGTAGTCCAGCTATTATATCACTGGCAAAGATATTTGTATCCACCGAGGCATTCTAATGATGATGACTATTGGTGATAGTCATCCAAGAGTAGTACATGTTGAGCTTGACATGTCAACACTCTTTCTCAAGCTCAATGCCAACATTGTAGCTTTATTGGTCGATGTTGTAAACCAAAATCCTCTCTCGGATGAAGTGGTAATGCACCTCAATGTGCTTTTTCCTTGCATGAAACACTGGGTTGTCACAGTAGATGTCAACAAGACTCTGTACTTGTACTCCAAAATCCTGAAGTAGAAATCCCAACCATGCTACTTCACATGTTTCCACTATAGCATCCCTGTACTCTACCTCCATACTCAATAGAGAAATTGTAGGTTTCTTCTTTCTACTCCATGTGATAGCATCATTCCCAAGTGAAAACATGAATCCACTGGTAGACCTGCGATCATATGTGCTACCAGTCCAATCTACATTTGTGTAACCATAGAGCTACAACTCAACATTAGTCTTATAAAAGAGTGCATGATTGGAAGTAGCACTCACATAGCACAATGTGCACCTCATTGCATCTAAGTGCGTCTTCCTAGGAGACTGCATAAACTAACTCACCAATACACTTATGTAGCTCAAGTTTGAACATGTGATAGTCAAGTAGATTAAGCTACCAACTATCTTTGTATACATCGTAGAACTCTCAAGCTTTGCTTGTATCATTTACCAACTTCAAATCCTGATCTAAGGGTATTTCAATCGTCTTACAATCAGCCATACCATTATTTTCAGCATATATCTCTATATGATAGCCATATACTCGCTTGTGCATGAAAAATTTCAATGACCAAGAAATACCGCAAGTCTCTCAAGTCTTTCCTTTATAAATTCCTAAATAAGTAGAGGCTATACATCCTCTACTCTTGTAAGTAGAGAATGTATGCCCTCTACTTCAGTCACAATATCACCTCCAACAATCAAGTTATCCACATATGTTCATATCACCACAATTCCTGCTTCATTGTTTCACACATACTATGAATGATCTGCATCACACATGTCAAGACCCAAAGACAAGGAATGCCACAATCCAAGATCTAGGTTCTTAACTTATCACATATAGTGCTTTCTTTAGGCTACATACAAGGTCACTTTGCCTCATATTTACACAACCTTGTGCTTGTATCATATACACAACTTCCTCCAAGACTCCATTCAAGAAATTTTTCTTTACATCCATCCATTTCAACACCCATCCTAAAGCTACAATCACTGCAAGAACACGTAAAAAGTATCCATCTTGGCTATAGGGTTGAATGTCTCCTCATAGAGTCAATCCATACATTTGTGCTTAACCATTGGCCATAAGCCTTGCCTTGTACTACTTACTCAAAGTGCCATCAAAATTGTGCTTTATCTTGTACGCCCATTTGCATCCAATTTCCTTCTTTCCCTCTAGTAATGTCACCAAATCCCATGTTTCATTTGGCCAACCATGTCCTCATCCATTTCCTGCCATTTCTCATCTTTGACAGCATTGTCAAAACAAGGGGTTCTACTTCATGTGTAATTTTCATTATATATGCATAATGACAAGCCACATAATTGTATGATAGGTCAATTTATGTATAGAATTTCTTATTCTCTCAAACTTGCATGGTTGAGGATCATTTCTAGGTTCCTTAATTGTCACTTGCATCATTCTTGCACCCGAAGTCTTCACAAAGGGTATGCCAAACTCCTCATTTAAACTCTCCTTAGAACCACTGTTGTCACCATCATCATAATCAACACTCAAATTTGGTAGCTTAGGAATATGATCAAATTTTTCCTTCCCTTTTCTTGAAACATTGACAAGCTAATAGGCCTCATTCTTTTATGAAACTTCATGGATTCTCACCATAACCTACACTAGGTGACCCTCTTGGCCCATTCAATACCTGCACTAGGTGACCCTTGTGGCCCATTCAAAACCTGTGACTGTGTACCTATATTTTTTTCCACCATAATATCTTTTACATTAGCCCCTAAATCAACCTTCACACTAGGATACCAACTAACCATTCCATAAAAAAGCAACATCTTTGCTCACCCTAACTTTACTTATGACAAGATTGTAACATTTATACCCTTCTTATTGAGAGAATATCCAATGAGCACATATTTTTTTTCTTTTGGATCAAGATTACTTCTCATTTTATTCGACATGTGCACATAAGCAACACATCTGAACACTTCAAAATGTGATAGATTGTTTTTCACCACAAAACTTCTCCTTTAGTGTCATACCATGTACCGCAATAGTAGGGATGTTGTTCATAATGTAAGCACCATTAGCAATATCCTTAGCCCAGTATGTGCTTCTCATTCATCAACCCTCTAATAAGTACTATTGGGTGAAAGCATGAAAAGGTGATCAGGTTTTGGGGCAAATTTTGTGGATCACTTTGGTACTTTCATATTCAGCGAGGGTCTAATCTAAGTCAATCAGAAGGTACCAAGATTTGAAAACATCACTTCAAGATTTCATCATTTTTTGAAATACAAGCATGCAACAAAAGGTATTGTGCTCAGTGCCGGCACGCACCAAGGTCGTGTTGCATGGATTGCTCCTGCTTGCAAATCTTTCGGAGCTCACTTTCTGTTGTGTTCTGCCACTAGTGTCACGAGACTGCTGACAGCCATTCCTTTCTCAAGGTAGTGAGCTCTCTCTCTCTCTCTCTCTCTCTATCTCTCTCTCTCTCTCTCTACTTTGAGGGTGTTGCATTCATTGTTGGATGAGATTTGATATTTTTTTATTGGGAGATCAGAAATGAAGACACCACCGCAAAAGTGCACCTTACCAAACAAATCACCGGTTGAGGTGTCAGCAGTAGCAAATGGCCCAAGAGTGGTGCAAGTTTGCAATACTAACCTGTACCATAGCTCCGATTGGTCCAATTGGTGGAGACATAGCATGTTTTGCAGGAGTTCCCCCGTTGCTTGTACCGGCTTCATGATCATTAGCGCCTTGTGTTCGAGCAGGCTTTGGAGTATGTATACTTAGAGAGATTAAAGTAAGAGAAAACATACACACACATTTTTTCTAACGTTAATTGAATCTTACTAATCCATTAGAAAGATTAGAGTAAAAGAGAACACACACACATCCTTTTCTAAAGCTAATTGACTCTTAATAATCTATTAGAGAAATTAGAGTAAGAGATATCACACACACACACATAGCTAATTGAATCTTACTAATCTATTAGAGAGATTAGAGTAAGAGATAGCACACACACACATATCCTTCCATAAAGTAATTGCATCTTACTAATCTATTAGAGAAATTAGAGTAAGAGATAGTACACATACACACATATCCTTCTTAAAACTAATTGAATCTTACTAATCTATTAGAGAGATTAGAGTAGGAGATAGCACACATACACACATATCCTTCTTAAAACTAATTGAATCTTACTAAAGAGATTAGAGTAAAAGATAGCACACACACACATATCCTTCTTAAAACTAACTGAATCTTACTAATCTATTAGAGAGATTAGAGTAGGAGATAGCACACATACACACATATCCTTCTTAAAACTAATTGAATCTTACTAATCTATTAGAGAGATTAGAGTAAAAGATAGCACACACACACATATCCTTCTTAAAACTAATTGAATCTTACTAATATATTAGAGAGATTAGAGTAAGAGATAGCACACACACACACACATAGTTAATTGAATCTTACTAATCTATTAGAGAGATTAGAGTAGGAGATAGCACACAAACATCATTCCTAAAGTTAATTGAATGCTCAATTAATACGCACCTTATTAATCACTAGAGTTTTTGCTCTCTTAGTGGTTTGTAGACGCCTTCTCTCTAAGAGAAGTAGCAGCACTTCGTGAGCACTATAGAGACAATCTCTATGTCTAAAGTGTGAGCATGGATGCTCTATTTATAGCAGAAAAGAAAACGTCCAAATTTTTTTCCCAAAAAAATAAAAATAAATAAATAATAATATATATTTTTTTCCAAAAATCATACCTGCGTTTTTGGTACCCTTGTGGTACCCATCAGCTTGACCACTTTGTCATTATCATCAAAAGATAAGGCCACATAGCCCCCCCTCATTAAGATTAGTCAAGACTAGCCTCTCCTTTTCATGTGACAGTGTGTCCCACATTGTTCCCTCCTATGTGAGTCCAGGTGAGTCCATGTGCCTTCATTTGTCATCCCTGTGTATTCTTTTGTCTTTATAATTATTTTATTTATTTCTTTAATGATAATTTACTTTACATTTTTAAGTTAAACTTTATAGTCTTATATTAACTTTACAGTAGTAAAAGAAAATTCTACAATCAGTAAATAAGTCTTGCAATAAGTTAGTTAGTGATTCATATAGCTAAACATGTCAGAATCTTGTAGCGTAAATTTTAAATTCTAGGTTTTCTCAACCTACGATTCATAACTTGAACTAGAATATCTTAAATAATGAGTGATGGTTAAAAAAAGTTCAAATGCGTAATAGAACTTGTGTGAAATTTGAAAGTAGAGACCTTACAATCTCCCCAACTTAGAATTTGAGATGCCCTCATCTCAAGAACAGTGAAGGGTAATCCTTAAGAAGGGATGTCTCATCTTCCCAAGTAGCATCTTCTATAGGAAAATGATTCCATAAGATAAGATGTTCTTTGATGGATCTATTCCTGAGCTTTCTCTCCCGAGTTTCTAGGATAGTATCAGGTTGGAGTTGTAGAACATCTTGAGCAGGTAAAATGATTTTCTCATCATCAAGGACATGGTCAGGGTTATATACATAAGGTTTTAACACACTTACATGAAATGCATCATGCACTTTGAGATGAGAAGGGAGTTTTAGTCTATAAGCTTGATCACTTATAACCTTGATTATTTCTTAAGGTCCACAATATCGGTAGCTAAGCTTCTTATACGTTCCGAGAGACAGATTGCTCTTTTTGGGCTTTACTCATAAGAAAACTTTGTCACCTTCTTTGAAAATCCGATCAGATCTTTTTAAGTCGGCGTACTTCTTTTGTCGATCTTGAGCCGCTTGAATATCCCTTCGAATAGCTTTGGTTTGAGCTTCCATTTCTTCAAGCATTTTCTTTGAGGCTTCTACCCTTATAGTAGGGTCAGAAAATTTAAGAGGTGATAAACATTCTTGACCATAAAGAGCATTAAAAGGTGTCATTCCAATACTTCTATGAGTAGAGGAATTGTATGCATACTCTACCAAGGGTAGGTAATGAATCCACTTGCGAGGTTCTCTATTGCAGTAGGCTCTGAGGATGTCTTCAATTACTTGATTAACTCTTTCAGTTTGGCCATCAGTTTGAGGATGATAAGCAGTACTAAAACATAACTGGGTTCCAATAGCTTGAAACAATGATACCCAAAATTTTGAAGTAAACTTGGCATCACGATCGCTAACAATCCTCTTGGGTAAACCATGAATTCTGAAAACCTTCTTCACAAACATATGAGAAATATCTAAAGCTGTAAAGGTTGTCTTGACTGGGATTAAGTGAGCCACTTTAGTAAGCAAGTCGACTATGACCATGATTGAATCATAGCTAGCTTGAACAGAAGGAAACCTGGTGATAAAGTCCATGCTAATACATTCCCATTTCATTTGGGGAATATCTAAAGGATGTAATTTACCTGGCATCTTTAGTCTTTCTGCCTTAATCCTTTGACAAGACAAACACTGCTTGACATAGCGAAGGACATCACTCTTCATACCTTGCCAATAGTAACTTCTGCTAATTTCATTGATGGTTTTGGCATAACCTGGATGTCCTGAAGTTGGGCCATCATGTGCTTCATATAGGATAGCATTCCTTAGGGTAGAATCCTTAGGTATGCATAGTCGATTCCTATAGTAAATTTTCCCATCTTCTAAGGAGTAATGTAGAGGTTTAGGCTGATTTGATGTTACCCTCTCTTCACGTAGGATACTAGCAATCATCTGGTAATCTGCATCTCTGATAGCAGCATCCGAGACCTTGTATAAAATAGGGTTGTTAGCCATGGAAATTGCCCCCAGAAAAGCTTTACGGCTTAGGGCATCTGCCACAACATTATCCTTACCTGGTCTAAATTTAATATCAAAATCATATTCGTGCATGAGCTCTATCCATATCCTCTGTCTCATGTTAAGGTTAGGTTGGGTAAAAATCCACTTAAGACTCTTGTGATCTGTTACCAACTGGAATTTGCGTCCCAATAGATAATGTCTCCATAGCTTGAGAGTGTGAATAACTGCTAGCAATTCTAAATCATGTGTAGCATAATTCACTTCATGAATCCTAAGCTTCCGAGAAGTATAAGCTACAGGCCTTCCTTCTTGAGTAAGGACTCCTCCTAATGCAAGGTTACTAGCATCTGTGATCACCTCGAATTCTTGGGTGAAGTCTGGAAGTTTTAAGAGAGGTTTTGAAGCAAGATACTCCTTAAGCTGTTTGAAGCAAGATTCATGTTTTTCTTCCCAAAGTATCGTAGCTCCTTTCTTTAGCAAGTCGGTTAGTGGTGCAGCTTTAAGAGCATAGTCCTTTACAAAGATCCTGTACCACCCTGTGATACCTAAGAACCCTCTGACTTCGGTTTGTGAAGTGGGTTGAGGCCATTCCACAATATCCTTGACTTTGACAGGGTCAACAGAGACTCCTTCAGGTGAAATGATAAACCCTAAGTAACAGAACTTAGGGGTAAAGAAGGTACATTTGCTTTTCTTTGCATACAGCTTATTTTGGCGTAAAAGCTCTAACACTTTCCTAACATGTCCTTCATGCTCTTCCTTTGATTTGGAATAAATTAAGATATCGTCAAAGAATACTAGGACAAAATCATCCAAGAATTCTCTAAATATATCGTGCATCAGGCGATTGAAAGTTGCAGAAGCATTCGTAAGTCCTAAAGCCATCACTATAAATTCGTAATGACCATAACGAGTGTTGAAAGCTGTTTTGGAGATATCAGCCTCTTGGATTCGAATTTGATGATAGCCAGATCAAAGATCAATCTTTGTGTATATTTTGGCTCCATGTAATCTATCCAGCATCTCATCAATACGAGGAATTGGATATTTATTCTTGATGGTAACCTGATTTAAGCCCCTATAATCTATGCAAAGTCAAAGAGAGCCATCCTTTTTCTTTTGGAAGAGAACAGGCACACCCCATGGAGATGTACTAGGTCGGATAAACCCTTGCTCAATCAATTGGTTGAGCTGCTCCTTGAGTTCTATAGCCTCTGGAAGTGACATCTTGTACGGCGCTCTTGAGACCGGTTCACTACTTGGAAAAATTTTGATTTCATGGTCTACCTCCCTAGGTGGTGGTAGTTCAGAAAGTTCAGTGGGGAAAACATCTGAAAATTCTTCTAGCCACATTGGTTCAGGGTTGTAAGAAGATTTTTCTACTTTGTTTAGCTTGACTACAAAAATTTGTTGACCCTTGCGTAACCCTTTCAAAAGACGATTAGCTTTGACCAAGTAAGCTTTTGGTCGTCCATTCTGGCCTTGAATAGTGACTTCTTGACCTTGGTTGTCCACAAAAGTAACACTTTCTTGGGCACAATGGATATTGGCATTATGGCTGGCTAACCAATCCATTCCAAGAATTCCGTCATAGATTCCTATGGATAAGGTTCGAAAAGTAGCAGAAGTAGAGTATTCTCCCAACTTGAAATCTATTTTTCCCACAGTGTACTGAGATAACACCTCCTTTCCATTGGCTAATTCAACTCTCATCTTTCTTGCAGGGTGTTTATTAAGTCCTAACCTCCTTAAACATTTAGGTGACAAGAAAGAGTGAGTACTACCACAATCAATAAGAAGCTCAAATTTTTCACCTTGGTGATTTGCACTTGTTTGAATGACATCATATTGTTGTCTTGCTCTTGGGTTATCAATTGCAGCATGTAGAGTTGCTCTTTCCTCTTGTTCTTCTCCCAATGTTGGTTCTCCTATGATAGCATTGACTCTAGAAGCCATTCCGCGCCCTCGACCTCGTCCTCCATTTCTTCCTCCACGATTTATTATTTGGCCTCGTCCTCTAGCTCGATTAGGTGTATTTGTTGCAGAGACTCACCTAGGACATACATTCCTGAAATGTCCTAGCTCGTTGCATTCATAGCATCTAAGATCTGCATTTTGAGCTCCATTTGCTGAAGCTGCAACTATTGGATGAGTTTGGTAAACTGGTTGAACTTGCCTTAGGTTCCACATCATAGGCCGTCCTCTCCTTCCAACATTTCTTATATTTCCATTTCGCACACTTTGAGAGTTTGACATCTCTTTAGCTAAGGGTTTAGCTCTTAAAAGAGCATCTTGCAAATTTACAGGCCTCATGGCTTCTAGACGTGTATTTAAAGGAGCATTTAGCCCTTGGCAGAAATGGGCTACTTGTTGATCTGCGGTCATTGGCGGAGCATAGCGCCTAAGAGTTTAAAATTTGGAGTATTATTCTTCCACTGTAAGATGAAACAAACGTAAGTTGAAGAATTCATTGATCTTAAGTGATTCGTGTGTAGGTGGAAAAAAACGTCCTTTGACAGCATACTTAATATCTTCCCAAGTTTGAGTGTTTTGATCTACTTGATTATCTTTGCAGTGTTGTTTCCACCAAAGCTTGGCATCCTCCGTGAGTCGAAACATAGCCAACATTGCTTGGTTATCGGGAGTAGTACCAGCAGAGCAGCAAAATAATCCTCCATCTCTTCGAGCCACACTTATGCATCGCGCTCAACTAGGGCTCCTTCCCCTTTGAAAGAGGGAAGTTTAGCTTGCTTGAGAAGTAGCTTTTTCTCTTGAAGAGATGTGTACACCCCACTCTGTGCAATATAGATTAAGTGAAACTTTATTGGATACTCTAACTTTAATCCACTTTAAGGCAAGACTTAATCAGACAATAATACAAACAAAAGATAATATTAATCCAAACTTTATTTATATAGACATTATTTGCTACCAAGGTTGGTAGTCTTTAGGTACAAGGATTGTAATGTCTCTATATTTTGAGTTTAGTGACTACAAAAGGATAGACTAAAGGATCAAAATAATAAGTTTCCTTTGACCCTTGAAAGCTATGAGATACACATATGGGTCGAATCCTACCACCATGGATAACTTTTGTAACTTGGTTATAGACCCATTGAGTCTGAGATATCTTTTCTCCTTCCAAGGTAATAGTAGCATCCGAATTCTTAGTACCACTGAAAAGATAAACTTTGATGACTTTTAACTCCTCTGCCCATCGAAGTTTCTTGAGGTTGGTATCCATGCACCATATCTTGTCAGCATCGATGATATAGATTCCTCCAGATGGACTCCAGTTGATGCCCCATCCTCTATGCACCCTTGGGATAGGTGGTGCAAACACCCTATCCAAAATCATCATCACCCTTTTTCGAAACTGATAATTTGGTGATTGGCATGCATTTTCAAACATAATGGTGAACACCTAGAATTTCTGGTAGGCTGAATGACCATTTTCTTGTACTAGGAAACTTCAATCTTCAATACCATATAAAACTCAAAACACTTTTTCTAAGTTCTTCTATTATTTCAAACATTCGCATCCTTCAATATCCAAACATCAATCTAAAAATCTCCCCAAGCTTTAACCTAGGCTCTGATACCAGTGTGAGGTCCCTGCTCCCTTTTTGAGAGGAGCGGAGTACCTTTGATAGGTCTCCAATCCTGAAAATAAAAACCAACGGACATTGCCTTAGCTACTACGTAGCCATGGGCATGAACCGTTAGTGAAGGATTGGTCCTATCTCGCTATGGCGGAGCGTGACCACCATAACCCTATCTAAAAACTATCTATAATCAATTATACCTAAAAGTATAAATCTTAGACAGACCAACCTGTGCGCTTTTTTCCCCATGTTTCAGAAGCACAACCACCAAGGTTTGTCTCTTTTAAGATGTATGACTTTAAAAAAACAATTTCTAGCGTTGGAAAGTTACCCGACTCATCAGGTCCACCCATCCATAGAATGATAGCTTCGGGGTATCAGTCTCCCACTTTCCACACCACACTCACCCTTCTTTTGTTATCTAATTTCTACCACACTGTTTAAACATACATGTTCCTTTACTTTATTTATGATACTGGTTCGTTAAAACACCCCTTCAAACAGTATTACAAACAATAGTCAAACAAGAAGTCGTCCAATTTTAAACCAACAACCCTTGTATTAGGTTCACTCAAGAATCTCTACTGGCGCTATTATGTCCGATCGATATATACATTATTTATAAAAACCCTTGTCCTCATGAGTGTCCCATACCGCTCGGACAAGTACTCGTTGTGCTAATCAGGATGTACTCCCGCCACAGCAACAAGGGTGCCAATCTGGGCGTCATCCTCACGCCGCGGCAAAACAAAACTGCAGTATCCAGATGGGCTAATCTAGGTGTACTCCCACCACAGCATCAGCGGTGCCATCCTGGGCGTCATCTCACGCCTCGACAACTGCCACATAATGCCAGTGCTAATAAGTAGAGAGACTTGAGAGAAACCATAACGAAGGTTTTGGACAAACATTCTTTCCTATAGCAACCAGTTTAACCAGACAATCTTTCCTACTTGTCAAACATATGCCGAGTTTCTTGGGGTTAAGCCCCGTGGTTTTGGTTAGAGTAAAATTAGAGTAAAAGAGAACACACACACACATCCTTTTCTAAAGCTAATTGACTCTTACTAATCTATTAGAGAAATTAGAGTAAGAGATATCACGCACACACACATAGCTAATTGAATCTTACTCTATTAGAGAGATTAGAGTAAGAGATAGCACACACACACACACACACATATCCTTCCATAAAGTAATCTAATCTTACTAATCTATTAGAGAAATTAGAGTAAGAGATAGCGCACACACACATATCCTTCTTAAAACTAATTGAATCTTACTAATCTATTAGAGAGATTAGAGTAGGAGATAGCACACATACACACATATCCTTCTTAAAACTAATTGAATCTTACTAATCTATTAGAGAGATTAGAGTAGGAGATAGCACACATACACACATATCCTTCTTAAAACGTATTGAATCTTACTAATCTATTAGAGAGATTAGAGTAAAAGATAGCACACACACACATCCTTTTTAAAACTAATTGAATCTTACTAATCTATTAGAGAGATTAGAGTAGGAGATAGCACACATACACACATATCCTTCTTAAAACTAATTGAATCTTACTAATCTATTAGAGAGATTAGAGGAAAAGATAGCACACACACACATATCCTTCTTAAAACTAATTGAATCTTACTAATATATTAGAGAGATTAGAGTAAGAGATAGCACACACAAACACACATAGTTAATTGAATCTTACTAATCTATTAGAGAGATTAGAGTAAGAGATAGCACACAAACATCATTCCTAAAGTTAATTGAATGCTCAATTAATACGCACCTTATTAATCACTAGAGTTTTTGCTCTCTTAGTGGTTTGTAGACGCCTTCTCTCTAAGAGAAGTAGCAGCACTTCGTGAGCACTATAGAGACAATCTCTATGTCTAAAGTGTGAGCATGGATGCTCTATTTATAGCAGAAAAGAAAACGTCCAAATTTTTTTCCCAAAAAAATAAAAATAAATAAATAATAATATATATTTTTTCCAAAAATCATACCTGCGTTTTTGGTACCCTTGTGGTACCCATCAGCTTGACCACTTTGTCATTATCATCAAAAGATAAGGCCACACAGCCCCCCCTCATTAAGATTAGTCAAGACTAGCCTCTCCTTTTCATGTGACAGTGTGTCCCACATTGTCCCCTCCTATGTGAGTCCAGGTGAGTCCATGTGCCTTCATTTGTCATCCCTGTGTATTCTTTTGTCTTTATAATTATTTTATTTATTTCCTTAATGATAATTTACTTTACATTTTTAAGTTAAACTTTATAGTCTTATATTAACTTTACAGTAGTAAAAGAAAATTCTACAATCAGTAAATAAGTCTTGCAATAAGTTAGTTAGTGATTCATATAGCTAAACATGTCTTTTGTAGCGTAAATTTTAAATTCTAGGTTTTCTCAACCTACGATTCATAACTTGAACTCGAATATCTTAAATAATGAGGGATGGTTTTAAAAAAATTAAATACGTAATAGAACTTGTGTGAAATTTGAAAGTAGAGACCTTACAGATTTCATAGCCATTATTGAAGATCCCCTTGCACCTATCATAGAGGTAGATGTCCCACCACAGCCTATACAGGAGGAGATAGCCGGTGCACATGGCCATGAGAGTGTTGACATTACTAAAGAGCCTTTAGAGACCAAGATACCTATAGAGACAGATGCTTGCATAGAGACACCTACTCAGGAGCATTCACCACCAGATTGATTGATGATTGAGCACATAGATCCCCCATGCGAGACACGGACATATGAGGTATTTAGAGACCATGATTGTCACCCCCCAAGTGTAGACGTCACACATCAGGATTCAGGGATCCCTTTGACGAGAGTGACTTCTACCATTGTACTTGAGATACCCTGAGAGGTAGAGCCTACATTAGAGGATGTTTCCACCAGGAGTAGTCCCACCCATGAGCCACCTAGGACATATCATGCCTATAGCTCATCATTGAGAGCTTATGATAGGACTACTAGACATGTTTATGTGCCTCGCACGATGACACATGTTAGACCTTTAGCTAGTGACAACATGCCAATTTGGATTGAGAGCCACAGCACACATGATGGACTATCACATGATTGGCTCACATCTAGGTAGTCACTAGAGGCACAAGGATTCTATAGAGGACATAGAAAAATTTGGGTTCCTAGACCACAAACCGTTGCACATCCTCCTAGATGTACTACAGTTTCTTTGACCACAGCTATGCCACAGAGATCTAGACCATTTTTACGACCATTATAGAGATCTACTCCACACCAAGGACATACACGAGCTAAATATACATGACCACATATTAGGAGAGCTTTCACCAATTGAAACAATTTTCAAGATTGACAAATCACATTCAAAATAATTTGCAAGATAGAGAGACAATTTCAAATATTTTTTATTAGTTCCAAAACGATGATTTTACATCATGTATCTGAGGAGTTCATAATTTTTTTGACCATTTCCTGGCGCCTATTTTGCGCATAAGGCAACTCCTCAGTCAAGAGGGACTGCGCTATGGCCTTTGGGTCAGTTGAGCCAATGGAAGCATGTATCCCTATCTGGGCAAGCACTTTACCACGAAAGCCAATGCCAAACGCTGTGCATACAAGGGATCTACACACTAGGAACACTAGATGCGCAGTTTGAGCAATGGTGCTCAAACACAAAAACTTGCTCAAAGCTTTTAACGACCAAGTCATAAAATGGGCTTGGGGAGTAAATTCATTATGGATAATGGCCACATCGCCAGGGGGGAGTTGTCCTAGGTAATGCGCAAGGGAAGCTTGAGGTCCAAAGCCCGTCCGCTTGCCACCCGTCCTTGCAGCAAAATCATCAACCTCCATGACATCCTATCATAAACCGATGAAGGTTGAGAAAAAAGACAATGAAGGATAAAATAGTAACATGAAAATTAGGATACAGTTTACCTCCGGCTCCTTGTCGTCCTCCTCCCTGTTGCCCTTTGCATCCAAGTCAATGCTCCCATGCACCACAGATACGAGCTTTGGATCATCATATGGGAGGTTGCATAATGGCATAGGCATCCTAGCAGCCTCAACCTTGGCTTGTGTGGCTTTGAATTCTTCATCAGCCACGTGCAACTGCTCTGCTGCTAGGACCTCCGCACATACAACTGCAATAGTGTCAGCAACAGAGTCCCCATCTGGCAAGAGCTTGCTTTCTAGGGCATCTGGCGTATTGTCTAAGGGACATTTGGTGCTGTTGCATAGCACGCTCAAGCATTCATCCATGCGCAGGCCAAATGCTTTCTCCAATCATGCAGGAACACATACTCCTCCCCATCCAATAACACTGAGGAGAAGCGGCTGATTTCTACCTCTGGGATAGCCACATCCGTCAGTGGTAGTGGCATTGGAGTGTCACTAGGGCCAGCCGCAACTATGGATTTCTCAACCACCTCCTCAAGACCCCTAGGGTACTCGAGCCCGTGTGACTTTCCTTCCGCTGTACAGGGTTCATGGGGATAACCTGCTGCTCCTTGGTGTCCTTGATAAAGGACCCAACCTGAAGGTGTGGTAAGCGGAGCTCCTCCAAATTAGGTTCCTTGCTCACCAAGAAGATAAATGTTGCGAGCCAAGAAAGGTACTCCACCCTCAACTTGCGCTCCTTGAGCGCTGACACCCCTGGGGCTTGCTCGTCCAAGTAATGGCCTGCATCGGTTGCAATTTCTTGGAATCGTTGCAACCGCTTGGAGAATGGGCGATCACCTTTGTGTATATAGCGCAAAAGATCGCAAGGCACCCAGATCCCTACATGTGGGGAGATAGATACATAATATTTTATGATGTGCTCCTCATGAATGAAAAAATCTCGGCAAATGCATCCATGTGAAGGGCAACTGTGGCATCAAGGTCAGGGAGACGAGTAAAAAAGGTGTGGAGGTCCAACTTCCCTTTGTATTTGGTGTCCTCGAGGAAGAGGATGAAGTGTGACAAAGGGGTGGATGTGGTTGCAAATGGAGAGGCTGTGGAAGCATCCATGTTTAGCCTGGGGTGTAGATAGAGAGTGGAGGAGCTCAAGAGTTGCAAAAGTGAAAATAGTGAATGAGTTATGTGGCCCCCCTTTTATAATGGACCTTTTTTTTAAGACATTAAAAAAAAGGCACTTTCACCAAAAAATGATTTCTCATCCCAATGCAAAAAGTTATATTCAAAGGCATGATTTGCCGAAGAAAATCATGTTGATTACAACGGGGATCAGTCTGAAAATTGCAAGAGTTACAAAGTTATAAGATTGATAGCATAGTTCTATCCATCCCCCAGTCCTCCTCGACCTTCAATTTGTCTTCCATTGTCTTCCCAATCTGCGGACATTCATTACAATAAGCATTCAATGATCGACAAACCATGATGTATTGGAAATGTGATGGAAGGATTCTCACCTTGTGACCTTGTAAACGAAATTGTGCTTGTTGAAGGGCCTCAAAACCCATAATAACCAAATGTTCTCGAACATTACTGAGAGTCCAATGCTTGTTCACTTGAACTACCTCCAAAGCATCGTTGGGCATCTTCACTGCAATGTCAAAGCTTGCAATAGCGCCGTCTACACTCTGTAAGGGAGTCCACACTCCAAGCTTGCACATCCAACAATCATAGTGAAATCGTATGTACAAGGAGGTGCGGGATTTTAAATAGCGCATTCCAATACCTGAAGCTCCAACCTTACAACGGTACCGGTCCCCGTTGTGCATGCCCTCCACAAAACCCCAGTCCTCTTCTAAAAGCCTTCCTAATTCCTCTTAATGTACATCTTTATATACAAGCATTGTGGTAGTCTCCACAAATCCAAACTCTTTAAAAATGTGCACAAAACAATGAATAGGCAAACACCAACTCAAGCCCACAGACCTAGAAGCTTTAGAGTATTTCAAAGAGTTTTGGACATCCATTATCATCTTTTGCTTGAAAGATGCTACCGACCACAAATCTGGCACCGGCCACTCCATACTTAATAAGGAAGTTACTTTGATTGGTTCAAGCATTCCAAACGCTTGTATAGAAGTAGGGACAATATAGGAGTCAGAATAGAAGAAAATCCTTCTTTGAACCAGTTTGGTTGGGCAAAGATGTGGGAACATTATTGCTCCAATATCCGCATGTATAGCATTGAATGTGCCGGAGAGACTATGTAGTGGATGCTCCTCCACCAACGTGGATGGAAATATGACTATAAATGCATGACAAATCTTAAGTATGAATCCATAATAACATTACACTGTTATTTCACACCTAGCTTTGTATTCTCAAAACATGTACTTACAATGTGTTGGAAATCGAGGTGGTTGTTTCAAATGCATGGTTGACATTGAGAAAACATGTTGCACAATGGCTACGGTCCCCTTGTCTTTGCGGTTCTTGAAGCCAAGGAGCTTTCCTTTCCAATGAAGATCCAAGTTTGCACGATTCCGCACACGATAAGGGCCAATAGCATATGGTTGCATGTATACCCAAGCACCTTTGGTGAACTCTTGTGGCACCCACTCATTATCTACACCTCTAGTGTTGTGGCATGAAAGTGCTGTGACCTCATCCTTTGGCTGCCTTTGCGTTGGCCATGGTTGAGCAAAGAAAACTAGGAGGAGGAGAAGGACCTTGCTTGTTGCTACAATGTAGGTGGGATAAAGTGATATGAAAAGGTGGTTAACCCTTGTGGCAATGGGAGGAGAAGGTGGATAACCCTTGCTTGGTGTGGGAGGAGAAGGTGGATAACCTTTGCTTGGTGTGGCAATGGAAGGTGGTAAGGGAGGAGAGAGGAGCTTCCTTGCTGCAGCAATGGAGATGGTGTAGAGAGAGAGAGAGTGTTGGAGTAGAGGATGAGTGTGATGGTTGCAACCAAGGAGGGGTTGGAAAAGGGATTCTAGAGAGAGAAAACCACTTTTTGCCTAAGAACTACTTTTGGGGGAGCTCAAGATAGCAAAAAAAGATTTTTCAAAAGTTTTTTAAAAAAAATGAATTTTAGGGTTTTTGGGTGCACGTTTTGACTTTTTGAGGTCAAAAAATGTTTTTTTGACCACAAAACAGTTTTAGGGGGATTTTAAGAAGATGAAATTTGAGTTTTGAAATTTTTGAAAATTTTCAAATTTTTGGGATTTTTTCAGAACTGGATCAAAAAGGAGGGAAGTTGGAGGTTCCATATGCCCCCCCCCCCCCCCCCGCCCCCCTTCTCACTAGGTAAGAGCCCATTTAAGAAGTGTAAGACTACTCTGTTCCTCTACATTTTTGAGGGCATAGAGTGTGTCCACCACCCTCTTCTCATTGGCTGGCCTCTAATTAACCTTAATCCCAAAAGGCCCCTAGAGGATTCATATTTTTCCTAATGTATTAGTGTTTGATCTTAACGGTGTCCTCTGTACTTCATGGATTGAAGATCTTGATAACCTGGATGCTCAGCCACCTGATCTGGAAGTTGTTGGGTTCGATCTCATCAACAAAAAGGATGACAGGTTTGATTGAGGCTTTGAAGTATTTTTGTTGTACGTATGATTTGTGTGTAACTTTTAATGGTCTAAAAACTTATGTGTAGCGGAAATTAGCATGAACATAGTGGGCATTTCATTAGAATAGATTCCTAATGAGAATTACAAGAGTGCTTGGGTGGAGAGAGCAACAAAAAGCATAACACCTAGTTAGATAGCATCAACAATACTTTCAAAAGAGAGAGAAATTAAGCAATTGACAACAGTTGAGGACCGGATTTGCATGGAGCCGGTCTCCCCTCCAACAAACTTTGTATTATGGTTTCTCCCATCAAGAGAGACATTGTACAATACAATTCTTTGTGTTCCTTCAAGACTAGCTAGTGCAGCGAAGATGAAAGATTCATGCACTAAGCAAAACACTTAGTAAACACAACTTTAATTATCCCCGTTCTCAGACCCAAGACCTCACACACCTTCGAAGATGGTGAGAGCTAGCAGGGTATGAGAGTAGATTGAGAGGAAGAAGGAGTATCTTACGAGAAAGATGTACATCTCCTCACATAATCACTCATATTAGCATAGCTTTAGCTTAATAATTAGCTTGGTAGAAGAGATGAGCATGCATTGAAGCTTGGCTCTTGGTTGGAATTGCATCCACAAGCCAAGAGTGTGTCGATGTAGATTTCTATCTCACAAGCTTGGAGTAGGTGATGAGCTCTCCATTAAAGCTTGGGAAGAGATAGTCTTCTCTTTCTTCACACATGAGATTGTGTGAGTGTGTGTTTGATAATGCCTTGCAAAAATCAGCCCCCTCTCTCTCTTGGGCGAGCCCTCTTGCTATTTGCTCTTGCAGGCTCCCCATTGGACCTCCCCAAGTCAAGCCAATGGCTATTAAGCAGCATAAGTGATAGCCTTCTGACATGTGTCCCCCTTTCCCCTTTTGTGAGAGATTTAGGTAATTTAATAATTAAACTAAAATCTCATTGGACCCCTTTGCCTCCTGGCCAATAGGAATCAGGCAAGCCATTGGGCTCCTGAATGCTCATTGGACCCCTTGGGAGACTGTCCAATAGTCTTCTAGGAGACTTAATTCTCATTGGTTCTTTTATTAAGTGTTTTTAAATTAATTAAACTAGATTTACTCTAGCCTAATTCTCATTGGTCCACCTCCAAGGCCATCCAATAGGAATTGGGCACACCTTGTGGGCATCTGGGCTAGGGAGCTGACATGTGTCCCTAATTCCCTTTGTGTAAAGGGAGCCTGTGTGTGTGTGTGACTTTCTCTCTCATCCCCTAGAAGAAGGGCTCGCCCCCTCCTATGTAGGGATATGCAAAGACTTTTTAGTTACACACAAAGCATCCAATTTCCCCTAGGGTTGACCTTTGGACACAACCTTTGAATTTTGGAACCTTAGCATTTTGGAAGTCTTAATGGGCTGAACCTTAGGGTTTTTTTAGCCCATTGTTGCACATGGCTCTTTTGCAGATGGCCCCCTTTTTGGATCCCTATTTTCCCTCCTTTGGATCCCTACTGTGGCCGGTCTGCTAGCTTAACCAATATTCTAGCTTTTTCTCCCCTGGCACTTCCCCACATTAAATGATGAGTTCAATATGAGAAAATCATTTAGGAGAATTAGTTATTGGTTATTATGACATTACCTCTCTCTTGAAATCATAGTCGTCCTCGACTATGGTGTAGAGAAGATAAAGCATATTCATGAGTCATTTTCTTAGCGGGTAGAGGATCCCTATGTTACCCTACGACATCATTCCACAATGGATGACTAGTCCATTGGGCGCTTGAGAGCCTCAGGTTGCCGCAAGCATGTCTGTACATTAGTCCTATCAGTCTTCCATAGTAGAGTGACAAGCTCTACTTGGTTTTTGGGAGACGTCGTCTCCGCAAACTTGATCTAAGCATGCATACTACTTCATTTTTGTGCACAATAAAGAAAAAGAGAGTCTTATAAGACAAAAAAAACTTTGTTCATTTTTAACATTTTGTACATTTGCTTACTCTTGGGAAACATTGTAAGCATTGACAAGGTTTAGGTTATCCTTTAATTATATGCCTTGCATCCATCTAGCATCTTCAAAAGGATAATTCTTAAACTTAATAAGATATCGTCGGATAGTCTTACCGCCTCTTAATACCTTGTCTTCATGTCGGAGAATGGACTCGGGCTGCAGCACCTCCTCTTGGTCCTCGATCTCCGGTGGGTCTTCAATAGTTGGTTCTTGAGGTGGCTCTCCTTTGTAAGGCTTTAATAGGCTCACATGGAAAGCATTGTGTATGAGCCAATGATTGGGCAATTTGAGTTGATAGGCCATCTCATTGATTGGCCTAAGAATCTGGAAGGGACCATAGTACCTTTTTGCTTGTTTAGCATAGTACTTTTGGTGGCCCGTAGGATTCTTGCTCGTCGTGTGCCTTAATCGAGCCTTGGGAAACTTTAACAAAACCCAATCGTTTTCTTTAAAGGCTTGGGCTCTTCTGTGCTTGTCAGCAGCAGCCTTTTGCCTTTGCTGTGAGATAGAGATAGCATCCTTAATCTTTTGAAAAGATTCTTGTAGGTCTCGGCTATACTCATCTGCAGCGAAGATCTTCCCATGTACCTTAAGTAGCAAGGGACTTTTTGATCTTCCCTCAATTACCTAGAAAGGTGCTTTTCCCGTGGAAGTATGTATAGAGTTATTGTAAGCATACTCCACTAACGGTAAGTACTTCTCCCATTGGGATCTTTGATCTACTTCCGTTACATAGGCTTTTAGTAGATAGAGAATTGTTAGGTTAGCTATTTCACTTTGGCCATCCGTTTGTGGATGATAGGCCGAAGAGAAGTTTAGCTTTGTTCCTAAATTCTCAAAGAGACCCTTCCAAAAATTATTGGTCATTCTAGGATCTCTATCCGACACTATAGACATTGGCAAGCCATGGTACTTGAAAATTTGTGAAATGAAGAGGGTTGCCAATGGGCTTTGATAGTCTTTTTGACAGGTATAAAATGAGCTTGTTTACTGAACCTGTCTACTATCGTCCATATTCCCGTATTCCCATGGATATACTTAGGCAATCCAAAGATAAAATCCATGGATATGCTCTCCCATGGTGAATTAGGCATTGGCAAGGGTTGAAGCAATCCAAGTTGCTTCCCTCTATCAAATTTTGTCTTTTGGCATACCACACATTTAGAAACATACTCTTGTATGTTCACTTTCATGGTCGGCCAATAGAAATATGTTTCAATTCCCTTTAACACTAGGTTGGTAATGGGACACTTTTATGTCCTGGGACACTTTTATGTCTTGTTAAGTGACCATTTTCCTTGAATTATGTCAAGAGTTTCAAAATGGATTTTGAGGTGCTATCTATCTAGAAAGTTGTCTCATGAGCTGAAAAAAACTCAACATTTTTTTGGAATATCAATTCTATCTTTAACCTTGTCCTTGCACAACATTTCACAACCTAAACTGTGTGAAAAAACGGGTCCTGTTTTTGGCTTTTTTCAACTTTTTGCAACTATACCACTCTAGAATTCATGTTTGTGAGGTCTATAATGCTAGAGAACTATCTTTAGTAGTCCTCAACATGTCCTGATGCTTCTAGGGAGAAATAAATGTTAAAGTTGTAAGTTATGACCAAATTACAAAAATTGTCAAATCCTGTTTTTTAGCCAATTTTAGCTCTTCTATGATTTGTTTGGTGGCTTTCATGATATCCAAATGCAGTTTTGATTTTCTATGTCACATATTGTAACATAAAGCTAATATTCCTTGAGTTTTGGAGCACCTAATACCCTATTTTGCATAGTAGACAACGATGGTTGATTTTTTCAATTACAGAAGAAAACGAAACATTCTAGTATATCAAGTATAGCCTTTTCAATATTGTTAGTTTCTTGTGACAACTACATGCATTTTGTAGGTAGTAACCATATCTAGTGATAAGGATCAAATTTGGCTAGATATTGAATAGTTTCTATGGGATTCTACAACTCATAATGTTGAACCCAGTTTTTTCATGTTTGCTGTATATAGCACTTCATCTTTGTCCCTAAGATTCCCCTTGGTAAGAGATGTAATATTCTTTTGACATGCTCCATGGCTCCTTATGAACCTAAAGGACAATAGGGAACTAATAAAACATGCATATATTATTTGTATTGAGCGTGGCTATAGAAACTTTGATGATAGGTTTGCACAATGATAAAAATTCAACTTTTTTGTACCTATTTCTTTTGGCAAACAAAAAATAGTGAGTGATAAGCAATCATATGTTCTGATCACCAACCCATTGAAGTTAACTAGGGAATTTATCTCAAGTCCTACAAAAATCCCTAATCTTATTTTTATGCAACAAAATGTAAGAAATGACTGTTTTGATGAAAATGTACTGGTCCATCAACTTTGGAGGCTTGGTGTGACCAAAAGATTAGAAAATTTACAAGTTTCTTATTTTTTACATGTGTAGTAGTCCTTGAACTATAACCTCATGAAAGGATTTTACAAAATGAGTGGATCTACTATGGTTTTGGAGGTTTTTTTCAAAACCCTGAAAGGACACTTTTATGTCCTGTTAGGTTACCAACCTAGTGTTAAGGTAGAATGAATCCCTCTATGCCCCGCATACGGTGGAGCATGAGATTCATACATTACTTTCTCACATAGTGAGTTAGTAACGCATAGTCTATTTCCATAGAGAAGATAACCATCTTGTAAATTAAATGGTTCTTCTCTCTTCCCTAATGCAAGGGCTGAAATCACATCTCTAAAATCGGGATCAATAGCGTACTCATCTATCATTGAAGATAGATCATTGTTAGGTGCTATGGAAACCGCATTCACTCTCGGCCATCTTGAGTGTGCATCAGCTACTTGATTATGCTTGCCAGCAATGTGAGCAATATGAAAATGAAATTGCGAAAGGAAATTTGCCCACCTCATTTGTTTGTCGGAGAGCTTGGTCTGCGTCATGAAGTTCTTAAGACTTTGGTGATCCGTTCGCAGAATGAAAGGAGTCCCCAATAAATAGTGCTTCCATGAGTCTAAGGCATGTAGAACTGCAAGGAGTTCCTTTTCATATATGCCTAGAGCTTGCTCAACAGGGTCGAGCCTTCGACTCTCATAGCCTATGGCGTGCCCTTCTTGGAGTAAAACAGCTCTAAGGCAATCACCACAAGCATCACATTGGACCTCAAATGGTTTTGAGAGATCCGGTAGTGTAAGCACACGTTGGGAGATAAGCTTTTCTTTAAGCTTTTCGAAAGCATTGTTCTCCTTATCATACCATGTGTACCTAACGCTTTTCTTTCTTAGGTCATGTAATGGTCCCGCAATTTGTGAGAACTTTTCTATGAAGCGTCTATAGTATGCACACATACCTATAAAGCTTCTTAGTTCATGAAGATTCATTGGTTTAGGCCATCCTTTTATTACCTCTAACTTTGATGGATCCATTTGGATGCCATCTTGAGAGATAATGTGACCTAAATACTGAATCTCTTGCAAGAAAAATTCACTTTTCTTTCGATTAACATAAAGTTTATTCTCTCTTACAACTTGAAATATTACCTGGAGGTGTTGCTTGTGTTCGTCTAATGAATTAGAGTAGATGATAATATCATCAAAGAACACTCCAGTGAAGGTTCGATGAGGCCGGAACAGCTTCTCCATCAAGCGGTTGAATGTGGCTGGTGCATTGGTCAAGCCAAAAGGCATGACAATGTATTCGTAAAGACCAAATGTGGTGCGAAATGCGGTCTTTACAATATCTTGATCAACTATCCTTATCTAATGATAGCCACTTTTTAGGTCAATCCTACTGAAGTAGGTCGATCCTTGTAGCTTATCAAATAGGTCTTCTACCCGTGGAATGGGAAACCTATTCTTGATAGTGATCCTATTTAGTGCTCTATAGTCGACACACATACGATATGTGCCCTCTTTCTTTTGCACTAATAGCACCGGTGAGCAAAATGGAGATGAGCTAGGCCTAACCATTCCCTTCTCAACTAACTCATGCACTTGCCGCATAATCTCCTCTTGTTGAGCTTGAGAAACTCTATAAGGAGGTTTGTTAGGCGGTGAACTTCCTGGAAGAAGTTCAATTGCGTGGTCATCATTACCTCGTTTAGGAGGTAGCTCACAAGGGATTTCGTCAATAAAAACATCTTGAAACCCCTTGAGAAAATTGGATAACTCTAATTCCTTTTGGTTGATTTTATTTTCTTTTGCTAAAGCATTAGGTTCGTTTTGAGAATCTTTAACAAAAATCATGTACACGGAAATAGAGCTCTTTATTGACTTGTTGAAAGCTGGTGTATGTACAATGGGAATAGTGTTACCCATTTCCTTAGCATCTATATACATGTCTTTTTCCCTGAACTTAAAGGAGATTCTCCTTTCAGGAAATTTAACATCGGCAGCCAGGTGGTCAAACCATGGTGCCCCTAGGATTACATCCTCATGCTTGAGAGGGGAGATAAAGAAGTCCTCTTTGTCCACATAGCCTTGGATATGAAGCCTCAATTTCCCGATTAAGGGAGTGACTGAAGCTTCTTGCCCCTTGAAGGCACTTTCTGTGGGTAGGACATCTCCCATCTCGTAGGATTGTATGCCTAGCTTGGTGGCCAACTCTATAGATATAAAATTGTGAGTAGAACCAAGGTCAAAGAGAATAAAAGCATCATGTTCTCTTACCTTTCTACAAGCATGGCATAGAGGAGATCCTTTGTGATGATTTTGGTGAGTCTCCTCCTCTTGGATTTCAACCAAGGAAGCTCTAGGAGGATCTTGACAGTTGTTCTTTTGGGGACAAGCACAGTACGCATGCCCTTGTTCGCCGCACTTGAAACAGGAGAGAGTTTGTTCTTACCTTTGTAAACTCCCTTCTCTTTAGCTTTTTTGGAGTTGCCCTTAGGAGACTTTTGGACATTGTCCTTCCCCTTAGTCTCATTGGAACCCTTGTTTTCCGGGGGCTTATTATTTCTTTTAGCCCCCATTTGGAAATTGATTCGTGAGCCCACCATAGTATGGTGTATTACTGTCGATATGGAACGTGGCCTTTGGGAGTTGACATACTCCACCATTTCTTCGGTTAAGCCCGCACAAAATTGTTGCTTTTGTTCTCCAAAATCCAGCTTTTTAAAGACAGTGGCTTTGAGTTGTAGGTCCCAAAACTTGTCTACATATTTGTGGATGGATTCATTGGGAGAGAGCTTTAAGCTTCGCCATTCGGTGAGTACTTTGTCTTTGGCATCGGTGGCCAAAAACTGCTTGATAATGGAAGCTCTTAAATCTTTCCATGTTCGTGGAGCTTCACCGTTGGCTCGTAGGCTAGACCACCATTGCCCTGCGGACTTTTGAAAGTGCATAGCTCCATGGCGTAGCTTAGAGGACTCCGTGAAGCCCTCATCTCCAAACGCCGCATCGAATTGCTGGATAAAGGCCAAGACTTTGTCTGTAGCACCAAAGGTACCATCATAGGTAAGGAAAGAGATGCTCTTCCCTCCCTCTTTGAATTTCTTCAGCTTGGATGACCTCTTCCATGCGGCATAGGATTTCCTATGGCCTCTTCTTTTTGATGGTTCAAAGGTTGCACCATCACTTTCTTCAGAAGGTGAAGAATTTGAAGAAGGTGGAGAGGAGGGTGACCTCTTTCTCGCCTATTTCTTGTCTTGCTCTTCGTTGTCTTCACCATCACTTTCATAAGAGGAAGAGGATGAAGAAGATGGAGAAGAGGGTGTCCTCTTTCTCACCTTTTTCTTCTCTTGCTTTTTATCATCCCTCTTTGAATTACGGCGTGGAGAAGAGTTGGTGGTGATGGAGAGCGTGTAGCCCGCCATCTTCGTGGAGCCATCTCCGCCGAGGTGGCGGGAGACTCACTTGTTTCTCGTTCCTTCGATGGAGGCTCTTGAGTTCTCCTTTGGGAAGGAGATGCATCATCAAGAAGTAAATTCTTGAGCCCTTCGTAGGGATTCTCTTCTTCTTCCCGAATCGGAGAGAGACCTCTTTTGGGAGTCTCACAAGGAGGCTTCCTAGGTGTTCTCTCGTCATGGTGATGAGCTTGGAGAATCCCATGAGCACGGAGCTGTCGTTGCACTTCACTTTGGAGAGATGGAGTGCCCATGGCTTGTTGAAGCCTAGAAACAAGATAGTTAACAAGCGTTGAAGCATAATTAGTAGCTTGCTCATGAGAAAAATCAAAGTTATCAACATTAATTTCACTCTCTTTACTATTGTCAGCCATTCTAACAACTTTTAGGTATACTTTGGCACTTCAAGCCCTAGTTGCTACTCCTCTTTACCCCTTTAGAAAAAGCACTCAAGCTACTGTACCCGTGGCTTGAATACCATTAATTGCAAGGAATAGAAGAGAGGGTCTTTCGACACCAAAACAGCACTGGCTCCTTTCAAGCTTCTAATAGCTCAATAGTGGTTAAGCCATAGGCAAAGCCATAGGCAAGCCCCGTAGGACTCCACTATTAAGACCATAGCTCTTGACGGTGATGCCCTGTTAACTGCACAAAGGCAGGCGCACTGCAAGGCTGAAAAACCCCTATTCTACTTACTCACAGGCAATTAATAATACCAACCATTTATAGCTAGCTTGAGGACCTCCCTTCTTGAGCAAGAAAAGAGAAACCTTGTGCTCTGATACCAATAACATTTAATGGTCTAAAAACTTATGTGTAGCGGAAATTAGCATGAACATAGTGGGCATTTCATTAGAATAGATTTCTAATGAGAATTACAAGAGTGCTTGGGTGGAGAGAGCAACAAAAAGCATAACACCTAGTTAGACAACATCAACAATACTTTCAAAAGAGAGAGAAATTAAGCTATTGACAACAGTTGAGGACCGGATTTGCATGGAGCCGGTCCCCCCTCCACGGTCCCCCCTCCAAAAGGCTTTGTATTATGGTTTCTCCCATCAAGAGAGACATTGTACAATACAATTCTTTGTGTTCCTTCAAGACTAGTTAGTGCAATGAAGATGAAATCTTCATTCACTAAGCAAAACACTTAGTAAACACAACTTTAATTATCCTTGTTCTCAGACCCAAGACCTCACACACCTTCGAAGATGGTGAGAGCTAGCAGGGTATGAGAGTAGATTGAGAGGAAGAAGGAGTATCTTACGAGAAAGATGTACATCTCCTCACATAATCACTCATATTAGCATAGCTTTAGCTTAGTAATTAGCTTGGTAGAGGAGATGAGCATGCATTGAAGCTTGTCTCTTGGTTGGATTTGCATCCACAAGCCAAGAGTGTGTCGATGTAGGCTTCTATCTCACAAGCTTGGAGTAGGTGATGAGATCTTGGGAAGAGATAGTTTTCTCTTTCTTCACACATAAGATTGTGTGAGAGTGTGTGTGATAATGCCTTTCAAAACTCAGCCCCCTCTCTCTCTTGGGCGAGCCCTCTTGCTATTTGCTCTTGCAAGATCCCCATTGGACCTCCCCAAGTCAAGCCAATGGCTATTAAGCAGCATAAGTGATAGCCTTCTGACATGTGTCCCCCTTTCCCCTTTTGTGAGAGATTTAGGTAATTTAATAATTAAACTAAACTCTCATTGGACCTCTTTGCCTCCTGGCCAATAGGAATCAGTCAAGCCATTGGGTTCCTGAATGCTCATTGGACCCCTTGGGAGATTGTCCAATAGTCTTCTAGGAGACTTAATTCTCATTGGTTCTTTTATTAAGTGTTTTTAAATTAATTAAACTAGATTTACTCTAGCCTAATTCTCATTGGTCCACCTCCAAGGCCATCCAATAGGAATTGGGCACACCTTGTGGGCATCTGGGCTAGGGAGCTGACATGTGTCCCTAAGTCGCTTTGTGTAAAGGGAGCCTGTGTGTGTGTGTGACTTTCTCTCTCATCCCCTAGAAGAAGGGCTCGCCCCCTCCTATGTGGGGATATGCAAAGACTTTTTAGTTACACACAAAGCATCCAATTTCCCCTAGGGTTGACCTTTGGACACAACCTTTGAATTTTGGAACCTTAGCATTTTGGAAGTCTTAATGAGCTGAACCTTAGGGTCTTTTTAGCCCATTTTTGCACATGGCTCTTTTGCAGATGGCCCCCCTTTTGGATCCCTATTTTCCCTCCTTTGGATCCCTACTGTGGCCGGTCTGCTAGCTTAACCAATATTCTAGCTTTTTCTCCCCTGGCACTTCCCCACATTAAATGATCAGTTTAATATGAGAAAATCATTTAGGAGAATTAGTTATTGATTATTAGGACATTGTGCATGCCCACAGAGCAGGAATTGTTGTTCTTCAGGTACCTCTTTGTTCCCAAGGATGCAAAATAGCTCTTAGCTTGGATTGTGGGTTAGGAAAATATTTACATCTAGAGTTCAGCATTTGGGGGATTTGTGACTACTTCAGCGAATGGGTTGGACAACAATTATGTTATGTAGACACATTCAAATTGGTAGGTGGAAGACCAGTCTTTTTCAAGAATCTGCAAATTTTTCTTATGTTGGTACCGCGATACGATATAAGAAATGTGCTATTGATCGACAATAGTCTTTATAAATTCCATTATAATTTTCTTGGTTCCTAATCATAGTACCTGGACTAAAGGATCGCAGTATTGAATTCTTCTCCAGGGATTTGCAAGAGGTTCTTGCCAAGTGGCATGATGCTACAGATCGTTCAACCGAAGCTTTGACCTTCAATGTGAAGCCTACATCGGAGGACAACTATGTTAAAGTTTCACTCAAGCAATGTGGAAAGACGACCAGTTATGGAGAATACTTGACAGGGCCACATTTGATGCCAATGAAATTTTAGCCCTAGTATCTCATCCTTAAAAATCTCATGTAATTTTAGGAAGCCAAGCTTTGTAGAAAACCCTTGTAGTTTTGTCATTACAACTTAACGCTCTCTACTAACCCATGTATATGCTTACTTCCCATGAGGGATGGTTTTTTGGATAACATTTTGAATGCCTCTGTACTGAGTGATTAACATGTAACTTATCGACAACACGAAAGTATAGTTATTCCATTATGTCAGTTTAACATGCTTTGGACTCTTATTTTTGTCCTTTGGACTCAATTTATGTTGTGGGTAGTGTGTGTGTTTGGATGCGGTTGTGGATGGTGCCAGACATGTAAGTTAAGTGTTTTTTAGGCCATGTTGTGTAGTCGCTAGAGGCCTCTTGTCATTACAATCATGTGTTTTAGCATCTAGCACTAGAAAGTTACAATACAGGTACCAACCAAGGTACTTGGTGTACCTGATGTGCAGGCAGGTATTTTAAAAGGGAACTTTCAAAACACCCACAATGGTAGTTTAGATCACCTTATCTGCAGATAGATACATGTGAATAATGTTGGGAGACTAACAACAATGGTACTTAAAGTAACTAATTCAGAGATATGTTCCATGTATTTTACTTTAAGTACCTAATCTACACACTTCTACATTGTAGAACATGCACTAAAAACCTGTCATTTTTGTACTTTGAGACTACCTGGATACCCCCTTTAAGTACCTGAACAAGCAGTCAGATGCTTGAAACTTGAACTTTAGTAAGTTTTAAATTAGTTTGAAGTACACATTACAATAAATGGGAGATAGACAGTTTGTTGTCAGCACTCTGATATCATGTGAGAAGTGGTGGTGGGGGAGAGAAACACACCACACATGGACTGTAGAAAGAGAAAAAAGAACCACGAGGCTACATTTGTGATTAGGTGTTTTCGGAGGGCTCAAGTACGACAAACAAAAATTGCAGCAAAACAATTGTTTATTAGGCTCAAAGATACAAAGACCTACAAAATTGTTGGCATGATGATGTACACATTTTTGTAAACCTCTGGAGATAATATGAACTTATGTGGCTCTCCATGCAAGGGTTCCAAAGGTATCTTGATGGATCGAACCAAGTGCCATGCCAATAACACTTTTGGTTGGTCAGGAGGTATGTAATAAACATCCTTGGTACCATCGGCTAGGTCATGGTAGTAGCCCTCAACCAAATAGGAATTTGGAAAAATGCAGTTGTCGCAAGGATCTCTTAGAGCTCGTGTTGTTTTGTATTTCTCTTTTGAGCACCTCAAGAGGTTCTAGAAATCTTTGACCACACCTTTTCTAATTAAATCTATCAAATCGGCCCACTTTCCTTTCCTCGCATTGATCCGCACCTGCTTTCTAAGTAAGGGACCACCCATTTCAAATGCATGTAACTCATGATGTATGAGTTCAAATCACCGGCTATCAAGCACCACTGAAAATACTCAATGAAGCCACCTTTTAGAAGTTTGACCAACCTGAAACTCTTGCAAATGACTAAGCAGAACCAAGCTTTTATACATAAATTTTACAAGATCACTCTGAAAACTCAAAGAATTATGTACATCTATGTACTCGAGGCTAGTGAGCAAGCTTTTTAGCATGGATTAGTGACTTTATCTTCATCCAAAAAATGCATGACATAGCTTGCCAACCCCCCTAGCCTACTTGATCATTCATGACAAGCAGAAGTGTCTAGGGTGACAATTTTCATCAAACATGCCAGATACTTCTTCAATCTATAACCATTAACACGATATTTATGTTGTGCACCATTTAAGTCTGCCAACTGATATGTGCCATTTTCAAGTTTGTTTACAACAGTAAAAGACCTTCCCATTTTATTTGAAATTTCTTCTAAAAGGTATTGTCCAATTTACTATTGTATCGCAACACAAAATCACCCTTCTCAATTTTTTTATCCTCCACGCACTCATTGGCTTTTAGTTGATCCTTCCTTGACATTTCCTCATAATAACTCAAAGCTAAAACTCTATCCAATTGCAAGCATTGTAAATCCAATAACCTTTTCTGCCATGCATTTGTTTGCTCTTGATCTTCCAATGACAGCAACTTGAGAGCAGGAATTTTCACTTGAATTGGCAATAAAGCTTCCTTGCCGTAAACCAAGTGGTAAGGGGAAAATCTTGTGCTTGTTTTGATAGCAGTTCTATAGGCCCATAACGCACAAGGCAACTTTGAATCCCCAGTCTTCCCATGTGTATGAGTCATCTTTCTTAAGATCTTTACCAACTTTCCATTGAACCTCTCATTGAGACCATTGCATTGTGGATAATAAGGAGATTGTACCTATGCTGTATATTGAGCTTCCCGCATAAGAAATCAAACAGTTCTCCTCTAAATACTGGTCCTCTATCATAGTTCTATGGGTACACCAAATTATATGCTCATAAAAAAAAATTCCCATCTCCTTACTAGTAATCTGTTTGACAGCTTTGGCTTCTGCCCATCGTGACAAATAATCCATTGCTGTCAAAATAAAAGCATTTCTTTTGCTCCTCATAGGTAAGGGTCCAATATCATCAAGACCCCATTTTTCAAACACATCAGAAGCTAAAATTGTCTTCCACAATTCACGCTTCAAAATTCTCTTTCCCGTCCAACATGACTTGCACCAATGATTAACATCCCGTTGAATACTTGGCCATATATAACCTTCTTGCAGGACCTTATGCAACATGATCTTCATAGAAAAATGGCCTCCACAAGATCCCTCATGATTTTCTTCTAGGATTTTGTAAATTTCCTCTTTCCAAGGCACACGATGCAAAACCAAGTCACCTCCTTTCATGTATAGCACATCATCAAGCATTTTGTATTTCCTGGCTTTCCTTATGAACACATACTTTTTAGAAGATGGTAAACCTTCAGGTAGAACACTTGTCAATAGAAAATTCAATTCCTTTAATAAGATTTCCCTCCCATGGTATAAAGGAGCATCTGTCTTTACCACAACCACATAGGTGATCATCTCTTGGGCAACATCATGAGCTTCTTCATTTAGAGACCTCTCAATATGCTGCAGACTCCATGCTTCAAGATTTTTGAGCAACACTTTCACTTTGGAGCATAAATTCTTCAGTTTAGGGTTCTTATTCTTCCATACTCCCAACACTTGCTTCACAACCAACAAAGCATCTCCTTTAATTTGCAAGCGTCTAATTCCCAGTAAGAAAATATGCAAAGCACCTTCAAGAGCCATGTATTCTGCTTCATTGTTACTTTTTGCATCAAGTTTCAACCCTTTCTTTCTCATAAGCTTCCCTTGTGTATCATAAATGACAATGCCTCCTGAAGCAGTATCATGACTTCTTCGATAAGAACCATCAAAGTATAACAATGAAGCATTAGAGATGGCAGGAGTCTCAAATTTCTTTTTCGAACCACCTCTTCTTTGACCAAAACCGGAGTATCCTTATAAGTGAGAAGATTTGCTAGGGTATCTCGAGTACTTTCCTCCAGCAAAAAGGTGAATTGAAACTCTTGAAGCTCAATAACCCACTTCATCACTGTTTTTGATATATTTGAATTATTGAACAGTTGGGGAATCAATGAATAACTGGTGAGAAAGGTGAATAACTTTTGCAGCAAGTAGTGTCTGAATCCCCTGCAAGCATAAACCATACTGGTCATCACCAATTCAATTTCAAAAACATGTCTTTCATAAGGAGTCTTCACTCTGCTATCATAATGAACAGGCTTCATATACTGAGATTCCTTCCCCCTTTGCAATAGCATAGCTCCAATAGCATCATCTCCCACTGATGGGTTTACATAAAACTCCTTTTCCGAATCAGGAGCTTGCATAATAGGTAACGTACTCAAAACCTCTTTAACTTTGTCAAAAACATCATCACAATCATGAGACCATTCCAAGGGATCATTCTTAGCTGTTTGTTGCAATGGATACAATAGTTGTGATGCCAAAGATATGAAACGAGACAGATATTTAACTTTCTGTATAAAAGTGGCCAAGTGTTTGATGGTATCTTTTGGAGATGACAGAACAGCAAGGCCTCCACTTTCTCTGGATCATCTTCAATCCCATTTTTCAAAATTACATGCCCCAGAAGCTTCACCTGTGGCTGTGCCGAATGACATTTTTAGGATTGAGTTGAACCCCGCATTGATCATACCTAGCAAAAGTCATTTCAAGCTTTTGAACATGCTCTTTCCTTGAACTGTGTACGCAAAAATCATCTATGAACCCTTTGACAAACTTTCCAAGGAACGGGGTAAGGACCCAATCCATTTTCCTTTCAAAAGCTCCAAGCCCATTTGTCAACCCAAAAGGAAGGCAGCAAAAGCAGAAACAACCCCATGGTGTGATAAAAGTAGTCTTTTTTCGGTCTTCAGGAGCAAGGATAAGCTGAAAATATCCTGAATAACCATCACGAACACTGGATCTTTCAAAACCAGCCACTGCATCTAAAAGTTGATCAATGAAAGGCAAAGGGTAAGGATCTTTCTTGGTCACTGCATTCAATGGCTTGTAATCAACACAAACTCTCCAACGCCCATCTTTCTTTGGAGTGGCCACTATAGGGATCACCGATTCAGTATTATCAACTGGCACAATGAACCCTGCATCCAATAGCTTATCCACTTCTTCTTTTAAATCATTCATCTGTTCCTTACCCATCCTTCTTAATTTCTGATGTATTGGCTTGTCCCCTTTAACTAGCTGAATCTTCATAGGATCCCCAACAAAACCCCTTATTTCTTGGCACAAAGTGAAGAAGAGTTTGGAAACCTGTCCAACATTTCTAAGTACTCCCTGCTTTCTCCTTGTGTCAAATCAGTACTCAACATATTTTGAATTAACTCTTTCTTCACTGGCCATTCCTATTTTGGTTGCATCAACTCTTCCAGTTGCTCTAAACATCTTGAAGCATTTATATTCCCTGATAATTGCAGCACTTCACTAGCTTCTCTCTGTTCCTCGTCCAAGAACAAAAATGACACTTCACCCTCATCACTGGAACTCAAAGGAGTGCTATTTTTGAGTCTTCAGAATTATCATCGCTGGTAGTTTCGGATTCATGATTCTCACTCACATCTTCAAGTGCCATAGGTTGTTTGTAGTCATATCAAACACTCTCTATTCACCCTTCTTGCCATGCACACTGATTGTGCCCTTGCCCGAATCTTGCACGGCACCAATAGCTCTCAACCAAGGTCATCCCAAAATGAGAGGAAAGGCTCCCAGACCAGCTCGCATAACATGAAATTTTACCATAACCTTCACGTTAAAGACCGACTTCCAAATTGTTGATCATTCCCAAACATTTCACTTTGGCATGGTTTGCTAGTTGAATCTGAAACCTAGAGCTTTCGCATGTAATGAGACCCAGTCTCTTGACACGTGACTATGTGATCACACAAACTTGAGCACCTCCATCAATGTAGGCTTCTCCCATGCCCACACCTTTGTGCCAATCATTCACCATAGGAGAGATGTTGGGTAACTCTCCCACAAACAACACTCTGACTTGTCCATGCTTCGGATCTGTTTTTGGATTCACTAGTGACTTCCACATGTGCCATGCATCATGTTTTAATTGCTCATGTGTCCGAGCCTTTTTGACAATTGCACCGGCCCCACCATGCTCTCCTTTGCCATGGTCAAATGCAAAGAAACTCATAGCACCTCAACTTGGCAGGAAAGATATGCAAGTCAGTCCAAAAGACATGGAAGATTGGGACCTTCAAGAACAATCTCTTCATAGGTGAGAATTTGTTTGAGAGCCAGCCACTACTAATTAGTACACAAATTGGCAGGTTTTGTTACCTCAAACACATTTGGAAGGCCAGGAACTACTGCCTATTCAAGAATGTCCTTGAAACATCTAGATTCACAGAGATTATTCAAGAAAGCAAGGAAGTGATTATAGCCAATGGGAAATGGAGAGACTTTGAAGAGTGGAATAAGGTCTTGACTACCCTCGTATCTGAACCATAGGGTCAATGTTTGCTCCATGTCCAACCAAGTGTTCTACCTTTGCCGTGGGGTGGCCCCCCTATAAGCCAATGTAAGGATGGTTTCTCGAAGATGTGATAGCTAGACAAAGCACGACTAGTAATTGTAATTCTTTTGGGTTGTTAATATAATCCACTCACGATTGTGAGTTTTGCAAAAGAAAAGGAAAATTGTCTAGATTGTAAGTTTAATGAAGACAAACATTATTCACAAGTAGCAACAAATTCCATCTTAGCACACAAAATTCATATTCATGTAGAGTCCACAAGATCGATGGCATAGATCAATGAAATACGTATGTTTAAGTGGCAATCCAGTATTGATTCAATATGGACATTAACATTGAGCCAAGAGAGAAATACTTAGGGTTAATCAAGAAAGTAACAGGTGGCAAGTTGTCATTAGTTTCATGAAACTTGAACAAAAAATTAGCTATGACCTATTGTCACAGTAGCTTAAACATGAAGTGAAGAAAGTAGCGGCCATCACAATAGCTTGAAGTGCATGTTTATTTACAATGGCTAAGTTTTGGGGTGCTCATCCTCGTGTAGGTGCAGGTGATCGGTACAATCGATCACAATTTTTGTGGGGGCAGCACCTCGTTGAAGCTTATGTAGAGTTGGTTGACCTTTGACAGCATGTGTGTATGTGTGTGTACAGGCGTAGCAGTAGAGCTGTGGATTAGGAGCACCCTAGTGCTAGGTTCAAAGCCTATGTACTCCACATTGACCACAAATGTTTGTCAACCAGTCACTCCCCGACTTGCCTGACTGGAAACTGGCTGGGAGCTGCCTACCATCATGGCAAGCAGCTCGATATGTAACCAAATCCATGTTTAACTTCTTCTATCCATGGATTTGGAGACATCTAATCTAGAGAAGGAAAGAAATCAGGTGATCAAATTACCAAATATTGCACACATTGTCAATGATATATATTACTCCAAATAACTTCCTACAAGCTTCTACGATTGTCTCAAGGATGAATGCAAAGACATGTGTCTCATTTTATTAGTTTTGTGTGTAATGATCACTCTAGGTTTCCAAATCAATGTGGACCATAAGGATTGGTAGGATGTTGTCAGTGCCACAATTTTTGTAATTGTTGTTTCTCTGATTAGTGCAACTATGAAATATGCACAAAAACATTATCATTTTGCTTTTAATAAAAGAACCATGAATGTTTTTGTTGATATTTTAATAAGAGGAAGAAGAAAACAACTACAGATTTCCAAAGTGGCGGTGGTTGGGGACATTGTCTTTCTTGAGAGAGGATTACATCAAGTGATTGCAGATGGATTGCTTCTTGAAGGGCAATCTTTATACGTTGACTAATCAGCTCTGATGGGGGAAGGAGCGTTTATACATGTAAGCCCTAACTGTCACACTCATATGTAACTAATGGGCATGGTTTGATGGTGTGGAGTGGCGTAGGGATGTCTACTAAGTGGGGCTAGCTAAAGGTAGTGAGTGCTCAAACTACTAGTACTGGAGAAGAGACCCCTCTCTGGCTAAGCATCAAAGTCAGCATTGGTGTCAAGAAATCGGGGCTTTGTGTTGTTGTATCTGTGCTTTTGACATCATTGGTCTTTGCCTTTGTGGCTCCTGTGACAACAGCTACTATAGACCATCCCCTCATTAATGGCAAGCCAATAGTAGGACCGGGTAGCAGGCCAAGGGCCAGGGACTGAATGGCTCAATGAGTCTAGGAGCCAAGGGCCAGGCATAAGTTAAGGGGTCCTACTTGTAAGGGCCAAGGGCTATAAGTAGGGAGTTTGGGAGGATAACCATATGCCAGTCCATCCTTTGGCCTTTCACTAGTATAAAAGCTCAAGGAGGAGGAGCCATGGAGGAGGGGGAGTGAAAGGGTGGTGGTAATGCGTGTGCTAGTCTCCACCCAATCGTGCTATCTTATAGCCTCCCCCTAGCGTACACACTGTTCGGCCATGCCGGTGGCCTTGCCATAGGACCCATGTCCTTACATTACCCCCCCCCTTGGAGAATAATTTTCGTCCTCAAAAACAAATGTAGGAAAATTCTTCTTAAGTGTGGAGACATTCTCCCATGTAGAACCTTCTTCAGGTCTATCTAGCCATTTTACCAACACCTGTCATCTAACATGATGTCTGGTGCGAAGCTCATGAGAATCCAAAATTTTGTTGGGCTCATGAGGAATGATTGGTGGTTCGATAAGGTCAACTGAGACACCTGTGTCAATACGTTATCATTCTGTCCTAGCTATTTTTGTAAACCGCTAACATGAAAAACAGGATGAACTCGTGAGTGCTCTGGGAGAGCTGACTTATAGGCCACTTTACCTATACACTTGAGAATGGTAAACGGTCCACAATAGCATGGTGAAAGTTTAGCAACTTTTCCCGTCTTTAAACTTTTTGAATGCTACGGAATTTTGAGGAAAACCTTGTCTCCTTCTTCGAAAGTAGCAAGACAACGACGCTCATCTGCGTACTTCTTATATTGTCAAAATGGTCTTGGAGAAAATCCTTCACTTGTTGTATCTTCTCCTTAGCCAACCCCACCGTAACGGGTGATCTAGGTTGAAATCCATACAAAAGCATAAATGGACTAAACCCTGTAGTCACATGCTTTGAACTATCATAAGCAAATTCCATTATAGGTAAGTAGTCTTTCCAATTGGTTTGCTTCTTGCTAATGTACGCTCGTAGCATATCCTCTAGCACTTGATTAACTCTTTCTGTTTGACCATCCGTTTCTGGATGATCAGCCATACTTAGATTAAGTTTAGTTTCCAACTTTTGGAACACAGCTCTCCAGAAGTGATTATCAAACTTTTGATCTCTTTCACTAATGATACTAGCTGGAAGACTGTAGAGTTTATATGTATGCTCTACAAATAGCCGTGCTAATTACGATGTCTTAACCGTAGTCGTAGTTGGAATGAATCGACCCATCTTTGTGAGATGGTCTATAATTACCCAAATGGCATCATGGCCACGATTTCTAGTAGGTAGTCCTACTACAAAATCCATAGAGATACTCTCCCACTTACCTTGTGGAATCTCTAAAGGATGTAAAAGGCCACCTACCTTGAGGCACTTTGCCTTATTAACTTGGCATTGTTGGCAGTTTAGTACGTACTCTTGAACATCATGATGTAAGCCTGGCCAATAAAATTTCCATCGAACTAAGGCATACGTCAAGTTATGAATACCGGGATGACCAACACTTGGACTATCATGACACTCAAATAAGATTTGGCGCCTAGTGTCTGAGTCCTTTGGCACACATAATCTACCTTTGTGGATTAAGTAGCTATCATCGATGGGAAAATTCTTCCATTGCTTAAGCTCTTCCTGAGTAGGTATGGAGCTCTGTGTGTTGAAGTTTCTATCTGCACGTGCAGAGACATGTTGACCTGGCTGTTTAGACACATGTGAGTGTGAGGGATCCCTTTTTAAAACTGCACTCCACACTTCATCATATGATTGATCTTGTGCACACTTGCCACATAATGACTCTAGAAATCTACTCTTTAGTTTTGTGAAAGCAAGTGATTAATTTGAGGCATCCGACTTAGTGCATCCGCTACTACATTATATCGCCCCTTGCGATATCGTAGCTTACAATCATAAGCTTGAAGGATTTCTTCCCATCCAGCTTTACAGCCCTTCAAGTATGTTTGAGTAGTAAACCATTTAAAACTCTCATGGTCAAAAACTACTTCAAACCCGACACCATATAAATAGTGTCGCCACTTTCGTAAAGCGTGAATTATGGCATAGAGCTCTCTCTCAGAAACATAATAATTCTGTTGAGCTCTATCTAAATTTTTACTTTCAAAGGCTATAGGTCTTCCCTCTTGGAGAAGTACCGCACCAATTGCTTTATCACTAGCATCAGTCTCTACCACAATCGGCTTAAGTGGTCAACGATTGCTAGGATGGGAGCAGTGGCTATAGCTACCTTGAGCTGTTCAAAATTGCATTTTTGGGCTTCTTCCCAAAAGAAGTTCTTACCTTTTTCTTTAAGTTGATCCGTCATAGGAACAGTGATTTTGGCATAGTCACGGATATACTATCGATAAAATTCAACCATGCCTTAAAATAATTGAAGCTCCTCAACCGTGCTGGGATGTGGCCATCGAAGAATGGCAGTGACCTTGTCAGTGTCCATCTTGATGCCAGAATAAGAGATCACATGACCGAGGTAATGTATCTCTGTTTTAAAGAAATCGTACTTGCTTTGCTTAGCATACAGCACGTGAGCTCGTAGCTGTTCAAACACTGATCATAAGTGTTCTATGTGTTCATCTTTAGTCTTACTATAAATGAGAATGTCATCAAGGAAACCACAACAAATTTTCCAAGATAGGGACGTAAGACACTATCCATGAGTGTCATAAATGTAGTTGGAGCATTGGTTAGACCAAAAGGCTTAACCAAAAATTCAAAATGCCCGAACCGTATTCTAAAGGTAGTTTTAGAGATATCTTGCAGTAGGATACGCATCTAGTGGTATCCTGAAGGAAGATCTATCTTTGTATAGTATCTTGCCCCGTGGAGTTGATCAAACAATTCATCCACTCAAGGAAGAGGATATTTGTTGTTGATGGTTATCGCATTTAATCCGCGATAATCTACGCACATGCGCATAGTACCATCTTTCTTTTTTACCAATAGAATTGGTGATGGCCAAGGCAAAGTGCTAGGTCTAATGAAACCACGAGCAAGGTAGTCAGCCAACTAACTCTCAACCTCCTTGGCTTCTTTAGCACTCATACGATAAGGTGGTTTACTCATTGGTTTAGTGCTTGGCAAGACATCTATGCCATGTTGCACATCACGTGTAGGGGGTAAACTTGGTGGTAAATCACTTGAGAACACATCACTATACTCCATGAGTAAGTGAGTTATCTTTTGCCATGCAAAAGGAGAAAGTAAACTAGAGTTATGCTGGGATGGAGAATCTTGTAATTGCTATAATGTTTGTTTTACAACAACTGCATGTTGTTCTATAGAATTAAAATTGAGAGCAATTTTATCGTCAGATTTGTTAACACTTTGTTTATCAATAGAATTCATTTTACTTTGCATACCATTACTATAATTCACTGCACTTTGCTCTGGAGAATTCACAAGACTTGGAGACAAGCAGTAACACAAAAAGACTTCATCTATTAAATCTGCTTTCTGCACAATAGAAAGCTCTGCTGTACATATAAGAGGTGCAGATGGTATGTTTTTCTCATGAAGAAAAAGCACATGTTTACCATTGGCCATAAAGGATAAGGAGTTGTGTTCATAACTAGTGTGCAATGTGTTTCCTAAACCATGCAGCCACTCTTGTCCTAAAACTACATCAGCACGGCCCATGTTCATAACTTGGAAGTCAAGGGTCATCGTATAATCTTGAACAATAAGCTCAACCCCGTGAACATCTGCTCCACCAGATGTATGAGTCCCATACTTCTTTATCATTCCCATACATCTGCTCCACCACATACGTGTGAGAGCAGGGAGTCTGTGTAAGCTTCAATTTCTTGACTAGCTTATAGTTCAAGAAGTTATGAGTTGCACCATCATCCACTAAAATACGAATACGTTGTCCCGTAATAGTGCCATGCATGCGAATCAAATCATGGGGGCCAAAGGTGGACTAACACATTGAATCAGGCACATAACACGTGTGCTTTTCTTCCATATGAAGAACCTCTACAACATAATATTTAGGAGATGAATCTAATGTGAGGCATTGCACTGTGTGCATGGCCTTTTCTTTGCCTTGCAAAAGAGGACAATCTTTCTTGTTATGTTGGTTCGAAAGACATCTAAAACACAAATTGTGTTTCTTTGAACGCTCAAAATCAACAGTGTTGAGAGACCCACGTGGAGTATCTCGTGATTGCTTAGGCTTTTTAGCCTCTTGTGGGCATAGAGAGGTAGATTGTCTCTTATTCCTCTTGGAACGTATGGGAGATCTACCTCGCCATGGGCTCTTAGCCACATTGCTCTTAGCAAAAGTATTCTTAGAGTAGGGAACGTTTCCTTTCCTCTCCTGGTCATCATCATACCTTTTCACATGACTGATGGCTTCTTCCAAAGTTTTTGGATGGTGGGTCTTGACATGAAGACGATAGTCTTTGTCAAGACCTCTATTAAAACCCCGTATCTTTTGGAATTCATCTAGACCTTCTATTCTAATATGATTTCCCGATACTTTGAAAGGTACTGTGTGAGAGAGAGGCCAAACATGCGACATGCATCACATGCTAAGTAATTCTTATCCTCTTCATTGGAGTCCAAAAACTCTTTGGAGAAAGAAGCTTGAAACGCAGCCCAAGACAGAGGACGAGCATCTATTGGAAACCACTTACAGGCCTTGCCTTTAAGAGATAGACTTGTTTCCACAGCCGTCTTTATATCCGGGGTGTGTCTCAATCTATGAATATCACTCCATTTGTGTAAGAACGTATTGACCGCATCCTTGTTGTGATCACGCTCTCCTTGTGAAACTCAAGTTTGGTGATATTCTTAAGTAATGCATTGCTACCTTCTGCATCTTCTGCAGCACTTGTCTCTTGGACTCTTTGAGTCGTCCGAGCTTGGTTCCCTTGAATCATGCCACTTGTGGCTCTTTGAGTTGTCTGTGAATTCATAAATTTCACAATAACTCCGTAAGATTGGTAACATTTGCATTGAGTGCAGAGAGATTGCTTTCAAGTACGCGTTGGCGATGTTCCAAAGTCTTGAAAGAAGCCATATCTACAAGCCCATGATCTCCTAGATCATCATCATGCATATTAGTGTCAGCACCACCCACGGTGCTCTGATTTTGATCTACGTGCTCAAAATCAAACGTGTGTGTAGGTGGGATATCCTCACTGGCCATGGTAAACACACACTTATGCAAAGAGAGAAAAAAAATGACAAATTTTACCTTGAGAAATTGAAGTTTTTGTGTTTTGTATGCTCCGCGATTTGTGTTGCATGTGAACCTTACCTTGCGAGAATTTGAGCGCTTCACTTTTCGTTCATTGTAAGAACACCTTTGATGATTCTTCACAAAAACCCGTCGTTTTTGTGAATATTTTTGTTCACTTTGAAGCTACCTCCTTGAGAAAAAAAGAATTTTTGGAGGAAAACTTGCCTTCGTCTAAGAAGTGAAAAGGAAGCGTGAAGCTACTTCCTTGAAGTTTGAAGCTTTCCCTTTCCTTCTAGTTTTCCTTTCAACACAGACCATCTTTCCTTGTTATACACAACAAGCGCCAATAGATTAATGATAAAGTGTTGGCCTCTTACCCTCATGGGGTGGGTTTAACACTCCTTCATGCAAGGGTTAAGCGGGCCTTGCTACCCACGCAGCCAACGGCGCCAACAGAAGCCTTCGGAGCCTCAGTGCCATCGAGTTACCGGTGGAGTTTGCCTTGGTCACCCGCCATAGAGGGCGTAGATGGGGTGATCGTGGTTGGCTGTCGTTGTCTATCCATGTGTTGCTTGCACAGAAAACTGTGTCCACGTGCTGCTAGCACAAAAAACTATGTCTACCTTCTTTTTGCTGCACAGTGGAGCCGTCGCTGTCTGCGAAACGTGGGAGTGAAGCAGAGCGTTGCACGCACATGCAAGCCGCTTTTAGCCTCCTCCCAAAAATAGCTCGGATACCAGTGAAAGGGTGGTGGTAATGCGTGTGCTAGTCTCCACCCAACCGTGCTATCTTATAGCCTCCCCCTAGCGTACACACTATCCGGTTGTGCCAGTGGCCTTGCCCATAGGACCCATGTCCTTACAGGGAGGGTTGCATGAGGCGTGCATGGTCTCTCTCTCTCTCTCTCTCTCTCTCTCTCTCTCTCTCTCTCTCTCTCTCTCTCTCTCTCGGAGGCCTTGGGCCGTGAAGGAAGCCACACAAGAGGAGCAGTCAAGGAGCAGGCGACCACGTGAAGGGCTCTTGTGTCGAGGAGTCCTATGGTGGGATTGACAGAGATTAGGGGACGCGGGAGTGGTCTCTTGCATGGAGGTGGTGGGTTCGAGGCACCGTGTGCACGCACCCTTAGTCGAGGAACGGGGTGGCTTGCGACCTTCATCAAATGACAAGTTCTTTCCTTCTTTCTGTTCGCCCTACCCCATGGAGGTTTCTTTGACACACGGTCGTCCCCTGGTTCGTCGGCCTATACTGATCTCCATGGCGTGGGCCTCATTCTACGCAGATAGCGGCCGCCATATCTGTGATATGAGCAAAAATGTTCACACTTTTTTTTTTTCTTTGGACTCCCTAGGGTGCCCAAGGGGCCCATCCCACCGTGACAATGGCCTACCACATCCCGGCTTCGAGCAAGGCCTCCCAAAATGTCTTGGCTATGGGAAGGCTTCCTACTCAAAATTTTACCACTCCACGATTATGCAAAGATGGTGTAGGTCCTTAGGGCCGCATACACGAGACTTCCCAAGGGGAATGACCCTACTCTTGTCTTCAAAGTTGGCTTAAGCAAGGCTTGAGCTTCACCTGGAAAATCTCCACGATTGCCACAAGACAGGGTGGGATAATGATTATGACTATGTCAAAATTTCAAAGGATCTTGATAGGAGAAGCTTGGCATGCATGATCATGGAACCTGTCAGATGTTGATAACAAGGATATCAAGAATACAACGACATGTTTCCGCCGCTCGAAGAGGGCTTGTCAGCATCGGTAAGCAAGTTGACACGTTTTCTATTGAATTCATCGAATTTTGTAGATCCCTCTGCATTACAAGCATGCATTGGGCAATTGGAGGCCAACTACTTGTCGACCAAGCATGTTTGGCATTTTTCATGCATGGCATGTGATATCTTTAATGTCTATGAGCACAGTCACTCGCCCAATGACTTCTACCATCAAAAGTCTACACTTATGGATGTCAATTTTCCACTTCTGGCTTGGAATTTCTGCTAGGACATGGTTCCTAGGCAATGTTGGATCCCTAGGTTCAGGCAAGTCTTGTGGAATGGCTGTATAGGCAAAGCTTGTCGCATGTGATCTGACAAGTTTTCTAAAGTAATTGGCAATAAGACTACATGCAAAGCAACATTGCGCAACCTAGCAGGGTTACTTTTCCTTTCCTTATCTCGCGTATGACAACATTATGATAGAAATCACGGGAACAAGGCTCCATCTACAAATCCACAGGATAACAAACCAAGCCAAGCAAGTACAAGGTACATCTCTTGCAAGTATTTCTTTGTTTTTCAATATAGTGTACAATTTGACAAGGTCGATTATCTGTGAATGCTCGACAAGTTCGACTTTCTTTTGCTATGGCATCTGTCCGTGAGCAAACGTATCTGTAGCTATGAGCACTTGAAGCATCCAAAGTGGGGCTACTAAAATGTATCATGCAAAGCGGAGACTTCCTTGTTTGGAATATGTTATAAGCATACAAACTTGGGAGGGTACTTGACAAGTGTCTACAGGTTATCCATGATATGCCAAGATGACGTATATAGTGCATACGATAACTTTCTCTCATGCAACAAATATGGCTATGAGCTAGATTTAAGTGAGTTTTTATTTTGAAAACTCAAGGCAACCGGGTTAGACAATTCACAAGTTTTCTCGTTTCTCTACAATTTAACTTTTTAGTTGGCAAAGATTGCCTATTGCACAAAGCAAAAATATTTGACAACATTTATGAGAAGCAAGGCTTCGAACCTGTGCCAAGATTTTTTCGTTGACTTCAAATCAATGACATTGGCACACAGTTTTGGACATTCAGCAATGTGCAGATCTAAGCTCACAATTTACGTATGACAACGGCAACTTGTGATGTATCCATGCTCGATTGTGCAAGGAACTTCTGGTATCAGCTCAATTTGTTGGGACCGTCAGTGTCGCCAAGGACATAAACCTCTGCGTGCATGGCATGTCAGTGAGATTGACATAATTTCATTTCATTACTATTTACGCTTTCGCTATAACTCTAACTACTTTGTCGCAAACAAGGTAAGTGCCTGATCTCTTCAAAAAAATTTATGTTTCTTCATAGGCAAAGTGCCATACCCCAGTCACTCTAGTACATTCATGACCACATGTCCGCTAGGTGGGTCCAGATGTGAATTATCATACCTCTCTTTACAAGAGTGTTCTATAAGTATATTGTTGTACGCTTATAGGATAAGCTATGACACAGACATGATCTGCACTGGAGCATATGCAAGGGGCATACACCGCATTAGAATAAGGGGTTTTCCTCAACCCAACATTCTCTCTCTCTCTCTCTCTCTCTCTCTCTCCTTCCTTTCCACTTCTATGCGGGAAAGGTGTAACTAGGCATGATTTTACTAAAATCTTTCTATGTCAATACGGTGGCAGGAAGGGCTAAGAGACATATATTGCCACCTATTTTGGAATGGCTAAGATCCCTCTTTTTGTAATCTATTAGTGATTGCTTTCAAGATTGAACAACTCTACTCTATTCAGTTGAGTACCCATCGATTTTGATGGACAAGCAAGAGTCTTGCAAGTACTGCTTTTTTGGGTATTATTTTTGCACTCTATACCTTCAGTGTGAAAATCAAGTTGAGTTTTTGAAACACTTAAACTCATAAAGGCTTCTCTCTACTAAGGTGTATAGATGGAGCAAGCATTTCAGATAGCACGGTTGTTCACAAAAACCCAAGATTATGGATTTTTTGGTCTAGAGCAGATCCAGTGGTGAGTACAATTTGACCTTGAGTGGATCCTCTATTTTATCTATAGCACTAAGCATGTCTATACGAGTACAGTTTTGCGGTAAGACCCAGCTCGTGATTACTCAATCACTTATGAACGTGTTGATGGTCAATTCTTGGACCCATCACACTTGTACTTTCAAGAAAATAAGTCCATAAGTTGCAAAGCGGTAGTGGATAATTTCAACTTCCAAAGTTGAATTCAGATACTATTGGCTGCTAGTTGAGCAGTTTCCCTGCAAAAGTCTATCCACGTGGTTGGACAATGTGGATTTTAATTCAGGGGTTTGGATTGCAAATGCAACACCCAAGGTTACATGTGTAGTACTACTTGCACCTCACTAATTTTTAGTTAGCACTCCCAGGACTTTGCAGGTGGGAAATTTGGGGCAAGTGCCTTTTGCTACAGATAAAGGAACACTATGTTCAACCTCCAGGTACACATCTGATTTGGTTTCGTTTCTTTTTGTTTGCTTTTCATGCAGGCTGCATAAACTACATTTTTATCCTTTTTTGCTCTTAAGATAAATGACACGGTCATCCAAGAGCCAAGCAGTTTGGGTTGTAGTGTCCAAAATAAGTTTCTGCACTATGCGGTTATAGACCCACTTGTAGGGTTTATTTGGCACATGTTGTCACATGGGATACAACATGGTCTAGGAACTCAAGAAGTTTGGCTTAGCCAGTGTCGAGCAAGGCTAATGAGGGTCCCTCTCACTCCTGTCTCGTAGAGTGTTTGCATTACCTCCATGCACAAGTACTTACATGAGACATATTCCACATGTGGAGAATATGAGTCTCTGGGACTGAGAGTGGCGCCATCTATGTCAAGTATGTGTCACGACAAAGTCCCTAGGTGCTGCTCGAATCCGTTTTATAGACCGTTTTTAGCACGACATTTTGTGAACAATTTCAGTGGCCACAAATTGTCGGATATTCAGAATGACTTGTTAAGGTACAAGTGTTGCTAAACAACATTAATGGCTCGTTGCTTATGCATATAGCAAGGCTATGAGTTTTTAATGAAAAGGTTTCATTGTTTGTACCTAGTAGTGATTAATGTTTCACCTTCTATTATGGTTCAAACATTTCAATAAGGCTTGCAAATGATTGCAACAGAAAGTATTTAGTTTCTCTTCATACCTATTTGCACTCCTCTTTAATGTGTGCTAGGAGCATCACTTATGCCATAAGTATTGGCAAGTATGATTATGGATATGCATCTTTGGATTTGTTTTTGCTAAATGCATGCATGCTAGGTGTTATGGGTCCTAGTGTTTAGCAAAGACTGATTTGGAGTGGCATGCATATTCATCACATTAGTGCTATGAAGTATTTTCCACTATATGCGGCGGTATTTCTATGAGATTACTTTGGATCTACCAATCACCAATAGAGGTCATTAATCGGTTTTGGTTCTTGTGGATTTTTCAAGTAAAACAAGATGGTTATTCAGTACATTGTTGATTACTCAACAATGTTGTACAATATTGTGATCCCCGTTTACCAGTCATCTGGGAAGACTGTCTGTAAATTATGGGGAAAAACACCTCAGTATTGTAGTTATCCAAGGGGATAAGCAGATTACAAAGTGTGATCTTGTGATAAAGGATATGCAAAGTGCGAATGTTATCACCAAGCAATCCAATTAGTAAGCATTTATTTCTCTACTTGGAGTTTGCTTACCATAAGTTAAAGCATGTTTGCGACTAGGTTTAGTCTCTCCATGTATAAGTCGGGTTCTCAACCAGGAACACTAGTTATGGTGGGGTTGTTTACTGATGAATTTTGAGAACAACTCAAGGACTTAAACTTGGCTGATGAGTTATGTCAGCAAGTTACTTTTATGGAAAGTGACAAGAGGTACTCTTTCGGGTACACCTTTGTTGTGATAACTTGTTTACCATGCTCATGGGCATTCTAAATGGAGTCTACACACTATGATTAGATAGGAACCGATAACACAAGATGGTTGCAAATGAAGAACAATGTGAAAAATCAAGATGTTACTCTTTGTTTCACTGGACCTCCTCTGCACCGTATTCCGGTCCAACAAACATTTGGATCCTTGAAGGGTGATACTACGAAAAAACATTAGTGTTCTTGGGAAGATCTCACCACTTTTGTTTTTTAGGAAAAAAATGCTTCTCTAAGGGGGAGTAATGTCAGGCCAACGGTGGGACGGGCAGCACGCCAAGGGCCAGGGATTGAATGGCTCAGTGTGGCTAGGAGCCGAGGGGTAGGCATAAGTTAAGAGGTCCTAGTTGCAAGGGCCAAGGGCTATAAGTAGGGAGGTTGGGACCCAAGGTAGTCACTTATCAAAAGACCCCTATATCACGTGCGTTCAAGAGGTAATTAATAATACCCCAATATACATACTATACTTACATTGTGAGCCTATTTAAAAAACCCCCACCCCCCTCTGTATGTATACATTTTTATACATTTTGGTCTTTTAATAATCCTTTCTGGTTAACTCACGTGATATCATACCCATTCTAAAGAGTGACCGCCCCGGGGGTTGGGAGGAGAACCATATGCCAATCCATCCTTTTGCCTTTCAATTAAGGCGGGACAAACATCTATTGTTGATATTGTCAAGATAATTTTGGAGATTTTGGGAGTTGCTATCGCCATAATGGGGGTTGTCATTTTTTGAGCTAAAACACATGAGCTGACGAGCTAGTGGTCAACATATATACACAATTTCTCCCAAATCTGTAAAAATAATCAAAGATAGAAAAATATATTTCTAGGAGGAATTACGTTTAGAAAGCATTTTGTATTTCTTTATAACATTTTAATATACTAAGTTAAAATGACAAACATAATGGATATAGTAGATCTAGAGTACTGGAAGAAAACAAGAACTTGAATCTTGTTTCAAAAAGCATGATTTATGATAAGATCCATGGCAAATTAAAGAAAGATATCTATGCTACCAAAGTTCTCTTTTGTATATCAAATATTTTGCAACAAACATATAGCCTCCAAAAATAATATATATTAATCCAAGAGATTAATTTTGTAATTTTGACATCTTAGATGATGTTTACTCAAATTTTAACCCAAAAATCATGCTCAAACACCATTTTTCCTTTGATATGAGTGGCTGAATGACTATCTTTCAATGCAGGACGTGAAAGTTATGACATCATCAAAGTGCAATCCATACTAATTTTGCCAGCGAAATTAGGTTGAACTTGCTTCAATGGAGCCAACTTTTATGAAGAAATTGGTTCAGTGATCCTACAAATGAATTTTGTATTTTTTTCAAGAAAATACCTATGTTCATGAGCTATGCTAAGATATAATATCTTTTTAGAAGTATGGCTGTGACTTGCCTTGAAACTTGATTTCTTCAACAAAAAATGTCTTGTGCTTGGACTCTAGGATTTTTGGATACAAAAATGACTTTCTCAAACTCCAACATAATTCTTATAAAGATAATTTTTTGGAATTTCACAAGAAATACATAGCAAAAGTAGGATCACAAATATAACTTCTTTGAAAAATAAGCTTTTCTGTTCGGCTAAAGCATACATTCATGCATGGAGACAAATACCATGAATGGTGTAAATTTTACAAGGAAGCAGTGCAAGTTAAGGCAACAATTTTGGATGAGTGGGCAGTAAGGTCAAATGATAGGAGTTGGGGAAACGCAAGCAAGGGCCTTGTATCTCAAATGTAGTCCTTGGTTAATATGTAATGCTTGTTATTATCTTTTATATTTGGTAGGCATGCATTGAGGATTTCTGTTTGGATATGTAAAGTTCTTGCATAATCAAGCTTCAGTGTGTCATAGGTCATATCCTTGCTAGCCGCTTCACTTCACTTTGATGGTTCTCTCAATGTGGATGTTTATAGAGTTCCAAACCAATTTGGTTTCTTATCCAAGAATTCATTTCATGCTTTCATCCTATGCACTAGGTATATCTACTTAGAAGATTGACCTGTTGAGCTCTCCAATTCTAAATGCTCCTACTCTCCAATGACCAGCTCACATGGAGAATCCCCACTTGCATAGAGAGCATGGAGCCATCTAACAATGCTAGAAATGTGCAACAACAGCCTTTAAGGCCCTATACTTGCTCAAATTGCAAATGCCACCAAACTTTTGTGGGTTGATCTCAACAATAGCTCCTTGACTGGGCCCATCCCTCTATGGATTGGGTGTTGTGTGGATGGGACCGAAGATTGCCTCCATGGTCAAGTGTTTGCATTCATAAAAATTCATAGCAAGGGCAGCCACACATGGGCGGATTGGAGGGTCTTATCAAGGGCAGCCACACCTACAAACATGTGGTTGCCCTTGATAAGAATTCAAACACTAAAGTTACACCTACAAACACACATGATTTTGTAGTGTTTGCATTCTTCTCAAGGGCAGCCACACATGGGCGGATTGGAGGGTCTTATCTACACAAGGGAAGCTACACATGAGAAAGGGCAACCCTTTTGGCCTATAAAAGGAGGCCATTTCTACACACATTTCATAGTGTGAAGTTGATGCAACAAGGTGGGTGTGAGGTGGTGAGAGTGAAGCAAGGCGGGAGCTCCAAAAGGCTATAACCCCTTTGTAACCTACTTCTTGTTTTGAAGTACTAAAGCCATTGAGTGGCTACTTTCCCATGGACGTAGCCCACATTGGGTGAACCACGTATATCGTGTGTACTCTCTCTCTCTCTCTCTCTCTCTCTCTCTCTCTCTCTCTCTCTCTCTCTCTCTCTCTCTCTCTCTCTCTCTCTCTCTCTCTCTCTCTCTCTCTCTCTCTGTGCCGTGCCCTAGTTCCCTCAGCCCCCGCTTACACAGTCCCCCCCTGGGCGAGGGCAGCCCTCTGGGGGGGCGTTAGCAAGAAGCCTCGCCCTCCCCTCCCCAGCTCACACATCTCGTCTCCTACAACTGCTCTGCATCGCCCTGCTGACCTCGAGAAACATAGGTCGTGGTCATCGTCGCCTTGCAACACAAGAGCCGCTCTCGGTCTCAAGCAACACAAGCCGACCTTTGATACTCTGCACAATCTAATCCTTTGTGTCGATTCTCTGAGAATCGATTCTCAAACGGTTCCCACATAAGCTTGACCACTTAACACAGTCAGCCGAGTACGTCAGAGCTCCCCTCACGCGACCTGCAGACAACAGTGCCTGGTTCGGACCTGCCCGACGGTGAGCATCTATTCTCTGGAGACAGTGAGCATCTCTTCGAATCTCTTCGACAGCGATAGTGCATTCGATTTTGCTATCCACTGGCTCGACTGCTCGACTACTCGACTGGCTCGTGCTTGACTACTCGATTCAGTTAAGCTTGAGTTTTCGATTTCCTGTTAGGTTTGTTTCACTTAATCAAGGGTTAGTTCTTGCACAAGCTTCTTGCACAAGCCTCGACCCTTGCTTTTCCAACCAAGCCCACAGTTCTCTGCCGAGGCATACAAACCCTAACTAAGCAGAGATTCACACAGAATCTCAGTTTTGTGTGTGCTCTCAACAAGAAGAAGATTAGCATCGGAAGCATGACGACCAAAGCCACCACTCCGAAGAGCTTTGCAAAGACACGACCAAGCTTTGCTGCCGTTTTAGCAGCGCCAAGTAAATCTCACCGAATCGAACGCCTTCAAGCAGATCTCGATCGGGTCATGGAAGAAAATCGCGACCTCAAATCTCGCCTTAGCAAGCTTGAGGCACGATTTGATTCCATGGTCGATCTCGCCACCAACAAAGTGAAAGAAGTCGAAGCCAAGGCCATCGAAACACACTCGGCAACCCTTGCACAGGTGAAGACATGTGTGACAGTAGAGCTTCGAGAACAATGACTCCAAACAGAAAATACCCTCAAGATCCACATTGGTGGGCTACATCAAGTATGGGAAACGACCAAGTACGACTTCTCGGAACGCATCAACTTCCTCAATGAAACCCTCAAGCCGATCAAGGTCGACCACAACGCAATAGGCCGTATCACTTGGAGAGGCCCTGACATGCCTATACCAAGTGGACATGCCATCCTTGAATTCAAAAGTAGATAAGGTCGGCTCAAGCTTCTCCAACAATCACATCTTCTCAAAGACACCAAGTTTTGGATCGCAGAAGAACTCACCCCGCTACAACTTAAACGCAAAAGTGAAGAGATCGAGAAGGTACATGAAGCCCGCAAACAAGGCAAATGCGCAGTCTACCGAGGTGGTAAAGCCATCATCCAGGAGTTTCGAAACCCCAAATCGGCTCTCCCCACAGCTGATCCCTCTTAGGTTTTTGTCTTTTTCATCTTTCCATCTTTCCAATGGACCCTCAGTCCTTAACTGATATGTATTCAGTGCGATTTTCTACAAATGTCACCGTTGTACTGTTTGTTTTTGGTCCCATGGGTCATATCTGACCTCCTTGGACGATAATTCAATCAATCTATCTATCTATCTATCTATCTATCTCTCTCTCTCTCTCTCTCTCTCTCTCTCTCTCTACTCTATAATCTCTTGTGTGTGAAAATTATCTCTCTCCATTAAGTAATCTACTCAATTATCTACTTTGCTACGTCATATTTCCTAACAACTGGTATCAGAGCAAGGTTTTCTCGTAGATAAATTATCTGAAAGAAAGGATTCCTTGAATTGAGTGGAAGTAATGGCAGAGGAAGGGAAGCTCAAGATCGAAAATTTCAACAACAAAACTACCAACATTGGAAGACGCAGATTGAAGACTATCTCTACCAAAAGGACCTCTATTTGCCACTAGGCGGTCTTGCAAAGAGGCCCGTAACGATGGTAGATGAAGCATGGATTGTCCTTGATCAAAAGGCACTGGAAACAATCCGGTTAAGCTTGGCATCAATGGTGTCCTTTAACATTTTGAAGATGAAGACCATGGAGGACTCGATGAAGTCACTTGAAGACTTCTACGAGAAACCATCAGCATCCAATCGGGTATTTCTCATGAAGCGCTTGTTCAATCTAAAGATGGAAGAGAATGGTTTAGTTGCACTTTAACACCAACATAAGTCAACTTAAATCAATGAAAATAAATTTCAATGACGACGTGCGAGGTCTCCTTATACTATTGTCTTTAACAAATAGTTGGGAGAGCCTTGTGATGGCTGTAAGTAATTCTATTTCTAGCACAAATACAAGTTTGATGATGTTGTGGGTGTTCTCCTAAGCGAGGAATTGCGAAGGAGAAGCATAGGAAAATCATCAAGTGCTGCATTGTCAGTGGAAACAAGAGGAAGACCTAAGGAGAGGTTCAAAAACCAAAAGGGTCATGATAACTCAAGATGGATCAAGTCACACACAAAGTCAGTTCTTGAATGTTGGAACTACGGTAAGAAGGGCCACATCAAGAAGGATTGTTGGTCCAAGAAGAAGAAGGAGTCAGAGTCTCAAGAAAACAAGCCAACATTGGAGGCCAATGTGGTAGGTAAAGTAGAGCAAGATGCTCTAATTCTCTCATTAGACAATGTGTCTAATTCCTAGATAGTAGATTCCGGGGCTTCATTCCATGCGACACCACAGAAGCAACATTTCCAAGATTACACCAAAGGTAATTTTGGGTATGTACACTTGGGAGATGATGAAGCTTGTGAAATTTTTGGCAAAGGTACAGTTTGTGTAAAAACTGCTAAACGGAAATGAATGGAAGCTTAAAGATATTAGGCATGTTCCTTCTCTTCGCAAAAATTTAATCTCTATAGGACAATTGGACGATGAAGGTCACAACATTGCATTCAGAAGCAAAATGGTGGAAGATCTCAACGAATCCTTTGGTGGTTTCCAAGGGAGAAAAGGTTGGTACACTTTACTTGTGTACTGTTAGCACGCAACCTTCAACTTGTGCAACAACTACAGAAGTCGACAGTGCGGTGTGGCACTACTGGCTTGGGTATATGAGTGCTAAAGGAATGCAAATCCTTCAAACAAAGAAGCTTCTACCAGGTTTGAAAGAAGTGGACTTCGAGTTCTGTGAAGATTGTGTTTATGGTAAACAAAAGAGGGTAAAATTTCAAAATTCTGGAAATGAAAGACAAAATAAAAAACTGGAGTTTGTTCATTCTGATGTTTGGGGTCCTGCAAGTACACCATCATTTGGTGGCTCATTGTACTATGTAACATTCATAGACAATGCGACTAGGAAAACATGGGTTTATGTAATGAAGAATAAATCCGATGTGTTTTCCATATTTCAAAGGTGGAAAGCCTTTGTGGAAAATGAAACAAATACTAAGGTTAAATGCCTCAAATCCGAAAATGGAAGCGAATATTGCAGCCAAGCTTTTGAAAGCTTTTGTGCTAGCAATGGCATTTGGAGGCAAAGAACAACCCCAAGGATACCTCAACAAAATGGAATTTCCGAAAGGATGAACAGAACAATCATGGAGCGAGCAGGAAGCATGCGGCTACATGCAGGCCTACCGCTTGAGCTTTGGGCGGAAGCTGTAAGTACCTATGTGTACTTAATCAACCGCTCACCCTCAATGGCATTGGATGGGGGAGTTCCAGAAGAGGCATGGACAGGTAAACTGGTGAACTATTAATTTCTCAAAGTGTTTGTTTGTGCGAGGCTTTCATCCACATAGATAGAAGCCTAAGGTCAAAGCTAGATGCAAAGTCCAAAAAGTGTTTCTTCATTGGCTATGGAGAAGGTGACTTTGGGTATCGCCTATGGAATCCTGAAGATGGTAAAATCTTTAGGAGTAGGGATGTAATTTTCAATGAACAAAATATGTACAAAGATTACTTGGAAAGAAAACAAAGAAAAGAAACAAGTGAAGAGTACATGGAGCTTGAGGACAGTGAAGACTCAAGGAGTGCAAACGGTGACAACGTGCAACAATGTCAACCAAATGAGGAGCCTCAACCTATTCCCCGAAGATCCACAAGAGCAAGTAAACCTCCAAAAAGGTTCGTTCCTTCCTTGAGCCATCTCTTGATCTCAAATTTTGGAGAGCCGGAATCATACAAAGAAGCTATGCAACACAAATTCAAAGAAGAATGGATGAAGAGTATACAAGTGGGGATGGACTCATTAGATCGCAACCAAACATGGGAGTTGGTTGAGCTGCTTAAAGGTAAGCGGGCACTTCAAAACAAATGGGTGTATAAGCTGAAGGAAGAAGAAGGTGGAAAGAAAAGGTACAAGTTTAGGCTAGTGGTAAAAGGGTTTTCTCAAAAGAAAGCTATTGACTTCAATGAAATATTTTCTCCTGTTGTAAAAATGAACTCAATTAGACTTTTCTTAAGCGTTGTGGCTACTCATGATCTAAATCTTGAGCAAATGGATGTAAACACGGCATTCCCTCTCATTGTGACTTAGAGGAGGAAATTTACATGCTTCAACCAAAGGGGTATGAAGTAAAAGGTAGGGAGAAAATGGTTTGCAGATTAAAGAAGAGCTTGTATGGTTTAAATCAAGCATCAAGACAATGGTACTTGAAGTTCGATTGATGGATGTTAGATCATGGATTCACAAGATGCAACTCGGATCACTACGTCTGCACAAAGAATTTGGGAGATGGGAAGTTCATCATCCTAATGTTATACATTGATGACATGCTGATTGCAAGTGCTAACATGTAGGACATCAAATACCTAAAAGAGTAGCTATCTAAATCTTTTTCAATGAAAGATCTAGGTGGTGCAAAGAGGATACTTGGTATGAAGATATCAAGGGACAGGATGAAGAAGACAATAAAGATATCTCAAGAGGATTACATCAAGAATGTACTAGAAAGGTTTGCAATACAAAATGCAAAAACGCTTTCTACAACTTTCGTTGGTGGTCACTTTAAACTTACCAAGGATATGTGTCCAAAGACACAAGAGGAGATAGCCTATATGTCTAAAGTTCCATATGTTGCAGTGGTAGGTTCTCTTATGTATGCTATGGTCTGGACAAGGCCAGACATTGCACATGCAGTGGGAGTTGTAAGAAGGTTCATGGACAATGCAGGTAAAGAGCACTGGCAAGCTGTGAAGTGGATACCTAGGTATCTAAAAGGGACAACAACAAATGCTTTGTATTTTGGAGGAACTGATATTTTTCTAGAAGGGTATGTTGATGCAGATATGGCAGGTGACAAAGATACTCAAAGGAGCACTACTGGCTATGTCTTCACGGTTGGAGGTACAGCAATAAGCTGGGCTTCAAAGCTGCAGAAAGTGGTCTGACTTTCTATCATGGAAGCAGAGTATGTAGCAATGACGGAGGCAATCAAAGAAATTATGTGGCTTCACAGATTCTTAGAAGAGCTTGGATTCAAAAAAGATGATTGTGTCTTGTACAGTGATAGCCAAACCGCTATCCATCTTGCAAAGAACTCGGCCTTTCATTCAAGGACAAAGCACATTGAGGTGAGATATCACTTCATACACACTCTTTTGGAAGAGGGACAGCTAAAGCTAGGAAAGGTGCATACAAGTGAAAATCCTGCATACATGTTTACAAAGGTGGTCAACAAGGAGAAGTTGAGCTTTTGCTCATCTTCATCGGTATTCAAGCATAAGAAGCCAGAATGGAAAGCAGTCATTCACAGGTTTGGTTTGGAGATCAGTGTACAAGTGGGAGATTGTTAAGTATGGAGCTTGATTTACCCCTTGTCATTTTTGTGTTGAAAATGCACATTTGTAAGGCCCCCATTATGAGGAGAAGCCATCGTGCATGAAGAAAAATAAAATCACTTGCCGAAAATCAAAATTTTCACTCAATATTCCTTTTTTGTCAAAATATTAAGGCTAGATGGCGGCCGGAAAGTGGTCGAAAAACAATCGGTCGATTGGCCGGTTGGCCGGTGGCCGGTAGTTAATGGCCACTGACCGGTGGTCGGAGGTCAATGGCCAGTCTCTGGTGGCCAAATTCAAAAGCGGATTTGTCTTGTCAAGGGCGGCCACACATGGCGGGATTGGAGGGTCCGGTTTGGACTTATCTACACAAGGACGGCTACACATGGCTGCCTCTCATGAGAGAGGGCAGCCCTTTTGGCCTATAAAAGGAGGTCATTTCTACAGACATTTCATAGTGTGAGGTGGGTGTGAGGTGGTGAGAGTGAAGCAAGGCGGGAGCTCCAAAAGGTTATAATCCCTTTGTAACCTACTTCTTGTTTTGAAGTACTAAAGCCATTGAGTGGCTGCTTTCCCGTGGACATAGCCCACATTGGGTGAACCACGTATATAGTGTGTACTCTCTCTCTCTCTCTCTCTCTCTCTCTCTCTCTCTCTCTCTCTCTCTCTCTACTCTATAATCTCTTGTGTGTGAAAATTATCTCTCTCCACTAAGTAATCTACTCAATTATCTACTTAGCTACGTCATATTTCCTAACATCTCTTACCCCAACTTTATTGAATAATTCAAGAAACTCATCTAAACTTTATGCAGGACACCTCTTAAACGATGATCCATACCTTAGTAGCATATAGGTACTAGACCTCTCCTACAACAGACTACTAGAGGGTAGCATACTCAAAGATATCAGTTATCTCACTACCCTAATGATGTTGAGCATGGGGTACAACTTGCTAGTGGGTGCCATCCCTGTGGTTTTATGCATCTCACAACCATAGGAGTTATGGACCTCTCCTATAAAAAACTTGAAGGAGACGTTTGGACACTGCCAATTGCTCCTTTTTGGTTTTAATCAATTTGTCAAAAACTACTTTTGTGTGATTTATTGTTGTGGATGGCAAGCCTTGTGATTTTATCATGAGGCCTACCATCAAGTTATAAAATCACTTGATGGACTACATAATTCCTTAGTAAAGCATTGCATTTTGGGTGCAATTGTGGACTATTAGATAAAGCTTGTTGATTAGTGCCACATGGCAAGCTAACAATGACAAACTTTCTATTTTACTATTTTTTGTAGCCTTTATGAGAGGGTGTTGACATTTTTTTGGCTCCCTCTTTAAAGAGAGGTAGTGGGAATTGGGTCACACAAAATTTTTCTTATTTTCTTTACTTTTTTTATAAAAGAAATTGTTTTGCATGATTCGTAGCCCTATGTTGAATTTTGTACATCCCATCATTTTATATTGGTCGTTGGAATTTAATCATGAATTTGATACCAAGCATGTTTCTAGAGTCTTAATTTTAATATGGTTTTGAGATCAAGAAACCTTAAACGGTGCTGGGACCATGACCAAATCTAGCAAAGTCATAGAACCTAGTATTTTGGGGAGGCCAAACCTTATGAATTCTTGACATTCAAGCATCCGAGAATGGTTGTATGACCGAGCATCCTGGCATAGTCTTATGAGTTATCACCCTTGCATGGTCCTTTATTCAAGATTTATAGCATGTTTCAAGTCCAAGAAAAAAAATTTCTTTAAAGCATGCGCACTATTCTGTATTTAGATATAAGGTATTGACAACCAAATCATCCCGTCATTACTATTTGGGAGCTCAAGATTCATCTTGATACCAAGACTTGGGACAAGGATTCCATGCTTGATAGAGATTCTTAGGATGATAACATTGGCTGCAATCGTACTCAATATTCATAAGAATTTTGGACCAGTTGGGACCAAGAATTCAATCCTTCTATTGTGGTAGTATGATTTTGTGATCACATAAACTCATTATCAAAGCACTAAATATGGCCTTTTGACCATCCTCGTTATTTGGGAACTCAAGCATGGTCTGTCCACTAAGCATGGGCTATTATGTACTGAATATCCAACCTTGGTTCCAAAACCAATCATCCTAGCATGTCTTGTGGATGAGGAACAACATTTGCATTCAAGTGTAGACATGAGACAGACAACTCAAGCATGATCATAAGACATATCATACTTGCATGGTCCTAGGACCAAGGATGCTAGTTAATATTTGCAACCACACATTCTAGAATAGATATCAAGATTTTTATGTTGGTTTCAAATCCCTAAATAGTTTGAGAATTGAAGCATGCCGCTTAGAAAGACTTATCGTGTTGTAATACCATGCCCGCTTCCACGTATTTAGACATGTTATAGACACCCAAAACTTAAGCATAAATGCATGGTATTCCAATCACAATCTTCTCTTGGGAGCCTAAGACCCACCTAGGAGTGGTCTGAGCATGAGGATTTGGGCCAAAAAATCCATCTTAATATCACTTCCTTGATGGTAGCATGGTCTTGCAATCCTCCTCATTTTTATGTAGCTCAAATAACATATAATAGCTATAATCTAAGAGTTATAGACAATTCAAAAACTTCAACATTCCATGAGGACTTAGAATATAAGTTGGGTATTGATCCCTTACATTGTAGCATGGTCATGCAACCACATCAACTTGTGTGTTTTTAGACTCTTTAGACCCAACATTCAAGCATTGAGCTATGGTCTTGCAATCATTTTCATTGTTTTTTTAAATACACAATCATTTTCTTTGTGTCAAGCATGGTAGAAAGGATGTAGGACCATTGTACAATGCAAAATTATAGCATGGTCCAAGCAGTGTCACATGAAATGTTTCGAGGGTTCATGCATTTTGGGGTTTTGAGGTTTCTTAAATGTTTCATTTTGAAGCTCAAAGAAAACATAACATAGATTTTTTTTTACATGTATGTATCTAGTATTATACATTGTAAATGCATACAAATTTACATGTCAAGAAATGTGAAATACCAAAATCTAGATGTGAGAATTGAGTCACAATTGAACAAGGCAAGTTAGTAGCCAACTGCAACAACTTATAGGTAAAGATAAGGGGGCCAGGTTGATTTGTATGGTTGACAAAGAGAGAGAGAGAGAGAGAGAGAGAGAGAGAGAGAGAGAGAGATTATTTGATGTGTGTGAGGGTCAAAAAATCTATCAATTTTTTGAGGTGGCCTTTGTACAAAGCTTAAAAAACCCCAAAGGGGTGGTTTGAGGTCAACTGGTCAAAAGGGGGCAAAAACAAATGAGCTTGTTTTTCCTGTTTTGCCAAAACATTTCGATCGTTTCACCATTTCTGGGTTTTAGAGGGCCAAAACATGTTTTTATGTCACTATGGGTTTAAGGACCAAGCATTTGAGCACTGTCCAAGGACAAAGAATTTTAGCATGGTTTGAGGACCATGCACACTCTTTTCAATCAAGCACAAGCTTGTATCATCGGGGAGTTCACCTCTTAGACATGTAAGTTACCACGTGAGTTCAAATGAATGGAATTCTTTTAATGCCAAAATTTTAAAGTTTTAACAGGATTATATTGAGAGAAGAGGTTTTTTAATTGATTTTGGAAAAAAACCCATAAATTTTTGAAGAAAAAGGGGTCATTCTATTACCTTAAGCATGTAAGTAAAGGAGTTTTTTTAAAACTGTATGAATGCATGTTATATGAATAGTTTCTTAAAGATGCACCCCCGAGCTTGTATTAAGCATTGTATTGACACCGAACATGCTTGCATGTTTTACTTGGACAAATTATGCTACTGACTTCTTCAAATCCAACATACTAGCATGATTCTAAGACCATGTTTTGTGATCCGTAAGAAGTAGCATGGTCAGTCTTTGAACATAATCAAGATTCTAGCTCTAAGCATTTTTTGAGGAGCTTAGGATATAGGACTATCTAGCTTAGTGAGTCTAAGAAATATCTTTGAACTATTCCACTCCATGAATGTACAATATAACTACTATGTATACTATCTATAGTAAATAGTACTACATAGTAAATATAGTATATAGTATCATTAGTATATATATATAGTATATAAATAATATCTATTAATATAGCTACTATGTATAGTATCTATAGTATAATGTACTATGTAATATATAAAAACTATATAATATAGTAAATATGGTATATATTACTACGTAATATATATATATATTATAGTATAACTACTACATATAGCATATGTAGTATATAGAACTACGTAATATTTACAAACTTTATAATATAGTAAATATAGTATATATTACTACATATAATATATATTATATAGTATATCTAGAACATCGTATATATAATAAACTTTAGAGTATCTATTTACTATATATATAGTAGTATATAATGTATAAATGCTACATAGTATATATATAACTACTACATGGAATACACGGTATAGTATCTATAGTAGATAGTATCACTATTATATATAGTTAATATAGTATAACTACAACATAGTATATGTAATACACTTTAGAGTATGTATCTACTATACATTATAGTATAAATATAATTACTACGTAGAACACACGGTATATAGTAAATATATTACGTAGCGGTTCTTTAATATATTTTATTCAATAGGTAAGATATAGATATACCACATAAACTTACATATATAAAACTTATTATAGTACCTATATTATATATAATATGTATATCAAGATTATAAACGTAATATAGCTTACATATACCAATTAATCTAAGTATAGTAGTGTATTAAAGCATAATGTTGTAAAGAGCCATAATACATGAATTATTCATCAAATAATATTCAAGATGAAAAATAATGCCGATATGTGTTTTGTAGATAATGGCACCTAAGACAGATAGAAAAAAAAGAAAACATCTAGTCTCTCCTTTAAGCAACCGTCAAGTGATCATGAAGCTAAGGTCCGCAACTATATTCCAAATAGAACTATCGATCAAGAGGCATCATCACGAGTCTGACATTTCACCACCACCCAAAAACCGTTTTCTCAAAAGGTGTGTTTTTCTTGATGATGAGGCTCAAGTTGATGAGAACTCCAACAACATCAAAGACGACGTAGAGATCGCAGGTAAATTATAAGTTCTGCAATGGTAAATTTTATCTTTCATGTGTTTGTTATAAATTTATGTTAGTGTGTAGTTTGTATTATAAATTCTACAATGGTAGATGGTTAGATGTGATGGACTTTTTTTTAATTGAGAAAGTTGGGTGATAAATAACCATACTAAAAATCCTTAAATTCCATGTGGGAGCCTAAGATAGGGCGGACCATTTTTTTAAAATTCATTGACATTGTTAAATGTTAGTGAACATATTGAATATTGGTTATTTTTATGTTGGGAAAACATCCTTAAATCTCATGTGAGAGCCCTGTATAGGGTGTACAATTTTTATTAAAAAAAGTGGTCTCCATACAAAGGAGACTCTAAAAAAAAAATTATAAATCATATACTTGTGACTATCTAATCCTAATTGCATATGTTTTTGGATTGTGCATGCTTGTCATTTTTTTTCTCTATGGAGATACCAATGTGCACATTGAAGATCCTCATAACAATGAAGAAGATAGTGATCAAGAAAGGGATTCCAAACACCTAGGTAGGCATATTTCACTTGGCTTGATGAAAGATGTTCTAAGTCAGATGTTCTAAGTCAGCTTTATGTCAAGAAGAGGACATTGCCTCCTCCTGTTCCACTTTGTCAACTCATGGTACATGAGGCTGTTAGGTTCTCTAGAGATGATGTAGAATGGTTCATTTCCTCACTCAATTATATTACTTTGGTATTTAGAAACTATGGAACATTTTCTTGTGTCGGTTGGGGATTCTAGAGGAGATATGTTTCCCGTGTGACTGCAGTAGATTTGGAGGAATGGGGACCAGTTTGGCGGGAAAGAAATGCTAAGTTTGAGAGAGCACTTGGTAAAGAGTGGTAGGAGCTCAAAGCGAAAAAGTTTTTGTTATGGGATGGCAACCATAGGCTTAAAACTTGGTGGAAGAGAATCAAAGATAGTGAGATCTTTCACCTTTTCCACTCTTTTATTGTAAAGCTTTGTTTTTACAAATGATGATTATTTTTTTCATGTGTTAGAGTATTCGAACAATGCTCAATACAATGATAGTGTTTGTTGCCAATTCCTTGAGTTGTCTAGAGCCAAAGAAGCGAAGTTACTTCTTGCACTTGACACCTCCAATGTGTACATTTGCTAATCGCATACTAACTCTCATATTTTTACAAACGATGCTTGTGTTCATCTCTTTGTTTTCTATTTTTCTAAAACATTTCTAGGACACATGTCATGCCAAACATCACTCATGAAGTTTCTTTGTTTCCAAAATTTGGTATTTTCAAATAACGAGTCAATTCTTAGAAATTGACACCCGATATGAGAGAATGGGCTAGGGTGGAGATGACTGTGGAGGCAAGGTATTACCATGGTGTTGCACCATGGTACAACATGCCATGTGGATTGATATCTCAACTTGTGTGGAAGGTGATACCTACGCTACTTGTTTTTAGATTAATGTAAAACTTTTTTATGGTTTCAATAAAGTGTTGTGTATACCGCATTTATGTCCAAAGAAAGAGCAAAGCTTATGCACTTGGACTAAATGTTGTTGAGAAGAAGAAGAGACTAAATAAGGCCACAAAGGTAGAAGAGGAACGGTTGAAAGATAGGGGATACAAGTACCTATCAATTTCCAAACCTCTTAATGGTGATGAGTTCTTCAAGTTTCTCTTTAGCATTAAATGGGATGAATCTGGCATGCTAAAGATCACTAGCGATAAGCTCTATTGTTTGACAAGCTCAAAAATCATTCTCGAGAGGTAATCAAGCTATTTGTTTCTTGTTTGATAATTATGTTTCTGCTATTTCATTTTTTTATATGATTTATTGATATGATGTTCTTATTTATTGTAGAAAGAAGATAATTTTGCACCTCATGAGTTTTTCTAAGTCTAAAGATCCATAATATCTTCATTTTGGTGACTACAAACTTTTTAGAAGTTACATGAAAAAGGAAACTTATTGGGATCACTTGCATGGGGAGGCTACGCTTATGATTGAAAGGTTTCAAGCACAACTTCCAAATTCTTTTGACCTGTTCTACAAGATGATCATGAAGAATCATATTTTGCAGCAGGTAGACATTTGACCATTGTTTTTTAAAGAATATAGACATGTTTTCTTTTACACAAGATCAACTTGAGTATGTTTTTTGATTGCTACTATGTATGTAGGACTTTATTTATCTAATGGATGATGCAGTGAAGTCTTCGACAGTAGTGAGAAGATGTCCAAACTTGTGTTGTGGGCTAAGAGAGTTATTTACAGGTTTGCATATTTCCCTTGCACTCTTTGAAAAAAACGAGTATTTAATTTGTTTGCCATGGTTTTGTGATGGTGAGTTATTTTGAGTATGATGAAAAATAATTTTGGTTTTACAAAAAATCCTTAAGTTCCTTGTGGAAGCCCGATATGGTGTATGGTTGAAACTCCTTAAATGCCTTGTGGGAGCTCAAGATAGGGTGTATGGTTTATTTTGAAAAAGTGTTCTCCATACAAAAGAAACTTTGGTGATTTTTTTTTAGATACATGTCATTTGTTATACCATTGTTTGTATGTGTTTCTTAAAGTGGATGATGCTCTAAAAATTGTGTAGATGGATTATGCAATGCGTTGAGGTGCAGGAATTGGATGCAAACCCATTACTTACTAGAGAGTGGATTAATGTGCATGATGAGAATACAATGTACTCTCCCTCTTTGCTTGAAAGGAATGTGACAACATGGGAGGCCAATGTTTGTCCTTGGTGGTTGGATTATCTAGTGGGATCTATTCCAAAGCAAGAGATAGAGTTACGGGAGAGTAAGTACCTTAACACTTGTAGATCTTGTTCTCTTGAGAATTTATATATTACTTTAGTGTTAATGTATGTGATATTGTGCTACATGGTTGTTGTTGAGTGAAGGGTTTCAAAATGAGAATGATGAGTACTTAGAGGACACACAAGAAGAATTACTCCCTCCCATTTCTCATGGAGTTATGTAAAACACTATTGGAAGTGGCTCTCAAGGTACTCCACAAGCAAGCAATGCACTCAAGAAGGGTAAAGAAAAAATGGAGCCTCCAAGTACATCCAGGATACCCATTCCCTCTTCTATGCCTCCCATTGTGCCATCTACGGAGCCCGGCATGTCCTCTCTGGCGGCCACAACACCTTATATGGAACCCTCTTCTAATGTGCCCACTACATCCTCATTGGTGCAAAATACTTATTTTGCTGCGGGGTCTTCACTTGGGCAAATTCTTGGGAGAGAAGTCCGATCACATGATCTATTGGTAAGTTTAAGAAAATTGTTTGTAAATCTATGTTTCTTGTTTTCTAATTCAAAGCTTATTTGGATAATGCTTGTAAGGTTCCATTACCAGAATGTCATTGATGTTTTGCTTGTGGATATCTCACAAATTGATAAGTTTGTCCTTGATAGGTAGATTTGGATAATGGTTACTTATTTGCATGCTATGGTGCATAGTTCTATGATTTTGAAGATGGTTCATTTTTTGTTTTCTTGTATCATCAATAATTTTCAAGATGATTCATTTTTTGTTTTCTTGTACCATCAAATTTTTTTTTGCAACATAGAACACACAAGATGATGTGCCGTATGGTGAGGCTGCTACACTTATCTTTGCAGATTTTCCTACAATTTTACTTGTGGATGGCATTGGGTAAGTACCTACAACTTACTATGGTTGTATGCTTACATGTCATCAATCGCTTTTGTACAGGGTAGAAGTTTTCCCAAGTGGAAAAGATTTTCCAGGGGTCTAGTGATAGGGTGCATGGATGTTGCACATGAGTTTTGGGCCGATGAGGGGTTTTAGTCACCATGTGCATGGCAGAGCATATTGGAGATTTTATTGCAGATGCAACTAGGGTAGGACTTGTGCTTTTACTTACATGGACCCTCATGTGTAATGAGATGGCATATCGACATCCACCCACTACAGAGGTGGTGATAACAAACTTAGTTTCATAATTTTATCACAACTAGAAACATTGTAATGAAGACATTGCAGCTTGGGGGTACTCTCTCTCTCTCTCTCTCTCTCTCTCTCTCTCTCTCTCTCTCTCATTGTGCAAAGTGCAAGAGCTCCATCCCCTTCTCCAATTTGTAGAGAAGTTGAGAGCCTACACCAGCACTCTTGGCTATGAAATGTAAATCCAACCAAGAGCCATGCTCCAATGCTTAATCTTGCCATCTTCTCTATCTTCATTAATATACTATTATGTATGCTAAGCAAGAAGAGTGATTAGTGATGATAAGTGAGAACTATTTCTTTCTCCTATGAATGTTTCTTCTTCCTCTTCCCTACCCACATTCCCCGATAGCTCTCTCCACCTTTGAAGGTTTTTGAGGCCTTGGGACTGAAGTCGGGGATGGTTAATAAATTTTTACAAATTCTACGGTATGCTCGTGATGCATGAATCTTTCCGTCTTCATTGCATCACCTAGGTCACAAGGAACACAAATATTGTATTGTACCAAGTCTCTCTTGATGGGAGAATCTATAATACAAAAGCCTATTGGAGGGGGGACCGGCTCCACATAAATCCGGTCCTCAATTGTTGTCAAGTTCTCTAAACTCTCTCTCTCTCTCTCTCTTGCAAAAGTATTGTTCATGCCAAGTTAATTAAGTATTATGGTTATGTTGCTAATGCTAATTAAGTTCACCCTCTATATTCTCAAAGTAGTCTCACAAAAATGCTCACTCTAATTCTCCTAATTTTGTTATTCTCGAAGTTCATAGGCCATTTCCATTACACAACTCCTTTTAACTTGGTCTATGGGCTGGATGCAATACTGCCAATGGAATTCTTATTACCTACTCTCATGGTTACATGCGAGCTGAAATGGAAAGGGCACAAGTTGTCAGAACAACAGTTAGCGGTCATTGCACACATATGTGCACAGAAACAAAAACAGCTTTTTGACTCACATTTGCTTACTGAAGTGTTCAAACCCGGGGATTTGGTTCTAGTGTACTCCTTGAAACAACATATACCCAAGTTCGAGAAAAAAGGCCATGGTCCTTTTTTCATTGAAGATGTTTCACCGAGTAATGCCATTGAACTAGCTACCTTAGATGGAGAAATCATGGAAAATTGGATTAGTTGTCGACTCTGCAATTACCATCTACCATTGAATGATGATCTCTTGAAAAGTAAAGTAGGCTTACATGATAGCAGGTGATTGAGGAGGCCCAGGAGGAAGCACACATTTGAGCTTTGAAGAAAAATGCGGCAAGGCGGCCTATTCCTCAAGGCCTACCCCTCAATACCCTCCAGATTCAACTCCTAGTTGATGATGAGGTCACAACTGATGATGAATGGCTCGATGGTCTTGATCTGCAAATCACAATGAATCTAAAAGACAATTACACAGTCAAAGCCTTAGTAGATATAGGTCCCCCAGTCAATGCAGTCATCTATTCTACTTATTGTTGCATACATCGAGGAAGTTTGGAAAGAAGCTCTTGGTGATTTTCAATTGATAAAGCTAAAGTCATTGGACACAATTACAAATGCTGCTTTGCCAATGATTTCTTCTTACAATCATCACATGCAGGGAACCAGGCAAATTTGGATACCCAAAAGTCAGGTCCTCAACCGACCTCAACAAATTTGGGTGTAGTGCCTAAAAAGCTATTGCACACTGCCAACAAGCCTACAATGCACCACTCCTACCCACCTCACCTCAACAAAGGACAACCCCATTACAAATAACAAAGTGAATTTGGAAACCTAAGCACAAACAGGAAATCACGACTAGACAATGTTTTCAAATGCTTGTCCAGGCAAAGTGTTAGGAAATAAGACATAGCTAAATAGATAATTGAGTAGATTACTTAATGGAGAGAGACAGATTTATATACACGAGATTATAGAGTAGAGAGAGAGAGAGAGTACACACGATATACATGGTTCACCCAATTTGGGCTACGTCCACGGGAAAGCAGCCACTCAATGGCTTTAGTACTTCAAAACAAGAAGTAGTTTACAAAGGGATTATACCCTTAATGGAGCTCCCACCTTGCTTCACTCTCACCACCTCACACTTACCTTGTTGCATCAACTTCACACTATGAAATGTGTGTAAAAATGGCCTCCTTTTATAGGCCAAAAGGGCTACCCTCTCTTATGAGAGACAGCCATGTGTAGCCACCCTTGTGCGAATAAGTCCAAATCGGACCCTCCAATCCGCCCATGTGTGGCCGCCCTTGAGAAGACAAGTCCGCTTTTGAATTCGTCCACCGACCATTGGCCATTGACTTCCGACCACCGGCCATCGGCCATTGACTACCGGCCACCGGCCAACCGACCGGTTGTTTTCCGACCACTTTTCGGCCGCCGTCCGGCCATAATATTCCGGCGAAAAAAAAGTCTCGGGGGCCTCCGCCCCCTAGGCCTTTAAAGTTGCCCCTGATTCTTCTCCGTGAAAATTTTGGTTTTGGTGAGTGATTTTCCTTCACGCACGATGGCTTCTCCTCATAATGGGGGCCTTACAAATGTGCGCTTTTACCACAGAAAATTACAAGGGTAAATCAGACTCCATACTTAACAATCTCCCACTTGGAGACTGATCTCCAAACCAAACCTGTGACTGCTTTTTATTCTGGCTTCTGATCCTTGAATGCCGATTGAAGATGAGCAAAAGCTCAACTTCTCCTTGTTGACCACCTTTGTAAACATGTCTGCAGGATTTTCACTTGTATACACCTTTCCTAGCTTTAGTTGTCCCTCTCCCAAAAGAATGCGTATGAAGTGATATCTCACCTCAATGTGCTTTGTCCTTGAATGAAAGACTGAGTTCTTCGCAAGATGGATAGCGCTTTGGCTATCACTGTACAAGACACAATTGTCTTGTTTGAATCCAAGCTCTTCTAAGAATCTGTGAAGCCACAGAATTTCTTTGCTTGCCTCCGTCATTGCTACATACTCTGCTTCCGTGGTAGAAAGTGAAACCACTTTCTGTAGCTTTAAAGCCCAGCTTACTGCTGTGCCTCCAACCGTGAACACATAGCCAGTAGTGCTCCTTCGAGTATCTTTGTCACCTACCATATATGCATCAACATACCCTTCTAGAAAAATATCAGTTCCTCCAAAATGCAAACCATTTATTGTGGTCCCTTTTAGATACCTAAGTATCCACTTCACAGCTTGCCAATGCTCTTTACCTGGGTTGTCCACGAACCTACTCACAACTCCCACTGCATGTGCAATGTCTGGCCTTGTCCAGACCATAGCATACATTAGAGAACCTACCGCTGCAGCATATGGAAATTTAGACATATAGGCTATCTCCTCTTGTGTCTTTGGACACATATCCTTCGTTAGTTTAAAATGACCAGCCAAAGGTGTAGAAACTGGTTTTGCATTTTCCATTGCAAACCTTTCTAGTACCTTCTTGATGTAATCTTCTTGAGATAGCTTTATTGTCTTCTTCGTCCTGTCCCTTGATATTTTCATACCAAGTATCCTCTTTGCAGCACCTAAATCTTTCATTGAAAAATATTTGGACAGCTCCTCTTTTAGGTCTTTGATGTCCTGCATGTTAGCACTTGCAATCAACATGTCATCAACATGCAACATTAGGATGATGAATTTCCCATCTCCCAAATTCTCCGTGTAGATGCAGTGATCCGAGTTGCATCTTGTGAATCCATGATCCAACATCCATCGATCAAACTTCAAGTACCATTGTCTTGATGCTTGCTTTAAACCATACAAGCTCTTCTTTAATCTGCAAACCATTTTCTCCTTACCTTTTACTTCATACCCCTTTGGTTGAAGCATGTAGATTTCCTCCTCTAAGTCACCGTGAGGGAATGCCGTATTTACATCCATTTGCTCGAGATTTAGATCATGAGCAGCCACAAGGCTTAAGACAAGCCTAATTGAGTTCATTTTTACAACAGGAGAAAATATTTCATTGAAGTCAATACCTTTCTTTTGAGAAAAACCTTTTACCACAAGCCTAGACTTGTACCTTTTCTTCCCACCTTCTTCTTCCTTTAGCTTGTACACCCATTTGTTTTGAAGTGCCCGCTTACCTTTAGGCAACTCAACCAACTCCCATGTTTGGTTGCGATGTAGTGAGTCCATCTCCACTTGCATGCTCTTCGTCCATTCTTCTTTGGATTCATGTTGCATAGCTTCTTCATATGATTCCGGCTCTCCAGAATCTGAGATCAAGAGATGGTTGAAGGAAGGAACAAACCTTTCTGGAGGTCTACTTGCTCTTGTAGATCTTCGGGGAATAGGTTGAGGCTCCTCATTTGGTTGACGTTGTTGCACATTGTCACCGTTTGCAGTCCTTGAGTCTTCACCGTCCTCAAGCTCCATGTACTCATCACCTGTTTCTTTTGTTTGTTTTCTTTCCAAGTAATCTTTGTACATATTTTGTTCGTTAAAAATTACATCCCTACTCCTTAAGATTTTACCATCTTCAGGATTCCATAGGCGATACCCAAAGTCTCCTTCTCCATAGCCAATGAAGAAACACTTTTTGGACTTTGCATCTAGCTTTGATCTTAGGCTTCTATCTATGTGCATGAAAGCCTCACGCCCAAACACTTTGAAAAATGCATAATTCACCGGTTTACTTGTCCATGCCTCTTCTGGAACTCCCCCATCCAATGCCGTTGAGGGTGACCGATTGATGAAGTACACAGACGTACTTTCAGCTTCCGCCCAAAGCTCAAACGGTAGGCCTGCATGTAGCCGCATGCTTCGTGCTCGTTCCATGATTGTCTTGTTCATCCTTTCCGAAATCCCATTTTGTTGAGGTGTCCTTGGGGTTGTCCTTTGCCTCCGAATGCCATTGCTAGCACAAAAGCTTTCAAAAGCTTGGCTGCAATATTCGCCTCCATTGTCGGATCTGAGGCATTTAACCTTGGTACCTGTTTCATTCTCCACAAAGGCTTTCCACCTTTGAAATATGGAAAATACATCGGATTTATTCTTCATGACATAAACCCATGTTTTTCTAGTCGCATTGTCTATGAATGTTACATAGTACAATGAGCCACCAAGTGATGGTGTACTTGCAGGACCCCAAACATCAGAATGAACCAACTCAAGTTTTTTATTTTTTCTTTCATTTCCTGATTTTTGAAATTTTACCCTCTTTTGTTTACCATAAACACAATCTTCACAGAACTCTAAGTCCACTTCTTTCAAACCTGGTAGAAGCTTCTTTGTTTGAAGGATTTGCATTCCTTTGGCACTCATATGCCCAAGTCGGTAGTGCCACACCACACTGTCAACTTCTGTAGTTGCTGCACAAGTTGAAGGTTGCGTGCTAACAATACACAAGTAAAGTGTACCGACTTTTTCACCCTTGGCAACCACCAAAGATCCCTTTGAGATCTTCCACCGTTTGTTTCCGAATGCAATGTTGTGATCTTCATCGTCCAATTGTCCTGTAGAGATCAAATTTTTGCGAAGAGAAGGAACATGCCTAACATCTTTAAGCTTCCATTCATTTCCGTTAGCAGTTTTGACAGAAACTGTACCTTTGCCGGCAATCTCACAAGCTTCATCATCTCCCAAGTATACATACCCAAAATTACCTTTGGTGTAGTCTTGGAAATGTTGCTTGTGTGGTGTCGCATGGAATGAAGCCCCGGAATCTACTATCCAGGAATTAGACACATTGTCTAATGAGAGAATTAGAGAATCTTGCTCTACTTTACCTGCCACATTGGCCTCCGATGTTGGCTTGTTGTCTTGAGACTCTGTCTCCTTCTTCTTCTTGGACCAGCAATCCTTCTTGACGTGGCCCTTCTTGCCGCAGTTCCAACATTCAAGAACTGACTTTGTGTGTGACTTGCTCCGCCTTGAGCGATCACGACCCTTTTGGTTTTTGAACCTCTCCTTAAGCCTTCCTCTTGTTTCCACTGATAGTGCAGCACTTGATGATTCTTCTGTGCTTCTCCTTCGCATTTCCTCGCTTAGGAGAACACCCAAAACATCATCAAACTTAAGAGTATTTGTGCCAGAGATAGAATTACTTACAGCCATCACAAGGCTGTCCCAACTATCCGGTAGAGATGATAGTATAAGGAGAGCTCGCACTTCGTCATCGAAATTGATTTTCACTGATCGAAGTTGACTTATGTTTTTGTTAAATTCATTTAGGTGTTCTGCAACTGAACCCTTCTCTGCCATCTTTAGATTGAACAAGCGCTTCATAAGAAATACCTTATTGGATGCCGATGGTTTCTCGTAGAAGTTGTCAAGTGACTTGATCAAGTCCTCCGTGGTCTTCACCTCCGAAACATTGAAGGCCACCGTTGACGCCAAGCTTAACCAGATTGTTCCCAGTGCCTTTCGATCAAGGACAATCCATGCTTCATTTGCCATTGTTGTGGGCTTCTTCGCAAGACCGCCTAGTGGCAAATAGAGGTCCTTCTGGTAGAGATAGTCTTCAATCTGCATCTTCAAATGTTGGTAGTTTTTGCCGTTGAACTTCTCAATCTTGAGCTTCCCTTCCTCCGCCATAACTCCCACTCAATTCAAGGAATCCTTTCCTTGAGATAATTTAGCTACGAGCAAACCTTTCTCTGATACCAGTTGTTAGGAAATAAGACATAGCTAAATAGATAATTGAGTAGATTACTTAATGGAGAGAGACAGATTTATATACACGAGATTATAGAGTAGAGAGAGAGAGAGAGAGTACACACGATATACATGGTTCACCCAATTTGGGCTACGTCCACGGGAAAGCAGCCACTCAATGGCTTTAGTACTTCAAAACAAGAAGTAGTTTACAAAGGGATTATACCCTTAATGGAGCTCCCACCTTGCTTCACTCTCACCACCTCACACTTACCTTGTTGCATCAACTTCACACTATGAAATGTGTGTAAAAATGGCCTCCTTTTATAGGCCAAAAGGGCTGCCCTCTCTTATGAGAGACAGCCATGTGTAGCCGCCCTTGTGCGAATAAGTCCAAATCGGACCCTCCAATCCGCCCATGTGTGGCCGCCCTTGAGAAGACAAGTCCGCTTTTGAATTCGTCCACCGACCATTGGCCATTGACTTCCGACCACCGGCCATCGGCCATTGACTACCGGCCACCGGCCAACCGACCGGTTGTTTTCCGACCACTTTCCGGCCGCCGTCCGGCCATAATATTCCGGCGAAAAAAAAGTCTGCCCCCGAGGCCTTTAAAGTTGCCCCTGATTCTTGTCCGTGAAAATTTTGGTTTTGGTGAGTGATTTTCCTTCACGCACGATGGCTTCTCCTCATAATGGGGGCCTTACAAATGTGCGCTTTTACCACAGAAAATTACAAGGGTAAATCAGGCTCCATACTTAACACAAAGCTCGCAACAATCAGGTACAAATGGGTACCAAAAGTTAAACCACCATCCCCAATGGTGACCACAAATTTCAGTCATCATGCAGCGGGCAGTGCATATTGCACAATTAAAGAACGAGCTCAATTTCTACAAAATTTACTCTTCAAAAGAGTTCCAACACAGAATACCTCGACATCGAAAACCCTTGAGTGCAATACTCAAGACCCACCTCGTGCACCGCATAGTGTGTTTACCTGCATTGACATCAATAGCATGATAGGGCCAATCATGGTCATGCATAGACACGACTTTATAGCTCATGCACTGCACAAACCGGATGGTACTCTGTCGTCCCAAAGGACTTGAGCAAGGAAGGGGGGAGACATTTTGAATGTGGACCCAAGCATATAAATCTCGAAGAGAAAAGGGCAATGTTTTGAAGTTATTGTGTATTAACGTGCGAATTTTTGTGGAAAATTAGATGAAATGCTCTACTAACTAGACAAATGTAAAAATGTAGTATGATAACCCTGTGTATATATTGTACATACATGTCAAAAGCCAAAAAATAGTGCAATTTTTACTTGTATTGTGTGTTTTACGGCCAAAATCATGATCAAAATGGAGCAATCCACAAAAATATGGCCAAGTAATAACATAAGAAGTGTTTTAGTATTTTTGAGTGTGGAGTCGAATTTTTCTGAGTAGTTTGGTTGATTTCCTTCAATTTTTGCTAATAAGAGCTAATAAAAGTCCAAATAAATAAATGAATATGCAAAAATGTCGCAATTGGATTTTGAATTCAAACACCAAATCTTGAAGCTTAATGGAAAAGCCAAAAAAAGTTTTAGGCAAGGTAGGCTGGACAAGTGAGGAGAGCGCGCCAGGGGCAGGGGTGAGGGTGAGTTGTAAGGGGCTGGGCAAGTAGGACAGGGCAGGCAAGTCAAGCATCATACGTTTCAATTGTTAATGCCATATCTAAGACATGGAAGTGAGCATGATAGTACCACACAACTCTCTCCAAGAGCATGCTTCAATACATAAACTATTTAGTGACTTGATACTGATATATGAAGCTTGAGGCTCTATACCTTGCAAAGGTAATTGATTGTGAAACAATTCCATGATGCTTGGTCCCATGACCATGCTTGAATGCACAAAATGATCATGGTCATAACAATCATAGTGTCTGCTAAAAATGCTTGGCTCTCTGATTGTGTTTGTTTCACTGAATGGCCCCTTGGGACCCTTGGGCACCCAGCTACTCAACCAATGTGAAAAAGGATTCTGAGACTCTTGGTGGCTCATGAGGACATTGGATGGCATTGTTCCTGTGTCAAATTGTCCTAGTACCATTGAGGTGCCTCCATCAAGCTCTATTGCACTCAACTTTGTGCAGGTCACCCTTGCCTCCCCGTATGTGCAAGAATCCACTCCCACGCTTCTCCTCCCGCATGGTCGTCCTCAATTTTTTTTTTTCTCTATTTGTCTTTGTAGAGTCTTTTTCCATCGCGACCACCACCATGCATTGCATGCGTCGTGGTTCTTTCCTCCTTTGGCAAAAATTCCACGACCACCATCTTCCCCAAGATCCACTTAGCTTTGATACCATTGTAAGAAACTAGGAACAGACACATGCTCTTCTCCACCCAATCATGCCATACATAGGACCTTGGCCTAGCCCTTGACCTACCCAATCCTACCTTAGGCCTGACAAGAGATGGAAAATCTCAAACCATGTATGATGGGACTATGCAACTATTTGTGGATATACAGCTAGAGTTAAGAAACTTGTTGGCTTTGCATCATATGGATCAAGATCCATGGTTGGCATTTGTGAGGGTGTAGTATGTCACATAGTGCCTCAGATTGTTGGTGTAAATTGAATTTCCCACTAGGAGAGTCCTGCTAAAAAGGATGCATGCAAAAAAAAATGACTTTGTGTATGTAGACCAATTTGAGAATACGGTGAGAGAGTGGATTGACCATTCCACTCTTTGTAGAGAAGAGCTCTTTGAGTTGTATGATGTGTTTCACTTGAAACACTAGTCCACATAATCTTATCAGGTCCAGCTATAGTAGAATGCACTCTTGCTTAGTGAGGGAAGCATAGTCAAATTCAACCATTGCTGCCAAAATATTGTCATAGATAGATCTGCCCTTTATAAATCCATGTTGATGGGATGAGATGGCTTTATCAAACATTGGGGAGATCCTAAGGGCGAGAGCTTTGGCAATGTTCTTATATGCCATAGGACATCATAGAGATGGGGCACTAGTGCTTCAATTGAGAGTAGCATAAAATTTGGGATAGGTTTTATGAGCCTTCTCTTAGCACTTGAATCCAAAGTCCCTTTTAGCAAGACTTGGTTAGCCATACTCATGATAGGAACCTTAAGATCATCCCAAATTCTCTAAAGAACTTCGTAGTCAGTCTGTGCCAACCAGAATACTTCTCCTTGCCTAGAGCTTGCAACGCAAGCGAGCATTCATCTTTCAAAAAGGCCTTCTCAAGGAGGTTGGCTTCAGCATCAGATATCATTTGCTAACACTATCGAGCAGAGAGGCTATGGCTTCTTCCACTTCCTAAGAGCGAGTCTTTAGTTGGCCAATAACTTGGCTTCGATGCTCGAGAATCATCTTGGCCATTTCATCTTGGTCCTATGTAGTGCTCCCATCCCCATCTACAAGAGATTGGATGCGGCCCCTGCTCCTCTTGATTTTCAAGGCCCAAAAAAAAAGTGTGCCTGATTGGAGGCCTCAAGTTGAAGGAAGGTCTCTCTAGAGAGCACTCCAGCCCTCCTAAACTCCTTGAGTTGATGGTTTGCAAGGTCAAAGTTAGCTTCCAGCCACCTCTTGAGCTCTTCTTCTGTAGCCGACCCAACCATTTTTTTCTTACAGCAGAGCCAGTTCATCCTCTAGCTGCTTCATATGCTCATCTCGGGCCTTTATTATTCTGCAACCCACACTTTTGATTTCTTTTTGCATACTCTTGGTAAAGATCTCCCAAGTTTTAGGGTTTTGAGACCAACATCTTTATTAAGCTTATGTAGTCTTTTCTCGTTAAGCTTTGGAACAGTGGGTCTTTGAATAGATGTCCCCCTGAGATAAGAATCTTTCTAGTCCCTTTGGGAAAACTTCCCTCCCCTTTGTCTTTGATGATTTTGATGAATAGTGGCAAGTGATCTGACAAGTTTTATGTTGTTACCATGCTCATTTTGATAAGCAATGGAATCCAATCGGCGTTGTGAGAGTAGTAGCATATGTCTAGCCGGGAGGCCGTTCAGGCATATTGCAGGCTGACATACATGAAACCTGGTATGATATTCCAAGGGCCAACCTCCCACAAGTCCATCAGAGCCCATTTCTCACAGAGGCTCCACCATTTATATTTTTTTGATCCAGCCAGCAAACTCAAGGAGCTTAATTTGTCCTTCATCTTCTCCACAATATTGAAGTCTCCCAACAGGAGCCACTCCCCTTCAATTTGGGTATATCTAAGGTGAGTCCACATCTTGGATCTATCATTGGCATTGCAAGATCTATATATGTTAATTATAGTGATTGTTTGACCCGCCCATTTGACTCTTAACTCCTAGAACTCTCCTCAAGGAGTGTATCATGATCACTTTTGGATCTAGGTCCCTATCCACAATAGAGAGGATGCCAATGTATCAATACACTCCCTTTCCATAGAACACCAAATTCTTTCCCAAAGCTTGCTTTCTTTTGCTACAATTTTCCGGTGATGATCCTTGATAGCCCAACAGTTAGCTTCCTTAGACCTCTTAACTTCCTCTCATAAGAGGGTGCATTGTTTTCGGGCTTTCAAACCTTTCACATTCCAAGATTAAAAATCAATATCTTCCATCATTAAGATAAGGGTACGAGTTTCTCTGCCTTGATTAATTCTTCTTCAGTGTTCTCTTTTGTTTGATCCTCTTCCATAAGGATATTTCCAATCTGTGAACTTATAAGATTAGTTGACATAAGATTTTGTGGGTTGGCCTCCTGCAACACTTTGAACAAGTTGTCGTAGAGGATTGGGGTTTTGAGAGGTTTTGGCAGGGCCGCTCTCATTTTCCTTGCCGCTTTGGCTTGAGATTTGAACCGCTTACATGATACGTTAGATACTTGTTACCAATCATCTTCTTTCTTGCTCAATGAGGGTCCCAATGCAATATTTTGTACCATTGGAGTTGATTATTTTTGCTTGCAAGCAGTATTTTTGAGCGGCCTTTGCAATGTTCTTCTTGGTAGCTAGAATCTCCTTAGGTTGTTTCTCTTTTCCTACAGCTTCAATATCCATCAATGGTGGAGCATCTATGCCAGCCACTTCTTGAGAGTTTGATGTTTCTCCTTTTTCCCCTTTATTGGGATCTGTAGTCATTGTCAAGGCCAAGGAACCTCGCAAAGTGTCCAAAAATTTTGCACTTGAAGCATGCACCTAAAAAAGTTCCAAAATTTAATGGAATAACTTTCAGCCCAGCCCCAAGGTTCACCACTAAGTTCTTGGGTTCGGGCTTTTTAAGATCCCACCAAATGCATACCTTATTTGATGGTGTCCCAGTGGCTCTTCCAGCTAGCACAAAAAGCAAGGTACTGAGGGACACTTCCAGATCTCTCAAATTTTTCATCAACCACAATGGAAGGTTTACAAAACCAATCCACACTAGGCACATGCCTTTGAAAGCATCAATGGATTCAAATATGGGGTCCCATGGAATCACACACACTAGCACCCAATTGAAGAAGAGTGGGCTCTTGGCTAGGATTTTGGATACTGAAGCCTCATCATTGAACTTCACCGAGAAGACTTCTTTGGCCAGGTATTTTGTTGCCACCACCAATTTATCACAATTGAGTACATTGGCACTATATATAGCGAGTTGATCATTTCGACTTTGGCAGGAACCCTGTCCATAAAGCAAAACACTAGTGTCGAGTTTGCCAGCTTTGTGAGTTCTCTTTATCAGGACCAATTGAACTATGACACTAACAACATCTTCAACCTCTACTCTTTATGGGAGCTTGACCTGCGTGTCAAAATGCCCCCTAAGGTGGATGCAAAGATGTCTTGAGCTTGTTGGTGACCAAGTTGACACTGTAAGGCAAAACGTATTCAAACGCTGTCGGGGGATTTGTGTTTGAAAGGTGAGCCGGGAAGGCGGGGAGCCTCTGGCTGTGAGAGGTGTGTGGAAGAAAGTTGCAGCAGACACAATGAATGTAGACAAAGCTTGAAACTAACAGCTTGAGCAAGATCCTAAAGCTTGATTATCAGTAACAGTATCGCTGCTTTAATTAAATATTAATTGAGGAGTTTAAGCTCCATACATCCGTTTAACCTGTCTTAATTCAGATTATAATAGAGAAAATAAGACCAACTATCTCGATGATGATGGTGTTGAGATCGATGATGATGATGTTGTTATGCTTTCCCCTTTACCTTAATTGAACTGCCAAGCTTGCCTTGATAATATTCCTCTCCTTCATTCTTCTTGTGCTGCTTCAAGAGAGAGAGATATGGTAGGATCAGAGTGGGCTATGGTGGCTTTGATTACATTGGCTATGGAAGCTTGAATTAGAGTGGGCTAGGGAAGCTTGGATTAGAGTGGCTATGGAAGCTTGGCTTAGGATTAGAGTGCTCAAAGCTTATGGATTCCTCCCTGCTAATACAGCAGAATACAAAAACTTGAATATTTCCTAATCGGTGCAGAATTAGCCTCTGTGCGTGAGATGCAAAAATGTTTAAGACACCCTTTTCCTTCTCCTCACGTTGACCGTTTTCACAAAAAACCTGCTTTACGAAAAGTTTACAGACTAAGAATTTTTTGGCCTCCCATGCAGAGGTGTGAAGTCTCTCACACACTTTCCTTTTTACCACTGACCACATTTCTTCCTCTACCCAAGTTGCCTTATATGTCCTAAGAGCCCTTTCACATGTAAAACCTTTTCTTCAAGCATAAAATCTCTACGCTTAGGCCTTCATAACCACATAAAGTATACACTTTCTGGATCTCCTTGCTTGTTTTCGAGCCCTGGTCACTGCTCAATAAATGTGTGAGCTTCAAATATACTTTTTCTGCTTCTCTTTACTCTTTTTTCCATCGTGGAAGTGGAGCGGCACGACATCCACCCCCTCTGAACCTGCACAGCCTCCGGTCTGTGCCAACCGGTCTTCAATCTATATCTTCTATAATCACCTTAAGCGGCTTTCTATCAAGATCACATAACTAGTAAGTATATGTACAACAAAATAAGGCTTAAACCATATCATCAATGGTCTAGCTCAATTATTTGATAGCTGTCCATTGCAAATCTTTGAACCATGTATGTCGTGTCTCCAAAGTATTCAATCATGAAAAACTTGTTTAGTGAACCCCGCCAGACTCAAGTGCTCCAGTTACTGATGCACACGACTTGACCATCAAGCTCACTTTAGGGAACCCTGTGAAGCTCAAGTATGCCTTACTCTGTCTGCACACGCAATAGCCATCAAGTCCATTACTTCAAGTTCTGGTAGCAGAACCAACTCAAAAGATGTGAAGATACTTTATCAATTGTCCAAAGATGTCAACTAGAAGCTAGCCATATAAGATTACTGACCACAAAATCCAATACTCTTTTCTTGATAGCATAAATCCAAAAACAAAACCTAGTGCCAAGTAACCTGCTATACAGGAAAATAAATGATATCTCTGAATCTGCAAGTTGCTCTTCAATAGCTCCCAGGATCAAATGGGATAGTAAGAAATTGCCCCAATAGTGGAGCAGCATAATATCCACATAAGCACACACATTCTATATCAATCAACTTCAAGAATTTCTACTCCAAATATGCTATTCCAGGATCTAGCAAAAAGAAACCACAATGTATACTCAAAAATATCCATCCATAATGAACCTACCTTTGAAGATAACTTAAGGTCGTTACCATCAAGAATTAAAGAATTATGACTCCCTTTTACTGGTAGCTAGGATATCATTGACATAAGAATTACTAGAAATAGTATCCAAATCCAGCCACATTTGGCATATTGCCCAAGAAAACAAAAACTCCTGTGCATTTTATGTTGTATTAGGGATGATTTAGCAACGTCACCCCCTCTAGTTTCACAGCCATCATGAAAAACCTTAGGACTTCCTGGACTTGTATCATCAGAGAGATTTTTACCTGGTTTTTGAGGTTGATAATGAATAATAGCTTTATCCTGAAGATCTTTGTCATAAAAACTAATATCTAACCAACCCAAATGATTTTCTCATATTAAACTAATCACTTAATGTGGGAGAATAAATGGGAACAAGGGTTAAGATATAGACATGTGCTTATAGATCTATCTCAACACGGGGCCAATGGTAAAGGAGCCCAAATAAGAGATGGTCTATCAAAGAGCAAGGCTAACCAATGGAGCATAATACCTTAGGGTTAGCTTCATTGAAGACCTCCAATAATGTGTGTAAATGTCCTTTGACATTATGTAAGCTAGGGCTGAGCTTGAGGCGTGGGAACCCAACCCAGCTTGAGGTGCTTGTCTTGCTTGTCATGGTTGATGACTAAGGTGCTTGAGGTTCTTGATGATTGAGGTGCTTGAGATGCTTGAGGTGCTTAATGATTGAGATGCTTGAGGTGCTTGACATGCTTGAGATGTTAGGGTTGCACTTGAGGTGAGAACCCAGCCCAAGCTTAAAGTGCTTAAGGGCCACGCTTGTGGTGGGAACTGGGCCTATACATGAGGGGTTGAGGTGTCAAAAAGTCAAAGATTCAATACCTACAAGGAGGGGGCGAGCCCTACATGAGGTGGGATGAGAGAGAACACCCACACACTCACACAAGGCATGCATGGTACAAAGAAAGCAAAAGGGACAGTTGTCAAGTTCCTCCTCATGTTGCCCTCATGGTGTGCCTAAAGCCTATTGGTTGGCCACCCAAGCGGTCCAATGATAATTTAGGGGATTTAATTAATTGATTTTGCATTTATCAAGTCCTCTCTCTCTCAAAGGGGAAAGGGGGACACTTGTCTCAAGGCTACCCTTGCTGCTTGTAATGCCTCCTGCTTATGATTGGCTAGGCCTGGAGGGGTCCAATGAGCTTCAAGCATGAGCTACAAGGGGGGGGTCCAATGATCTTCAAGCATGAGCTACAAGGGGGGGTCGACCCAAGCAAGCTAGGGGGTTGCTTAGGGGGTATACTCACCCACACACACTCACAAGCACTCTCATTGTGTGCTAGGCAAGGTGCAAGAGCTCCATCTCCTTCTCCAAGCTCCTTGAGAAGTTGAGAACCTACACCAACACTCTTGGCTATGGAATGCAAATCCAACCAAGAGCTATGCTTCAATGCTTAAGCTTTCCATCTTCTCCATCTTCATTACTATGCTATTATGTATGCTAAGCAAGAAGAGTGATGATAAGTGAGGAATTATTTCTTTCTCCTATGGAATACTTCTTCTTCCTCTTCCCTACCCTCATTCCCTGCTAGCTCTCTCCACCTTCGAAGGTGTTTGAGGTCTTAGGATTGAGGCTTGGGATAGTTAATGCTTTCCAAAAAGTGCATGTTATGCTTATTGCAAGAAGGCTAATGGTTTATTGCAAGTAGATTAGTTACTTAATGCAGGTAGATTAATTGTATTGCAAGGTAGATGAATTGTTGCTTTAGGCACAAGTTGATGCCTAAAAGTATACATCTTCATGCACTCAAATGATTTAGGGAACACAAAGACTAATGATGTTCACGAGTTCTTGACTGTTTTCAAGCTAAGATTGATTGTTGATATTATGCAAAAGCTTGGTGTATGAAGCTTCCATATCCATACTGTCAAAGAGCTTTCAAGGAACACAAAGATTGTATTGTACCAAGTCTCTCTTAATGAGAGAATCTATAATACAAATGCCTTTTGGAAGGGGGACCGGCTCCACATAAATCCGGTCCTCAGCTGTTGTCATATTCTCTAAAATCTCTATCTCTCTCTCTCTCTCTCTCTCTCTCTCTCTCTCTCTCGCAAAGATATTTCTCATGCCTAGTTAATTAAGTGTTATGATTAAGTTGCTACTACCAATTAAGTCCACCATCTATGCTCTCAAAGTTGCTCACTTTAATTCTCTTAATTCCGCTATTCTCTAAGTTCATAGGCCATTTCCATTACATTGGTATCAGAGCATTTGGTTTCTCTTTTCTTGCTTAAGAAGAGAGGTCCTTAAGTAGCCTATAAATGGTTGATGTGGTTAATTATATTAGGGTAAGTGGAACTGGGATCTATTATTGGTTTTGTTGAGCCCACTATGTGGGATATGGTGCACACCTCGGGAGCTTTGGACTTAATAATTGAGTCTTTTTAGACTTGCCTACGGCTTTACCATTATTGAGCCATAAGAAGTCCGAAAGGAGCTAACCCTCGGCAACTCTGCTATGTTAGACCTACTCCTCTACTCTCTATAATTAACCACTTTGAGCCATGGGTGTAGATACTTAAGAGCCGATTTTCAAAGGCTAAGAGGAGTGGCAACTAAGGTTTTGAATTTCCAAATCGAACACTAAGTACATACATAAATTTTGTTAACATGGCTGACAATAATCAAGAGAGTAGAACGAGCATTGATAACTGTGATTTTGCACATGAAAGTGCTAATGATGATGCTCCTATGTTTATCAAGTGTCCTTTTTCTAAGCTGCAACAAGCTATGGGAAACCCAGCCCTACAAGGTGAATTTTTCCAACAACTTCATAGTTATGGGATTCTCCAAACTCCCCCAAAAGAGAGAGCACCTGAGAAGTCTCTTCAAGAGATTTCCAAGAGAGGGCTCTCTACGGTGAGAGAAGAGGAGAACCCATATGAAGTGCTTAAACGATTACTAGTGGGCTTACCTCCATCCAAGAAGAAAGGTGAAGTCTCTACTATAGAGCCTTCCTCAAGAGAAGGAGAAAGAAGTGAGTCTCCCAATACTTCTGAAGATGTGGCTCCAAGAAGACGGCAGCCTCAACGATCTCCAACTCCCCCCAAGAGAGAAAGATTGTCGGAAAGTCCTCCTCCTCGTTATCACAAAAAGGAAGAGAGGTACCAAAAGAAGGAAAAGGAGAGAAAGAGGTCACCCTCTTCTCCATCTTCATCACCTTCCTCATATTCCAATGAAGGTAGCGGCTCTTCTCTCAAAGATCCCAAAAGGAAAGGCCATCACAAGCCCTATCCGGTATGGAGAAGGTCCAAGAATCTAAAGAAGTTCAAGGAGGGAGGAAAGGACACCACTTTTCTTACCTATGATGGCACCTTTGGTGCTACGGACAAGATCTTGGCCTTCATCCAATAGTTTGATGTGGCCTTTGGTGATGAGGACTTCATGGAGTCCTCTAAACTGCGTCAGGTATCTATGAATTTTTAGAGCTCCGCTCGTCAATGGTGGGCTAGCCTACAAGCCCAAAGGAAATCTCCAAGGACATGGAAGGCTTTAAGAGCCTCCATCATGAAACAATTTCTGGCAAGCAACATTAAAGACAATGTCCTCACAGAATGGCAAAGCTTGAAACTCTCTCCCTACGAGTCTATCCAGAAGTATGTAGATAAGTTTTGGGATTTACTTCTCAAAGCCAGTGTCTACAAAAATATAGGCTTTGAGGAGCAAAAGCAACAATTTTGTGCGGGTCTTTTTGACGAGATGGCCGAGTATATCAACTCACAAAGGCCTAATGCCATATCGGCGGTCATACACCATACTATGGTCGCCTCTCAAATCAATTTCCAACAAGGGGTTAAGAGAAACTCTAAGCCCATGGAAGTGAAGGATCAAAATGAGTCTAGAGGAAGGAATAATGCTCAAACTTCCTCCAAAGGCAACTCTAGCAACACCGATAACAAAGCTAAGGAGAAAGGAGTCTACAAGGTAAGAATAGACTCTCTCCAACAGAGCTACAGTGTTATCGTAAGGATAACAAATGCTACAAGTGTGGACAGCAAGGGCATGTCTATCGTGCTTGTCCCCAAATAAATGCACTCAACAACCCGCCTTGAGTTTCTATGCTGGAAACTCCAAAAGAGGATGCTCATAGCAAAAGGCTTTTGTTTTTCCTAAGCTAGGAGATATGTACATACATGTTTATGAGTCGGGTAGCATCCTATCCCATGTAAATATGCATGCTTTTCTCAAGTTAATGAAAATCTATATATTCATATACATGATTTTTGTTAGAAAGTCTGTAAATGAATTCAATGTTTCAACCATTAACAATAAAAAAAAAAGACGGGAATCAAGAGGAATTAGAATTTTCTACATTCCTAAATGGATTCCAAAATGTTTTTATAAATGATACCCCCGTGAGCTATCTCCACAATGAGGGGAAAATGACCATGCAATGGAGCTTTTACCACGAAGCTCACTGCCTAATAAGCCTCCTTATTGAGCTTTATAAGCTCCACAAGAGGAGTTCAAAAGGCAATAGCAAGAACTGGTAAGTTTTGAAAGAGATAAGGCTTTCCTCTAACCAAAAGAAAAGTGGATTTTTTTAAAAAGAGATTCAATAATTAGGTCACATTATCTCTAAAGGTCGTATTTGTATGGATCCACAAAAGGTAGAGGTAATAAAAAGATGGCCTAATCCAAGGAGTCTACATGAGTTGTGAAGCTCTAAAGGTATGAGTGCATACTAGAGATTCTTCATACGAAAAATTCATGCTTATAGCAGGTCCAATACATGACTTAACAAAAAAGAACGTTAAGTGTACATGGACTACAAAGAGAGAAAAATACTTTTGAAAAGTTCAAAGAGAAACTTATCTCTCAACTTATGCTTACACTACAGGATCTCTCAAAGCTATTTGAGGTCCAATGTAATGTCTGAATGCATGCCTTCAACCAAAAATTTTCTTCAAGAAGGGAATACCATAGAATACAAGATTCAAAGACTCAAATCCAATGAGCAAATGCTGGACATATACAAAAGAAACTACGAGCTATTTTACATGCCGTTGACACATGGAAGTACTTCTTGCGGACTCCATCCATGATACAAACCAAGCTCTTCGACAATCAAATGAGGTGGGCAAATTTATTTTTGCAATTTAAATTTTACATTGCTCACATTGCTGGCAAGCACAAACATGTAGCCGATGCACTTTCCTGATGGCCAAGGGTAGATAGGGTATCAATAGCAACTTACAATGAACTATGTAAAATATGTAGTTAAATATGCTTCTAACCCAGGCTTTAGGGATATAATAATAGCCTTTACAACTGGAAGAAAAAGAACCACTCATGTTAGAGGATGGTTATCTTCCATACCTCAATAGGCTATATCTTCCTCACTTCCCATGCTCCTCCCATATGTGGGGCAAAGAGGAATTCGAATTTATTCTTTTAGAAATAAAAGCATACTTGTATTGGCTTACCAAGAAACAAGAACATACAAGAGTATGTTTCAAAATGTATGGTATACCAAAAGATGAAGTATGATAGAAGGACCATGGCTTGCCAACATCTAATTGTGTCGGATAGAAATCCTACCATGACCACTAATTTCTGATAGAGTCTCTATCAGAACTAGAGTAACCCTCTTATGTTGGCCTACTATTCCAACGGATGGCCAAAAGGAAAATCACAAAACTAATGATCCTTGATCTACTAAAAGCTTGTTATTCGAGGTAGATCAATGCTCAAAATTGGAGAAGTACTTACCCTAACAACAGCATGTCTCTAATAACATGAACATACTTCTAAGGGGAAAGTACCTTTCGAGGCTAAAGACGGAAGATCCAAACGTCCCTTGTAGCTTAAGGTACCTGGGAAGATCTTCATTGAAAAGGAGTATAGCCGAGATCAAAACGAATCTTTTTAGAAGATTAAACAAGATATATCCATCTATTAGCTAGGCAAAATAGGCTCCTGCCATTAGGCATAAAAGAGCCTTATCCTTTAAAGAAAAATAAATATTTCTTTGTGTCTTACTAAACAATTAAATTTGCCTAACTATTGGCTCATATATATCATTTTTCATGAGAGCCTATTCGAGCCTTATTAAGGAGAGCCACCAATAGAGGCTATAAATGTAGACCCATTAGAGATCGAGGAAGAAGCAAACGAGCTCCAACCCAAGTTCATCCTTGGACAAGAACACAAGGTATTAAGAAATGGTAAGATTACTGACAAAATCTTATTTAAGTTAAGAATTATCCTTTCAAAGATGCTAAATGCATGCAAAGAACATAGATTAAGGATAATATGAACCTTGTTAACGATGCTTACAATGACACAAAAGAGTAAGCAAATGTAAAAGAAATGCATTTTAAATGATCCATGTTTTTGTCTTATAAGACTCTCTTTTTATGTTTCGTGCACAAATTTTAAGAAGTATGCATACTTAGGATCATGTTTGTGGTGACTACGTCTCCCAAACATCAAGTAGAACTTGTCACTCTACTTTGGAAGTATGATATGGACTAAAAAGAGCACACATGCTTGCCGCATAAAATGTCTCTCAAGCACCAAGTGGATCAGTCATCCACTCTGGAATGATGTCATAGGGTAAAAATGGATCCTCTACCCGCTAAGACCAATGGACTAATGGGTGAGACTTTACCATCTCTACCTCATAGTCGAGGACGACTACGATTCCAAGAGAGAGGTAATGTCATAAAAACTAATATCTAACCAACCCAAATGATTTTCTCATATTAAACTGATCACTTAATGTGGGAGAATAAACGGGAACAAGGGTTAAGATATAGACATGTGCTTATAGATCTATCTCAACACGGGGCCAATGGTAAAGGAGCCCAAATGAGAGATGGCATATCAAAGAGCAAGGCTGGAGCATAAGACCTTAGGGTTAGCTTCATTGAAGACCTCCAATAATGTGTGTAAACGTCCTTTGACCTTATGTAAGCTAGGGATGAGCTTGAGGCGCGGGAACCCGACCCAGCTCGAGGTGCTTGTCTTGCTTGTCATGCTTGATGACTAAGGTGCTTGAGGTTCTTGATGATTGAGGTGCTTGATATGCTTGAGGTGCTTAATGATTGAGATGCTTGAGGTGCTTGACATGCTTGAGATGTTAGGGTTGCACTTGAGGTGAGAACCCAGCCCAAGCTTAAAGTGCTTAAGGGACAAGCTTGTGGTGGGAACTGGGCCTATACATGAGGGGTTGAGGTGTCAAAAAGTCAAAGATTCAATCCCTACAAGGAGGGGGCGAGCCCTACATGAGGGGGGATGAGAGAGAACACCCACACACTCACACAAGGCATGCATGGTACAAAGAAAGCAAAAGGGACACTTGTCAAGTTCCTCCTCATGTTGCCCTCATGGTGTGCCTAAAGCCTATTGGTTGGCCACCCAAGGGGTCCAATGATAATTTAGGGGATTTAATTAATTGATTTTTCATTTATCAATTCCTCTCTCTCAAAGGGGAAAGGGGGACACTTGTCTCAAGGCTACCCTTGCTGCTTGTAATGCCTCTGCTTATGATTGTCTAGGCTTGGAGGGGTCCAATGAGCTTCAAGCATGAGCTACAAGGGGGGGTCGACCCAAGCAAGCTAGGGGGTTGCTTAGGGGGTATACTCACCCACACACACTCACAAGCACTCTCATTGTGTGCTAGGCAAGGTGCAAGAGCTCCATCTCCTTCTCCAAGCTCCTTGAGAAGTTGAGAACCTACACCAACACTCTTGGCTATGGAATGCAAATCCAACCAAGAGCTATGCTTCAATGCTTAAGCTTTCCATCTTCTCCATCTTCATTACTATGCTATTATGTATGCTAAGCAAGAAGAGTGATGATAAGTGAGGAATTATTTCTTTCTCCTATGGAATACTTCTTCTTCCTCTTCCCTACCCTCATTCCCTACTAGCTCTCTCCACCTTCGAAGGTGTTTGAGGTCTTAGGATTGAGGCTTGGGATAGTTAATGCTTTCCAAAAATTGCATGTTATGCTTATTGCAAGAAGGCTAATGGTTTATTGCAAGTAGATTAGTTACTTAATGCAGGTAGATTAATTGTATTGCAAGGTAGATGAATTGTTGCTTTAGGCACAAGTTGATGCCTAAAAGTATACATCTTCATGCACTCAAATGATTTAGGGAACACAAAGACTAATGATGTTCACGAGTTCTTGACTGTTTTCAAGCTAAGATTGATTGTTGATATTATGCAAAAGCTTGGTGTATGAAGCTTCCATATCCATACTGTCAAAGAGCTTTCAAGGAACACAAAGATTGTATTGTACCAAGTCTCTCTTAATGAGAGAATCTATAATACAAATGCCTTTTGGAGGGGGACCGGCTCCACATAAATCCAGTCCTCAACTGTTGTCATATTCTCTAAAATCTCTCTCTCTCTCTCTCTCTCTCTCTCTCTCTCTCTCTCTCTCTCTCTCTCTCTCTCTCTCTCGCGCAAAGATATTGCTCATGCCTAGTTAATTAAGTGTTATGATTAAGTTGTTACTACCAATTAAGTCCACCATCTATGCTCTCAAAGTTGCTCACTTTAATTCTCTTAATTCCGCTATTCTCTAAGTTCATAGGCCATTTCCATTAAAATCTTCACCCATAACATCTTTGGGAAAATCACCCTTGGAAGTCTCAACATTCAACAAAGCTTTAGGAGTTGGCTCCTCTTGCAGCCCGTATATAAGCATAGATGTAAAATCCATGTCAATATCCTGTTCATAATCAGCATAATCTAAGCAATCTTCATACTCATCCATCTAATTCTCTACTTCCTCATCTGCATCCATGTTACTTAGCAATACATCATAGCACTGCAAAGGCTCATCTGACACCCCCTCTGAAGAGGTACACACATAAGAAAGATCTTCTATACTGTCATTGTGAGGTCCCCACCCCGACGTTTCCAATGGCGGATCTAATGGTGAACCCGGTGGCCACTAGATCTATTGCGGAAGCAAACAAAATGGTTCAGGGTCCGACTAGCGGACGATCTCTCATCACAAAGTGAGTCGAGTTCGAGCCTACTAGCAGGGAGATCTAGCTCCACCTCGCAGGGGAAGCGTACTTGAACTATCTAGCGATCCTAAGACCCACCTTCCAAGAGGAGAGAAGCCTCGAGTGCCTTTTTCCCCATGTTTCAGAGGCACGTACTCTCGAGAATTCCCCCCTCTAGGGGCAATGAGCATTACTAATATCGAGTAAGCACTATGGGGACAGAGAGTTTCCGACCAATCGGGACCACCCATCTCGTAGGCATTGGCAACGTGAGCCAAGCCCCCACTTTCCACCCCCACACTCACACTTCCTCGTGTGACCTAATTACTACCACAAAGGTTGTTCAACATAGATATTCCTTGTTTAATTCCGAATCACATGATTCGTTAAGACAGCCCTTCAACCAGTATTGCAAACAACACCAAGACAGAATTCTAGTAAAAATTCTACTCAAACTTATTCATAAAAGTTCCAATGTTCTAGAGGTACAACATCCTCCCTCCAACGAGAGTTCACTCCTCCCGTTGTCGCCTAGCTGTCCATACAACTAGGTATGTCCACCGCATAGAAAGCACGTCATGGACACTCCCGCCGCATAGAAAGCAAGACGTGGATTCAAGAATCCTTAACGAGGAACTCTGCCCCCTGTGATCAGTAGGGGGGTCAGGACTGATTCAACATTGGAAATAAAATGAACATGTCGAGCTAAATTTTCCCTAACAGACATTCTTTCCTAATTGCAACCAGCATACCCATCAATCATTCCCGTCCTACTTTAGAACTTAATGTACAATGAATTCAATGCCGAGGTTTCCGTCGGATTTCTCCAACATGTTTGGGGATATTTTCATTCCTAACTAAACGTGTGCAATGTTAAATTAAACAACTTGAATGAAATTATGATCTACCTCTTCCATTTCTTCGTCGATGGCCCGTGAGATGGCCGGTATTTGTTCCTCCATGGGAGCTTTTCCCTTTCCGTTCACCTTGCTCGTTCCTGCATCGTGGTCGTGAGCTCCACCAAAGCGAGTCCTCTTAACCGGGGCCATTTTAAACTCACTACTTTAAGTAATTAACTTGGGGAAAAGAGCTAATGTCCGTAAGCGTCATAACAAGCCAAATGATAGATTAGCAACATCAAACAATGTTTGCTACATGAGAGCTTTAGATTTTTCCATATAGCAATCATTATGGATGACACATAATCCTATGGGAACCGGCTCTAAAGATAATTACTCGGCTTACATGATTAAGAATAATAGGATTTCACTAATGGAATTACCAGAGAGATGAATTAAGCACGATTAATCTCTTTCCTAGCAATTAGAGGGTGCAGAATCACCGCATGCATAGGTGTGAGAAAAACCACCTCTTAGAGACTTAATGACAAATTAATCTTACCTTAATTATATCTTAATGCATAACAAAGATGGATCTAAATCAGCTACAATATAAATGCGTGATAGAAAGAGTGATTCTCATCAATCTACACAATTACCAGCTTATCGATTAATTTCTATGCTACCTAGAGAGAGAAAATTCTAATAATCGTGCACTAATCATTAATTAAGAGTGATGAATGGCTGATAATTCAGCTATGGGATGATGATTACATAATAGAATATGGTTAAGGATAATTTAGAAAGTGATTATAGAGAATTACGATTAGGAATAAGCATAATAGACGAGAAATTTAGATGGTAATGAAAAGGATTTGCAGAAAGCATTAATTAAACCGTGGTTACCGTGATTAAGGGCTGATAATCCTCTCAATTCTCTGATCTAATCGAGCTTCTTGAGGCGAGAATTCGACAGCACCTCCCTCCTTGCTTCTCCTTCAAAAGATGTGTGTTCCGGCAGCACCTTCCCAGAGTGTGTGTAGGTGTGTATGTATGCACTGTGTGTGTGTGAGCATGTGTGTGTGTGTGTGTGTGTGTGTGTGTGTGTGTGTACAGGCCTTTAAATAGGCTCCTACAGGCTGAAAATCGACCAGCCCTGCTATTAGCATCTGGAGGAGCACTCAGTTCACTGCATTGGCAAGTCTAGTTGCCTACTCACCAAGTGTCAGGTTGGCTAGTTTAACTGACTCTAAGACTTAGTTAATGGCTTGGAAACTCTCCGAGGACTCCCACAAAGCAAGAGGGCACCCCCTAGCTGCTAAAGCTGATCTGGAGTGGGCTGGAACCTGTTCCCACACAGTCCCGGGCCCCCCGGTACCTCCTCGGACAATTTTTAGGAAAATTGGTTCTAGGCTAAAACGGGTCATACGAGTCGGATTTTGATGCCGAAAATTGCTATAGCAAGATCTAACTAAGGCGTACTGGCCCGGGTACCTGCCATATTTAGCAGCCCCTGGGGTCCGAAAATGCATTTTTTTGAAATTCGGGGTACGGGTGCAGTTTTTCGAGACGATTAGAACTGGACGGGTCGGGTGACCAAAAACTTACTATTTTTGGAATTTTTTTACAAAAATTATTTTAATTCACATTTTGGAGCTTTAAAACATTCTAAATATCATGGCACTGACAGAATCTGGAAACTTGCTAAAAATAGTAACTTATTCCATTATATTCAGTTCATGGTACAAGGGTGCTCTTTTTGATCGGGGTCAGAGACCTTACAACCTCCCCAACGTGAAAAATTGAGATGTACTCATCTCAAGAATGTGCTTGGGTAATCCTTTATGAGCGTTGGTTCGTCCTCCCAAGTTTCATCTTCGTCAGGGTAATCCTTTCACTTTACCAGATGCTCCTTTCCCTTGTTTCCAGTACGTAGTCAGGTTGGAGCTCGAGAACTCCTTGTGCTGGCATGACTATCTGATCTGAGTCCGAGAATTGATCAGGGTTAGGAATATAGGGTTTGAGTAAGTTGACGTGGAATAAATCATGAACCTTCAAGTTTGCAAGTAACTTTAGCTTGTAGGCTTGGTCACTCACAACCTTAACGATCTCGAATGGTCCACAATACCTTGGGCTTAGCTTCTTATATCTGCCTAGAGATAAGTTGCTTTTCTTTTGTCGGACTCGTAGAAAAACCTTATCTCCTTCTTTGAAAGTTCTTTCCGAACGGTTCTTATCTGCATAGTGCTTCTGTCTATCCTGAGCGGCCTGAATGTCCTGGAGAATAGCTCTAGTCTGTGCTTCCATATCCTCTAACATCTTTCTAGAGGCTTCTACCCTGATGGTTGGATCTGAGAAGTTCAGTGGTGCTAAACAGTCATGTCCATAAAGAGCTTTGAAAGGTGACATTCCAATGCTTCTGTGTTTGGAAGAGTTGTAAGCATACTCCACCAAAGGTAGATATTGTAGCCACTTCTTTGGCTCTTGTGAACAATAGGCTCTGAGAATGTCCTCGATGACTTGATTAACTCTCTCAGTTTGCCCATCTGTTTGTGGATGATAGGCTGTACTAAAACCTAATTGTGACCCAATAGATTGGAAAAGAGAAGTCCAAAATTTTGATGTAAACTTGGCATCTCTATCACTGACGATACGCTTGGGTAGACCATGTAACCTAAAAATATCCTTGATGAATACCCGACTAATATCTGAAGCAGTAAAGGTTGTCTTTACGGGTATTAGATGAGCCACTTTTGTAAGCATATCAACAACCACGAAAACAGAGTCATAACCTCCTGTAGAAGGTAATCCTGTAACAAAATCCATACTGATGCATTCCCATTTCATCTGGGGTATGTCAAGAGGTTGAAGTTGCCCTGGTAACTTGATTCTTTCGGCCTTTATCTGCTGACAAGAAAGACATTGCCTCACATAGCGAAGTATGTCCCCTTTCATTCCAGACCAAAAATAACTCCTCCTGATAGCATGAAGAGTCTTAGCATAGCCTGGATGTCCGGATGTAGGGCTATCGTGCGCTTCATACAGAATAGTCTTCTTTAGAGCTGTGTCTCTGGGTACACAGAGTCTATGTCTTTAGTAAAGACATCCTCCCATAAGAGAGTAATCTTTAGCTTCAGGCATCTTATTCTGTTGGACTAGAGATACTATACGTTGGTACTCTGGATCTACCAAAGATGCTTCTTTGATTCTATCCCAAATAGGGTTATTTGGAATAGAGATAGCTCTGAGAAAGGATTTTCGGCTAAGACCATTTGCAACTGCATTTTCCTTTCCTGGTCTATACTTTATGTCAAGGTCATATTCCTGTAACAGCTCTATCCATCGTTGTTGTCGCATATTGAGAATAGGTTGAGTAAAAATCCATTTTAAGCTCTTGTGTTCTGTAACCAGTTGAAACTTGCGCCCAAGAAGATAATGTCTCCATAACTTCAACGCATGAATAACTGCTAAAAGTTCCAAATCATGAGTAGGATAATTCTTCTCATGATCTCTCAGCTTTTGCGAAGTATACGCCATTGGTCTTCCTTCTTGAGTAAGAACTCCGCCTAGAGCAAATTTGCTAGCATCAGTCGCTACTTCAAATTCCTTGCTGAAATCTGGAAGCTTTAAAATAGGAGCCGAGACCAAGAACTCTTTTAGCTTAGCAAATCTAGACTCGTGCTCGGTCTTCCATTCAATTCTCATTCCTTTCTTCAGGAGTTCCGTCAAAGGCGCAGCAATACGTGCATAGTCCTTGACAAAAATCCTGTACCATCCCGTTATTCCAAGAAATCCTCTTACTTCGCTGACGGTGGATGGTTGAGGCCAATCAACGATGTCCTTGACCTTGTCTGGGTCCACTAAAATCCCCTTAGCCGATATGACAAATCCAAGATAGTTGACTTTTGGTGAGCAAAAAGTGCACTTGCTCTCTTTAGCGTAAAGCTCATGTTCTCGAAGGAGATCAAGTACCTTGCGGACATGATATTTGTGATCTGCTTCGTTCTTAGAGTAGATCAGAATGTCATCAAAGAAAACCAAGACAAAATCATCCAGGTAAGGTCTGAAAATATCCTGCATAAGTCGATTGAAGCTTGCAAGAAGCGTTTGTTAGACCAAAAGAAATTACTGTGAACTCGTAGTGTCCATACCTAGTATTGAAAGCTGTCTTTGGAATATCTGATTCCTTGATCCTGATTTGGTAATATCCTGATCTTAGATCAATCTTTGTAAATATTTTGGTGCCGTGGAGCCTGTCTAAGAGTTCTTCAATCCTTGGAATTGGATACTTGTTCTTGACAATTACCTGGTTCAGTCCCCGGTAGTCTATGCATAGCCTTAAGGTCCCATCCTTCTTTTTCTGAAAAAGAACTGGAGCACCCCAAGGAGACGTATTGGGTCGAATGAATCCTTGCTCAATGAGTTGCCTAAGTTGTTCCTTGAGTTCAATGGCCTCTGGAAGTGACATTTTATAAGGTCTTTTTGAGATAGGTTCACACCCACGGATAGTCTCAATCTCATGATCTACCTCTTTGTGTGGCGGAAGATTTGTAAGGTCTTCTGGGAACACATCGTCATATTCCCTCAACCAGTTTGGTCGAAGTGAGGTATTTGATTGGTCCACCTTGTTGAGTTTAACTGCATATATTTGCTGACCCTTCCTTAGTCCCTTCAAAAGTCTGTTGGCCTTAACTAGAGTAGCCTTAGGTCTCCCATTTTCCCCTTGGATTAAGGCTTCATTACCCAAGTTATCTATAAAAGTAAAGTTCCCTTGTGCACAATGTATGTGGGCCCTATTTTGCTTTAGCCAGTCCATCCCTAGTATCCCATCAAACAATCCTAAGGGTAGGGTTCGAAATTGGGCAAAAGTTGGGTGTCCCCCTAAATCAAAGTCAATTTTTCCTGCAGAGTGTTGAGATACTACCTCCTTGCCGTTTGCTAACTCTACACCTAGCTTGCTTGTTGGATACTTATCTATCTTTAGCTTCCGCATGCATCGGGGTGAAAGAAATGAAAGAGTACTACCACAATCTATAATGAAGTTAACTTGTTCACCTCTGAGAGATCCTGGCGTATGAATGACTGCGTATTGCTTGCAACCATTGGGATTGTCAATTGCAGCATGTAGGGTTGCTCTCTCCACTGCTTCATCACCCACAATTGGTTGTACCACTGAGGCATTCACTCTGGCGGTAGCTCCACGCCCTCACCCTCTGTTCATCCTTCCTCGTCCTCCTCTTCCATTAGCTTGGCCACGCCCACGGGTATTCAAGGGTATGGCATTGGCATTGGTTGCTTGAATGTTCCTGGGGCAATTGGATCTGTAATGTCCATGCTCGCCGCAACCATAACATCGAACATCGGGGAACTCCATGGTTGTGGTGGTAGCCACAATAGGGCGCTGGTTATACGCTTGGTTGGCTAGTCTGTTATCCCAAGTAGTGGTCCTTTCCCTCTTTGCCCAATGATTCCTTCTGTTCTGATTAGCCTTTTGTACTTCGAGAGCTAGAGGTTTGGCCCTTAACAAGGCATCCTGTAGCGTCGTCGGCCTGAGAGCTTCCAACCGAGTATTCAGGGGATCGATTAGTCCTTGACAGAACCTTGCCACCTGTTGTTCCAAGGTCATCGTAGGAGCATATCTCTGAAGAGTGACAAACTTTGCATAGTATTCTTCGACAGATGAATTCAGCTGCCGAAGTGAAAAGAATTCATTCATCCTCAAGGTTCTATAGGCAGGCGGTAAATAACGTCCCATTATTGCAGCTTTGATGTCTTCCTAGGACTGGGAAGATCCCTTAATATCCATGTCCCTGCAATGTTGCTTCCACCATATCTTGGCATCGCCAGTCAAGCGGAACATTGCAAGCATGGTCTGATTTACGGGTTGGGTTCCCGCAGCTTCAAAGTAGTCGTCCATGGCTTCCATCCATACTTCTGCATCTCTCTCCACATTTTCCCCCTCGCCCTTAAATATCGGAGGTTGGGCATGCTTAAGGAGGATCTTCTTCTCTTGCGCTGCCGAGTACAGAGCAACAGGCAGTGCCTACATGGGTTATACGAATTCTTGATACATTACTTGGATTTCAAAATAGACACGAGACTTTAAATAAAATTCAAGATTCTACTTTATCAAGAGACAGAGATTCAGAGACAAAAAGCACTTTATTGATGAAAATTTATTACAATTGAAACCCCTCAAGGTTTAGGATAACTGATGATTAGCTTATTACATGGCTTTATGGATTGCGTATAAAATACGCCTAGGAGATGGTATTCACATGATGCACTACTTCATTCGTGTAATAGTTCCTATACTCATTCTTGAGTGGATAATAAACTAAGATATCAAGCCGGAGTTCCGCTTTCAGTAGTCCAAAGGTTTTGACTCGGTTCGCTGGGATCACCTTGGTGACCTTCTCCAAGAGCCAGTCATTGATGGTTTGATTGGAGTTGCCTGAAATAGTCTGGTCCAATCGTGTAGGCACCAAGTAGAATATCTCTATTACTCTCAACTCTTGTCCCCAACGTATCTTCTTCAAGTCGGTAGCCAGGCATCCTAGCTTCCGAGCGTTGATATAGTAAACCCCTCCTGGAAATGTCCAATCAAGTTCCCATCCTCTATCAATGCGAGTGGAGTTTGGCGTATAAGCCTTCAATAGTATCTCCATGACATCTCGCCTGAACTGGTAAACTGGGGATCTTCGAGCTTGCTCATAAATAAGCTCAAACACTTGGAACTTCCGATATTCGAGCACGGGGTCTTCCTACAACACCAATGCAAGGAATTCGGATCAACTACCTATATACTTTCAGTTCCTTTTAAATGTTCAAACAATACGACTTTATTTCCCAGCCTAACCTAGGCTCTGATACAAGGTGTGAGGTCCCCACCCGCCATTTCCAATGGGGGATCTGATGGTGAACCCGGTGGCCACTAGATCTATTGCGGAAGCAAACAAAATGGTTCAGGGTCCGACTAGCGGACGATCTCTCATCACAAAGTGAGTCGAGTTCGAGCCTACTAGCAGGGAGATCTAGCTCTACCTCGCAGGGGAAGCGTACTTGAACTATCTAGCAATCCTAAGACCCACCTTCCAAGAGGAGAGAAGCCTCGAGTGCCTTTCTCCCCATGTTTCAGAGGCACGTACTCTCGAGAATTCCCCACTCTAGGGGCAATGAGCATTACTAATATCGAGTAAGCACTATGGGGACAGAGAGTTCCCGACCAATCGGGACCACCCATCTCGTAGGCATTGGCAACGTGAGCCAAGCCCCCACTTTCCACCCCCACACTCACACTTCCTCGTGTGACCTAATTACTACCACAAAGGTTGTTCAACATAGATATTTCTTGTTTAATTCCGAATCACATGGTTCGTTAAGGCAGCCCTTCAACCAGTATTGCAAACAACACCAAGACAAAATTCTAGTAAAAATTCTACTCAAACTTATTCATAAAAGTTCCAATGTTCTGGAGGCACAACATCCCCCCTCCAGCGAGAGTTCACTCCTCCCGTTGTCGCCTAGCTGCCCATACAACTAGGTATGTCCACCGCATAGAAAGCACGTCATGGACACTCCCACCGTATAGAAAGCAAGTCGTGGATTCAAGAGTCCTTAACGAGGAACTCTGCCCCCTGTGATCAGTAGGGGGGTCAGGACTGATTCAACATTGGAAATAAAATGAACATGTCGAGCTAAATTTTCCCTAGCAGACATTCTTTCCTAATTGCAACCAGCAAACCCATCAATCATTCCCTTCCTACTTTAGAACTTAATGTACAATGAATTCAATGCCGAGGTTTCCGTCGGATTTCTCCAACATGTTTGGGGATATTTTCATTCCTAACTAAATGTGTGCAATGTTAAATTAAACAACTTGAATGAAATTATGATCTACCTCTTCCATTTCTTCGTCGATGGCCCGTGAGATGGCCCGTATTTGTTCCTCCATGGGAGCTTTTCCCTTTCCGATCACCTTGCTCGTTCCTGCCTCGTGGTCGTGGGCTCCACCAAAGCGAGTCCTCTTAACCGGGGCCATTTTAAACTCACTACTTTAAGTAATTAACTTGGGGAAAAGAGCTAATGTCCGTAAGCGTCATAACAAGCCAAATGATAGATTAGCAACATCAAACAATGCCTGCTACATGAGAGGTTTAGATTTTTCCATATAGCAATCATTATGGATGACACATAATCCTATGGGAACCGGCTCTAAAGATAATTACTCAGCTTACATGATTAAGAATAATAGGATTTCACTAATGGAATTACCAGAGGGATGAATTAAGCACGATTAATATCTTTCCTAGCAATTAGAGGGTGCAGAATCACCGCATGCATAGGTGTGAGAAAAACTACCTCTTAGAGACTTAATGACAGATTAATCTTACCTTAATTATATCTTAATGCATAACAAAGATGGATCTAAATCAGCTACAATATTAATGTGTTATAGAAAGAGTGATACTCATCAATCTACACAATTACCAGCTTATCGATTAATTTCTATGCTACCTAGAGAGAGAAAATTCTAATAATCGTGCACTAATCATTAATTAAGAGTGATGAATGGTTGATAATTCAGCTATGGGATGATGATTACATAATAGAATATGCTTAAGGAGAATTTAGAGAGTGATTATAGAGAATTACAACTAGGAATAAGCATAATAGATGAGAAATTTAGATGGTAATGAAAAGGATTTGCAGAAAGCATTAATTAAACCGTGGTTACCGTGATTAAGGGCTGATAATCCTCTCGATTCTCTGATCTAATCGAGCTTCTTGAGGCGAGAATTTGACAGCACCTCCCTCCTTGCTTCTCCTTCAAAAGGTGTGTGTTCCGACAGCACCTTCCCAGAGTGTGTGTAGGTGTGTGTGTGTATGCACTGTGTGTGTGTGAGCATGTGTGTGTGTGTGTGTGTGTGTGTGTGTGTGTGTGTGTGTGTGTGTGTGTGTGTGTGTGTGTGTGTGTGTGTGTGTGTGTGTGTGTGTGTGTGTGTGTGTGTGTGTGTGTGTGTGTGTGTGTGTACAGGCCTTTAAATAGGTTCCTACAGGCTGAAAATCGACCAACCTTGCTATTAGCATCTGGAGGAGCACTGAGTTCACTGCATTGGCAAGTCTAGTTGCCTACTCACCAAGTGTCAGGTTGGCTAGTTTAACTGACTCTAAGACTTAGTTACTGGCTTGGAAACGCTCCCAGGACTCCCACAAAGCAAGAGGGCGCCCGCTAGCTGCTAAAGCTGATCTGGAGTGGGCTGGAACCTGTTCCCACACAGTCCCGGGCCCCGGTACCTCCCCGGACAATTTTTAGGAAAATTGGTTCTAGGCTAAAACGGGTCATACGAGTCGGATTTTGATGCCGAAAATTGCTATAGCAAGCTCTAACTAAGGCGTACTGGCCCGGGTACCTGCCATATTTAGCAGCCCCTAGGGACCGAAAATGCATTTTTTTGAAATTCGGGGTACGGGTGCAGTTTTTCGAGACGATTAGAACTGGACGGGTCGGGTGACCAAAAACTTACTATTTTTGGAATTTTTTTACAAAAATTATTTTAATTCACATTTCGGAGCTTTAAAACATTCTAAATATCATGGCACTGACAGAATCTGGAAAACTGCTAAAAATAGTAACTTATTCCATTATATTCAGTTCATGGTACAAGGGTGCTCTCTTTGATCGGGGTCAGAGACCTTACAGTCATAACCATCTCCTTCAGATCTAGACAATAAATGATCGATTATGGCATCTTCTTCCATGATAATAGCATCTGCAAACATATGGTTAGTAGCAATCATAGTCTCATTGACATCCTCAGGCTCATCCCGTGCTGGATCGACAATCTTGGTCACTTCATCAGCTATTGTGTATATAATAGCTTTGTTTATGCACTCATCTATAACAAACATGTTTTCCTACTTGGCTATAGTGCAAATAGTTTCAGTAATATCCTGTAGAAGCTCATCTGCTTGACAAACTCCTTCAGAATAACCCATATCAAGGTGAGCAGCTTGTAAACCACTTGCTATATAGTCTATGTCTTCACCGAAACCATTATTGGAGGTAGCATCCATGTGAGCAATCTTTGAAAAAAAAATCGTATAATTTTGTTTCAACATTAAATTCATTGTTTACCTTTTCTTCGTTGCTCAAAATAAGTTCCTCTGAAATTGAATCTGCTACTTCGAGCTCAGCATTTTCTTTGGCTTTGCTTCTTGCAGAAATATGCTCCCACAATTCATCATAGTTGAGAAACTGCATCTGATCCCCTTCACCTTTATAGAAAACAATCTAGCTTCGTTCGGTAATCTCCTTCATTGCGAACTCAATAATCCTTGAGGTTTCATGAACAAACCCATCTGCAAAATAGTCCCATTGTGTGGGATATGTTTCTGCAACTTCTCAAACCTTACCTTTAAATTTGGAGGTTACCACTTCTTCAAAACTCGAAATCATCCGATCTTCTGAAATTCCTCGGCTCTTCATCTCCGCTTTATAGCATGCAAGGAGTCCATCTGGATCATGTCCTTGAAAAATTCCATATTGTTCATGTACGACATCAAGTGCCATCTCCACTGCATCATCAATCCGCTCTTTCATCTTCATAGCTTTTACTTCTTGTAAACATCTCTGAACTAAGCCCAACATTTTTGGCAGATCTGTCGCTGCTAGATTTCTATCAAATCTATTGAGGTTGTAATCTTCAATAAACTGCTTCAACTCTGTTGGAATCTCCATCTTGTCCTCCCACCCCGGCTCGTTTCGCGTCGGGTTCACCAAGAATGTCGAGGGATTTGTGTTCGAAAGGTGAGCCAGGAAGGCGCGGAGCCTCTGGATGTGAGAGATGTGTGAAAGACAGTTGCAGCAGACACAATGAATGTAGACAAAGCTTGAAATTAACAACTTGAGCAAGATCATGAAGCTTGATTATCATTAACAGTACCACTGCTTTAATTAAATGTTAATTGAGGAGTTTAAGCTCCATACATCCGTTTAATCTGCCTTAATTCAGATTATAATAGAGAAAATAACACTTCAACTATCTCAATGATGATGGTGTTGAGATCGATGATGATGATGTTGTTATGCTTTCCCCTTTACCTTAATTGAACTGCCAAGCTTGCCTTGATAATATTCCTCTCCTTCGTTCTTCTCGTGCTGCTTTAAGCAGGGATTTTAATTACGCGATGACGCATTTTGTTAGATGTTAATTATTGTTGTTATTATCACTATTTTTGTCATGTTAATAACATATCTAATGTCATGACTTACGAAAACCGGTAGAAAACGTAGAACCGGCGGGGCAACCACAAACCCCGGCAGGCCCAGCGGGCATATTATGAATCCCGGCGGGCCCGACGGGCAAAGCAAGAATCCCTCCGGCCCCGTCATGTACCCCCTCCATATTTGGCGGCTCTATATAACCCTGTAGTAGACATCACATCACATCACCGCTTCCTCTAAATTTGGTCATCCTTTAAAATTTAGAAGAAAAACTAAAGGTAAAAGAATGAATAGTCTTTAAAAAAAATTAAAACTTAATGAAACTCTGATCATCGATCATTAGTTCTTTTTTGGACTGAACTGATTCTTGAAAGGAGGTAGAAAGGTGAATCTTTGGGTCGGTATCTCTACATTTGGGATGGACTAATCTCATGTTTGGTTCACCGTTATATTTGCTAAATTGATTGCTATATTGATTAGAACTTCTATCATGGGTCATTAGTTCTTTTTTGGACTGAACTGATTCTTGAAAAGAGATAGAAAGGTGAATCTTTGGGTCGATATCTCTACTTTTGGGATGGACTGATCACATGTTTGATTCACCGTTGTATTTGCTTGCTATTTCGATTAGAGCTCCAATCATGTGTCATTAGTTCTTTTTTGGACTGGACTGATTCATGAAAGGAGGTAGGAAGGTGAATCTTTGGGTCGATATCTCTACTTTTGGGATGGACTAATCACATGTTTGATTCACCGCTGTATTTGCTCGCTATTTCGATTAGAGCTCCAATCATGGGTCATTAGTTCTTTTTTGGATTGGACTGATTCATGAAAGGGGTAGGAAGGTGAATCTTTGGGTCGATATCTCTACTTTTGGGATGGACCGATCACATATTTGATTCACCGTTGTATTTGCTTGCTCATGTTTGAGTAGATTGAGGTTATTCCCTTCAGGCTTCACTACTACGCTTGTGTGTGATATTGATTATAACACTAATGTTTGGTTTGAATAATACTTGAAAGAAGAGATAGCATACTGAGCTATGTTTATTGGTATTGCACGCATCCAATAAGTATGTCTTCCACCGGGAATGTCAGCGGTGGTGTTGGTGTCCCAAGCCTGGCTTCCTTGAGGAGACCTCCTACCTCGATGCCAGGTCCTGCTTCAAAGGGCACCACTTCGCAGGGCAAGCGAAAGGCAGGTGGAAAAATTCCAGGACCCGAGTGGAATTTTGCCACAAATTTAAATAAGTATCAAGATTGGAAATGTAACTTTTGTGGCGAAGCAAAATCTGGAGGAGCACCAAGAATAAGGGATCATCTGCTAGGTGGCAATACCAGAATTCAAGAAGGAAAGTGCAAGGGCTTAGGTGCAGAAGAAGCAGCTATGCGCTTAAAAGCTTTAATTGGTAAGCTAATTTCCACGAGCAAAAGATCAAAACTCTCTACTTTCGACCATCACACCCCCGTATCGATAAGATCAAACTAGTATGAGGGATCATTGGGTGTAACGCCCACCAATGGAAGCACTCAAAGTAGGGAACCAACTTCTCATATCGATGGAAGTACTCCTCCAAACCATGGATCTCCTGACTTTCAGGTAGGATCGTAAAAAAGTAGACAAGTTATCTTACAAACGAGCTTCAAAACACTTGCCTTAGAAGAAGCACAACTTGCACTAGCTAAAGCCGTCTATATTCACTGGGGGAGCATTGGCCATTGTCACCCGTGATGCATGGAAGTCAGCTTGGAAACGCATTGGGGAGTATGGTGCTGGATTTACCCCTCCAACATATCACCATATGAGAAACCAACTGTTGGATAAACGTTACACAAGCACACAACAGGATATTCAAAGGGTAATATTAAATGCAACAGAACAATCTGGATACACCATAGTTAGTGATGGTTGATCCAACGTTCAGAGGCGGCCATTGATCAACATCATGCTTGTATGTCCTCGTGGTGAATGTTTTATCAAAGCTGTGGATAGCTCTGGTCAAATAAAGTCTGGCAGTTTTATAGCTGACATCATTGGCGACGCAGTTGAGGAACTTGGAAAAGAAAATGTTGTCTAAGTAATCATGGACAATGCCAAAAATTGCAGGGCTGCAGGTAGAATACTTGAAATTCGCTTCTCTCACCTATATAATGTTGGTTGCAGTACACACAGCTTGAACTTGGTATTGCAAGATTGGTACAAGAGGGAGGACACAGAGTGGTTCAAATGGATAGTAGACAGTGCTCGCTTAATAGTCAAGTTTGTTTTGAAGCATCAGAGGGTTCTTGACATGTACCGTCAGAGGATGTCTACTATGTTAAAACTGTCGTGCGAAACTAGATTTTGCACCAACTACTATACGGTAGAATCACTAATAAAAAATAAGAATGTTGTGATGGAGACATTTGTTTGTGCCACTTTTTTAGAATGGGAGGCTGGTCAAAGGGAGAAGATAAAAAGCAAAATAGGGGTGATCAGAGATCTACTAGCTGATCGCCACTTCTGGGATGATGTGGTGGATGTGCATAATGTCATGATGCCCATTATGCTCGCATTACGCCAATTGGATTCTGCCTTGCCTAACATAGGTAAGGTGTGGATGGCTTGGTGGACTGTTCAAGAAAGCCTTGCAAATCCAGAGGAGCCCCAGGAGCCAATTGTGAAGCCTTGGAAGACACCATTCACTCAAAAGAGGAGAGAAATTTTGAGAAAGTGTGTGCATGGTCGATGGGTTGGAGCACATAGTCCACTACACAGCGTAGCTTTCTTATTGGATCCAGAGTATTGGGCAATGGAAATAGACAAACTTGATGAGGAGGTGCTGGAAGACTTTGATGATGTGATAGGCAGGTTTTATGATGATCCTGATGAGCATGCATCAGCTGTTACTGATCTTACGAAGTTTAAACTCAAAGAGGGTAAGTTTGGTACAGAATTTGTGCAGAAACTTGCCACGGAGCAACCAACGTTGAAGTGGTGGATGATGAATGGTGGTAGTGCACCCACCCTTAAACGCCTAGCTGTTAGAATCCTAGCCCAATGTGCATCCAATTCAAGTTCTGACAGAAACTGGAGTACATATAAATATGTACATTCCACCATCAGAAACCGCCTTCTAAATTCAAGAGCTGAAAAATTGGTGTATATGTACTGCAACCATCGGCTATTGGCAAGAGTGCAAGCTGAGAACTACAAAGAGGAGATGCCACGCTGGACTTATGATGTAACCAATGATGAGGTGGACGAAGACAGTGAGCTGCAAGGGGAATCTCATGAAGTAGAAACTACATGTACTTTAGAAGAGATTGAAGAGAATTTGGAAATTAAACCAACTTTGACCCGTCACAGCAAGCGACGGTGGTTTAATTAATAGATTATCGAATCCATTGAGTGACTTCTGCTTAAGCTCAAAAATTGTTTATCTTATAAGCTTTTTTTTATATTTAGTTTAAGGTTTAGACATTTTCTTAATAATAAACGAAGCCCTTAAAAACCTTTACAAGGCCACAAATCACTATTAAAGCTTCATAATATACAAAGCCCTAACAAATCGTTGCATTATCACATATCATAATTGAAGCTGAAGAGAAGACAATTCACAATTCACTAATAAATTCTCGCAATGACTGGGAGCAACATAAAACATAGTCATCCTACGCTTTTGCAATGACACACCTAGTCGCAATTGCAACCATGTGCCAGTGCATCCACGCATGGTGACTTCTTTCAAACAGATACTACCGTTAATCTAGCAGCAACACACCTAGTCGCAATTGCAACCATGTGCCGAAGCATGAATGATTGGGAGCAATATAAAACATAATCATCGTACGCTTTTGCAATGACACACCTAGCCGCAATTGCAACCATATGCCAGTGCATCCACGTACGATGATTTGATAAAAGAAATTTTATACCTTTAAGTTTTAACGCAAAAAACTCAAAAAAACATCAATAAAATAAGGAAGGGATTAAAAAATTACCGCTACACTGCTTTGAGAATGTGGAAAGCTGCCAGAAAGTTTGGTGAAGAAGACTTTTCAATGTACCTCTCTTGTGAAAAAGACAAGCACCGGCGTCGTCTTTATATAGCCACGGCGGGCCCGGTGGGGAAGTGGCTTTACCCGGCGGGCCCGGCGGGTTAACTACTTAGCCCGGCGGGCCTTTAGCCGGTCTCCAAGTCTCCTTGCAGGTCAAAAAAGATGAATGTCGATTAACATAATATTTGTTATTTTGCATTTCTATTGTTATTAACCTGAAATTATAGTGTGATCACGTCATTTTGAAATCCCTGGCTTTAAGAGAGAGAGAGAGATGGTAGGATCAGAGTGGGCTATGGTGGCTTTGATTAGATTGGCTATGGAATCTTGAATTAGAGTGGGCTAGGGAAGCTTGGATTAGAGTGGCTATGGAAGCTTGGCTTAGGATTAGAGTGCTCAAAGCTTATGGCTTCCTCCCTGTTAATAGAGCAGAGTACAAAAACTTGAATATCTCCTAATCGGTGCAGAATTAGCCTCTGTGCGTGAGATGCAAAAATGTTTAAAACGCCCTTTTCCCCAAAAACCTACTTTACGAAAATTTTGTAGACTAAGACTTTTTCAGCCTCCCATGCAGAGGTGTGAAGTCTCTCACACACTTTTCTTTTTACCACTGACCACATGTCTTCCTCTACCCAAGTTGCCTTATATGTCCTAAGAGCCCTTTCACATGTAAAACCTTTTCTTCAAGCATAAAATCTCTACGCTTAGGCCTTCATAACCACATAAAGTATACGCTTTCTGGATCTCCTTGCTTGTTTTTGAGCCCTGGTCACTGCTCAATAAATGTGTGAGCTTCAAATAGACTTTTTCTGCTTCTCTTTACTCTTTTTTCCATCGTGGAAGCGGAGCGGCACAACATTGCCCTTATCAACAAGTAGCCGGCGATGGTGATATCTAACAAGCAAGGGAAATTCACCATCTCTCACATGGTATTAAAGCACTCCTATAGCAACCAGTATATTGATTATTAGAGTTTGGATAGTGATGCCGAAGAAGAGCCAAAAAAACAAAAAAAATCCAAAATCAAAGCTCATCTAATAAGCAAGTCAATGGTAACTCTTCTAATGGTACATCAACAGATGCAAAACATGAAGATTTGCTTCGAAATTTTGGTTAAGACTTCACAAACTATTGTTACTAGCTAAGTGATAGATTTGTAAAGGTTCTTCTATTGTCAAGACAATCATATATTTATCTGTCAAAAGCCTTGTTTTAGATTGTAAGTTGTCAGTAATTGCCATGTCACACTCATTTTGTATGGGTTAGACATTGCCACACATATATAAGTGGTAAGACCTCCCAAAAACATTTTTTCTCAACCCATTTTTGTCCCGCTTCTCATGAGGTTATTGGGTACCCCTTAAACCCAAGGTTTGGTAGTTAACCAAAAACTCCATTTGATGATAGCCTAATAGAAGCACCAGGTTATGGATACACCAAAATCCTTGGTTGTGAGAGAATCTAAAACTCACGGTTGATGAGTACACCAAAAACTCAAGGTATCATGAGAGTGATGTAGTTCGGGCTTGAGGGGGGGATTGTTAGGTTTCAAGCCCTCCGCGTGGGAACATGCCCTTGTGGCATGTAGGAAAGGTCAGTTTAGCTTCATTTTTGCATGGCTAATCGCTTATATATTGTAATGTTTTTATTATAGAAGAAATAGCGTGCTTTTTCTTGTGGTGTTGAAACTCTCTTTCTCTCTCTCTCTCTCGGTACCTTCCCCTTGCCTTGCACATACACGCCATGGCTTCTCCTCACCGCCGACACCCACCATATCTCCGCTGCACCCAATAGGTTTGGGAGAAATCTCCATCGAATGGCTTCTAACACCAACATCAAGGAGTGCTTCAATAAGTGCAATTAATATCCAAGTTAACATAAGGATACTAAGAGTAAGCTGTAATAGGTAATAAGCACGCTAAGGATAAAGAAGTGAAGATAATGTAGACTGAAGGGAGAAAAGCACTCTTATGAAAAAGGTAATAAGCACACTATCAAAGATGAATTTGAGCCTAGGTATGCAAGGTCATTGACGTGCTTAGGTAACAGGAAATGAGCATTCAAATAGCACCCAACAAGAGCAGCCAAGGGGAACCTGTGAAGCCAGCCTACCAAGGTAGGGAGGGGGGAACGGCTGTCTCGCGGGGTGGGTGAGTTCCCAAGCTGAGAAAAAGTGAACCCTACAAACCTCGATGGGCAACCTCCACTCCACTGTAGTTCTTTCACAACCTGGAGCTGCTACCCTCCCCTTCACCACTCAGACAATGTAGAAGATAACCCTAACCAAAGCACCATCATCATCTCTTGATATGTAAAGCAATCTTAATCTTCAACTGCACATACTTTTTGGCTTTCTAAAAGAAACCTTAGAGGAGAGTTGGGTTAGGCATACTTTCAATGTTTTCAATGATGATTTAGATTTATGTTTAATGTTATTTCAATTTTAAAATTGTAAATGGATCTTTTCATTTCACTTTCATTTTACATCCTGACATGTCTTGATTTTTCTTCCATTTTATTGTTTTAGAAAGTTAAAGTGAAGCTTCACCTTGCATAATTCTAGTATATTCTATGGATACACACACACATATATATATATATATATTTATTTATATTTATATTCACACACACACGCACACACACACACACACACATATATATATATATATATATATATATATATAATATTGACTAGAATCACATTTCATTTCACAGCCTCACATGGCTTGACTTTTCTTGCATTCTATAACTTGATTCTAGTCAATATTATATATATATATATATATATATATATATATCACATTTCATTTCACAGCCTTACATGGCTTGACTTTTCTTGCATTCTATAACTTAATTCTAGTCAATATTATATATATATATATATATATATATCACATTTCATTTCACAGCCCTACATGGCTTGACTTTTCTTGCATTCTATAACTTAATTCTAGTCAATATTATATATATATATATATATATATATATATATATATATCACATTTCATTTCACAGCCTCACATGGCTTGACTTTCTGGCATTCTATAACTTAATTCTAGTCAATATTTAGGAAAGTCTATTTTATTAAGCGGCCGTCAACTAAGTTTCCTCCCCAAAAAAAGAAGCTTTCCTCAAAATACTAGCATAAATTTAAAATTTGCAAGATTTTTGAACTATTTGCTCACATATTTCACCAATTTTTCTTCCCTTTACCATGGTTTGCAACCAGCTAGTCTCGATTTTCAACCGTCTCAAGGCTAAGCTGAGGCAATCCTTTCTCGAACACTGACTCTACTCAAAATAAACCTAATGATTTTATCACTTTCTAATTGTTTTAGAAAGCCACCATGAATCTTTCACTTGTTTAAGGAGGAACATGTGTCATTATGTTTATTGACTTGTTCAATAAACCCATGTCTACAAGGTAAAGTCATCTACCAAACCATTGGAATAACATTAGTGAAGTATTAGGATAGGATGAGAAGATTCTAGGGTTTGTTGTGTGTTGGGAATGTATGGCCTTTCAGCCTGCGAGGTCGGTCCCAGGATTGGAGGGCCCCTTGGGGACGCTGCAGTAGGGCGAGGCCAACAGTTCCCAACCTCAAGCAGCCCATCTTTTTAGAACTTCGGGGGGCAGAGGTCCTCCCACCTCCTCTTGGGGAGGAGAATGGCCTCCATGTCGACTGGGTGTCGGCAGTATGGTCAAATAGTGGGAGGGGTTTGTTGCTTGGGGCGGGCTCCTTCCTGGGATGCAGAGGACAAGTTCAGTTTGTTGAGAAGTAGGGCACTGTTGTGCAGTTTTGGTTTGGGGCCGGGTGTGTCTCTGAGCTACCTTGGTGGTGTTTTCTCTCTAGTGGGTGCTTGGCCCACCCTAATGGCTTGATACTTTATGGTGATGGTAGTTGTTTCTCTTTTTGCATCTTCTCATGTGGTTCTAGGGGCTTGCCGACATCGGTGACAAAGACCTCGACATGATGGCACTCCTCGGACTAGGTTGGTTCATCCTTATGTGTTCTCTTGGGTTTGGTTTGCCTCTGTTTGGATGCATGGCTCCGGTTGGGGTTTGAAGATCCTTTTTGCTTGGGTTATGTGAAGTAGTTTTCTGTGATGCTATCAGCGGCGGCCAGTTCAATGGTTGGTCCGTGTTGCAAGGTGGCAGCCTTCTCGGTCTTGTGGCAACCTCGGTTGGACTTTCTCTTGTTTTCCCTCATACGGGTAGCTCCCAGTTCAACCTCTACTACATTGTCAAGGTGGCTCCCTTGTCAGCCAGGTGGCTCCTAGATCAGCTAGTGTATTTGGTGGGGTTTGTGTCTTCGGATGTCTTATTATGTATTGGTGATGCCCTGATTTGGTCTAAGAAAGGCTATCTGTAATTCGTTTTTATGATATCTAATATACCACTCACTCTTGTGAGTTTAGCAAAAAAAAATAGTGAAGTATTGGTATCATTTTTAATTCCAAAGGTAATCTCCTAAGGTTGCAAAACCTTTGCAAATCTAAGCACTTGTTTCTATAAAAGCTCGAACAAAGGAAATATATGTCTCCCATAGGTGTGTTTATTAAGGGGATTATCATTGGATTCCCTTATGGATTTGAGGGAAAAAGTTATGATGCAGCACGTGGAGGAAAGGTTTTTTTTGGTTGGATTGTTTATGGTTCGAAGCCATAAAATACCATGCAAGGATTTTCATGTGTCTTGAATTGGAGGGGAGATTAAAATAAAGGTAGCGACTTCCAGTATGTTGGCTGGCTCGGAAAGGTCTAAATGGCAAAGTTTATGCAAAAAGTGGGTGATGGTCAACTTATGGGAAGTTGGCCCATGGAACAGCATGCCTGGTTTCACCTACACAAGACTCTAGTATGTCTGCACTGCCTTCAGGTTGGACAGATGCTATTGCTCACACCAAGCTGACTGGATACCGTCGTTGATGGAGATGAAGGTAGTCCCAACAAAAAGCCTTTCGGATCACATTCCTCTACACATACATTTTAAGAAGAATAAATGGGAGGAGCAGACCCCAAGAGGTGAGAAAAAATTGTTAGTAACAGGGGCACACCTATTCAAAGACCCTCTTCTCAGGAATCTAACCAAGAAGGCACTGGGTAAGCTCAAAAAAGATGTCGACCTCAACAAACACAATGTGTGGGACCTATTTGCTCGGAGCATCCAAAAAGAAATCAAAACCTCGGGCCCCCAATTCAAGAAAGCTAGGGAGGTACTCCTTCTGCATCTTATAGCAGAGGTACAATTGCTTACCTCCATAAAAGCCAATGGGCATGCTACGGAGGAGGAGCACAAACGATGGCTCAAAGCCAAAGCTAACCTTGCTAATGAGCAGTTAGAAGATATTAGAAAGGCAAGGCTTCTCTCGAGGGAGACTTTTCTGCAACCTGAAGCATCTTATAGTGGAGGTACTCCTTCTGCATCTTATAGCGGAGGTACAATTGCTTCCCTCCATCAAAGCCAATGGGCATGCTACGGAGGAGGAGCACAAACGATGGCTCAAAGCCAAAGCTAACCTTGCTAATGAGGAGTTAGAAGATATTAGAAAGGCAAGGCTTCTCTCGAGGGAGACTTTCCTCCAATCAAACTCAGTCTTTTAGGGCTTTAAAAATCAAGAAGAGTCGGGGCCACATCCGCTCACTCTATGATGAGAAAGGGACAACAGTTCATAACCAGGATGAGATGGATGGTCTGATGTTGAGATACCTTAGTCAAATCATTGGACGGCCAGAGATCCAATCCCAAGAAGTGGAAGAAGCCAGAGGGACCTTGCTGCAGAGTGTCAAGAAGGAAATTCCCCACTCAGAAGCTAATTGCTTGGAACGGGCATTCTCCGAAGACGAATGTTCACTAGCATTGCAAGCCCTTGGCAATGAAAAGTCCCATGGTTGGGATGGGATGACGGTGGAATTCTATAGAGAAATTTTGATGATCTCAAGGCCCCAATCACAAGATTGGCCAATAAAGCCATGGTCGAAGGGTCGTTGGAGGTAAGTGTATAGAGAGGGCTTATCAAACCCATCCTAAAACAGATTTGTTGTTCTCAACTTAAACATTGGCGCCCTATAACGATGATGTCTGTGGCTTACAAAATCATAGCTAAAGCAGTAGCCCTCAAACTAGTCCTCCTTAATAATCACTCAAACTAGTCCTCCTTAATAATCAAGATCATCTCTCCCCATCAACATGGGTTCATAAAAGGAAGATCCATCTACGATAACATCTTGGCAGCAATGGTGGGCATTGAATACGCAACTATCACAAAGCAAGATTGCATTCTACTGCAGCTGGACCTGGACAAGGCTTATGACAGAATAACATGGACATATATAGAAGCCATCATGGAAGCTCTGGGCTTTGGGCCTTGCCTATGTCAGTTGGTACGCGTACTAGGGGCTCGAAGCCACTCAGAGCTCCTATTCATTGATATAATTGTGGGGCTCTTTTGAGGTCAAAAGGTCTATTAAGCAAGGATGCCCTCTGGCCCCCCTGCTTTTCACCATAGGATCACATCCTTTAATCATGACGCTCGAAGCTAGTGCGGAACGAGGGGAGTTGCAAGGCCTTGCTTTGCTAGGAAATAGCCAACTCCTAGCAAAACTCTTTGCAGAAAATTCTCTTCTCTTCTTGAAGGCATGCCTCCAAGTCATCAGAAAAGCTTTGGAGATTGTTCAAATATTCTCAGTAGCTTCAGGGTCCCAGTGTAATATAGAAAATTCAAGGCTGATCTCCCTATCGAAAAATGACTCATTTGACCCTTCTATCTGGTCAGGGGAGATTGTCACAAAAGGGAATATATTCAGGCATCTGGGAGCCCCCTTGGGGGTGGACGTAACTCACAAGCAAAGATTTGAGTGGGTGCTCAAAAAAATCAAAACAAAAATGAGTAGGTGGGAGTATGCTCTTCTCCCATTCCCAAGTCGTATAAAAGTGATGAATGCCTTTATGATTCCCTATATTGCCTTCACTAGCCCACATCTCAAGATGGCTAAGTGTCACTGGAAAGAGTTCTTAAAACCAGTAAAAAGGTTTTTATGGAAAAACAACACAAAATCCTCCAGGCCATGGCAATGGGCCCGTTGGGAATCAGTTGCTCGGTCGGTGAATCAAGGAGGCCTTGGAATTCTCAACCTTGTGGCCCATGCAGAAGCTTGTTGCACCAAGTTTGTTGTTTCCTTGGCTAAATAGGATCAAGTTTGGGATGTCATTGTCAGAGATATGATAAAAGCGGCTAAACTTGGCTCGAATGGTGGAAAGTGGAGAGGGGTGGAGGTTCATGACAAACTGTTAGCCCCGGCGTGGTCTACCTTAAGACTGGGGGCTTGCTCAGGTGAATTGATAAGAAAATGCAATAGAGCAGCAGGAGTTTTAAAGTGGGGTGAAGAAGTCAGATACTTCAAGAACTCCATTTTACATTGGTCCCCTTGGCTGTACAAAGTTGTCGATCCGCCACAAACTCCCTATTGGATTGAGACAACCAGGAAATTGAATAATAAGGGTCTGAAGCAACTTGGGGACTTCTGGGACAGTGGAAACAAGAGTTGGAAAACCATTGATCATATGGTTACCCAGTACCAACTCAATAGCTTGGAGGTCTTGCTTGTCCACAAAGTGATGAAAGAGCTTGGCAATTTAGTGATGCCAATCTATGATTCGAAGTTTGATTGGAATGCCTGGAAATGGCCCAGAAACAGTCTCTTATGGAAACCCCATCTTAAAAGCATTTATCAAACAATGGAGAACATATGGAAGCCAAAGCTTCCGCATCACATGAAGGTTTTTCTATGGAAGGTAATTTGGGGTGCTCTACCAACGGGGGTGAAGATTCAGGAGAGAGGGATTGGGTCAGATTGATGCTTGGGGTGCAGGATGGCTAGTGAAGATCTAGCCCACCTATTCATGGACTTCCATCTATTAAAGGCCTCGCAGGAAAAACATGCAAGTGAGAACATGGAAAATTAGTTTCTTCAAGACTAACCTATTCCTTGTAGGTAAGAATTCAGGAAGTCCTGCCCTCCTCATCAGCACTAAATCGTCAGATACTTCTTCTTACATAATGTATGGCAAACAAGGAACCGCAGTGTGTTTGAAGGAGGTTTTGAGGTGGCAAGCTTCGCAGAAATCACTCAAGAAAGCAAAGTGCTAATATGGATGCGCGGGTGCAAGCAACACTCAAAGGATTGGTCTAGGACTACGTGTACCTTGTTGTCAACAGATGGAATGCCTAGGATGGGGGAAAGTCTTGGCCATCGGTAAATAAAAGATCTCATAAGGGCAAGTTTATGGACCTTGTGTATCGAGGAGGAGGGGGCGGGTTGGTGGGGGTGGCTACCCTGATAGCCGATGTAATTATAGTTCCATGATGATGTCATGGCTCAACAAGAGCATGACAAGACCTTGTAATTTTTTGGGCTGTTCAATACAATTCACTCACAATTGTGAGTTTTGCTTTTTTTTTTTTTTTATAAGGTAGCAACTTGATACAGGTAGCTATTTTGAATCAAATGTCTCCCAAATTAAATTTATGTTGCCACAGGCAATAATTCTAGTAAATACACAAAAACAGGAATTTTTTGGTAAGTGAAATTAAAGTTAAGCTTAACTGCTATTAAAAAAAAAGACCACATCTGAGAGTCCACAATTAAACAAAAAATGGATTGAAGATTGAATAAACTAACGAGCTTGCAACAGAGTAGCGGAGGCCTTGGAATGGGGAGAGTTAACTAGATACCTTCACAACTCGATGTCTCATTGGTCCCCTTGGCTATCTAAGGTGGGAAGCGTCCAGTTGAACCCTACTTGGAGGGAGGTGGCCAAAAAGATGAACAACAAAGGACTCCAATGACTGGGCCAATTTTGGGACTACAATAGCAGTGACTGGAAAGGATCGGACCAACTAGCCTCCCATTTCCATTTCAATGGGACTAAAAGATTGCTGGTAAATAGAGTCTTAGAACGGCTTGACAGTTGCTGCCTACCATCCTGCGAGTCTAGGTTTGATTGGGAAGCATGGCAGTGGCCCATAGACAGACACTTCCATAAACCACACACCAAGGAGGTGTACAACATACTCATGGTCTTGTTGGATTGGTTCTCCCCCCTAAAGAAGAAGTGGGCCAAGCAATGGCCGGAGGCAAGATGGGTGACTATTGTTAAGAACATCTGGTGCCCACAATGGCCACTTAGGATGAAGGTATTTTTTTGGAATGTACTCTAGGGTACTTGCCGACTGGGGTGAAGGTCCTAGCTAGAGGGGTTTATCCAAATAGATGCCCGCAATGCAAATAAGCAAGTGAGAACCTCTCCCACCTTTTCAAGGATTGCCCAAGGATTTGTATCCTGGCAGGAAAGACATGTAAGTGGGTTCAAAAGACATGGAAGATTGGGTTCTACAAGAGCGATCTCTTCTTGGGTGGGGAGGTTTTCATGAGCCAACCACTTCTAATCAGTACACAAATCGTCAAGTTTCGTTACTTTAAACATGCTTGGAAGGCCAGGAACTGTCAACTATTTGAGAACGTCCTTGAAACAACCAACTTCATAGAGATCATTCAAGAAAGCAAGGAAGTGATTATAACCACTGGGAAATGGAGGAACTTTGAAGAGTGGAACAAGGTTGTGACTACAATAATGTTGGAACCACATGGGTAAGTTTCTGCTCCTTATCCAGCCAAGTGTTTTACCTTTGTTGTGGGGTGGCCCCCCTATTAGCCGATACACTAATGGTTGTTGTTATGGATCAACACTAGCATGACTAGTAAATGTAATTATTTTGGGTTGTTAATATAATCCACACAGTTGTGAGTTTTGCAAAAAAGAGGGAAAATGTTTTTGGCAAGCCCTGTTTAAAAGCACAAAGAGGGATCATGATTCAAAAACAATAAATGGTGCAAAATGCATGCTTTTGATCAACACATACATCATCATCATCACCATTTTGATGAGTGTGCAGCTTGAAAAATATAAAAGCCCCCCCCCCCCCCCCCCCCCCCCCCCGCCCCGGCCGAGAAGAACCACAATCTTTCACAGTTAGGTAAAATGGAGTTGATGAAATCCATGGTTCAAGGATTATTCAAACAAAAACCATTTTCTATAGTGAGGATCTGTGGAGATATCTTCAACTCCAAAGTCAAAATGGACTCTCTTTTGGTTTCAAAATTGAACTCCAGAATGGGGGATTTCTTGGAATGCCCACCAACAGGCCTATAGACTCAAATGCTTGTGGGCTTATCCTTTATCTATTAAGCAAAGATGTCTCATGTGGCTAATCCTACATCCCGGATTATGGATAGGTTCAAAAGCCAAGAACTACGGTAACTCATATGGGTTGCACTACAGGTGTAACTTTCAAGAGGAATCCCTTGCTCATTTGTTTATCAACTGTCCTCACAACTTCCATCTCACAAGGGAATTACAAACAGCCTGTGGAATGGCTTGTCCCTTCCTAGATCTCTTGAAAGTATATACTTTTAGGGGTATGTAAACACATGACATCCCTCCCTGGACTTTTCTCAGAAGTTCATATGGTTGGCAGTCTTTGGAAGACCTCATAATACTAATCCCATCAAATTAAGGACAAACTTCTCGTTCATGATGAGGGTGATCAAATCTCATATAAGGGATGCCACTATAAGTAGTGGTGGGATTCAAAAGTCTATTTGTTGGAAAAAATGGAGAAAGTGTATTTTGGTTTTCTTTGAGTCTTCAAGATTGTACAAGATCCATGAGTATATGGATTGGGTGCAACAAATGTAGTAAAAACCTTGCTTTTTTGTTTCATAGCATAGGATAGCCCCAATCCTACCTTAGGAGCATTTGTATCTCTTTCATCTTTATATTGATATAGCAATTTTTTTTAACCAAACGAAGGTGCAACACCATAAAAATACCATGAAAGGGATTTCATGGTATTTCAATTTGAGGGGAGATTACAATAAAGGTAGCAACTTGGCATAGGTAGCTATTTTTGAACCATATGAATCCCAAATTCATGTTGCCTCCGGCAATAGTTCAAAAGATTTATGAGTATTCAAAAGATCATGTGTGAATGTGTGCTCCTAGTTTTCGAGTTTAAAACCAAATGTAACAGTAGGAGTTATCTCAATGTGTGTGTGTGTGTGTGTGTGTGTGTGTGTGTGTGTGTGTGTGTGTGTGTGTGTGTGTGTGTGTGTGTGTGTGTGTGTGTGTGTACACACACACATGTGATTAATTTTTGTAATTGTTCTCATCGCATGCATTAGGAGATAGCAAGATGTTCTTAGCTATTATATGCAATACTATAATACATGGGTTATGCTTATAGGGAAGTGCAAGTAAGCTCTCAATTTCTAGAAGGATAAGGAAAATTTTCTTTGGGATGTCCCAAGAGATCTCACAATGGAACAAGGGGAGATATGAAATTCCATTCAAAACATATGAAGGTAGGAGGTAAAAGTGTAAATGCATGCCTAGAATTTCATACTAGATTCTCACGGGAGAAGTGTGTGTGGCTTATTTACTTAAATACGTAAATACAAAAGAACTATTAAGTTCAAAAGACAGTTGGCTTTAGACAAGTGACTAGGGGTGGCAAAAAAACAACTCAATTTTAGAATTATTTTTGTACATTGCAAGAAGAAAGAGGTCTTATTCTAGTAAAAAACTAGAAAGGAACATTTGTACGGTCTGCTTCAAAAAGTGGGATTGGTTCAATATATGAAGGATGGACGACAGCACAGCCAAAGAGATTCCAATAAATGACAGAGTCCTCACTTGCATCCATTCAAACAAGACAAAAACTCTGTTAGCCTTGAATGCACAATACAGGTGTCAATGGACTATTATCAATAGTTATCCATGTACAACATACAACCTTTTTAACCTAGACCATCATCCAAAGTAATCAGTTTTGCCAAAAAGATATGTTTTGTTCTTTTTAAGTTCATTTTAGGGCATGTCATCCAAAGGTCATTACTCATTTATAATAACAGAGAATTAATATAGCTTTTATAGATATGGTTTCTAATGTAAATGGCCTATGAAATTTGAGAGCAGCAGCATTAGGAATTTAGATAAAGCACTTTTGTGAGATTACTTTGTGAGCATAGCGGCTAAACTTAATTGATGGTAGCAACATAAACATGGTACTTAGTTAACTTGGCATGAACAATACTTTTGCAAGAGAGAGAGTTTAGAGAACATGACAACAATTGAGGACCGGATTCATACGGAGCCGGCCCTGCCTCCAATAGGCATTTGTATTATAGTTTCTCCCATCAAGAGTGACTTCGTACAATACAATCTTTGTTTTCTTTGTGACCTTGGTGATGCAATGAAGATGAAAAGCTTCATGCATCACAAACATAACATAAACTTTTTAGAAAGCATTAACTATCCCAAGCCTCAGTCCCAAGGCCTCAAACACCTTCGAAGCTGGAGAGAGCTAGCGGGGAATGAGGGTAGGGAACAGGAAGAAGCAACATTCCATAGGAGAAAGAAATAGTTCCTCACTTATCATCACTCTTCTTGCTAGCATACATAATAGCATAGTAATGAAGATAGAGAAGATGGAAACCTTAAGCATTTGAAGCATGGCTCTTGGTTGGATTTTTGTTCCATAGCCAAGAGTGCTGGTGTAGGCTCTTACTTCTCACAAGCTTGGAGAAGGAGGTGGAGTTCCTCTACTTTCACCAAGTGAGAATGAATCCACAAAATGAGTGTGTGTGTGTGTGTGTGTGTGTGTGTGTGTGTGTGTGTGTGTGTGTGTGTGTGTGTGTGTGTGTGTGTGTGTGTGTGTGTGTCTATCCCCCCAGCACCCCCTTGCTGCTTGGGGTGAGTTGTAGCTTTTACACATGTTTCAAGCTCATTGGACCCCTCTACCCCTAGCCAATCAGCATGCATTCAAGTACATGGGTAGTCTTTTGACAAGTGTCCTACTTACCCCTTAGAGAGAGAGAGAGCTTGAAAATATCTAGATATTTTTTGGATGGAACTAGGAGCTCATTGGACCCCTCTTTAGCCCGACAAATAGCATTCAAGCACACCATGTGGTTAAGCATAGGGAGAGTCTGACATGTGTCCCATATTCCCTTTGAGAAAAGGGGTGCCCTTTGGGTGAGTGGAAGGTTAAGTCAAAGATTCCCCTAACTTTGGGACTTTCATGCATAGGAATCTTCTCAAGCACCTTCCTCATTAAGTTTGTAGGGTCTCTTTTTTACTCAAGCACCTTACCCCCCCATGCGCATGGGAATCTTCTCAAGCACCTTCCTCATTAAGTATGACAAGCACCTCAAATACCTTAGTCATCAAGCATGACAAGCACCTCAAGAACCTTAGTCATCAAGCACAACAAGCACCTCAAGCATAGTCATCAAGCGCGCACCTTAGTCATCAAGCACGACAAGCACCTCAAGCTTAGGTAGGATTCCCACCTCAAGCTCAGCCCTAGCTTGCCTAAGGTCAAACGACTTTTAACACTAACCATTGGGAGGTCTTTAATGAAGCTAACCCTAAGGTCTTTTAAGCTCCATTAGATGCACATTGCTCTTTGATAGACTACCTCCTTTTGGACCCCTATTGAGATGTAACCATCTCTCCTCTTGGTCCCCTGCTGAGGTAAGTTTAGAAGCACTTATTGCACATTGCTCTTTGATAGACCATCTCCTTTTGGACCCCTATTGAGATGCACCATCTCTCCTTTTGGTCCCTTGTTGAGATAGGTCTAGAAGCACATGTCTCTATTCTAACTCTTGTTCCCATTTATTCTCCCACATAAAATGATCAGTTTAATATGAGAAAATCATTTGGTAAAGTTAGATATTATATTTTATGACATTACCTCTCTCTTGAAATCATAGTCATCCTTGACGATGAGGTAGAGAAGATAAAGCCTAGTCATTAGTCCATGTTTTTTAGCGAGTAGAGGATCCCTTTTTACCCTATGACATCATTCCAAGATGGATGACTAGTCCATTTGGTGCTTGGCAACAGTAGCTGTCGCAAGCATGTCTGCTCTTTAGTCCATATCATACTTCCAAAGTAGAGTGACAAGTTCTACTTGGTGTTTGGGAGACATCGTCACCACAAACATGATTCTAACCATGCATACTTTTTAAATTTGTGCACAATAAAAAGAGAACTAGAGTGCTTCGTCAGCCTGTATAATCGGAAGTGGTAGAAGCATCGAAGCATTGAAGAAGAGTATACATTAGTAAAAAGAACATAGAAGTGAAAGCTGAGAGAGAGAGAGTGCGCTTATTTTTTTTTCGACAAATCTTGTTAGTGCAAGGGAGTAGAAGTCACTCATACGTACAGGAATGTAAATATTGTTTTCTTCTCATGCAAGCACTAAACAGGAGCATACATCCGCAAAGAAGAATGAAGAAATGAAAGGTGAGAGAGAGAGAGAGAGAGAGAGAGAGAGAGATAGAGGGGGGGGAGAGAGAGAGAGAGAGAGAGAGAGAGAGCGCTTATTATTTATTTTGCACGAATCTTGTTACGCTAAGTGAGTGTAAGTCACTGAAGCGATTTGATGTAAATAGTATGACAAAAAGTTGATGAATTAAGAACGAAACTAAGCAAACGAGAGTTGGGAAGACTTTGAATGTAGCATGCAATGACTTCTTTACAATAAAATGGACAGAACTTCTGTGGAGAAGAGGAGAACTACTAGGTAACAACACATATCATTGGGATTTTTTGATGCAAGAAGAAAGGGCTATATCGGTAAGATGCTCTTCAAAGTTGCGCGTGTGGCTAACTGGTTGACAGAAAAATAGCATGAAACGAATTGTTTAGCTGACAGAAGGTGGTTGGAGACCACGTTAGAGTAATTAAATTCTATAGTCTCGAGTAGCCCGAGTACGCCCGCAATCTGCACGAACAACATACAATGGTGTTTTGTGGAGCAACCAGCCAGCACGGCAATGTCAATGGTGATTTGTCGACCGAGTGTATTCCAAGTGATGTAATGCCACGGGATAGGTGGCTGAACTGGCCATGGAATGAACTCACTCCATTTATGCATGTAGTGTCTGAGCACCCGCTCTTGCAAATGTGGGTAAAGACAGTATTGCAACTTATACATTGCAGTCTCAAATTATGGCTGCTGCTACTCAATCAGATCAGCTGGAATCGGCCTACCCATTCTAAACTGAAAAGAAAAAGCATTTAAATCAAAGTAGGTGATAAGTTGTCATGTCTGTCATAGCTTGAATGGTAAAAAAAAAGACATTGTTGAAGCCAATGATCAACGTTATATGACAAAGACAGTGAAAAAAACAATGAAATGAAGATGGCAGAAGTTCGCAGTTATATTTTCTTGTTTTTTTTCAAAAAATAATATTTTCTCAACCTTGGTGGATGTCCAGAACAAACGTTATAACCTAATGCAGATGTTGTTTTGTGTTGTTTAATATAGATATGTTCTAAGTTTCTAGCATTATGTATATTTGTACTAGTTGCTAAAGTGGTAATTTCAAAATTGTCCTCGAAAGGACTATGTGCTTGCATGTCCGCTCGCATTCTCTTCGAAGTATTGCGCTTGTGCTGGCTTACGCGTTTATGGATATTATTCGTAACGCCAATATATCTCCTATCGTTTTTCGTGCAGCGTATACTAAAGACTATGTATTCTTCCCGCGACGCTAATTTTTCTAGGGTGGAAGGCCGATGCTTGTCTTTGTTTGTTGATGAGTGTCTAAATCTGTAGTCCATGCAGATTGGTTAGGTCAATAAAAAAATGGCGGTAATACGGAGAAATGAATGGAAGCTAGTGATACTTGTTATCCATACTTGCCTTGGTCTATTGCAATTGGCTCGTATGGTGAGGCTGGTTGGCCGCAATTTACTGCCTTATGTTCGCTGTAGTGCCATGCTACCTTCTGGATTGTGATAGGTGGATCAGTTGCATCGTGCGTGTGGTTTGCCGAAGTCATGAAATTTGTCAAGATAGCGGCACAGTTTTCTTGAGTAGCTTTTGAAAATTCAGCTAAATCAATGTTGTAACCAAACCGCAGCTGCTCCATCGTGTACAATGTAATTCCTTCAGTTTTTGTGTCGAGGAGTTGTTGTGCTTCAACATTACGCAACATACTCTCATCATCATCGTACTGGATGTCAAGCTCTTCAAGTATTTGCTTCATGAGACCTGCAGGATGTAGGAGCAAGCTGGTTAGCGTAACAGACAAAAGGCATTATATTTTTCTTTTCTAATAGTACCTATTTTCATCCTGTTTGTGTTTGGTGTGACCATCGTTTGGTTTAGAGCTTTATATCTTGCGTCGCACTTATTCATGAAGTTGCGACGCTCTTGAAAAGTATGGAACCCCTCAATATACGCATGGGGTTTCCCGCCTACTGAGTTAGCCAATATTATCTGCTTAGTCATGAGGTAAAATCTCTTAGGTTGTATCATTGGTTGCGTTTCCTTTGCATTGTTCGTGTATTGCTTGAAGAGCTGCACAGTAAGATGAGTAATTGATTCGCATGTGTATACATAGGCAGATGCAAGATCGGACAAGCAAGCAAAATGTACCATGTTGTGATCCATTGTTTGATTTAGTTTCCTGCACGTAAAAATAATTATTTTGATGACCTCTTACAGTATTTATGAAGGATAAGATCCGACAAACGTTTAAACACAAATGAATGAAGTGAAAAAGGGAAGAGCAGTAAATTTACAAAAGGTGGATCAGAGTGAGCAGGGGTGATAGGGAAGATGTCTCAGCAATGTAACATATTGAACATGACAAGTCGACAGAAGAGAAGATAAGCAGTTGAACTGAAATTTCTGCTTTATATACAAGGCAGTTACAAGGTGATTCAATCAGTTTAATAGAAAGAGGAATTGATACTAAAGAGGTGGTAGGAGACAGTCATGTTTAGAAGGTCAAAAATCTAGATGGTGTGAACATCTCTGGAGTAGGGAGCTGTAGTAAATTTAGCCGAGTTCGCTCAGTGATGCATGACGTATAGAAGGCCAGGGGCGAAAACTTCTTTTACAATGAGTAAGACGTTGGTGTTGATTGTTGCGCCTTGGGACTTGTGTCCAGTCATAGCATAGGCGAGAGCTATTGGGAATGTGGATTTATGGTACCAGTACCCATTGAATGTCCTCTTGCTATACTTTGACCGTCGAAGTGTAAGTTCTTGTTTGGATGTGTCCAGTGTGACTTTGATTGCTTTGACGCCTCCTTCTTCATCTTGGAGGATTTCGTCTACGCGACATATTGATCCATTGGTTGCTCCAATTGTTAAGTCAATGTTCTCTGTTATCAGCGCCTTTGCTCCTTCTTCTATTCTATCAATTGCATGGAAGTCGAGATCTTCAAGCCATGCTTGGAGCTCAGGGACGTTGTGTGCATTTGTCTTGAGGCCGATTTGGATGATGTGATTGTGCCGATGAAAGCGTTCCAAGAGAAGGTTATTATAATATCGAACGTCAATCTTGTGTGTGCAAATGAGTGTCATATTCCTATCCATGTGTTGCTCTATTTGATCCTGGTTTATGATGCGGTCACCGAGTGTATCGTGGATCTCTTTCTTTGTGGGGAGCCTGACTCTTATTGTATTGAGGAACTCTATGAAAGAGATATCTTTTGCATGGCGCACTGAGCAAGACATAATGTACGTAGTAGCAGTGGACCAATAAGTGGAGCTTGTGATGTGGCATGAGTAGCACTGATCACTTTGATGCCTGCATACTGGTGGCAACTATGCCAAATCATCGCGAACGAGAAGACCTTTTTATCTTTGAATGGGTCTAGCAGTGTGCCATTGGTGACATTCACAATTTGTCGTACTATGAGATCAAAAGTTTGCTTTGTCAACATAGAAATCTCGTCTATGATAATCATGTCTGCTTCTTTAATACTGATGTATCTATCATCAGTTTCGGAGATTGACAGGGGATACTGTTGTGTGCGCACTGGTATCTTGAATTGGTAATGGACAATTGTTGCGATGCTGCCTAACCTCGTCGTTGCTGCACCAGTTGAAGCAACGAGTGTGACAATTTTCCCTTGCATTATGAGTTGGCTTGGGATATATCTAATGAGGAATCTTTTGCCACTCCCAGGAGTGCCTGTGATCACATGCAGTCCACCCTTTGCTGCTATGAGCTTCTTGTAGATCTCTGCTTGTTCAGATGTCAGTGACGCGTTTTGGACGTTTTGAAGCTCGTTTAGATACGAGAAGGCGTGTCTTGTTGCTCATATTCTGTTTGCACATCTGGAGATCGAAATGAGGTAGCCTTTATTGAGGATGTCTTTTGTAGTATCATGTTGTGAAATTGGTGTGTTTGATCTGTTGTGAGCATATTTCATTGTGTGTACTCTGTGATGTACATCTCAAGGTCCTCATCTGTCAGTATCAAATTTCTAAGTTTGCACTCAAGATAGTATGACCTGGACTTGCTCTCTGGTGAGAGAAGCTGGGATTCATTTGTGAAGGTGATGCTCTTTAGTAGCATGGTGTAAAAGAAAGCCTCTGGATGATGCCCTGGGTGAAAGTCTGTGAAATGGACCAGGTGGTGTTGCCGTTGCAGCATTTGGTCGTAGGTATTCTCCTCTGAAATAATTTTATTCCTTTCTTTTCCCTTCATCACTGTGTAATTCTTGTGGAAGTCATAGAATGCAAGCTTCTCCAGAGTTTGTGGTCGTGCGCAATACAGATCAACAGGGTGCAACACGACATCATTGTTGTGAGAAATGACTCGTTGTCGTAGTGCTGGGGGTGATGAGTCGATGTATTGGACACTATCACTCTTTGAAATGATTGGGATTTGCAAACAATTTAATGCCACTTCTGTTGTTGAGATAGGTTTTGACAGTAAGGAGGCTGAGATCAGCTTCAATTTTACAGTGTCAAGGCCACCTAGGCCTAAGCACTCTGCATCTTCTAAGCGGATGTTGAGATGGCCCGTTGGTTCAGTTTTGAGTGCATACTTCAAGAGGTAGTAGGACAACGATGAATTGGTGACCCGCTGTATATTCATATGTGCACCCCATAGCAGAAGCAGTGTAGGGTGGTATGGTACGACATTTCTATCTTCATGTCGGGGCCTAAAGTATTGCCATTTGTGATTTTGTTCGTTGAAGACTGGGTTTGGATTTGGTTGCGCATGGAATGGAAACCCATGTTTACATACTCCATCTCTTTAATCATGGTAACAACTTGTACGGAACTTGTGAAGTTGTTTCCTGAGTACGAGTTCTCAGAGCCGGCTTACTTCTAGCAAAACTACAAAGCTAGTTTCTGTCGGGATGTATGCAGCTATTTCAGCAGATAGTTTCTCTTTGTCTTCTTCATGCATCCACAGTATGATATGAGCATGCAATGATCCTCTATTTTGGACCTCATATCTAACCAAGTGGTGTTGCACACGGCCCAACACACCTTTCGCTAGTATATATTTGGACATAAGCATTTGGAACTTAGAGTGGAAGGTGATGGCGCATTCGACTGGGCAGTCTGTCCAAGTGAAGGAGGCATTCAACTGACGTGCAATTAGCTCGATCGTGTCAATCTCAAGCCATCTTGTGTCTGTGACCTCATCGGCAGTGAAAGTCAAGAAGAAATCAGGCATTCCCCATTCATCCACCATTGCTATCAAGTCCTTTAGGTTCTTGCGGTGCCACGAGCAGGAACCTGGCATGCTGGAAGGGGTGTTGTACCGAAGTACATGTCTCAAAGTATCTTCATCAGTTGCTGTGCAATTGGCCCTCTTGTAGTTGTCAATGTCCCTTTGCAACAAGCTCGTGTGTGTATTGTTAGCCAACATAAGTGCCTGCTTTAGTTGGTACATTATGAGCAGGTATCACTTGTACAGGGTGTAAACGGAGAACAGAGTCGATGCACGTATCTTTACATATGTACTGAAGTTGATTTTACCATCATACTGGCCTTTCCCAAAAGGGAACAGGAATGGAAACGCTGCTGTCTCTATTGTGATGTCATTCACAGATCTTGTTGCGGCAGGCATGCTGTTGGGCTTGAAAGTAACTGTTCTCTCAAGCAATTGTTGACGGCCACGGAGCTGCAGAGAAGCAAATTCGTAAGTATTGCTAGTGGTGAATGCTCTTCGCCTGGCTGGTTCAACGATGTTTTCAATGATACCAAACATCAAACTTGTGTCAAGTTGCGCCATCAGTGCAAATGGTGCATTGTCTTGTTGTTGTTGAATGATCTTGCTCACACTATCTTGACTTAGTTTGCAGAGGCCAAGCTTCTTATACGATCGTTCAGCCATTGACATGCACTTCTGTAGTACAAAGTTGTTCTCAAGATTGAATGCAAGTATGTCTGCCACTTGTGATGTAGCTAGATCTTGCTCTCTGAAGGTTGTTCTATGCTCTTTACTCCATGATAGTAGAGGGTTATCTAATATTGAACGTCTGTCTAGTGTACCTCGTGCAATTGTTGTCACTGTTGAGATGGCATTGATAGATATGTCAATGACGCTCAGAAGCTGTATGTGAAGCTGATTTCCATTCAATATTCTTCTTGTGTAGTCTGGAAGTAAGGGCACACAATATCTGCGACGTGCACTTGAGTTCTCACAAGTGGAGCACTGCACCCATTGCATTTCTATTTGTGTAGCCTCTAAGCTGGATACCAATATACTGCTAGCAAACATTGCAATCAATGTCTCGTCTGGAGCTCGAGTACAATCAAAAGAGGCACTTCTTTGGATGAAAACTACACCACAAACAAAGCATATGCTTAAAGGTCTGAATATCACTGCAGCGTCTGAACTCCATCGGTATACTAAATTGACGATATCAATCCATGATTGTGAGCATGGTAGAAATCTAGCCTTCTTCTTGATTGAAGTGTGATGTCTCGCTTTCGATCTGCTGAGGTGTATCCTATGATTTTGGTGATGGTCCATTGGAGGCTTAAGTCAGACTCAATCTTAATGATTCAATGCGATGAGAACCTTGTGATATTTACTTACTAGTCACATCTAAGCAACGAACAGTTCAAGCGTTTGAAACAACCATGTACCTGGTGCTCGATTGTGCTGTTGTGGGGTTTCGAACTGGGAAGAGGCAAGCGATAGCTGATTTCCCGAATGTCCCTTGCAAAGAATAAGTACGAAGCGTTAGAAAAGTAATAGCACAATGTTGAAGGTTCTAAGCGTAATCTCATTATCTGTATGTGTTCTTCACTTCTTATGTTATAGAAAAAAAAAAAAGAAAACGTGATGGTGTCCCTGCACGGGGGAGTTTTCACAGCCCTCCCCAATTTTTATAATACGAAGGAACGTGCCATTCCCACGGCAGCATGCAATTTTTGGTGTGTTCCTTTTCACTGTGTCCTCAGCGTTCAAGATTAAAATGTGGCACTTCTTACTCACCGCACATTGGAATATGTCACTGTTGCAAATGTAGAGGAGATGTGTCCAATTTTCTCTTGATCTGTTTGCAGGAAAAAATGTAGAGGAGATGTGTCCAAGTTTCTCTTGATCTATTTGCAGGAAAAAATGGTAGAGTTAGGCCATAAGTAGTTGCATCTGCAGAAACGAGCTGAGTAAGGCAGTTAAAGGTGGACATACACACAAAGCTGCTATGATTGCTACACCGGGAAGGTGCAGAGGCTTTACTGCAAATGAAGGTCAATTCGAATATGGCAACGAGGCAAACAATGACATTGTCGACCTTCTACTGCTGGAATGAATAGGGAGGAGCTTGGCCTACAGAATCTATGATATTGAAGAATGCTCTTGCTATGTCGACGAGGTAGGCTTTTTTTCTATGAGCGAGAATGCCTAGTTATTATCGTGAACACTACTGCCATTCCTTCTAGTGAGACCTCTTTATCCTCAGCATGGACACCCCCTGCTCGTGCATGATAACTCTCCCCTCCTAGACGTTGCACAAGGTGGACATGGTCGCAAAACATCGAATAAGTTATCCAAGTAAGATGCACCAGCAAGTAATGAAGATCTACAAGACAATTGGCAGCATTGTGAAACAAGGAATCACGAAGCAAACAATTAGAGCTTATAAGAGGGATTTGCTAGTAGTGTTGTGCGTTGTGACTAGCCCTGGTGTGCTAACGCCATATGTGTACTCCATGGCCCTCGAGGTCCTCCAAGTACTCCTATTGACAGCATGCAATAGATCGTATTGCATCAACGCTAGTACCACACCCTACACCATCACCACAAACCCTGGAGCAATGAGGGATTTGCTAATAGTGTTGTGCGCTGTGACTAGCTCTAGTCTGCTAACGCCATCTATGTACTCCATGGCCCTCGAGGTCCTCCAACTACTCCTACCAATAGCATGCAGTAGATCATATTGCATCAACACTAGTACCACACCCTGCATCATCGCCACAAACCTTGGAGCAATGAATTTTTGAGAGATGTATAGTGCAAACTGGGAGAACAAATTGCACAAGAGCTGATTGGAAAAGCCTTGTGACCCATTGATTGGAAAGCCTTGAATGCAACCACATGGCTTTTGCATCCCACGAGAGTACTGCTCTCTGTCGACTTGTAGACCCGGACCAAGGAAATACATGAAAAATAGCATAATTTTGTAAAATTACTCGCTAGTATTGTAAAATTTCTGATTCAGATTTGTCTTGGAGGGATTTTTGTATGTTTGTGAAAATGAATTTTCCCGAACACTGCTGTAGATGAGTTGTGTCATTAGGTGCTTGTGTGTGTGTGTGTGTATGTGTGTCTCACAAGCATTTTTTTGGACTAAGAAGTCGCATAGAAGGGCCGCCTTCAGGATGCAGGTGGTCATTGACATAACAAGTTCAAATATCCTGATTCTAGATGATAGGTAATCTTGGTGTACCTATGGGTACAAAGCAATCGACGGCTCCCTTTATCATAGGTAAGGCATTTAACAAGACTGTATATTGTTTATATGCTTTTTCAGTTTTCGTGTAGCAAGGACGTAGTTTGTTTTCAGCAGATCTGAAGTCTCTTCCAAGTTTCCAACTATGTACAGGTGTTGAGCCTTCTAGACTGTTGTACACAATACAAAAAAATCCTGGTAACACACTATCCCCAATGTTCGACATCTGTGTATAATGGAAACAGATGGCTAACGTGAGCATCTTTGCATACCCAAATTGTGAATATGTCTGGTTTAAGTATATACGTCAAATCATGAGAGCCTGACTAGAGTTCTTCAAACTAAACATGTTGCGTCTCTCTAAATGAAGAAGTCATGAGAACAATCAGATCAAAGAAGTACTGATTACTTCATTAGTTTTAAGTTGACGGCGGCGTACCTTTTCAAGGCGTAGCTTCCTGTGACAACGAAGTGCTTTGTTGCGAGCTGCTCCTGCTGATTACTTCTTTAGTTTTAAGTTGACAGCGGCGTAGATTTTCAAGGCGTAGCTTTTAGTCACGGTTTTTTTTAGAGCTAAGCGTTGGCCACGTGGCTAGCTGAGAAGCGGAGTTTCTTGAAATCGCTGCTACGCTAACGAAGTAACTAGTCTTATAAGACAAAAACATTTTTCATTTAAAATGCATTTTTATATGCTTACTCTAGTGCAACATTGTAAGCATTGACAAGGTTCATAGTATCCTTAAGCTAGGTCCCTTGTTGCATCCATTTAGCATCTTTAAAAGGATAATTCTTTAACTTAATAAGATATCATCAGATAATCTTATCGTTTCTTAATACCTTGTCTTCATGTCATAGGATAGACTTAGATTGAAGTACTTCTTCTTGATCTTTGATTTTTGGAGGTTCTACAACTATTGCTTCTTTTGATGGCGCTCCTTTGTAAGGCTTATGTAGGTTCTCATGGAAAACATTGTGCATGAGCCAATGGTTGGGCAACTTCAATTGATAAGCCATCTCATTGACTGGCTTAAGAATTTTAAGGGCCATAGTATCTTTTTGCTAGTTTAGCATCATAATCTTGGTGGTCCGTTGGACTCTTGCCCATAGTATGCCTCAGATGAGCCTTGAGGAACTTTAGCAAGACCCAATCATTTTCCTTAAAGGCTAAGGCTCTTCTGTGCTTATTAGCAGCAGCCCTTTTTCCCTTTCCTGTGAGATGGATATAGCCCCTTTAATCTTTGGAAAAGATTCTTGTAGGTCTCGGCTATATTCATCAGCAGTAGCGAAGTACTTTAAGTAGTAAGTGACTTTTGGATCTTCCTTCTTTAACCTCAAAAGGTACTTTCCCCATAGAAGTATGTACAATATCATTGTACGCATACTCTATAAGAGGTAGGTACTTCTATCATTGAGAACATTGATCTACTTCCATGACATAGGCTTTTAGTATATCAAGAATTTTTAGATTATTTATTTCACTTTGGTCATCCGTTTGTGGATGATAGGCTGAAAGAGAAATTTAATCTACTTCCTAGATTCTCAAAGAGACCCTTCTAGAACTTACTGGTCATTCTAGGATCTTTGTCCCAACACTATGGGTGTTCGAAATCCATGATGCTTGAAAATTTGAGATCTGAAGAGGGTTGCCATTTGATGTGCCTTAATAGTCTTTTTGGCAGGCATAGAGTGTGTTTTCTTGTTAAGCATGTTGATTGAAACAATCCAAGTTGCTTCCCTCGATCAAATTTCAACTTTTGGTATACCACGCATTTTGAAACATACTCTTGTATGCTTACTTTTCATGGTACACCAGTAGAAATACACTTCTACTGCTCGAAGACTAGACTATGGAATCCCTTTTTGCCCCGCATAAGGAGAACTATCGGATTCATACATGACTTTATTACTATATGGGTGAGTGACACATATCCTATTGCCGTTTGGAAGATAACCATCCTTCAAGGTGAATGGTTCTTTTTTCTTCCGTAATGCAATGAATATAATTACATAATTAAAGTCTCGGTCAGTAGCATACTCATCTATCATAAAAGATAGATCATTGTGAGTTGCTATAGACACCTCATTTACCCTTGGTCATTATGAAAGTGCATCGACCACTTGATTGTGCTTGCCAACAATGTGAGCAATATGAAATTTAAATTGCAAAAGAAAATTTGCCCACCTCATTTGTTTGTCGGAGAGCTTGCTTTGCGTCATGAAGTTCTTGAGGCTTTGTGATCCATTCGTAGGATGAATGGAGTCCCCAAGAGATAGAGTTTTCATGTGTTTAGGGCATATAGAATAGCTAGTGGCTCTTTTTTGTATTTGCCCAATACTCACTTATTGAAGTTGAGTCTTTGACTCTCATATGATATGGCATGCCCTTCTTGAAGCAAAATAGCTCCAAGGCAATTACCACAAGCATTACATTGGACCTTGAATGGCTTTGAGAGATCTAGTAGTGTGAGCACACATTGAGAGATAAGATTCTCCTTAAGCTTCTTCAAAAGCTTCTTGCACTTTTGCACTCCATGAATACTTAACGTTCTTTTTTGTTAAGTCATGTAATGGGAACACATACTTACAAAGCTTCGTACCTCTTGTAGATTCCTTGGATTAGGCCATTTTTTTATTACCTCTAACTTTGTTGCATCCATACGGGTGCCATCTTTAGAGATAATGTGACCTAAGTATTGAATCTCTTGTAGGAAGAATCCACTTTTCTTTTGATTAATGAAAAGCTTATTCTCTCTCACAACTTGAAAGATTACCTGGAGGTGTCGCTTGTACTCCTCAAGAGAATTTAAATGGCCTGAAGATTTTTGTCCATCATGAGTTTGAATGCGTCTGGAGCATTTGCCAGGCCAAAACTTGTAAATTATCAAATAGATCTTCTATCCACGACACAGGAAATCTATCTTTGATAGTGATCTTATTTAGTGCTCTATAGTCGACACACATGTGATATGTGTCGTCTTTCTTTTGCACTAAAAGCAAGGGTGAACAAAATGGAGAGGAGCTAGACCTCACCATCCCTTTTTTCACCAAGTCATGCACTTGCCTCATGATCTCCTCTTGTTGAGCTTGTGGAACTCGATAGGGAGGCTTGCTAGGCAGTGAGCTTCCTGATAGGAGCTCATTCCATGGTCATCATCCCTCATTTTAGAGGTAGCTCACTATGGATCATCAATGAAAACATCTTGGGATCCATTTAGGAAATTAGACGACTCTAATTCCTCTTGATTCCCTTTATTGCAAGGATATGGTGTTCCCCGACTCATTAGCATCTATGTACATGTTTTTTTCCCTGTAGTAGGTGAAGTAGATTCTCCTTTCAGGGAACTTCATGTTGGAAGCCATGCAGTTAAACCATCGTGCCCCAATGATAACATTCTCATGTTTGAGAGGGAAGATGAAGAAATCCTTTTTTTCCACATAGCTTTGGACATGAAGCCTCAATTTTCCAATTAAGGGAGTAACTGAGATGTCTTGTCCCTTGATAGATCCATCGGCTTTTAATGTATCTCCCATCTCGTGGGCTTGTAAGCCTAGCTTGGTGGTCAACTCTAAACAACATAAAGGCATCATGCTCTTGCATCTTTTCCCAAGCATAGCAAAGGAGAAATCCTTGGCAATGAGCATCCTCTTTTGGAGCTTCAAACATCGAGGCTCTAGGAGTCTCATTGCGGGCAATTCTATAGGGGCAAGGATGATAACCATGGCCTTGCTCCCCACACTTAAAACATTTGTGATCCTTACAAAAAGCTTCTAGCTCTTTAGGAGAGAGTTGATATTTACCTTTGTAAATTCCCTTCTCCTTGGCCCAATTGTTGTTGGAATAGCCTTGGTAAAAATTTTGGGCATTGGTTTTCCCCTTGGCATCACTTTTGTCTTTATTTTCCATGGGCTTGACATTCCGTCTAGCCCCTTGTTGGAAATTGAAGCGCAAAGCAATCATGGTGTGGTGGATTTTACTTTGGTGATAGAACCAGGCCATTGAGAGTTGACATACTCGGTCATCTCTTTGGGTAATCCCTCACATAATTGTTGCTTTTGCTCGACAAAGTCTATCTTTTAAAAGATAGTAGCCTTGAGATGTAAATCCCAAAACTTGTCCACATATTTGTGGATAGACTCATGAGAGAGAATCTTTAAACTTCACCATATGGTAAGCACTTTGTCCTTTTCATCATTTGCAAGGAATTGCTTCATGATGGAAGCTCATAGAGTTTTCCATGTCTTTGAAGCTTCATTGTTGCCACAAAGTCTAGCCCACCATTGACGAGCCGATTTTTGGAAGTGCATAGCTACATGGCGTAGCTTGGAGGACACCGTGAAGCCCTCATCTCCAAAGGCCACATCACATTGTTGGATGAAGGTCAATACTTTGTCAGTAGCACCAAAGGTGCCATCATAGGTGAGAAAAGAGATACTCTTTCCTCCCTCTTTGAACTTCTTGAGCTTTTGTGACCTTCGCCATGCAAGATAATATTTGCGATATCCTCCCCTCTTGTATTCTCTAGGAGAATAGCTATTGCTTTCGTCGAAAGAGGAGGAAGGTGAAGAAGAAGGAGAAGAGGGTGACCTCTTTATTGTCCTTTTCTTCCTTTGTTTCCTCTCTTCCCTTTTTGAAGTGATGAGGAGAAGGACTATAGGTTAACTGTTTCCTCTTGGGAGGAAACGGTTTCCTCTTCGGAGGAGAAGGACTATAGGTTAACCGTTTCCTCTTGGGAGGAGTTGACGATTGTTTAGTCCGTCATCTTCGTAGAGCCACATCTTTGAAGGAACATAGCGATTCATTACTTTCTTGTTCTTTGGATTCCTACTCTCGTATGGGAGAGAGTCTTCTTTTGGGGGTCTCATCAAGAGGCCTCCTAAGCTCTCTCTCCTTTTGGAGAGGAAAGGAAATCCCATAAGCACAAAGTTGTTGAGTAACTTTGTTAACCCTCACGGCTCACGGACACCCTATCACCTACGACGGACGTTGTAACCTACGGCGGACATTGTATTATTTATTTGGTAGAGTCAGGTACCGGGCTTGTCGGTCCAATAGGAAAAGGGTAAGAGTGATCGCCGATGAGAGGCGCACTCTAACTGGAACATTCAAGGGATTAGTTGGCTAAGCATGGGCACCCAAGTTTGAATGGGACGAGCTCATATAAAAGTCAACTAAACCTAAAATCCACTCATTCTCTCATTTGTGCAATAGAAGAGTGCTCTTGCTCCATCTTCTTCTTCTTCTTCTTCTTCTTCATCTCTTTGTGTGTGTGAGAGAGAGAGAGAGGGAGAGAGGGAGAGAGAGGGAGTGTGTGGGCGATCGAGCATTACGAAGGCACGACGGCGGTGAAGCGGTTGAGCGCGGCGTAGCGGCGTCTCCTTCTTCTTCGTGGCGAGGAATCCTCCACGAAGCAAGCGTAGAGCGGTGAGTGACACACCATCGCCTTCTTTGAGCTTACTAGTTTAGGCTTGTTGTGTGCTTGGAGCCATTTGTGGCTCGCACACGGTGTATCAGCAAGTTCCTTGCATTGACAGGTGCGACATACGCGCTCATTTTTGGCGCCGTTGCCGGGGAATGCCATACATGAAGCTTGAGTAGCACTCTATGCTTCTCCGTGGTGCAATTTCTATTGTAGGAAAGGTAAGGAAAGAGTGTGTGTGTGTGTGTGTTGAGAAGAGGGATTTGGTATTATACTGTGTGTTTTTTTTGTTAATGGAGTTTTCAAAGGTTCTGTGTTTATTCTCTATATATTAAGGTAGTTAGTTTTCTTTGTTAATAGAGATTTCAAAGGTTCTGTGTTTATTCTCTATGTATTAAGGTAGTTAATTTTCTGTTTACAGTAAGTAGGAAGTAGATTAGTGAGAGTTAATAGAGTGTGTTAGTGTGTAAGAGTAGGTGTATTAGTTAGAAGTAGGTAGATAGAGTGTGTGTGTGCTCTCGCGCAGGCCGTGGCGACCTTATCCTTAAAAAATAATAATAATAAAATTTAAAAAAATAAAAAAATTTAAAGGTAGGACCGGGATCGGGAATATCTCCAAGACCCAAGCCCGAGCTCACGCAGGCCTAGGCCTCAGTCGCCTTTTAGAAAAATGAATTTTAGCTTCACACGCAGCTAAAAATCGATTTTTTGAGGACCAATGGAACGTCAAATGCCCGAAAATTGTGTTGTAAAGCACACAGTGACCCTCTAAGTGATACACTCATTTCGAGCTATCACACACTTTAATAAAAAAAAATCAAACATTAAAAAACATTCAAAAAACATCAAAAACAAGAATAAATCAAGTAGAAAACGGGGTGCAAAACACCCACAAAACAAAGCAAGTAACCTTTGAGGGTACTTGCCGACACTTGTAGGCCACCCAAAGCACATGTATCTACGCTCTGGTCGTGTGCTAGAGTCCAAACAACTAGCTAGTGCTTCAAATTACGGGGGTACTCACTATCCTTCCACGCTAGGGTCTACTCCCTCGGCGGGGACCCAAGGTAGTGCAACCCAAGACCCAAATATAGCGGCTAGCGACTCTTCCTCTGACTACGATATTATGGAAGAGCATCTTACACAAAGCCCCGGGGGAACAAATGAAACCGTGCCTAGCTGGGCCCAACAACCTGGAACTAGTGTTTTTAGCCGTTTGATGGAAACTTTTAGTAGAGCTACGCGCTCTGAACCTACGGCTAGTGAAGTAAACGAAGGGGGTGGGGAAGTAGAATCACCATTCACATCTCCTGTAGACCCCACACTCCCTCAGAGTGTCCACGTGGACATTCTACCTACCTCATTTAATGAGGGCCCTACCGAGCCACCACCTTCCAAAGTCTCCTCTAAGGTAGCGGTGACTAAAAGTCAAAACACGGGAAGCAACATTGCATCCACCTCACGGCAACCCTCTAGTACACCAAGTTTGGACGGGGTATTTCTCAATGAAAATTGGGAATATGACCTACACACAAAGACTTTGACCGACCTATACATGGGCTACACATACCATGTGGGTTGGTTAGAAGTTGTACAATCCACATCTAGTGCCACTAGTCTAGAGGAACAACAACACATGATCTGCAATGTCATCCATAGGATTATCCAGTCTGAGAGGCAAAATCGAGGAATAAACATACCTTCGACGGGTCCTATGCAATTTTTAGACACGGGCAAAGGGAAACAACCCACTCTATCACAAATGGAGACTCCTCCAGTGAGTCCCATCGATCCCCCATATGTTGTTTCGCCAAGGGTCTCAATGCAATCTGAGCCCACAAGTGATAGCTTTACTTTTCCAAGTCTAGCTCATCTTTCCCTGGATGACACCACAAATGCGATGCCTACCCCAATGATGGGCATGACAAGAAACACACCATGGACCTCGTTTGTTAGTAAAGCACCGTTACACGGTAGCTCAATGCCTGCAACAGTACCTACAAGTGTGTACAATTCGTATGCACCTATGGCTCACACTCATGTAGTCCCTACCCCTCCCATTATTTCAACTACCTATGCTCCACAACCACAATACACAAGTTCTTATTCCCATGGGACTATACCGGCTAGCATTAGCATGTCACATCCGACGTCTATTATGCCTAGGGCCACTCATATGAACTATGGACCACCACATGGCACAACATCGTACCCAACGTGGAACCCAAGGGCTTCCTATGCACCAAGCCCAATGCCAATACCTACTCCACATGTAGTCTCTGGAGCACCTTCACCCACGATGCCTGCTCACTTAGGTGACTTGGCAACATTTTCTCAAGCTATTGGTCGATCTATTGCTAATATGCGTAACACACCTGATAGAGAGCCTAGAAGTAAGGCAGTACAAATAGCCAAGCTCACACAAAAATTTAGCGGAGACGGGGATGTGAGGAAGCATATCTAAGTGTTTGAACAAATATGCGATTCTCTATGAGAACATAATGACCTACATAAGAGCAATGCTTTAAGCCTAATCTTAAGTGGTAAGGCAAGGGATTGGTATAGAACCCTAAGGGTGGAAGAAAAAACGATTTACCCTACTCTTAGGAGACTGTTCTTAAAAGAATACATACGAGAGGGAGTGCTTTGGGGTGTATCCTCTCAGCTTCAAAAAGCCCAACGAGAGGAAGGAGAGTCGGTGAGAGACTTTATAAGTCGCTTGAAGCATTTGAATTCTCGTTGTAATCCAAACGAGCGCTTCAACAATAACCAATTGCTTGATAGATTCATTAGGGGATTACGACATGAGGATATCTACAATGGTCTAGTCATTAGAGGTATCACCACTTGGGAAGCAGTCACCACCAATGCGATCCAATTGGAGGATAATTTAATGATTCAAGGAGAAAGAGTGTCTGTTGAGCCTAAATCTATTAGCTCGCAAGCATCAAGGCATCAGCCAATGACCCTAAAGCCTATTGCTAAGGAGCCAAAGCTATCTGAGATGACTTTAGCAGATCTCACCGAGGCTATTCAAGAGAGTCTTAGAGACAATCATGCTCCGCAAAACAATCATATGTATCCAAGAAGGGAGCAGAAATGGTGCTCAGTATGCTATGGACCGCATAGTACCAGTGAATGCCCTACTTTTAGAGTAAAATTCAATGGGAACTGCAATGCATGTGGGAGGTATGGTCATCAAGCTAAGGATTGCATAGTATTTAAGCGTGCGATGGCCAATAGATCAACCTTAGCATGGACAGACACACCTCGAGTGCCTGCATTGATGCTGGCCCCACCTCTTGAACAAACAACACATGGTCCCTAGGGCCCAAAATGTTGTTCAAACAACACCCTTACCACCTCCAGTGCTAGGACTGCAACCACCACATCCGAGAATCACTTCTGTGAATCAAGTGGATTGTGAGTCATCTATTTCTTGTTTGGAAGGCTATGAGGAAGATATAGATCCTAATATCGCCTATGGGATGGATGTGCTTGAAGAAAGTCCACAATACTACATGGAGGACTATTGGGGACAAGTCAAACCTGTATATCAAGTAGCTGCTCTAGCGGCAAGAGGCCAAAATATCAATTACACTGCTAAGAGACCACCTCTTCAATGCTATGAGTGTGGAGGTCCACATCGTGTATCCGAGTGTCCTATTAGGCTACAAAAGAACGCCACACTAATGTAAACCAATCAAGCAAGCACGTCCACAATGCCGATACTCATGTGTAATCGATGTGGCATAGATCATTTGATTACCCAATGTCCAAAAAATCCAAATGCACCGAAGATCACGCCATTAAACTTGATTGAAGTTACCGAGGAGCCATCACCAAGTACACCCGTGGTACAAGTAAATGTACTCACACGATCGATGCTCCAAAAGCAAAAGTATATTCTTGAGGAAAGAGACACGGCATCAATTGCCCAATCTGAGAAAAAGAAGAAAACACGAAGAAAGAGATCGCAAAAAGCAGCTAAGTCAGACCCCAGTTCAAAGACCAACATAGGGACTGGTGATGACCTCGTATATATGAACGGCGCTGAAGAAGATTCTGATTCAGGTGAAAGCATGGAGACCAAAATGACCACTAACATAGAAACCAACAAGGAAGATGTTCATGAGCCACAATGGCCAGGATCCAAAAAGAAGATAGGAACTTATCCAAACCCTACAGAGGAGATTGAGCGAGTCAAGCAATTAAGTAGTTTGGTAGAAGATACCCAAAGGGATCTGGAACCAGCACCTAGGAAGATCCAAATTACAGACACCGTGTTCCCTACGCAACAACAACCTCACCAAGTCCATAGACCCTTGGACATACCTAGTGTCATCCAAGAAGAAAGTGACTTAAAGTCATGGGAAAGTGGGCGTACTCACTTCTTGATGGAAATAATGTTTACACAGGGACTACCTGATCCTATTGAAGAAATGGAGATCCCATCTTCCCCACGTCAAGGGACTCAAGGCCAACAGGTGCTGTTAAACATTGCCAAATTGATGGATTTCATGTCTTCAGAAGTTAGAACCACCATCATGTCCAAACTATATAAAGACCCTGAGCTAGTCTCAGCTCTTCGAGCCTTCCTCAATGGAGAACTGAAGTTTGGGCTACCACAATTTGCCCAGATGGATGGAGTTGGGGAGATGCCAATAGAGGAGGAACACTTAGATCCACAACCCAACCTAGATGAGAACCTTGTTATAGAAATACCTGTTAACAAGTTGGGACAATACTTTGAGGGTGATGAATCCAATGCGACTATACCAATCACTACTAAGGGATTAACTGTGAAGGGAATCCTTGATGGTGGCGCTGGGGTTAGCATTGTGACTAAAGATTGCTGGGAAACTATGGGAAGACCTCACCTTGCGACCACAACCATAGTAGTGAAGATGGCCAATGGGTCTATTGTTAGACCTATTGGGATGCTAGAAGATCTCAAGATCAAGGTGTTTGGACATAAAATAAGATTTACCTTCATTGTTATGAATTTCTCCAAGCACACTATGGCATCTGAGATGATCTTAGGACGTCCTTTCATGAGGGAAGCAAAAATGGTGCATGACTAGTCTAAAAACCATGTCTACTTGCAGTTCCAAGATTCTGTTATTCGAGTAGATCTTGTGACGGGTCGAGCACATCCTCTAGGAAACAGGTTTATAATTGATCATAGATCTGACACCACAGTTCACTCGGCCCCATTGCAGTATTGTTATACGTGTAAAGCGGACACTGATGTTGGGGAAGATTCTCCTTATATGGATGTACTACCTGGGATGACTGAGTCGGACAATGTGGAGTGGGTCCACCTAGCAGCAACCATAGACACTTGGGAAAATAGGGGGACGACCTGGGTAACACCTAAGGGGGATGAAATGCCACCACTCGTACCCTTAAATATGCTAGAAGCAATGCATGTAGCTTTTGACAAGACTCATCCTAATATAACAAAGAAAACATACAAGTGGATCCCTAAAGCTTCTTTAGCGACCAGCAATTAAACAACTTAATTGACCAGAGAAAATTAAGAAGCTTTCCCATGGTATTAATAGTCAATCTCTAGTGCCTTTCGACCGTTAAATTAGTGACCCCAGACTTGTTTAATTTTTTACCTTTACATCTATATATGCATTTGATTACATTGCAATTTAATGTTTATTGTTGCTGACAAATTGTTTAAAATTCTGTTACCAATCAATTGTCTGCCTAAAACTGCATATGATTTTTAATCGCTTATGAGAATGCAATTACTGCGCCAATGTTGTTTGATTTTGCAGTGACTGAAGAAGGCTAAGGACACTCATCTCAAATTCTCTTCCACCTCGACGAACGAGCTTCAACTCAATAGCTTCCAAGGGCGGAATCTACATCAAGAAGGGAGGCATGTTAACCCTCACGGCTCACGGACACCCTATCACCTATGACGGACATTGTAACCTACGGCGGACATTGTATTATTTATTTGGTAGAGTCAGGTATCGGGCTTGTCGATCCAATAGGAAAAGGGTAAGAGTGATCGCCGATGAGAGGCGCACTCTAACTGGAACATTCAAGGGATTAGTTGGCTAAGCATGGGCGCCCAAGTGTGAATGGGGCAAGCTCATATAAAAGTCAACTAAACCTAAAATCCACTCATTCTCTCATTTGTGCAATAGAAGAGTGCTCTTGCTCCATCTTCTTCTTCTTCTTCTTCTTCTTCTTCATCTCTTTGTGTGTGTGAGAGAGAGCGACAGTGAGAGAGGGAGAGAGAGGGAGTGTCTGGGCGATCGAGCATTACGAAGGCACGACAGCGGTGAAGCGCTTGAGCGCGGCGTAGCGGCGTCTCCTTCTTCTTCGCGACCAGGAATCCTCCACGAAGCAAGCGTAGAGCGGTGAGTGACACACCATCGCCTTCTTTGAGCTTACTAGTTTAGGCTTGTTGTGTGCTTGGAGCCATTTGTGGCTCGCACATGGTGTATCGGCAAGTTCCTTGCATTGACACGTGCGACATACGCGCACAAACTTCGGCTTGCAAAGCGGGGTTTCCCATAGCTTGTTGCAACCTAGTGACAAGATAATTAACAAACATGGGGGCGTCATCATTAGCATCTTCATGTGAAAAATCAAAGTTATCAATGTTCATTCTACTCTCTTGGTTATTGGATTCCATGTTAATTGAACTTATGTGTTTACTTAGTGTATGCTTTGGCAATTCAAAACCTTACTTGCTACTCCTCTTAGCCTTTGAAAATAGGCACTTAAGTATCTACACCCACGGCTCGAATTGTTTAATCATAGAGAGTAGTGGACAGAGTCTAACATAGCAAAGTTGACGAGGGATAGCTCCTTTTGGACTTCTTATGGATCAATAATGGTAAATCCGTAGGCAAGTCTAAAAAGACTCCATTACTAATACCAAAGCTCCCCAGATGTGCACCATATCCCACATAGTGGGCTCAACAAAACCGATAATAGATCCCAGTCCCACTTACCCTAATATAATTAACAAAATCAACCATTAATAGGCTACTTAAGGACCTCTCTTCTTAAGAAAGAAAAGAAAAACCAAATGCTCTGTTACCAATATAATGGAAATGGCCTATAAACTTTGAGAGTAGCGGAATTAGGAATTTAGATAAAGCACTTTTGTGAGATTACTTTGTGAGCATAGTGGGTGAACTTAATTGATGGTAGCAACATAAACATGGTACTTAGTTAACTTGGCATGAACAATACTTTTGCAAGAGAGAGAGTTTAGAGAACATGACAACAATTGAGGACCGGATTCATACGGAGCCGGTCCCCCCTCCAATACATTTGTATTATAGTTTCTCCCATCAAGAGAGACTTGGTACAATACAATCTTTGTGTTCCTTGTGACCTTGGTGATGCAATGAAGATGGAAAGCTTCATGCATCACAAGCATAACGTAAACTTTGTAGAAAGCATTAACTATCCCAAGCCTCAATCCCAAGGCCTCAACCACCTTCAAAGGTGGAGAGAACTAGCGGGGAATGAGGGTAGGGAAGAGGAAGAAGAAACATTCCATAAGAGAAATAAATAGTTCCCCACTTATCATAACTCTTGTTTCTAGCATACATAATAGCATAGTAATGAAGATGGAGAAGATGGCAAGATTAAGCATTGAAGCATGGCTCTTGGTTGGATTTGCGTTCCATAGCCAAGAGTGTTGGTGTAGGCTCTTACTTCTCACAAGCTTGGAGAAGGAGGTGGAGTTCCTATACTTTCACCAAGTGAGAATGAATTCACAAAATGAGTGTGTGTGTGTGTGTGTGTGTGTGTGTGTGTGTGTGTGTGTGTGTGTGTGTGTGTGTGTGTGTGTGTGTGTGTAGCTGTATTAAATCTTACTTAATAAGGCATAATTGAACTTTTACATTCAAAAGACAACTGGCCAAAGATCAATGAACTGATTTGTACAAAAATAACTCAGTATCAGAATTATCTAAGTACAATGATTGTAAGAAATAGATCCTCTTTCAATGTGGTAGGTAGTAAAAAAACTTCCCCGTTTTTCAATGGATATTTCATAACAGTAATGTTGCTTGCCAAAGAAAAGAAAATAAACCCTCCAAGATAAGATAGAGTCCTTACCTGCATCCATCCAAACAAGACAACAATTCAGTTAGCCTTGGATGTGTTTTACAGGTATCAATGGACCATATCAGTTGTTATCCATGTCCATCTTATAGGATTTAATTACTTTAGACAAGCTAGGTTATTTAGTAGTCTCTTTTTTTATAAATGAGTGATATATTTTACTTTTTAATGTGAGTGGTGAAGTTCATCAAAAGTCAAAAACATTTCAAGATCCATAGCTCGGTAGCTATGCTTATGCCCAAAAATAGCAACCATATACTTACCTTCAGACTTAGTAATCCCATGGTATCATTGGTATCCCTTTATTCAAACATAGGTCATGTCCGACCTTTTCCAGCACATGGAATCCCAATTTTTTGAATCATAGCTTGGAAGCTATGCCAAAGCTAAAAATACCATCCATATACTTACCTTTATAATGACAATGATATCCACAAGTCATTATCCATTTTACAAGAATGACAATGTCCGGCCCTTGACTGAGTGAGATACCTTACTTGTTTATCAACCAGAGGTACTAGATGCAATGAGTACCACCCCAACCATTTGTTTTTATATGAAATTACAAGCGCCAAGCTGTACTAAGCCCAGCAATTTATCAAGCCAAGTTAACACAAGTAGTTTTTAACATATAGCTTCCAATCCTGCACATCATGCAATATGTCAAAAAAATGTAAATTAACGCCCTGTAATGGTTAAGAACGGCGCCCCAATCATTCAGTATGCGCACACACGTCACTTTTACAACCAGTAGTGCACCACTTGCAGAGCCAACAACAACCAGTAGCTATAAACCAGCGACTGCTCGAGAAAGAGCCAGTACAACACTTAGTAGCAAGAAACAGTCGGTAGCAAAAAAATTCTATCTACCAATGTATGTCAAATCATTCCAGCCAGTCATTATTTTTTACTAGCCTAAGAGGTGCCAACCACACACAGTATGAACAGCCGACATACCTCGACATTTTACCAAAGACGCGAAAAAACCAATTCAAGGTCAGGAGCACCTCGCATTTGCATTATCATGATGTTATATCATACCATGTTAGCCCATAGCAGATGGGGGTGTACCATGCCCTAGTTACCATACTAAGCAAACACCATTACCTCATGTGTTTATCTCCATCAGTACAGCCACAGGAAAGGCCAAAAAAACCGTTGTTTTTTATGCACAAGCAGTCCCAAGGCTTACCATAATGTCCCATTCTATGCATATGAAGTTTTAAGGCAATGCTAAAAATGCCTCGGCCTAGTAATTTCATTCAAAAAAAAACCAGTTAATGAGTGTGTATACCAACAAGCTCCCGATTGAAGCCAACCATGCCATAATTCATAACCAGGTGCCTTACCACAAAAAATCCATAACAAAAAACTCATGCCTAGGTAACCCAATATGGTCATTTGTATAGTTTAACATCACTCCCTTAGGTGTTTATCCCCATAGTAAAATTCCTTGCTCCAATATTTAAGAGCCACAGCGAATGTCTGTCGAAAAAAACCAGTCTTTTTCAAGCTACCCTTATTGCAAAACCACCACTAAACGGTGCCAACCACACATAGTACGAAGAAAAAAAACACAGACCCTGATAGTTTACTAAAAGATGCGGCACAAAACCAGTCCAGGGTCAGGAGCACCTCTCCTTTGTATTACCATGATGTTTATATCATACCATTTCAGCCCATAGCAGATGGGGGTGTGGCATGCCCATAGTTACTAAACAAACTCCATTCCTTCGTTGGTATAGTCATAGGAAAGGCAAAAAACAAGAAAAAAATAGTTGTTTTCTATGCACAAGCAGTTCAACGGCCCACCATACTGTCCCATTATATGCATATGAATATTTTAAGGCAATTCTAAACCATGCCCCGGCCCAAAAGAACCAGTTACTTAGTGTTATATACCAACTGTTTACCCATTGTTGTGCTACTACAATCTAGCTCTAAGAGAGCCCGTCAGGCAGAGTACTCAAAAAAACCAAAAAACCAGTAAAATGCCTAATCTGCAGTCAGTTTAACGACTACAAAAACAACCTTTGAGTAATTAGCAACCATATGTTATGCTAAAATATCTTAAGAACCACAGTTGGTCACGGAATAACACCCATTAGGCTTGATCAAGCCCCATGTTAAAACATTTTTTAGAAAAACACAACAGTCGGTCTCTGATGACAAAAGACAATTTAGGTAAACTATAATACCTGTGGAGTCTGAGCAGCAAGCTCCATTGTTTTCGGACTTTCAAGTAGAAATGACAAAGAATCGGGTTTACCCCACACAAAACACTGACTCTCAAGCTAAGTGAGGGCAAAGGAGTGCCCTCACCTTTAGAATTTATAGGTTGGTATGCACGCATCCTGAGTGTCTGAAGTGAAGAGAGAAGAGCCGCCCCTTACTGTGGGAGTTCTCTCACGCGTCAGAAGCCATTACTATCAAGGGAGAGAGAGCGCCTTTACACGGTCCGAGGGTGGAAGGAGCCGCCTTCTTATTGTCATGATAGTTTTGACGATTTTTTACGAGCCATTCGCCCAGTACCCAAGTCGGTGGTGCAATGTAGCAATGAAGGCCCTATTTTGTCAATAAAGGGGGGGGGGGGGGGGGGGGGGGGGTTGTTTTTTTTGTTTTTTTTTAATATAAAAAAAGGGAGGAACCTTATGAGGGAAAGAAGTATCTGACTTCATGATGTTTAACCATAGTGTGTGTGTGTGTGTGTGTGTGGTGTATATCCCCCCAGCACCCCCCTTGCTTGCTTGGGGCGAGTTGTAGCTTCTACACATGTTTCAAACTCATTGGATCCCTCTACCCCTAGCCAATCACATGCAACATGCATTCAAGTACATGGGTAGTCATTTGACAAGTGTCCTCCTTACCCCTTAGAGAGAGAGAGAGCTTGAAAATATCTAGATATTTGTTGGATGGAACTAGAAGCTCATTGGACCCCTCTTTAGCCCAACCAATAGCATTCAAGCACACCATGTGGTTAAGCATAGGGAGAGTCTGACATGTGTCACATATACCCTTTGAGAAAAGGGGTGCCCTTTGGATGAGTGGAAGGTTAAGTCAAATATTCCCCTTACTTTGGGATTTTCATGCATAGGAAGCTTTTCAAGCACCTTCCTCATTAAGTTCGTAGAGTCTCTTTTTGCCTCAAGCACCTTACCCCCCCATGCATGGGAAGCTTCTCAAGCACCTTCCTCATTAAGTTTGTAGGGTCTCTTTTTTACTCAAGCACCTTACCCCCCATGCATGGAAAGCTTATCAAGCATCATTAAGTATGACAAGAACCTCAAGTACCTTAGTCATCAAGCATGACAAGCACCTCAAGCACCTTAGTCATCAAGCACTCACTTTAGTCATCAAGCACAACAAGCACCTCAAGCACCTTAGTCATCAAGCATGACAAGCACCTCAAACTTAGGTCGAATTCCCACCTCAAGCTCAGCCCTAGCTTGCCTAAGGTCAAAGGACTCTTAACACTAACCATTGGAGTTCTTTAATGAAGCTAACCCTAAGGTCTTTTTAGCTCCATTACATGCACATTGCTCTTTGATAGACTACCTCCTTTTGGACCCCTATTGAGATGTAACCATCTCTCCTCTTGGTCCCCTGCTGAGGTAAGTTTAGAAGCACTTATTGCACATTGCTATTTGATAGACCATCTCCTTTTGGACCCCTATTGAGATGCAACCATCTCTCCTTTTGGACCCGTGTTGAGATAGGTCTAGAAGCACATGTCTCTATTCTAACTCTTGTTCCCATTTATTCTCCCACATTAAATGATCAATTTAATATGAGAAATCATTTGATAAAGTTAGATATGACATGGTTTCTATATAGCCCAGTTTTTAAGACCTTACATAGCATATTGGGTTATATAAAAACTGGGTTTCTATATAACCCAGTTTTTAAGACCTTACATAGCATATTGGCATACATATCATTCTTATTGGAAGGCCACCACCTCTTCCGATCCAAGTGTTTTAATCCCAAAATCGGGCCCAATTTTTCAGTCCTTCCCTATTGTAGGATCTTTCAAACAAATAGCCCAAGAATTTATCAATCCCAATCCAATGATTTTGATTTCATTCTAATCTCCTTTCTTGAACAAAAATCTTTAATAAGACTCACTATTCATGTATGAGAAAAAAAATGCAATATCCATCATATTCAGCACCAAACAATAGCCAGTAGGTATTCTAAAAAACAAACTTCCCGGGCCTCAAAGCCCCTTATTTTCTCTCTCTTTTAAAAAAACTGCTCATAGTATGTAGTAACAAAACCTAAAATGTCGAATGTGTAACCTGGTCACGATAGCGACATTGCTAGTAAACAACTCGTCATAAAATATTTATATGCAACTAGAGCCCTTTTGGGCAGAGCATACAATGTTCTAAACTCAAAAAAATTGCACAAAGTTTCTATTGCCTTGCTTGACATCATATGGGGTACCGCCTCTTTTTTTTACCCACAAACATGAGCCACTTCTTTTTTACAAAAGACCAGTATCAAGATAACTAAGACAAAGCCCCAAAGTAATGCAAAAACATAATGGTTACCAATATGAATTAACTAACAGCTAGTAATAAGCAAGGCCAAGAAGGTTCCATAGGTGTCAAAACACAAGCCATTACTTGGAGGACAACCAATATAGTACATCAGTGCTTAAAAGTCTACACAAAAAGAGGGCCACCATAAACCTTTACCTTGCTATGCAAGGAAATTAGTAAAAAAGTGTGTTATCACAAGGCTTGTGAGCTACAAAAACAACCTTAAATTATCAAATCCTTCCCAGTATGTAGGTTCAATAATCAGGCAGTCAGGGTAAATGTATTTTAACTCTTCATAGAAGAATTTGTTATTGAGGCTCAAAATATCATCCATACATCTATATGTATGCTTAAACATAGAAAGTTTATGACAGGTTTTTTAATGTTTTAAAGTTTCAAAAACCACTTGTATTCAAAATAGGCTAAGTATAAATTACACATAAGGGGTGAACACAAAAATCCCATAGGTATACCAAGGCTTTGGTTGTAGCATTGGTTGCCAAAGTGGATAGAACGATTATCAAGCAACCAAGTAATGTGATCACTTAGTTTCTTTTCATCAAAGTGGAAGTTATGAGAAGAGGTGGCTTTTTTAATCCATCTAGACTTATTTACCAAAGAGATAAAGGTAAAACCTTCTAAGCGGGCATTTTCAAACGCAATCCTAATCATTTTTCTCAAAACATTCTTCAATCCTTCATCCTCATTAAGGGGTATGTTCTCATAACATCGAGTGATGTCTACAGATCTAAGGTAAAAAATCCGACCAGGGAAGTTGAGAGTGACATAAGTGAAGTTTTTAGCCAGCAAAAAGGTGTTACAATGTATTTTAAGACAATTTGAGCAAAGTTTTTGCTTAATAGCACAAACTGTCTCAAACTTCAAAAGGACAAGGTCAAGGCATACCGTGATGTTTTTATTAATCTAGGTAAATATCCCATTAGAGGCATCAAAAATCCATCAGAAATTATTTCTGTGATGTTTGTAAGTGGGAAACAAAATTGGAAGTTTGAGGGACTTTGGGGAGTAATCCATATTAATAAGGTGTTTAGTAATTTTATTAGTGACCTCCCAAGGAGAGAAGTTAAGCAGAGTAAATTATTCACTAGAAAGGTGAGAATGAGCCACTTTCCACGCAAGGTTTTTGCAAATAAGGTTGGGGAAGTTGGAGCTTTTATCCATACTAGCAATAAACCAATTTAGTGCGAGTTTTTGAAATTTCAATCCCAATTCTGGGGTGATCCAAAAGCTCTTTGTAGGCAACCAATTTTGAGGTAAGCGAGAGACCTTTTGAAAGAAACAATGATTAATTAAATTGCTTAAGTCTAGTAGGATTGTCTTCTCCAGTTGGAGAGCATTGACCAAGTCAGTCAGGCAGCTAAGTAAAGTTGAAACCGCCAAGTACGGGTTCTTAGGAAAAATAGGAATGTGATTCAATCCTTTTGTCAAAAAGCTTTGAATGGTGTAGTCATTAACCATACATGTTTGCCTAACTCACCAAAGTCCTTACAAAAATTATTATATTTAGTGTAGGCACAATCAGGGATATTATCATGTCTAAGAAAATCATTGTTGTAGACTATATTTTTAATCGGTTGTTGATAAGTCTAGCCGACTACAACATTGTATTAGTAGTTTATGGTTACCAAAAAGTAAGTCAAAACACTCACAAAATATTGCCTTTGAGAAAAACCAATCCAGAAGTTCGTTTTGGAATAGACAATTTATTTAGATACGTTTTGATGTCGGGAACTTCTTCGGGAGTTGCTTCCTTCCACAAGGGCCAAAAAGTACGTGCAAAGTATAGAAGGCTACAAGTCAAGGAAGTGGTGATGATGGGAGTCACTGTGCCTCTACCTCTAATAAAGCTGCATGACCTTCCTCTATTAAAGTTATGAGAAGAATTAGGTGTAAGGAAGGAAGTCAAAGAGTTATTGGGGGTAGTTACAGAGTTTAGTCTTTTCAAAGAGGAAGAATCATCATCCTTAATGCTGCATGGTTTGAGTAATGCATTGATGATTTTTGACACCTTTATAATTGGCATAAGTAGTAAGACAAGTGCCTAGTTCATCAGATTTGAGTTCTTTAAGAATATCCGGTATGAGACCCCGAAAGATGTTGAAAGAAATTTGAGCTATAACAAGCTGCTTGGCTTGCCCACCCAACCAGGAGCAAATGAGGGAAAGATGAAAATCAACAGGTTTCTCTGGAAAGAGCTTTTCTAGATGAGGGGTTTAGAGGATATCTCCAAGCCTTGATAAAGGGCCAAGGCCTATAACAAACAACATGTAAGGCTAGAAAGAGATTACTTAGGGTGGGGGAAACAAAGTTTTTGGCCTTTCTGGCAAGAAAAGACCTAGTTCTATGGGTCAGAATTTTTTTGGGGGGTGGTCCTCTAAGTACAATCTGATTTGCTCTAAAATTTTCCCATGCTTCTCCAGGTCCTGGATAACTCTCATACGAGCTTTCAATTTGTAATGTGAGTGTTCTTGAAAGAATGTATACACATCAAGGTTATTAGTTTTGGATATCCTTGCAACCTTTAAACCAGCTGAGTCCAGGGACTACGATACCCGTGGGCAAGAATCCAGAATTATAGTGTAGGAGGGACCACCTAGCACAAGCCAACCTAAAAACAAGAATTATTGACATTGGGTCCAACTTAGCCCTATAATCCAAATTAGTCCCTAAAGCCAACATCCTTGCCTTCCCAAAAACTCGGGAAAGCCTTGTGAGGAGGACGTATGTGTAGTTGTTTTACTTAAATATATAAGCACAAAAGAACTATAAAGTTCAAAAGACAACTGTCTTTAAACAAGTGACCAGGGGTAGCACAAAAACAATTCGTGTCTGCTTCAAAAAGTAGGATTAGTTTGATATATGAAGGATGGATGACAGCAAAGCCAAAGAAATTCCAAGAAAGGCTAGAGTCCTCACCTGCATCCATTCAGACAAGACAACAACTCTGTTAGACTTGAATGCGTAATACAGGTGCCAATGGACTACATCAATTGTTATCCATGTCCAACGTACAACCTTTTTAACCTAGACCTTGCCTATTCAATTTGAGAATAGCGGAATTTAATGAGAGTACTTTCAAGAAATGATTTTGTGAGCATAGCGAGTAGACATAATTGAAGATAGCAACATAATCATAGCAATTAGTTAACTTGGCATAGACAATACTTTTGCAAGAGAGAGAATTTAGAGAACATGACAACAATTGAGGACCGGATTTATGTGGAGCCGGTCCCCCCTCCAATAGGCATTTGTATTATGATTTCTCCCATAAAGAGAGACTTGTTACAATACAGTCTTTGTGTTCCTTGTGACCTAGGTGATGCCATGAAGATGGAAGGCTTCATGCACCACAAACATAACATAAACTTGAAGAAAGCTTTAACTATCCCAAGCCTCAGTCCCAAGACCTCAAACACCTTCGAAGGTGGAGAGAGCTAGCAGGGAATGAGGGTAGGGAAGAGGAAGAAGAAACATTTCGTAGGAGAAAGAATTAGTTCCTCACTTATCATACTCTTGTTGCTAGCATACATAATAGCATAGTAATGAAGAAGAAGGAGATGGCAAGCTTAAGCATTGAATCATGGCTCTTGGTTGGATTTGCACTCCATAGCCAAGAGTGTTGGTGTAGGCTCTCAACCTCTACTTGCTTGGAGAGGGAGCTCTTGCACTTTGCATAGCACACAATGAGAGTGCTTGTGAGTGTGTGTGGGTGAGTATACCCCCTAGGCACCCCCCTAGCTTGCTTGGGTCGACCCCCCCTTGTAGCTCATGCCTGAAGCTCATTGGACCCCTCCAGGCCTAGCCAATCACAAGCAGGAGCCATTACAAGCAACATGGGTAGCCTTGGGACAAGTGTCCCCCTTTCCCCTTTGAGAGAGAGGACTTGATAAATGCTAAAAAAATTAGATAATTCATGTAATTTATCATTGGACCCCTTTGAAGCTTAGCCAATAGGCTTCAAGCAACACATGAAGGTAACATGGGTAGGGGCCTGACATGTGTCCTTGCTGCCTCTTCAAGTTGGGGCTTCCCTTGTGTGTGTGAGTGGGTGTTCTCTCTCTAGCTCCTAGGAAAAGGGCTCGCCCCCTCTCTTGTAGGAATGATTTTGACTTTAGGTGATCAAGCACCTTACTCATCAAGCATGACAAAGCACTTGAACTAGGGGGTGTTCCCACAAGCATCTCAGGCAAGCTTCTCAAGCCACCTCAAGTACTTTAATCATGCAGCAAGTCAAGCACCTCAAGCATGGAGCCAGTCAAGCACCTCAAGCATCTTAATCAAGCACCTCAAGCATGAAAAACACCTCAAGCATGACAAGCACCTCAAGCAGGACAAGCACCTCGAGCTTAGGCCGGGTTCCCACCTCAAGCTCAGCCCTAGCTTACTTAAGGTCAAAAGGACTTTTACACACATTTATTGGAGGTCTTCAATGAAGCTAACCCTAAGGTATTATGCTCCATTGGTTAGCCTTGCTCTTTGATAGACCATCTCCCTTTTGGGCCCCTTTACATTGGCCCCGTGTTGAGATAGATCTAAAAGCACATACCTATATCTTAAAACTTGTTCCCGTTTATTCTCCCACATTAAGTGATCAATTTAATATGAGAAAATCATTTGGGTTAGTTAGATATTAGATTTTATGACATTACCTCTCTCTTGAAATCATAGTCGTCCTCGACTATGAGGTAGAAGAGATAAAGTCTTAGTCATTAGTCAATCGTACTTAGCGGGTAAAGGATCCCTTTTTACCCTACGACATCTTTCCAAGATGGATGACTAATCCATTTGGTGCTTGGGAGACATAGCTGCCGCAAGCATGTCTGCTCTTTAGTCCATTTCATTCTCCCAAAGTAGAGTGACAAATTCTACTTGGTGTTTGAGAGACGTCGTCATCACAAACATGATTCTAAGCATGCATACTAGTTAAATTTGTGCACAATTAAAAAGAGGACTAGTCATATAAGACAAAAACATGAGTTATTTAAAAGAAATTTGTACATTTGCTTACTCTAATGTAGCATTGTAAGCATTGACAAGGTTCATACTATCCTTAAGTTGTACTCCTTGCATCCATTTAGCATCTTCAAAAGGATAATTTTTGAACTTAATAAGATACCGTCGGATAATCTTACCATGTCGTAGTACCTTGTCTTCATGCCGAAGGATAGCTTTGGGTTGTAGCACCTCTTCTTGGTCTTCAACTTCGGGAGGGTCTTCAATAATTAGTTCAATTGGTGGCTCTCCTTTGTAGGGCTTAAGTAAGCTTACATGAAAGGCATTGTGTATAAGCCAATGGTTGGGCAACTTGAGTTGATAAGCCGTCTCATTGATAGGCTTCAAGATTTGGAAAGGACCATAGTATCTTTTTGCTAGTTTAGCATAATACTTTTGATGGCCCGTACGATTTTTGCCCGTCGTTTGCCTTAATCGAGCCTTAGAAAACTTGAGTAAGACCCAATCATTTTCTTTGAACATTAAGGCTCTTCTGTGCTTATCAGCAGCAGCTTTTTGCCTTTGTTGAGAGATGGCTATAGCCTCCCTAATCTTTTGAAAAGATTCTTGTAGGTCACGGCTATACTCATCGGCGGCGAAGATCTTCCCATGTACTTTCAGTAGCAAGGGACTTTTAGGTCTTCCTTCTATGATCTCGAAAGGTGCTTTGCCCATAGAAGTATGTACAGTATTATTGTAGGCATACTCTACTAGCGGTAAATACTTTTCCCATTGTGAGCGTTGATCTACTTCGGTAACATAAGTCTTGAGTAGATCGAGTATCGTAAGATTGGCTATCTCACTTTGGCCATCCGTTTGTGGGTGATAGGCCGAAGATAAATTCAATCTTGTTCCTAGATTTTCAAAGAGACCTTTCTAGAAATTACTGGTCATTCTAGGATCTCTATCTGACACGATGGATGTGGGTAATCCATGGTGTTTGAAAATCTGAGATATGAAGAGAGTTGCCATTTGATGTGCCTTAATAGTCTTTTTGACAGGAATAAAATGTGCTTGCTTGCTAAACCTGTCGACTATTGTCCATATTCCTGTATTCCCATGGATAGACTTGGGTAATCCAAAGATGAAATCCATGGATATACTCTCCCATGGTGAATTTGGAATAGGCAATGGCTGGAGTAATCCAGGTTGCTTCCCTCTATCATACTTGGTCTTTTGGCATACTACACATTTTGAAACATACTCTTGTATGTCCACTTTCATGGTAGGCCAATAGAAATACGTCTCTACTCCTCGGAGAGTAGGTTGAATACCTCTATGCCCTGCATATGGAGGAGCATGGGATTCATACATAACCTTCTCACGAAGGGAATGGGTAACACATAGCCTATTGCCGTGGAGAAGATAACCATCCTGCAAGGTGAATGGTTCCTCTTTCTTCCCCAAAGCAAGGGCTGACATTATGTCTCTAAAGTCAGGGTCAGTAGCATACTCATCTATCATAGAGGATAGATCATTGTGAGTAGCTATAGACACCGCATTAACTTTTGGTCGTCGTGAAAGTGCATCGGCAACTTGATTGTGCTTACCAGCTATGTGAGCAATATGGAAATTAAATTGCGAAAGAAAATTTGCCCACCTCATTTGTTTGTCGGAAAGCTTGGTTTGCGTCATGAAATACTTGAGACTTTGGTGGTTGGTTCGTAGGATAAATGGAGTCCCCAATAGGTAGTGCTTCCATGTGTCTAGGGCATGTAGAACAGCTAAAAGCTCTTTCTCATAAATGCCCAAGACTCGTTCATCACCATTGAGCCTTCGGCTCTCATATGCTATGGCATGCCCTTCTTGAAGCAAAACTGCTCCAAGGCAATCACCACAAGCATCACATTGGACCTCAAATGGCTTTGAGAGATCCGGAAGCACGAGGACTGGTTGGGAAGTAAGCTTCTCTTTGAGTTTTTGAAAAGCATTTTGCTCCTTAGCAGACCATACAAACTTAACGTTCTTCTTGGTTAAGTCGTGTAGTGGTCCTGCTACTTGAGAGAATTTTGCTATGAAGCGTCTATAGTATGCGCACATACCAATAAAGCTTCTTAGCTCATGTAGATTCCTTGGGTTAGGCCATGATTTTATTACCTCTAACTTTGATGGATCCATACGAATACCATCGTGAGAGATAATATGGCCTAGATATTGAATCTCTTGAAGGAAGAATTCACTTTTCTTTTGGTTGAGAAAAAGTTTGTTCTCCCTCAAGGCTTGAAAAATCACTTGGAGATGTTGCTTATGTTCCTCCAAAGACTTGGAGTAGATGATGATATCATCGAAGAACACTCCAGTGAATTTTCGATATGGTCTAAAAATTTTCTCCATCAAACGATTGAACGTAGCTGGTGCATTAGTCAAGCCAAAAGGCATGACTAGATATTCATAAAGACCAAATGTTGTGCGAAACGCGGTCTTTAAGATATCCTCATCCACTATCCTTATTTGTTGATAGCCACTCTTAAGGTCAATCCTACTGAAGTAGGTAGAGCCTTGTAGCTTATCAAACAGATCTTCTACCCGAGGTACGGGAAATCTGTTTTTGATAGTGATATGGTTTAGTGCTCGATAGTCCACACACATACGGTATGTACCATCTTTCTTTTGCACTAAAAGGACTGGAGAACAAAAGGGAGAGGAACTAGGCCTCACCATCCCTTTGTCTACCAGCTCTTGTACTTGCCTCATGATCTCCTCTTGTTGAGCTTGTGAGACTCGATAAGGAGGTTTGTTAGGCGGTGAGCTTCCAGGAAGGAGCTCAATACGATGGTCATCATCCCCTCGTTTTGGAGGTAGGTCCATAGGGATATCATCGATGAACACATCTTCGAATCCTTTTAGAAAAGTAGACAAGTCTAACTCTTCTTGATTCCTATCATTTTCATTTGATGAAACATTATTAGCTTTTAGAGACTCTTTGACATAAATCATGTACGCAGAAACTGAGCTTTTCATTTATTTATCAAAAGAAAGAGGATTTACAGGTGGAATAGTGCGACCACGCTCATTAGCATCTATATACATGTTCTTTCCCCTGTAGGTGAAGTAAATTCTCCGTTCAGGGAACTTCATGTTGGCAGCCATGCGATCAAACCATGGTGCCCCTAGGATAACATCCTGATGTTGGAGGGGAGAGATGAAGAAGTCTTCTTTGTCGACATAGCTTTGGACATGAAGCCTCAACTTCCCAATCAAGGGAGTAACGGAGGCTTGTTGTCCCTTGAAAGCTGCATCAGCTGTTACTATATCTCCCATCTCAAAAGCTTGAATGCCCAACTTGGTGGCCAACTCTATTGATATGAAGTTGAGATTAGAGCCAGGATCAAACAAGATGAAGGCATCATGCTCTCTTACCTTTCCCCAAGCATAGGAGAGTGATGATCCTTTGCAATGAGCATCCTCTTTTGGAGCTTCGATGGTGGAAGCCCTAGGAGTCTCATTGCGAGTATTCTTCTTGGGGCAAGAACGATAGCCATGTCCTTGCTCCCCACACTTGAAACACTTATGGTCCTTGCGAAAAGCTTCAAGCTCTTCAGGAGAGAGTTTGTTTTTACCTTTGTAAACTCCCTTCTCCTTGGACCGATTGTTGTTGTTGTTGTTGGAAGTGCCTTGGGAATTATTTTGAGCATTGGATTTCCCCTTTGCATCATTTTTATCTTTGTTTTCCATGGGCTTGACATTACGTCTAGCCCCTTGATGGAAATTGATGTGTGAAGCAACCATGGTGTGGTGGATTACTTCGGTAATAGTACCGGGCCGTTGAGAGTTGATATATTCGGCCATCTCTTCAAGTAATCCCGCACAGAATTGTTGTCTTTGCTCGGCAAAGTCTATCTTTTGAAAGACAGTAGCTTTGAGATGTAAATCCCAAAACTTATCTACATACTTGTTGATAGACTCATGAGAGAGGAGCTTCAAGCCGCGCCATTCGGTAAGAACTTTATCTTTAGTATCGCTTGGAAGAAATTGCTTCATGATGGAAACTCGTAGAGTTTTCCATGTCTTTGGGGCTTCTCCATTGCCACGAAGGCTAGCCCACCATTGACGAGCTGATTTTTGGAAGTGCATAGCTACATGGCGTAGCTTGGAGGACTCTGTGAAGCCCTCGTCCCCAAAGGCCGCATCAAATTGCTGGATGAAGGCCAACACTTTGTCGGTAGCACCAAAGGTGCCATCGTAGGTGAGAAAAGAGATACTCTTTCCTCCCTCCTTGAACTTCTTTAGCTTTTGTGACCTTCGCCATGCAGGAAATGATTTGCGATGTCCTCCCCTCTTGTATTCTCTAGGAGAATAGCCATAACTTTCATCGGAAGAGAAGGAAGGTGAAGAAGAAGGAGAAGAGGGTGACCTCTTCCTAGCCCTTTTCTTCCTTTGTTTCCTCTCTTGCCTTTGAGAGTGATGAGGAGAAGGACTATGGGTTGCTCTTTTCCTCTTGGGAGGAGTAGGCGATCGTCTAGACCGCCTTCTTCGTGGAGCCACATCTTCAGAAGAACTTAGACTTTCATTGCTTTCTTTCTCTTTGGATTCCTCCTCTCGAATGGGAGAGAGTCTTCTTTTGGGGGTCTCTTCAAGAGGCCTCCTAAGCTCTCTCTCCTCTTGGAGAGGAAGGGAAATTCCATAGGCACGAAGTTGTTGAGTAACTTCGGCTTGCAAGGTAGGGTTGCCCATAGCTTGTTGCAACCTAGTCACAAGATAATTCACAAACATGGGAGCATCATCATTAGCACCTTCATGTGCAAAATCAAAGCTATCAATGTTCATTCTACTCTCTTGATTATTGTCAGCCATGTTAACAAAATTTTATGTATGTACTTAGTGTATGCTTTGGCAATTCAAAACCTTAGTTGCCACTCCTCTTAGCCTTTGAAAATCGGCTCTTAAGTATCTACACCCACGGCTCAAAGTGGTTAATTATAGAGAGTAGAGGAGTAGGTCTAACATAGCAGACTTGCCAAGGGCTAGCTCCTTTCGGACTGAGCTAGCAGGGAATGAGGGTAGGGAAGAGGAAGAAGAAACATTTCGTAGGAGAAAGAATTAGTTCCTCACTTATCATACTCTTGTTGCTAGCATACATAATAGCATAGTAATGAAGAAGAAGGAGATGGCAAGCTTAAGCATTGAATCATGGCTCTTGGTTGGATTTGCACTCCATAGCCAAGAGTGTTGGTGTAGGCTCTCAACCTCTACTTGCTTGGAGAGGGAGCTCTTGCACTTTGCATAGCACACAATGAGAGTGCTTGTGAGTGTGTGTGGGTGAGTATACCCCCTAGGCACCCCCCTAGCTTGCTTGGGTCGACCCCCCCTTGTAGCTCATGCCTGAAGCTCATTGGACCCCTCCAGGCCTAGCCAATCACAAGCAGGAGCCATTACAAGCAACATGGGTAGCCTTGGGACAAGTGTCCCCCTTTCCCCTTTGAGAGAGAGGACTTGATAAATGCTAAAAAAATTAGATAATTCATGTAATTTATCATTGGACCCCTTTGAAGCTTAGCCAATAGGCTTCAAGCAACACATGAAGGTAACATGGGTAGGGGCCTGACATGTGTCCTTGCTGCCTCTTCAAGTTGGGGCTTCCCTTGTGTGTGTGAGTGGGTGTTCTCTCTCTAGCTCCTAGGAAAAGGGCTCGCCCCCTCTCTTGTAGGAATGATTTTGACTTTAGGTGATCAAGCACCTTACTCATCAAGCATGACAAAGCACTTGAACTAGGGGGTGTTCCCACAAGCATCTCAGGCAAGCTTCTCAAGCCACCTCAAGTACTTTAATCATGCAGCAAGTCAAGCACCTCAAGCATGGAGCCAGTCAAGCACCTCAAGCATCTTAATCAAGCACCTCAAGCATGAAAAACACCTCAAGCATGACAAGCACCTCAAGCAGGACAAGCACCTCGAGCTTGGGCAGGGTTCCCACCTCAAGCTCAGCCCTAGCTTACTTAAGGTCAAAAGGACTTTTACACACATTTATTGGAGGTCTTCAATGAAGCTAACCCTAAGGTATTATGCTCCATTGGTTAGCCTTGCTCTTTGATAGACCATCTCCCTTTTGGGCCCCTTTACATTGGCCCCGTGTTGAGATAGATCTAAAAGCACATACCTATATCTTAACACTTGTTCCCGTTTATTCTCCCACATTAAGTGATCAATTTAATATGAGAAAATCATTTGGATTAGTTAGATATTAGATTTTATGACATAGACCATCGTCCAAAGTAATCAGTTTTTCCAAAAATTTGTGTTTTGTTCTTTTTAAGTTCATTTTAGGGCATGTCATCCAAAGGTTATCACTCCTTTAGGATAACCACAAATTAATATAGTGTTTATAGATATGGTTTTTATATAACCCGTTTTTTAAGACCCTACGTTTTTTATAAAACCCATTTTTTAAGACCCTACATGGCATATTAACATACATATCATTGTGATCGAAAGGCCACCACCTCTTCCAATCCAAGTGTTTTAATCCCAAAATCAAGCCCAAATTTTTACTCATTCCCTATTGTAGGATCTTTCAAACAAATAGCCCAAGAACTTATCAATCCCAATCCAATGATTGTGATTTCATTCTAATCTCCTTTCTTGAACAAAAATCTTTAATAAGACTCACTATGCATGTATGAGAAAAAAATGCAATATCCACCATATTCAGCACCAAGCAATATCCAGTAGGTATTTTGAAAAATAAACTTCACGGACCTCAAAGCTCCTTCTTTTCTCTCTCTCTTTTTAAAAAACCGCTCATAATATGCAGTAACAAAACCTAAAATGCCAAATGTGAAACCTGGTGAGGATAGCGACATCGTTAGTAAACTACTCGTCAGAAAATATTTCAATGCAACTAGAGCCCTTTTGCGCACAGCATACAATGTTCTAAACTCAAAAAAATTGCACAGAGTTTCCATTGCCTTGACTAACATCAAAAATGGGGTACCACCCCTTTTTTTTACCCACAAACACGAGCCACTTCTTTTTCAAAAAAGACCAATATCAAGATAACTAAGACAAAGCCACAAAGTAATACACAAACATAATGGTTACCAATATGAATTCACTGGTGACCAATAATCAGCAAGTCCAAGAACAAGCCATAGGTGTCAAAACACAAGTCATTACCTGTAGTACAACTAGTATAGTACATCTGTAATAGAATTGGCCTATTTAATTTGAGAGTAGCGGAAATTAATGAGAGTACTTTTGAGAAATGACTTTGTGAGCATAGCGGGTGAACATAATTGAAGATAACAACATAATCATAGCAATTAGTTAACTTGGCATGAACAATACTTTTGCAAGAGAGAGAATTTAGAGAACATGACAACAGTTGAGGACCGGATTTATGTGGAGCCGGTCCCCCCTCCAATAGGCATTTGTATTATGATTTCTCCCATTAAGAGAGATGTGTTACAATACAATCTTTGCGTTCCTTGTGACCTAGGTGATGCAATGAAGATGGAAAGCTTCATGCATCACAAACATAACATAAACTTGAAGAAAGCTTTAACTATCCCAAGCCTCAGTCCCAAGACCTCAAACACCTTCAAAGGTGGAGAGAGCTGGCAGGGAATGAGGGTAGGGAAGAGGAAGAAGAAACATTTCGTAGGAGAAAGAATTAGTTCCTCACTTATCATAACTCTTGTTGCTAGCATACATAATAGAATAGTAATTAAGAAGAAGGAGATGGAAAGCTTAAGCATTGAAGCATGGCTCTTGGTTGGATTTGCACTCCATATCCAAGAGTGTTGGTGTAGGATCTCCACCTCTACTTGCTTGGAGAAGGAGAGGGAGCTCTTGCACTTTGCATAGCACACAATGAGAGTTTTTGTAAGTGTGTGTGGGTGAGTATACCCCCTAAGAAACCCCCTAGATTGCTTGGGTCGACCCCCCCTTGTAGCTCATGTTTGAAGCTCATTGGACCCAACATGGGGCAAATGGTAAAGGGGCCCAAATGAGAGATGGTCTATGAAAGATCAAGGCTAACCAATGGAGCATAAGACCTTAGGGTTAGCTTCATTGAGGACCTCCAATAATGTATATAAAAGTCCTTTGACCTTAGGTAAGCTAGGGCTGACCTTGAGGCGCGGGAACCCGACCCAGCTCGAGGTGCTTGTCATGCTTGATGACTAAGGTGCTTGAGGTGCTTGATGATTGAGGTGCTTGAGATGCTTGAGGTGCTTAATTATTGAGATGATTGAGGTGCTTGACATGCTTGAGATGCTAGGGTTGCACTTAAGGTGAGAACCTAGCCCAAACTTAAAGTGCTTAGCGGCCAAGCTTGTGGTGGGAACTGGGCCTATGTATGAGGGGCTTGCTATAAGCACATGTCTATATCTTAACCCTTGTTCCCGTTTATTCTCCCACATTAACTGATCAGTTTAATATGAGAGAATCATTTGGGTTGGTTAGATATCAGATTTTATGACATTACCTCTCTCTTGAAATCATAGTCGTCCTCGACTATGAGGTAGAAGAGATAAAGCCTTAGTCATTAGTCAATTTTACTTAGCGGGTAGAGGATCCCTTTTTACCCTACGACATCTTTCCAAGATGGATGACTAATCCATTTGGTGCTTGGGAGACATAGCTGCTGCAAGCATGTCTGCTCTTTAGTCCATTTCATTCTCCCAAGTAGAGTGACAAATTCTACTTGGTGTTTGAGAGACGTCATCATCACAAACATGATTCTAAGCATGCATAATAGTTAAATTTGTGCACAGTTAAAAAGAGGACTAGTCTTATAAGACAAAAACATGAGTCATTTAAAAGAAATTTGTACATTTGCTTACTCTAATGTAGCGGTTTAAGCATTGACAAGGTTCATACTATCCTTAATCTGTATTCCTTGCATCCATCTAGCATCTTCAAAAGGATAATTTTTGAACTTAATAAGATACCGTCGGATAATCTTACCATGTAGTAGTACCTTGTCTTCATGCCGAAGAACAGCTTCAGGTTGTAGCACCTCTTCTTGGTCTTCAACTTCGGGAGGTGTTAACCCTCACGGCTCACGAACACCCCATCACTGACGACGGACGTGTATTATGTATTTGGTAGAGTCAGGTACCGGGCTTGTCGGACCAATAGGAAAAGGATAAGAGTGATCGCCAATGAGAGGCGCACTCTAATTGGGACATTCAAGGGATTAGTTGGCTAAGCATGGGCACCCAAGTGTGAATGGGGTGAGCTCATATAAAAGCCAACTAAACCTAAAATTCACTTATTCTCTCATTTGTGCAATAGAAGAGTGCTCTTGCTCCATCTCCATCTCCATATTCTTCTTCTTCACCTCCTTGTGTGTGTGTGTATATGAGAGAGAGAGAGTGCGATCGAGCATTGCGGCAGCATGACGGCGGTGAATCGGTTGAGCGCGACGTAGCGGTGTCTCCTTCTTCTTCGCGGCGAGGAATCCTCCACGACAGGAGCATAGAGCAGTGAGTGACACACCATTGCCCTCTTTTGAGCTTACTAGTTACGCTAGTTGTGTGCTTGGAGCCGTCTGTGGCTCGCACACAGTGTTAGGCAAGGCCCTTGCTTCGACAGTGCGGCAAGGAGCGCACATTTTTGGCGCCGCTGCCGGGGAATCGCCCTGCACTAAGCCCAAGAGGCACTTTGTGCTTCTCCTATGAGTTGTTTGTAGTAGGAAAGAAGAGGAAGAGGAAGAGGAATGAGTTATTTTTCTACAAGTTGTTAATTTCTGTATTGTCTGCAGGTTCTGTGATTTCTGCATAATGTTGTGTTTTCTGTTTGCACACAGTTTTTGCACAATTAGTAGTCGTTAGCTTGTTCGCAGTGAATGAATAAGTAGGTAGGCAGTTAGCAATTTCTGTTTGCACACAGTCTGTACACAGTTTTCTGTCAAGGTTTGCCTGCACACAGTCTTTGCACAGGAAGGTAGTGAGAGAGGAAGTAGGTGGACAGTTAGCCCACTGTGAGTAAGCAGGTAGATTAGTTAGTGGTTAGCAGCACTATTAGTACTTAGATAAGGTAGTGAGTTGTCTGTGAGCTGTTGACAGAGAGGTTAGGTAGGTGTTGACAGTGTGTGTGGACAAGAAAGGGTCACCTAAACCGCGCGCGGTCGTCGCCCCAAAAAAAAATTAAAAAATTTTAAAAAAATTTAAAAAATTAAAATTAAAAAAAAAACCAAAAATATTTAAGCGTGAGTGACTGGGGGGCTACACTAAAATTTTGATCGGGATCGGGATCATTTGCCCAAGCCCAAGCCTCAATCCTCAGTCTTATGATATATACTAGACTCACTCTTATATATATACCCTACCCCCTCAAGAGGGAATGAGAGCATGTGGGGCAAGTCCTCCACTCTCCTCCCTTCTCTTCCCACTTACACCCTTAGACTTTCTAATTTGGGCCTAGTTCCCTACTAGAAATTGACAGTTTTAGGGATTCCGAGGGCATAAAGTGACCAAACGGAGGGCTGTAAAGCACGGCACGTCCCTCTGACCGAGACGCTCGTTTTGAGCTATCATACATTCTATTCTATAGCTGGGTCAGAAAAAAAGGACCAAAAAATCAAAAAATAAATAAATAAGAAAAGACTTGGGTTGCAAAACACCCAAAATTACTAGGTGAGCAGCCTTCACGGGCACTCACTAACACTTCTAGGGGATCCAAGTCATATGAACCTACGCTCTGGACGAGTGTTAGAGCACGAGCATATTGGTAGTGCCTCCATTTACGCGGGGACCCATTATTCCTCCACCCTAGGTTCTGGACCTTTGGCCGGGACTCAAGGTAGCGCGACCCAAGATCCTCATATCGCGTCTAGTGATTCTTCCTCTGACTACGAAGTCATGGAGGGGTATCCTACACCAAACCCTGATAGTTCAAGTCAAGACATGCATGCCATGGGCCCACAGCCCGGGTCCAGCGTGTTTAGCCGCTTAAAAGAGACCCTTAGTAGAGCTACTCGCTCCGAACATGCGGTTAATGAAATAAATGAAGGGAGTGGGGAAGTAAATTCGTCATTCATGCCTAAAATAGACCCTATGCTTCTTGAGAGTGTGCATGTGAATGTTCCATCCACTGCACCTCCTGATCCTTGAGGACTATCTCCCTCTGAGGTTCTACTACCCGATGGTAGGAGTCTTGCCGAAGTGCAAGAGATCGAACGCTATATGCAAGCAACAAGGGAGAGGGAAATTGAGAACCTACGAAGGCTAGAACAAAGTCGAGCCCTGAAAGCAAAGGCTCCTATGACAACAATCATGCCAACCGAGCAACCGAGTGCTCCCAAGGTACCAGTCACGGAGGGGCAAGCGATGGGGAGCAATAATGCTTCCACTTCGAGGGAAACCTCCAGCACGCCAGGCCTAGATGGGATATTCCTAAACGAAAATTGGGAGTATGACCTACAAGCAGAAGCTTTAACCGATCGGTACACAGAACACACCTATCATGTGGGTTGGTTAGATGTTCTACAATCCACATCGGGTGCTACTAGCATAGATGAGCAACAACAGAAAGTCTGTGATGTCCTCCATAGGATTGTCGAGTTAGAAAGACAGAACACAGGGATCAACATGCCTTCAACAGGCCTAATGAGATTCTTGGATACGGGAAAGGCCAACCAACCAACCCTATCACAAATGGAGACTCCCTCAATGAGCCCCATTGATCCTCCATATGTTGTTTCGCCAGGAGCCTCAGTACAATCTGAGCCCACCAGTGGCAGCTTTACCTTCCCAGATCTAGCTCATCTTTCTCTTAATGACACTACGACTACCATGCATATCCCAATGGTGAGCATGACAAGAAGTACACCATGGAGTTCATTTGTTAACATTGCGTCGATGCCTAGTAGCACAGTGCCCCCAACTATACCTACATGTATGTATCAATCATGTGCACCTGTCGTACCTCAGCCTCATGTAGCTCCTACACCTCCGATTATTCCAAGAGCTTACAATCCACAATGGCATTATCCAAGCTCTTATACAAGTGGAGCCATGCCATTTAATAATAACATGCCATATCAGGCACCCCCTATGCCTAGGGCCACGCCTGTAAACTTTGGACCACCGTCTGGTACACCACCATACGAAATATGGGACCCAAGAGCCGCGCGTATGCCAAGGCCAAGGCTAACTCCCATCTCACATGTGGTTCCAGGAGCACATACACCCATTATACCTGCTCAAATAGGAGATTTGGCAGCATTTGCTCAAACTATCGGTCGCTCTATTGCGGAAAACATGTGTAGTGCACCTGATAGAGAGCCTAGGAGCAAGGCAGTTCAAGTAGCTAAGCTCACACAGAAATTCAGTGGAGACGGAGATGCTAGAAAGCATATGGAAGTCTTTGAACATGTGTGCGATTCCTTGGAAGAGCACAATGAGCTACATAAGTGTAAGGCTTTGAGTTTGACCCTAAGCGGAAAGGTTGGAGATTGGTATAGAACCTTAAGAGTAGAAGAGAAAACGATCTACTCTACTCTTAGGAGACTGTTCTTAAAAGAATACATACTGGAGCAACAATTTCCATTACAGCACATGGTCCCTAGAACCCAAAATGTGGTCCAAACCACACCGTTTCCACCTCCAGTGCTAGGACCGCAACCCCCTCATCCAAGAGTTACACCTATGAACCAAATAGGTTGCGAGTCATCTAGTACTTATGTAGATTGCGAAGAGGACATAGACTCTAGTATCACCTATGGAGTCGACATGCTTGAGGAGTGTCCCATGTACTATATGGAAGAACATTGGGGACAAATCAAACCGGTATATCAAGCTACTGCGCTAGCAGCAAGAGGCCAAAACATTAATAGTTTTGCCAGGAGACCACCTCTTCAATGCTACGAATGTGGTGGACCACATCGAGTAGCTGAGTGCCACATTAGAATGCAAAAGAATGCCGCACTAATACAAACAAGTCAAGGGAGTGCATTGGCAATGCCAATACTCATTTGTAATCGTTGTGGCATAGATCATTTGATTGCACAGTGTCCTAACAATCCAAACGCGCCAAAAATCACACCATTGAACATAATAGAGATTGTTGATGGGACACCACCAACTATAAACATAGCACCAGTGAATGCACTCACACGGTCGATGCTCCAAAAGAAAAATTACATCCTCGAAGAGAGAGATGCTGCATCCATTGGCCGAGCGAGAAAGAAGAAAACACGAAGAAAGAAATCCCTTAATGCTTCTAGCTCAAAACCTAGTTCAAAGACTAACATAGGGACACGAGAGGATCCCGTGTATATGAATGACCCTGAGGATGACTCAGATTCGATAGAGACCACGGAGACCAAAACTGTTACTACAAAGGAAAAAGCCAGTGAGGAGGATCACGAGAGGGAATTACGACGAACACCAAAAGAGTATTCAAAGTTAAACCACCCAGTTGCGAACCCCCAAGATAAACCACGAGAGACAAAAAATGAGGATTGCAAGAGAAAGATTAGAACCTATCCAAACCCAACAGTGGAGATTGAACGAGTCCAACAACTGAGGGGTTTGGTGGAAGAAACTCAACGAACATTAGAACCTGAACCCAAACATATCGAGATGTCGGACACAGTGTTTCCCACACAAGTTCAACCTCACAAAAACTACAGGCCGTTAGCTATACCCAGTATCATTCGGGAAGAGCGTGAGGGTAGGACATCTGAAAGTGGACACACACCTTTCCTACTAGAGAGAATGTTTGGTGAGGGAATGTCCGACCCCCTTGAGGAAGTGGAGATTCCATCTTCACCGTTCTCTTGTCAGGGTCCTACGTCCCACAAGATGCCATTAAATGTTGCCAAATTGATGGATTTCATGTCTTCAGAAGTTAGAACCACCATCATGTCCAAACTATATAAAGACCCCGAAATATTCTCAGCTCTTCGAGCCTTCCTCAATGGAGAATTACAGGCCGGATTACCACAGTTTGCACATATGAACAAACCTAACTCGGTAATGAATGATGAGGAACATTTAGCACCACCATCTGACCTAGCGGGACATGAATCTGTAATTGAAGTACCCGTTAACAAGTTGGGGCAATACTTTGAAGGTGATGAATCTAATGCTACTCTACCAATCACTACTAAAAGGATTGACTGTAAAGGGGGTCCTTGACGGTGGTGCGGGAGTCATCATGGTGACAAAGAGTTGTTGGGAGTCTATGGGGCGACCTCACCTTGAAGCCACAAGCGTAGTGGTAAAAATGGCTAATGGATCTATTGTTACGCCTATTGGAATGCTAAAGGATCTCAGAATCAAGGTCTTGGGACACAAGGTAAGGCAGACTTTCATTGTTATGGATTTTTCCAAGTATCCTATGTCATTTGAAATGATCTTAGGGCGTCCATTCATGAGGGAAGCAAAAATGGTGCATGACTGGTCCAAAAACCACGTCTACTTACAGTTCCAAGACTCTGTCATTCGAGTTGATCTTTTAAGTGGTCGAACGCATCCTCTAGGAAATAAATTCATCATTGATAATGGATCAGACACAACAATTCACTCAGCTCCATTACAGTATTGTTACACGTATAACGAAGACACGGATATTGGGGAGAACTCTCCTTATATGGATATCCTACCCGGAATGGCTGAGTCAGACAATGTCAATTGGGTGCACCTAGCGGCAACTATAGATACATGGGGAGCTAGAGGAACAACCTAGGTAACACCAGATGGGGAAGAGATACCACACATTGCACCAGTAAACATGTTAGGTGTAGCGCATGTAACATCCGATGATAAGAAAGAGGCACACCTACCTGAGAGTGAAACCGATGATTCCTCAAAGGCTTCAGGCCAATACACATCAGAAACGGAATCTTAGGGAGAAATGGATTTAGAACCTGAGGAAACATCGAGTGAACCAAGTATAGAAACTAAACACTCAAGGCCTAGTACGACCATCTATGGTAATTTATATGAGAGTGAAGAAGATACAAGCGAAGACCTATCAGGCGAGTCGAGTTCAAACATTTACCAAAATCAAAACCTTAACAAGAAACAAAGGTCATATAAGAGACGACGATATCGATCAAATGTGAGAGCTAGGATAAACAAGGGAAGATCTACTGCAGAATGGCTTAGCTATCTAGGGGCATGTGATGCTCATCGAAAGCTAGTAGACAATTGGGGTGAACATCTCCAGAGTGTCATGTGGTGCAGCCCGCGACCCATTGACCTCGCTCAATTGGAGGTTACAGAGCCGAAATTGAGTCGAACTATAAGAAGACGTCAAAACCGAGAGTTAGCACAACAACAAAAGGAGGCAGAACTAAAAGAAAGGTCTCCGTCAGGACAAGAGCCTGCTGACTTACAAACGGCTCCTGAACATTTTAAATCTTATACCACAGGGGAGCGAAAGGTTGTGTATGCCAAAGCCCAACAAATACCTACCAATGTGGAGTCTTTGATGGTACAGTGGTAGTTAAAGAGATAGAATTAGCAGAACCAGGTGAGGAGTCTAAACCAGTCTTTATTGCTCAAGACCTTATCGAAACTGCAAAGGTTGTACTTAAGGAGCTCCTCAAGGAATACAAGGATACCTTTGCTTGGACATATCAAGACATGAAGGGCGTTCCACCTTCTGTGGTGCAACATACAACCCGTCCAGCAACGACCCTATCCAATGAATCCTAAGTACGCCAAAATTGTACAAGAGGAGATTGAAAAACTTATCCAATGTGGATTCATATACCCTATTGAGCACTCAGAATGGGTTTCTCCAATAGTCATTGTGCCAAAAAATAATGGTAAACTAAGAGTGTGCGTGGACCTCAAGAAAGTTAATGCAGCTACTAGGAGAGATCATTATCCCTTGCCATATTCAGAACATGTGCTTGAAAGAGTTGCGGACAAGGAAGCTTATAGCTTTTTAGATGGGTACTCTGGTTACAATCAAATCACAATTGCATTAGAGGACCAAGCTAAAACTGCTTTTATCACAGAGTTTGGAGTGTTTGCATTTCGTGTTATGGCTTTTGGCTTAACAAATGCCCCTGCTACATTCCAACGATTAATAAACACTGCGTTTAAAGAATTTCTAAGACAGTTTTGTGAAGCTTTCCCAGACGACCTTTGTGTTTATTCTTCTTGGGAGAAGCATTTGTTATATCTACGAAAAATATTTGAAAGGTGCAGATTTTATCGCATCTCATTGAACCCTTTCAAATGCCAATTTTGGGTTAAGCATGGAGTCATTCTAGGGCATATATAGTGTCCAAGAACGGGATATCCACAGATGAGAGTAAGATTAAATCCATTGCCGATTTGCCACCACCTACTAACTATAAAGGAGTTCAAAGATTTATGGGCCATGTTGGTTATTATCGAAGGTTTATTTTAAACTTTGCTGAGATAGCGCGTCCATTGTACAAGCTTCTTATCGAGTTTCATTGGACGGAAGAATGTCATCAATCTTATGAGTTATTAAAGAAGACCCTAACAAGTGCTCCAATCCTGCGAACACCTGATTGGAATGTACCTTTTCATGTGCATATTGATGCATCAAACTTTGCTTTTGGGTGTGTTCTAACTCAACCAGGAGAACATAAATTTGACTACCCTATTAGCTTTGCAAGTCGCCAATTAAATGATGCCGAGATGAACTACACTACTGCAGAGCGCGAAGGTCTAGCTATGATTTACGCAGTAAAGAAATTTCGCTATTACCTTCTTGCTACCAAGTTTGTGTTTTATGTTGATCATCAAGCATTGCTATATTTGGTAAACAAGTCGTGTTCCACAGGTCGAATTACACGATGGTTTTTAATTCTTCTTGAGTTTGACTTCACCGTTGCTGTGAGGCCTGGGAGGAAACATGTCATGGCGGATCATTTATCTCGTATCCCTAATGGCGAAGCTCCTACGGGGGTTGATGATGAATTGCCTGATACTCCTTTGTTCATTGTTGAGACAATGCCTAAATGGAGTGAAAAGATTGTTAACTTCTTAGTTAATGGTTTTCCACCCAAAGAGCTGCGAAAAGATATAACTCGAAAATTAATCAAGGAATGCGAACCCTATTGCTTACTGGCGGGAACTCTCTATAAGAGAGGAAAAGATGATGTTCTTAGACGCTGTGCCCGTGAGGATGAGTATTTATATATTCTACAAGAGGCACACATGGACGTAGCTGGTGGTCACTTTTCAGGAAAGTTGACTGCCCGAAAGATCTTACAGTCAAGCTATTGGTGGCCCACTCTGGTTAAGGATGCATCACTTTTTGCAAAGGGATGTGATGAATGCCAACGCTTCAAGAAGCCACAAAGAAGTGAAGGGATGCCTCTACATCCCATCAAGGTAACCCAACCATTTGAAAAGTGGGGCTTAGACTTTGGAGGACCGATTAGTCCGGCTGCACGTAACACGCAATCACGATATATCATTGTGGCTACCGACTATGTAACCAAATGGGCTGAAGCAAAAGCAACACGAAAGGCGGATGCAAAAACAACAGCTAAGTTCCTCTTTGAGAACATTATCACACGTTTTGGATGCCCCTTTGAACTTGTGAGTGACAATGGAACTCATTTTATAAATGAAGTAATAAAAGAACTCACATCAAACTTCATGATATCTCACCACAAGTCTACACCCTATTATCCCCACGCAAATGGCCAAGCTGAGAGTACCAACAAAACTCTCATGTCCATTTTGACAAAGACAGTTGAGGCTCATCGCACTGATTGGGACCTAAAGCTTACATCAGCTTTATGGACTTATCGTACTGCGTATAAAGTTGCTATTAATTGTACACCGTTTAAGATGGTGTATGGCCAAGAAGCAGTTATGCCATGGGAGTTTGTTATTCCTAGTCTTCGAGTCGCTTCTCAAGAAGGTTGGGATGGTAACCCCTTAGTGGAGCGATTATATATCCTGGAAAGGCTAGATGAAGAGAGGCAATTAGCTATGCGAAATGCTCTAGTGGAGAAGGATAGGAGAAAGAAGTGGTTTGATAGCCATTTAAAGGATAAAGACATCAAGGTTGGTGATAAAGTTCTTATGTACGGGGTACGTAATGAAAAGAAGAAATTGAAATACACTGGTAAGGGACCATATCGAGTGTGTGAAATTACCCCGCAAGGGACCATTCGTGTGGAGACTCTAGATGGAGTTGAAACCATTGGATTCCTTAATGGGAGTAAATTCAAAAGATATTATGATCCTCTAAGCCAGGAAGAGTTGCAAGCTATCCATCAAAAGAAGGCTTCCAAGGAACAAGCAGAGCTTAGAAAAATCCAAGCAAGAGTTGAGGCTCGAGAACGACAACAACGTCTTAGACGCCAACGAGAGGCTAATCTAGGAATCACGCAAGCATTTTTTGAGGACACAGATGACGACTCATTAGAATCTGAGCCACCGCTACGATACCCAATTGAGCTAAATAGCCCCTATGGGAAAGTACTATACAATGACTTATTAGATACGGGAGCTAAACACAATTTGTTATCCTATGGAGTTTGGTGTAAATTAGGGAAACCGACCCTATCCCCGAGTACGATGCAAGTCAAGGGCATTAATAAAAAGAAAACTGCTATTCTTGGAGTCCTTCAGACCCTTGTTGTCTATGACAATGGAAGCATAGTGCAGAGGTTTCTAGTCATGCCCGCGGGAGCTATGGAAGGCAACGTAAACCTGGGACGCACGTGGATGTTGGCAACCAAATGCACTATTGATTGGGATATTGGTAGTGTCACGATGCGACCACCGACTCTTACCCCTATCATTCAAGCAAAGTCACCTACGTTGCAAACTCTAACAAAGTTGAAGGATAGCCAACATTCACAAGCCAAGGTGGTTCACTCGTCTTTGCCGGCTACCCATGAACCTAGCACTTCAACACTTGTAGTTGCAGCAAGCAGTAATATTGCAAGTACTCAACCTGCACGACCTAAGAGTACATATCAATGGGTCCCCAAGGCCTTACTTCCAACTACCTCAACCCTCCCACCCATTTTAAGAAAAAATTTCCCTGGAGAACCAAGAGCACGCTCTAGGAGATTCAAGACCAAATCACGATGGATTCCAAAACGACTATTAGAAGCCCAAGGCTACTATGATGGAAATGAGCAAATTTGGGTACCTAAACGTAAAATGTGTCCTTCCCTATCGACAACAAACCCATATGAGTCAAACAGTGTAACGCTAAAGCCAATGGCAGACCGTGGGAAGGGAAAGATCATAGAATGCTACACACCTAGTTCAGAGCTAGTTTGGGCTACAAGGCAAAACCAATTTATTCCACCTAGCTAGGGAAGGGGGGAGTTCCATGAAGCTTCTAGCTCCTCATGTAATACATCCATAGAGGTAAAAGCTTCTACACAGCCTCCATCTATAGTAGTGGACCTCCATGAAGCTACAAAAGAATCCACACCTCCCAGTGTTCAAGAATCACCTGATGAACCACTTCAAGTTCGATCCTGGGAGAGTACCTTACCACCCTTGCAACTTGACAAGGCACCTAGGGTAATAGAAAACTACTGGCAAAAATCCTCACCTATTACCAACTGGAATAATTGGTTTTAAAGGGTGACGAGCTCATTTCAAACGGTATGATCTACCCAAGGAAGGGGGGATTGTTTGCTGACAATCATCACTCACTCACTTTCCTCTCAACCTTTCCCCCTGACCCCTTAATCTCCAATCTTAGGGAATGTATATATAAAGCCTTATACTCACAAAAACAAGATAAAAAATTAAAAGAGCAAGAGCCATAACACAAAATCATAAAAACAAATTATGCACAAGAACACAACCCTTGTAATATTTGCACTCTAACCATCATCTATTTGCGTGTACAGATATGGCTAGTACGCTAGAGTCATCCACTCCCGCCTTGGGTGAGAGGTACCCTCGTTACTTTTCACAAATATTTCACATGGTCTTTCCAGTGCTTGCATGTGAATGGGATTTGATAGGTACGCTAGCATGTGAGAGGAATTTTGAGGAGTTAGAATGGCTGGTACGTCTCTTGACCACGTCTGATCCATACTTAGTAGAGAGCGTTTCTCCCATTGCACAAGCCTACCCTTTTGACCAAGATGACTATAGGCATCTAGTGACCTTCTTAATAAACATGGGCACCTATGATGAAGAAGAAAATTTACAGGACTACACGGATGGCACATATGGTCTCATGGATGATGAGTTTGTTTATCTCGACGACGAGGATAGGGGTTTAGCCTTAGGGTTTCCCCCCAACCTCTACAATATCCTATTCCCTTGACTCTCTAGGGGGAGTGCAACTAATTAGGTTAGGGTTCCTTATGTTTTTTGTTGTGTTCAATAAGTGTTGGTACCTTTTCCCACTAATGTGCCTCCTGGAGGTATTCCTTTTGTTTCCTAGTGTGTACAGGAGCGTGTTTCTATTGATAGGATTTGGACCTTCATGGAACCTTTCTCTCGTTCACACTTCAGATCAAGCGCCACCATCAACACAAGCAGGTGTTTCTTGTCCATTAGCATTGTCCCTTATCTTTTTTGCATCTATGATTGTCTGCTTTGATTGTGATTGGTAGCATAATATCCAGCACATTTGCTTAGTAACAAACTTTTAATTCAATGTAATTTTTTGTCATAATCACTTGTCTAGGTTTAAAAATCAAGCAGTCCGACTAAGCTAGTTTGACCAAGCTAGGTGTTAGAGATCTTCTCTTAATACCATGGGGAATGCCTTCCTAATAATTAATGGTTACTTAGGTTCTTAATCCGATTTAGGCAGCATTGTGTGAAATGTACTAGGGCTTTCTAGTGGGCTTGACCCTATTGACCTTTAGCTTAAGTATTATAAAGGGAGTTTACTAGTGTGATGAGCCTGGGGAGGTGTATCAGTGTTATATGACCCCCCAAAGTTACAAAATTAAAATGATGAAAATGAACAAACAAAAAATCAAAGTGCCACATTGTAAAATCTTAAGCTAGAAGACAAATCTCAGCTTGATTGGGTACTTCACTCACATGTATCGCCTATGGTACTAGAGCCCTAGAGGTTCCCAGTATGGGCGCTTTTTCTTGAAAAGCAAAAAACCCAAGGCATACAAAATAAGCACACACATCAAAATTGAATCACTGTGAAAAGAATTTGGGGGGTCAAAGAAAAAGTAATCAATCAGGCGATGATTTCATGAGAAATTCCTTTTATGGTAGCTTAACTACAAGGTCTTCTAGATATAGCCTCTAGTCAACCCTCGAACATGAATACTTCGCTCTCGCGATTAAACAACTTAATTGACGACAAAAAATTAAGAAGCTTACCCATGGTATTAATATTCGATCTCTAGTGCCTTTCGACCATCAAATTAGCGACCCCAGACTTGTTTAATTTTTTACCTTTACATCTGTTTATGCATTTGATTACATGGCAATTTAATGTTCATTGCTGACAAATTGTTTGAAATTCTTTTACCAATTAATTTGTCTGCCTAAAACTGCATATGCTTTTTAATCACTTATGAGAATGCAATTACTGTGCCAATGTTGTTTGATTTTGCAGTGACTGAAGAAGGCTAAGGATATTCATCTCAAATGCTCTTCCACCTCGACGAACGAGCTTCAACTCAATAGCTTTCGAGGACGGAATCTACATCAGGAAGGGGGGCATGTTAACCCTCACGGCTCACGGACACCCCATCACTGACGACAGACGTGTATTATGTATTTGGTAGAGTCAGGTACCGGGCTTGTCGGACCAATAGGAAAAGGGTAAGAGTGATCGCCGATGAGAGGCGCACTCTAACTGGGACATTCAAGGGATTAGTTGGCTAAGCATGGGCGCCCAAGTGTGAATGGGGTGAGCTCATATAAAAGCCAACTAAACCTAAAATTCACTTATTCTCTCATTTGTGCAATAGAAGAGTGCTCTTGCTCCATCTCCATCTCCATCTTCTTCTTCTTCACCTCCTTGTGTGTGTGTGTATGTGAGAGAGAGAGAGAGAGAGAGAGAGAGAGAGTTCGATCGAGCATTGCGGCGGCACGATGGCGGTAAAGCGGTTGAGCGCAACGTAGTGGCGTCTCCTTCTTCTTCGCGGTGAGGAATCCTCCACGGCAGGCGCATAGAGCGGTGAGTGACACACCATTGCCCTCTTTTGAGCTTACTAGTTAAGCTAGATGTGTGCTTGGAGCCGTCTGTGGCTCACACACAGTGTTAGGCAAGGCCCTTGCTTTGACAGTGCGGCAAGGAGTGCACATGAGGATCTTCAATAATTGGTTCAGTTGGGGGCTCTCCTTTGTAGGGCTTAAGTAGGCTTACATGAAAGGCATTGTGTATGAGCCAATGGTTGGGCAACTTGAGTTGATAAGCCGTCTCATTGATGGGCTTCAAGATTTGGAAAGGACCATAGCATCTTTTTTCTGGTTTAGCATAATACTTTTGATGGCCCGTAGGATTTTTGCCCGTCGTTTGCCTTAATCGAGCCTTAGGAAACTTGAGTAAGACCCAATCATTTTCTTTGAACATTAAGGTTGTTTTGTGCTTATCAGCAACAGCTTTTTCCCTTTTTTGAGAGATGGATATAGCCTCTTTAATCTTTTGAAAAGATTCTTGTAGGTCACGGCTATACTCATCGGCGGCGAAGATCTTCCCATGTACTTTGAGTAGCAAGGGACTTTTAGGTCTTCCCTCAATGATCTCAAAAGGTGCTTTTCCCGTAGAAGTATGTACAGTATTATTGTAGGCATACTCTACAAGAGGTAAGTACTTTTTCCATTGTGAGCGTTGATCTACTTCGGTAACATAAGTCTTGAGTAGATCGAGTATCGTAAGATTGGCTATCTCACTTTGGCCATCCGTTTGTGGGTGATAGGCCGAAGATAAATTCAATCTTGTTCCTAGATTTTCAAAGAGACCTTTCCAGAAATTACTGGTCATTCTAAGATCTCTATCTGACACGATGGATGTGGGTAATCCATGGTGCTTGAAAATCTGAGATATGAAGAGAGTTGCCATTTGATGTGCCTTAATAGTCTTTTTCACTGGAATAAAATGTGCTTGCTTGCTAAACCTGTCAACTATTGTCCATATTCCTGTATTCCCATGGATAGACTTGGGTAATCCAAAGATGAAATCCATGGATATACTCTCCCATGGTGAATTTGGGATAGGCAATGGCTGGAGTAATCCGGGTTGCTTCCCTCTATCATACTTGGTCTTTTGGCATACTACACATTTTGAAACATACTTTTGTATGTCCACTTTCATGGTAGGCCAATAGAAGTTCGTCTCTACTCCTTGGAGAGTAGGTTGAATACCTCTATGCCCCGCATATGGAGGAGCATGGGATTCATACATAAATTTCTCTCGAAGGGAATGGGTAACACATAGCCTATTACCAAGGAGAAGATAACCATCCTGCAAGGTGAATGGTTCCTCTTTCTTCCCCAAAGCAAGGGCTGACATTATGTCTCTAAAGTCAGGGTCAGTACCATACTCATCTATCATAGAGGATAGATCATTGTGAGTAGCTATAGACACCGCATTAACTTTGGGTGGTCGTGAAAGTGCATCGGCCACTTGATTGTGCTTACCAACTATGTGAGCAATATGGAAATTAAATTGTGAAAGAAAATTTACCCACCTCATTTGTTTGTTGAAAAGCTTGGTTTGCGTCATGAAATATTTGAGACTTTGGTGGTCGGTTCGTAGGATAAATGGAGTCCCCAATAGGTAGTGCTTCCATGTGTCTAGGGCATGTAGAACAGCTAAAAGCTCTTTCTCATAAATGCCCAAGACTTGTTCATCAATATTGAGCCTTCAGCTCTCATATGCTATGGCATGCCCTTCTTGAAGCAAAACTGCTCCAAGGCAATCACCACAAGCATCACATTGGACCTCAAATGGCTTTGAGAGATCCGGAAGCACGAGGACTAATTGGGAAGTAAGCTTCTCTTTGATCTTTTCAAAAGCATTTTTCTCCTTAGCAGTCCATACAAACTTAACGTTCTTCTTAGTTAAGTCGTGTAGTCAAGTCTTGCTACTTGAGAGAATTTTGCTATGAAGCGTCTATAGTATGCGCACATACCAACAAAGCTTCTTAGCTCATGTAGATTTCTTGCGTTAGGCCATGCTTTTATTACCTCTAACTTTGATGGATCCATTCGGATACCATCTTTAGAGATAATATGACCTAGGTATTGAATCTCTTGAAGGAAGAATTCGCTTTTCTTTTGGTTGAGAAAAAGCTTATTCTCCCTCAATGCTTGAAAAATCACTTGGAGATGTTGCTTATGTTCCTCCAAAGACTTGGAGTAGATGATGATATCATCAAAGAACACTCCACTGAATTTGCGGTATGCTCTAAAAATTTTCTCCATCAAACGATTGAACGTAGCTGGTGCATTAGTCAAGCCAAAAGGCATGGCTAGATATTCATAAAGACCAAACGTTGTGCGAAACGTGGTCTTTAAGATATCTTCATCCACTATCCTTATTTGATGATAGCCACTCTTAAGGTCAATCCTACTGAAGTAGGTCGAGCCTTGTAGCTTATCAAACAGATCTTCTATCCGAGGTACGGGAAATCTGTTTTTGATAGTGATATGGTTTAGTGCTCGATAGTCCACACACATACGGTATGTACGATCTTTCTTTTGCACTAAAAGGACTGGAGAACAAAAGGGAGAGGAACTAGGCCTTACCATCCCTTTGTCTACTAGCTCTTGTACTTGCCTCATGATCTCCTCTTATTGAGCTTGTGAGACTCGATAAGGAGGCTTGTTAGGTGGTGAGCTTCCAGGAAGGAGCTCAATATGATGGTCATCATCCCCTCGTTTTGGAGGTAAGTCCATAGGGATATCATCGATGAACACATCTTGGAATCCTTTTAGAAAATTAGACAAGTCTAACTCTTCTTGATTCCTACCATTTACATTTGATGAAACATTAGTATCTTTTAGAGACTCTTTGACAAAAATCATGTACGCAGAAACTGAGCTCTTCATTGACTTATCAAAAGCAAGAGGATTTACAAGTGGAATAGTGCGACCACGCTCACTAGCATCTATATACATGTTCTTTCCCCTGTAGGTGAAGTAAATTCTCCGTTCAGGGAACTTCATGTTGGCAGCCATGCGATCAAACCATGGTGCCCCTAGGATAACATCCTGATGTTGGAGGGGAGAGATGAAGAAGTCTTCTTTGTCGACATAGCTTTGGACATGAAGCCTCAACTTCCCAATCAAGGGAGTAACGGAGGCTTGTTGTCCCTTGAAAGCTGCATCAGCTGTTACTATATCTCCCATCTCAAAAGCTTGAATGCCCAACTTGGTGGCCAACTCTATTGATATGAAGTTGAGATTAGAGCCAGGGTCAAACAAGATGAAGGCATCATGCTCTCTTACCTTTCCCCAAGCATAGTAAAGTGATGATCCTTTGCAATGAGCATCCTCTTTTGGAGCTTCGATGGTGGAAGCCCTAGGAGTCTCATTGCGAGTATTCTTCTTGGGGCAAGAACGCTAGCCATGTCCTTGCTCCCCACACTTGAAACACTTATGGTCCTTGCGAAAAGCTTCAAGCTCTTCAGGAGAGAGTTTGTTTTTACCTTTGTAAACTCCCTTCTCCTTGGACCGATTGTTGTTGTTGTTGGAAGTGACTTAGGAAGTATTTTGAACATTGGTTTTCCCCTTTGCATCATTTTTGTCTTTGTTTTCCATGGGCTTGACATTATGTCAAGCCCCTTGATGGAAATTTATGCGTGAAGCAACCATGGTGTGATGGATTACTTCGCTAATAGTACCAGGCCGTCGAGAGTTGATGTATTCGGCCATCTCTTCAGGTAATCCCGCACAGAATTGTTGCCTTTGCTCGACAAAGTCTATCTTTTGAAAGACAGTAGCCTTGAGATGTAAATCCCAAAACTTGTCTACATATTTGTGGATAGACTCATGGGAGAGGAGCTTCAAGCTGCGCCATTCGGTAAGCACTTTGTCCTTTGCATCGCTTGCAAGAAATTGCTTCATGATGGAAACTCGTAGAGTTTTCCATGTCTTTGGGGCTTCACCATTGCCACGAAGGCTAGCCCACCATTGACGAGCTGATTATTGGAAGTGCATAGCTACATGGCGTAGCTTAGAGGACTCTGTGAAGCCCTCATCTCCAAAGGCCGCATCAAATTGCTGGATGAAGGCCAACACTTTGTCGGTAGCACCGAAGGTGCCATCATAGGTGAGAAAAGAGATACTCTTTCCTCCCTCCTTGAACTTCTTTAGCTTTTGTGACCTTCGCCATGCAGGAAATGATTTGCGATGTCCTCCCCTCTTGTATTCTCTAGGAGAATAACCATTACTTTCGTCAGAAGAGGAGGAAGGTGAAGAAGAAGGAGAAGAGGATGACCTCTTCCTAGCCCTTTTCTTCCTTTGTTTCCTCTCTTTCCTTTCAGAGTGATGAGGATAAGGACTATTTGTTGATCTTTTCCTCTTGGGAGGAGTGGGCGATCGTCTAGACCGCTGTCTTCGTGGAGCCACATCTTCAGAGGAACTTAAACTTTCATTGCTTTCTTGCTCTTTGGATTCCCCCTCTCGAATGGGAGAGATTATTCTTTTGGGGGTCTCTTCAAGAGGCCTCCTAATCTCTCTCTCCTCTTGGAGAGGAAGGGAAATTCGATAAGCACGAAGTTGTTGAGTAACTTCGGCTTGCAAAGCAGGGTTGCCCATAGCTTACTGCAACCTAGTGACGAGATAATTCACAAACATGAGGGCATCATCATTAGCACCTTCATGTGCAAAATCAAAGCTATCAATGTTCACTCTACTCTCTTGATTATTGTCAGCCATGTTAACAAAATTTATGTATGTACTTAGTGTATGCTTTGGCAATTCAAAGCCTTAGTTGCCACTCCTCTTAGCCTTTGAAAATCGGCCCTTAAGTATCTACACCCACGGCTCGAAGTGGCTAATTATAGAGAGTAGAGGAGTAGGTCTAACATAGCAGAGTTGCCAAGGGCTAGCTCCTTTCGGACTTCTTATGGTTCAATAATGGTAAAGCCGTAGGCAAGTCTAAAAAGACTCCATTATTAAGTCCAAAGCTCCCGAGGTGTGCACCATACCCCACATAGTGGGCTCAACAAAACCGATAATAGATCCCAGTTCCACTTACCCTAATATAATTAACAACATCAACCATTTATAGGCTACTTAAGGACCTCTCTTCTTAAGCAAGAAAAGAGAAACCAAATGCTCTGATACCAATGTAATGGAATTGGCCTATTTAATTTGAGAGTAGCGAAAATTAATGAGAGTGCTTTTGAGAAATGACTTTGTGAGCATAGCGGGTGAACATAATTGAAGATAACAACATAATCATAGCAATTAGTTAACTTGGCATGAACAATACTTTTGCAAGAGAGAGAATTTAGAGAACATGACAACAGTTGAGGACCGGATTTATGTGGAGCCGGTCCCCCCTCCAATAGGCATTTGTATTATGATTTCTCCCATTAAGAGAGACTTGTTACAATACAATCTTTGCGTTTCTTGTGACCTAGGTGATGCAATGAAGATGGAAAGCTTCATGCATCACAAACATAACATAAACTTGAAGAAAGCTTTAACTATCCCAAGACCTCAAACACCTTCAAAGGTGGAGAGAGCTGGCAGGGAATGAGGGTAGGGAAGAGGAAGAAGAAACATTTCGTAGGAGAAAGAATTAGTTCCTCACTTATCATAACTCTTGTTGCTAGCATACATAATAGCATAGTAATGAAGAAGAAGGAGATGGAAAGCTTAAGCATTGAATCATGGCTCTTGGTTGGATTTGCACTCCATATCCAAGAGTGTTGGTGTAGGATCTCAACCTCTACTTGCTTGGAGAAGGAGAGGGAGCTCTTGCACTTTGCATAGCACACAATGAGAGTTTTTGTGAGTGTGTGTGGGTGAGTATACCCCCTAAGCAACCCCCTAGATTGCTTGGGTCAACCCCCCCTTGTAGCTCATGTTTGAAGCTCATTGGACCCCTCCAAGCCTAGTCAATCACAAGCAGGAGGCATCACAAGCAGCAAGGGTAGCCTTGAGACAAGTGTCCCCCTTTCCCCTTTGAGAAGAGGGCTAGATAAATGCTAAATCAATTAATTAAATCTCCTAAATTATTATTGGACCCCTTGGGTGGCCAACCAATAGGCTTCAAGCACACCATGAGGGCAACATGAGGAGGAACTTGACAAGTGTCCCTCTTGCTTTCTTTGTACCATGCATGCCTTGTGTGAGTGTGTGGGTGTTCTCTCTCATCCCCCCTCATGTAGGGCTCGCCCCCTCCTTGTAGGGATTGAATATTTGACTTTTTGACACCTCAAGCCACTCATACATAGGCCCAGTTCCCACCACAATCTTGGCTGTTAAGCACTTTAAGTTTGGGCTAGGTTCTCACCTTAAGTGCAACCCTAGCATCTCAAGCATGTCAAGCACCTCAAGCATCTCAATAATTAAGCACCTCAAGCATCTCAAGCACCTCAAGCACCTTAGTCATCAAGCATGACAAGCAGGACAAGCACCTCGAGCTGGGTCGGGTTCCCGCGCCTCAAGGTCAGCCCTAGCTTACCTAAGGTCAAAGGACTTTTATATACATTATTGGAGGTCCTCAATGAAGCTAACCCTAAGGTCTTATGCTCCATTGGTTAGTCTTTCTCTTTCATAGACCATCTCTCATTTGGGCCCCTTTACCATTTTCCCCATGTTGAGATAGATCTATAAGCACATGTCTATATCTTAACCCTTGTTTCCGTTTATTCTCCCACATTAAGTGATCAGTTTAATATGAGAGAATAATTTGGGTTGGTTAGATATTAGATTTTATGACATTACCTCTCTCTTGAAATCATAGTCGTCCTCGACTATGAGGTAGAAGAGATAAAGCCTTAGTCATTAGTCAATTTTACTTAGCGGGTAGAGGATCCCTTTTTACCCTACGACATCTTTCCAAGATGGATGACTAATCCATTTGGTGCTTGGGAGACATAGCTGCTGCAAGCATGTCTGCTCTTTAGTCCATTTCATTCTCCCAAAGTAGAGTGACAAATTCTACTTGGTGTTTGAGAGACGTCATCATCACAAACATGATTCTAAGCATGCATAATAGTTAAATTTGTGCACAATTAAAAAGAGGACTAGTCTTATTAGACAAAAACATGAGTCATTTAAAAGAAATTTGTACATTTGCTTACTCTAATGTAGCGTTGTAAGCATTGACAAGGTTCATACTATCCTTAATCTGTATTCCTTGCATCCATCTAGCATCTTCAAAAGGATAATTTTTGAGCTTAATAAGATACCGTCGGATAATCTTACCATGTCGTAGTACCTTGTCTTCATGCCGAAGAACAGCTTCGGGTTGTAGCACCTCTTCTTGGTCTTCAACTTCGGGAGGGTCTTCAATAATTTGTTCAGTTGGTGGCTCTCCTTTGTAGGGCTTAAGTAGGCTTACATGAAAGGCATTGTGTATGAGCCAATGGTTGGGCAACTTGAGTTGATAAGCCGTCTCATTGATGGGCTTCAAGATTTGGAAAGGACCATAGTATCTTTTTGCTGGTTTAGCATAATACTTTTGATGGCCCGTAGGATTTTTGCCCGTCGTTTACCTTAATCGAGCCTTAGAAAACTTGAGTAAGAGCCAATCATTTTCTTTGAACATTAAGGTTGTTCTGTGCTTATCAACAACAGCTTTTTCCCTTTTTTGAGAGATGGATATAGCCTCTTTAATCTTTTGAAAAGATTCTTGTAGGTCACGGCTATACTCATCGGCGGCGAAGATCTTCCCATGTACTTTGAGTAGCAAGGGACTTTTAGGTCTTCCCTCAATGATCTCAAAAGGTGCTTTTCCCGTAGAAGTATGTACAGTATTATTGTAGGCATACTCTACAAGAGGTAAGTACTTTTCCCATTGTGAGCGTTGATCTACTTCGGTAACATAAGTCTTGAGTAGATCGAGTATCGTAAGATTGGCTATCTCACTTTGGCCATCCGTTTGTGGGTGATAGACCGAAGAGAAATTCAATCTTGTTCCTAGATTTTCAAAGAGACCTTTCCAGAAATTATTGGTCATTCTAAGATCTCTATCTGACACGATGGATGTGGGTAATCCATGGTGCTTGAAAATCTGAGATATGAAGAGAGTTGCCATTTGATGTGCCTTAATAGTCTTTTTGACTGGAATAAAATGTGCTTGCTTGCTAAACCTGTCAACTATTGTCCATATTCCTGTATTCCCATGGATAGACTTGGGTAATCCAAAGATGAAATCCATGGATATACTCTCCCATGGTGAATTTGGGATAGGCAATGGCTGGAGTAATCCAGGTTGCTTCCCTCTATCATACTTGGTCTTTTGGCATACTACACATTTTGAAACATACTCTTGTATGTCCACTTTCATGGTAGGCCAATACAAGTACGTCTCTACTCCTCGGAGAGTAGGTTGAATACCTCTATGCCCCGCGTAATGTATTAACACCCAAAAATGGGCAATAATGTCTTGGGTTAAGGAGCCAAAATATCAAAACTCGATCGGAGTTATATTTAATTGACCCGAGAGGCTAAGCCTCCCCTTCAAGAGTAATTTCACATGAGGGATGGGGGCTCTATGTTAGTGTAGTGTTCCTAGTAGTGTATGACTGGAAACATTTTTTTTATTAGGTAGGTGTTTATTTTGCCATAAAGGTGCCAACAACTGTGGGTGAAAAAACTAAGTAAAAAACATGTGTGTGTGTGTGTGTGTGTGTGTGTGTGTGTGTGTGTGTGTGTGTGTGTGTGTGTGTGTGTGTGTGTGTGTGTGTGTGTGTGTGTGTGTGTGTGTGTACTCACGGACATGATAGAGAGAGAGAGAGAGAGAGCTAAGATTTCAAAGCAATGTTCGCAAAAAAACAGGGGATTAGTATATTTTAACTAGTTGAAATCGCAAATTCTTGACTAGATTTCGAGCTTGCCTTAAACAAAGCTCACAGAATTTTATAACATAAATACAGGAAAATGCTTGAAGAATTGACCTAAAAGCTTGAAATCTTGACCTAAAAAACGGAAAAATTTTAAGTGTGCCCTTATTTTCTTCGGTTAGGAAAATGTTTCTGGCAAGCCCTGTTTCAAAGCACAAAGAGGGGTCATAATTCAAAAACAGTAAATGGTGCAAAATGCATGCTTTTGATCATCATCACCTTTTGCATACACGATGAAGATTTGTATTCACAATGTACATATGTATATATATGCATGTTTATGCTTTGACACATACACATACACCATCAATGGAGACCCAACCATTTTGATGAGTGTGTTAGCTTGAAAAATAAAAGACCCCCCCCCCCCCCCCCCCCCCCCCCCAAAGAACCACAATCTTGCAAGGTTAGGTAAAATGGAGTTGATGAAATCAATTGTTCAAGGATTCTTCAAACAAAAACCATTTTCTATAGCCAGGATCTGTAGAGGTATCTTCAACTCCACAAGTGATCAAGTCAAAATGGACCCTATTTTGGTTTCAAAATTGAACTCCAGATGGGGGATTTCTTGGAATGCCCACCAACAGGCCTATAGATTCAAATGCTTGTGGGCTTATCCTTTATCTATTAACCAAAGTTGTCTCATGTGGCTAATCCTACATCAGGGCTTATGGATAGGTTCAAAAGCCAAGAACTAAGGTTACTCATATGGGTTGCGTTGCAGGTGTAACCTTCAAGAGGAATCCCTTGCTCCTTTGTTTATCAATTGCCCTCACAACTTCCATCTCACAAGGGAATTACAAACAACCTGTGGAAATGGCTAGTCCCTTCCAAGATCTCTTGAAAGTCTATACTTTTAGGGGAATGTAAACACATGACATCCCTCTTTGGACTTCTCTCAGAAGTTCATATGGCTAGCATGTATGGAATGACAGAAATAAGGCAGTCTTTGGAAGACCTCATAATACTAAGCCCGTCAAAGTCCAAGGTCAGGGGGCTGAGCATCTTGGCCCTCCATCTAGTGTCTATTAAAATCCACAATTGACACTAAATGGAGGGTTAGGATGCTCCATCACACTTGATCCTGTCAGCTACAACACAATCAACTATGACAGTGAAAACCTGCACACAAACTGTCATCAACTACACACACTGTCACCAAGTGCACACAACTACTGACACATCAGCATCCAAAACATCAACCTAGGGCAGACACATCAGCATCCAGAACATCAACCTAGGGCAGACAAATCAGCAAATAGAATTTCAATCTAGTGTTGACACATTCACAAGCAGAATTTCAATCTAATGTTGACACATCAACAAGCAGAATTTCAACCTACTGCCCTTGTAGTTTGCTAATGCTGCTGAAGTCGGAAAAATGTTGCCTATAACCAGTGCTATGCATTCCCTTTTTTAGAAATATTATTACACCAAGAGAGAAAAGAATTGAAAATATAACATCAATTTCCATTAACAAACTTAAACCAGCAAAACAACCTTGATCATAGTTCTCTGCAGCACAACTACTACTTGTCGTAAGCTACAAATTTTCCAACAGTCTAACTACTTCTTCTCCAAAGGTACAAAGGGCATATTTTTCTTCCCGACATACACATTAACTACGCAATTTGACATGTTGCAAACTGGAAACACTGACACGGGAGGATTTCGACCACCAATACCTAGAGCTCTAGCCGACTCAGGCGGAAGCTCATACAGAAGGCTCTCATCAAAAGGAATGTCTTCCCCTATTCTGTAGGGAACAAAAGGCACACTTGGCTTCAAATGACCACCACCTGAACCAGCAATACCAATTGAACATCCTTTACCAGCAACACCAACTTCCTTACTGCCACCTGAACCAACAATACCAGTTGAACATCCTTTACCAGTTGAACCAATATTACCAGCTGAAGCACAAGAACCACAACCAGAACTACCAACATCAACTGACATATCAACACTAGAAGCGGTGCAACCACCAGCAAACCCTGCTGATAACCCTCTAGCAGGACCAACACAAACGTGTCCGCCACCACCAACAGCATCAACGTGCCCACCAACATCTTGCTTCTTTCCACGAGCACCACCACCTAAACCACATAACAAAAACCATAAAACCAATTAGACTACCAACACCAACAATCGTCAACTTACAATAACACACCAAAGGCACAACCTTCAATATTCTGACAGAAGTTTGAGAACTTTTCCTCCAAAACCTGCGGGTAGGCCTTTAGTCTTCCACACCCATCAAAAGGCTGAGACAGAATATATTGCACAGCAGCCATGCGCACCTCACTTGAGAGGTCATACTTCTCATATGACGTAGAACGCTTATGTCCTGTCACCATCATTCGAACCTCGCGAGGCATCTGTCCAAGACTCATTCGAGTCACAAAGTGCTTCGTAAGCTCTTATTACTGAAATTTCCACCAACTCCTGTCCTATCGCCAATTGACTTCACAATATTGCTCAACACCTTCACCGACACTCTGTTACGACTATACTAAATCTGCAAGAAATTTAGTAATCGATAGTTGACTCAAAAAAATGTAAAAATTGCACACCAAAAAATATTACAAAAAAACTTATTAAACCTACGTGCGAGGAGAGTTAATTGGCTACAAAAACAAAAACAGCAGATTCTTATCACCCTCAACAATACACGGCATGTGAAGCATCAGCTGATCAAATGTCAATACAACATCATCATCACGAACGGTAACAGCAGGTCGAAAGTGCTCCGGCTGAAAATGCATCAAGTCAACCTTATAATTTTTGCTAGCACGCTCACAAAGCCTGTAAGCACAAAAAAAACTCAATACCACTAAGTGCCAACTAAAAAGCTTATCGCTATAAGCCTAAAACTGACAAACCAACCTAACATATTCTCCAAGCTCATCTTTACCACGCGAGAACATCATCCTCTCAAGCTTATAGAGCTCTAAACCACCCCTAATTGAGACATGCAGCATGCAAAAGTAAGCAAATCTCATTTGACAGCCACGACCATGCTGGATTCTGAAATCAACATCCTGAAGAATCTCCTGCTGCAAACTAACACCAATCACTGAAGCTTTTTTCCTCTCCTTGCAAACTCTAGCAGCGATCGACCTTCGCATCGCAGCCAGAATAGCGTTCTGAGTCGATTTAAAGATAGGATTCTGTACAATATCAAACGGCACATCAACAATACCAGTAGCAGTAACTCTCAAATCATGGTCCTTTTTTATCATCCTACCAAAGCACCACAACATTCCCATCAATGTGTCTGATGGAAATAAGCCACCATCCTATTTGCATACCACAACAAAAAACCTAGCAAGCATTTCATTCAGTTGACGAAGATCTAGCTTCTCAAGAGGAGTATCACAATCCACACTAGACATTTTCCTCCATGTATCAAACTTCTTACGTGCCCAATTATCCTTGTGTTTTGTGGCCCCACTATCCCCAGCACTCAACAACTCCTCAAGGTCACTATAACCAACAAGAAAACCTGGCACAATATTGCTGTCAGCTTCCTCATCCAGCATAGGTAGACCACCAGCATCACAACGTTCAACAATACTACAAAGCACAGCACCTACACAAAGCAGCAAACACAAATTACAAAGAAAACAGCATGCAGACATTGTGATCAACAAAGCATCAGTAAAAAAATCTAGATCTAAATAATCCTAAGCAAACCTACTTACATGCATATTCTACAATCACTAACAATAACATGCATGCACAAAGAAATGTTAAGAAATACCAGCAGGTCTTGTAGCACAACCAAAACCTCCATCTGCAGAAGGACAAATTTCTCCATCAACTGATACAAATCCGAGATTTGTCCCAGAACCCCCAAATTCGCCTATATTTGTTGCTGCAGAAACCCCAATCCCTTCATCTGCTCCAAGTTCTACGACTACTTCAAAACCTCCTCCATCTACAGCAGCAGCTTCATTAGGTGGACAATAACCACTACCCCCATGAAATGCACCACCCCCAAGCTGCCCTCCAGCTTCACGACACCCAGATGCACCTCCTCCAATACCCTCATCAACATCAGGCAAAAGGCAGAAACTCGGCTGCGAACTAATTCCAAGCCCTCCCTTCGAACAAAAAGACACTATACTCTCTGAACTAACAGTGAGTTTCACCCCACAAAAAACCTTCCAAAAAGTTCCACACTCATTTTTCAAGATGGCTTCCAGCAAACAAACTTCTTGCGGAACTCGACCCCTCAAAACACCACCTCTCAAAACCCTAAAATCCATGCCTGCCCTGGGCAAAGCCACAACACTCTTCCCTACGCACAGAAAACCCTAAGCAACGCATAGAACCTGCACAAACCCTAGGAGAAGAATGCAGCTTGCGACCTGCACAAACCTAGGAGAACCTGCACAAACCCTAGCAGCAGAGAAAACCTTAGGCAAAGAACCTACACAAACCCTAGGAGAAAGGAGAAGAATGCAGCTTGCAACCATGCAGCTCAAACACCATTTCCATCGTAAACTCTAATGGCCCCCTTCCCCTAGACCTTTGACGGAACGGGAAAGGACCTCAAGTGTCCTTTCCCATAAAATATATGCTCCCACTCCGGTCGCCACGTGGTCACAATTATTTTTGGGAAAGGACACTTGAGGTCCTTTCCCTACACCATCCAATTAAGGACCAACTTCTCGTTCATGACGAGGGTGATCAAATCTCATATAAGGGATGCCACTCAAATAAGTACCGGTGGGATGCAAAAGTCTATTTGTTGGAAAAAATGGAGAAAGTGTACTTTGGTTTTCTTTGACTCCTCAAGATTGTACAAGATCCATGAGTATATGGATTGGGTGCAACAGTGTTTGGGAAAAATCATTTTTCCAAACATACAAAATTCCTTTCCTCGAATTTTCCAAGAGGAAATTTTAGAAAAGTAGCTTTACTTCAGGTTTTTACACTATTTTTCTCTATTTTGGGACGGAATTTCTCCTTTTCCCCTTGCCCTCAAGCGACATTTTTGAAATGGAAAATGGCATGATATTAAGCCGAGACACATTTTTCTCTTGTCTCATTTTTCTCTAACATTGGGGTGCAACAAATGTAGTAAAAACCTTGCTTTTTTGTTTCATAGCATAGGATAGCCCCTATCCTACCTTAGGGGCATTTGTATCTGTTTCATCTTTATTTTAATAAAGCAATTTTTTTTATTAAAAAAAAGTGCAACGCCATAAAATACCATGAAAAGGATTCCATGGTTTTTGAATCGGAGGGGAGATTAAAATAAAGGTAGCTATTTTTGAACCATATGTATCCCAAATTCATGTTGCCTCCGGCAATAGTTCCTAGTAAATACACAAAATTAGAGATTTATTGGTAATTAAATTTAAAGTTAAGCTTGACTTATAAAAAAGACCACATTTGAGCATCTAGAGAGTCTAAAATTAAATGAAAAATGGATAGAAGGGTTGAACATCAAATTGCTAGTGAGATAACCGTCTTTAACCACAATTAAATAGCAAATATGCACCATGAAGTACATCTAGGAGAGATAGTGTTTTTCATACAATGCATAACATCATGAGCTTCTGCTCGAGAGGCACCGCATACCTAGCTAGGTACGATTGGGGGTAGGGGACCACCGGCCCTCCCACCAGGCCCCCCCCATTGTACCTAGCTAGGTATGCGGTGCCTCCCTCACAAAAGCTCAGAGATAAGTCGCAATGTGGGAATTATTGTGAGAATTTGTCCAAAACTTCTTGTGTACGTATTACTTTGACTCATTCTATTGTTCCTACTTCGCGCTCCTTCACATGCTGCAATCAGGATGCCCTCCCTTCTGTGCTGCAGCCTACAATCAAGACCTTCACGGTGCCATTTGCTTCTCTAGGCATCTGCCAAGATTCGCTCCGATTTTTATTTTTTCGAAAATCATAGCGCCTATTGTTGAGCGAATTTATGACTTCCTTTAACGGTCGCAAGTTTGAACGTGCATGATAATCTCGTGCATTAGAAGATAACAAGATGTTCTAGTTATTAGAAGTAAGCAGTAATGTATTACCAAAAGTCCTTTACACAGCAAGCCTCGACCAAGGCTGATTTGTATTTCTTGGTGGCATTCTAACTAATGAAATAAATTCATTAGCTTGGAAGATTCTTCTGCAACCTCTTGCGATGCACCTCGCCGATCCCCTTGCACACAGCTTTCCCTCTCCTCGTGACCAAGCAACGATTCTCTCACCCTGCCCCAGAGAATTCACGATGAGAATTCACGAGGAGCTTGTTGTTGCTCCTGCCGCAAGCAATAGCCCCACCTTTCAACGCAGGTTGAGAGAAGCCATTACTTAACTGCCGAGGAGAGGGAGAGGGAGAGGGAGGGAGGGAGAGAGAGAGAGAGAGAGAGAGAGAGAGAGAGCGAGCTTGCAGGCTGCCCCTTTGCAGGGGTCGCGAGAGGCGCCGAGAGAGAGACTCAAAGTTTAGAACATTGTAGAGGGGGGGAGAGAGAGAGAGAGAGGTGGCATGGCGCCCACACGTCAAGGAGAGGGATCGGTTCACTTTTTGAAAGCCAGGCATCTTCTCGAGATTCTAACTTTGAACGACTTTTCCAAAATCGTTGGTACATACTAATACAATCACTCACAATTGTGAGTTTTGCCCCCCCCCCCAACCCGCCCGGGAAAAAAAAAGATAACAAGATGTTCTTAGCTATATTATATGCAGCATAAAACATGGGCTATGCTAATTAGGGCGGACAAGCAAGCTCTCAATTTCTCAAAGGTTAGGGAAAAATTTACTTGGGAGGTCCCAAGGGAGCTCACAATGGAATAAGGGAGATGTGCACTTCCATCCAAAACATACTAAGATAGGGAGGTAAAAGTGTACATGCATGCCCAAAATTTCATACTAGATTCTCACTAGAGAAAAGTTTGTGTGTGTGGGAGAGAGAGAGAGAGAGAGTACACACGATATATGTGGTTCACCCAATCTCTCTCTCTCTCTCTCTCTCTCTCTCTCTCTCTCTCTCTGTGCATCATTGTGCTCTCGGAGCTGCAAGCCACACCCGTCGCTTGAAGGAGCTTTTGACACGTGGCAGGGAGGGGGGGCCGGAATCCCTTCCCCCATTATACTTAGTATAGATATAGATAACGTGGATACACACAAAAGCTTGAAATTTTGACCTAAAAGCTTGAAATTTACAGAAGAGTTTATGCCCTTATTTTCTTGGGTTAGGCAAATGCTTTTGGCAAGCTCTGTATCAAAGCACAAAGAGGAATGGTGCAAAATGCATGCTTTTGATCATCATCCCCTTTTGCATACAGGATCTGTATTCACAATGTACATATATATAATTGAGTGAGTTAGATTGAAAAATAAGAAAGGTCCTCCCCTTCTTGAGAAGAACCACAATCCTGCAAGGTTAAAAGAAATGGATTTTGGCAGCTTGTGGAGATACCAAAGAGCTTGGCAGATGCGAGAAATCGACCAATGCTGTCTCGAGCGAGCTCCGACGCACGAGAGAGCACATAGAGAGCCTCTTGCATCTCTCCCTTCTGATCCTGCATACATGAATACACTAGGGCTGCTCCATATCCCTTCTCTGCACTCCCCTCTAGCCCTATTATCCAATAAGGCCCAGAGAAGCCTTGCATTGATACCACCAGCTTTGCAGGAGAGCTATAGTTTTGCACTGCTTGCCCTTTCACTATTGCCCATTCATTATCTGGCTTTGCCTTGTCCACCATTATCGAGGACGATGCCGCCCCCATTGCAATCAGCTCGAGCTGTGCCTTTGTTAGCTTCGCCATCATCCTCTTTGCTTGCTTGTCAATCGATTGCCCTGCTTGCAAGAGCTTTGCTGCTGCCTCTGCGTATGTCTCTTCGACGATGAGCGATTTCGCAACTTCGATTATCGCATCTTGTGCTTCGCCGATGTTGGAGACAAGCTGAGTGAGTGCGGATTGTTGCGACATGGCGCCGCGGATGAGCTTGTTCAGGCTTTCCAGATTGGTCTGCTTGGTACCAAGTGCTTGGCTTACTTTTCCATTAGTGATCTGCATCATGGTCACATTAGCAGCAAGGCTGCTCAAGCCAGAGCCAATGTTTTGCAGAAAGCTGGAGATGTTGACAATGGCTTGGCTAAGGATGGAGGCCTGGTTGGCATGCGTCGGAGAGATCTCAACCACAACACGAGATATTTCATAAAGCGCATCTCGAAGGGGGCTTTCAGGTCCAACAGATTTGCAGATTTGTCGAGCATTTTCGCAGACGCCATTCGCCGCAGAGGAGAGGCGGGTTACGCCCAATTTGGATACAGGACCGAGCTTGGGGAAGCCGCGATGTACGACCGCAATCTTGGCGCCCTGTTGTGGGTGGCGGTCGGCATCCGCGAGGCTGTAATTGGCTTGATAGCAGGCGAGGCCGGCCTCATTCTGGAGCTTGGTGCGGGCGGTGCTGCCGATTTCGTACCATTTGCCGAGGTACTTCTCGATGACGATGCTGTCGTATGTGGGAGGAACAGGGCAACTCTTTCTGGAGGAGGATTGAGTGCAGAAGTCAAGGGGGGCGCCGATTTCAAGATTAATGCTGCTTTGCTGCAAATGAAGGCCGAGGCTTTGAAATTCAAGCAGAGCAATGGTCTGCAAGGGGAGGAGTAAAAGGGAGAGTATGGTGATGCAGGTAAAGAAATATTGTCTCTCTGTTGCAGCTTGTCCTGCTACCGATAAAGGCATAATCACTCTACTCTTCCATCAACGGCAGGCCTCTCTGTTTGTGTGTGTGTGTGTGTGTGTGTGTGAGAGAGAGAGAGAGAGAGAGAGAGAGAGCGACAGCGAGCTATGGGTGTCTGTGTGTGTGCGCGCGCGCGCGTGGGCACGCTTGCGAAGCGTCACCTGTGCGACTTTTAGCCTAAGGGTTCCCTCCATTGGCGTTCAAGCAGCACTCGTTTGAATATTAGGGCCTCCTGCAAATTAGCTCCTTTTTTTCTTTTTTCTTTTTTTTTTTTGAGAAGAGTGGAACTTGAATTATAAAGGAAGAAAAAGAGAATACAGGGACTCTCAGGTAGGGGGAGAGTGACCTCAGCACTATCTCACACGGGCATGGACAAGAGGGGATCAATGGTCCGCGTCTAATTCTCGAAGCATGGGCATCCTAGGCCGTCGATCTTGCAGCGCGCCCTGAATTTACCAATTTGCCCAAGTTTACTAAACTGACCCGAATTTACACAGCGGTGGGTTTATCATAGAAGAAACCCTTCTCCCTATGCTTTCAACAAGCACGCGCAGGCGAGGTGGTTAAGGTGGTAGGCTTGCAAAGGGGACGTCCTTGGTTCGAATCCGGGAGGCGGCCCTAATTTACAAGAAGACACAAGTTGTTCTTGAAAACCAGATGTACCAAAGCACTTGACCTCTCCATACATTCCATAATGGTATATCTATGCCCTTACAGTTACCAAGCATTAAGTCTTGAAAGTGCAGCCTTTTGTGAGAAACCTCCAGGACTAATCTATTGAGAAGATTGACTAAATGGGCATTATTGCTACAGTTGAAAAAGAGGTGTTTGACATCTTCTTCATACTTATGACACCTGTTGCAAATACCATTATTGAGTCCAACTTTTTTTGCTTTACTGCCACACCATATACCATTGTGGAAAATAAGCCACATGAGAAAAATGTGTTTGCTGGCAATGGGATAGGCCCAAAGGCATTTAAACCTGGATTCCCATTGTTTTGAACTACATTTGGACATTCCACTTGTAGTTGAGCTTCCTTTTTTATTCTAGTTCCACTCCACCTTGGAATCTGTATTGCTTGAAGATCTCTTCAGCAACTACTTGCGTCTAGCTCTTGATAGCACTACCTCGTGGAGGAAGATGAAATCTGGACAGAACCTTCTTCAACCTTTGGAGGCGCCAGCTAGCTTCATCCCTAGTTATGTTAAACTCCCTTTGAATATCCTCAAGAGGCTTAATCATATGATTTGAGAACAAATCATACCAAGCTCTTATGCCGTTTTTGAACATCTTATGAGCCTTTCTGAAGGACTGGTTTTGACAACCTACAAAATAACCATACCAAGTATAGTCTAGCAAGAAATTAACATGGTTAGCTTTAAAAGAATAGGAAGGGATACATCTCTGTTTGATCTCTTTCCATGCATTCCAAAATCTGCAGACCAGCTTGGAACCCACTAGTAGAAACTGTTTGCCAGAGAGGATCACTTTTTTGATGTCCAGATTTGACCAAGCTTTGTACTCTTTGAACTCGAATCTATGTATGTCCTTCTTCAATAGAAGAGCCCGGTAATCATCGGAATTAATAGCTCTTTTAATCCATTTTTCTACTAACCTTGTGGATATCATATTGAGGTTGAGAAGGCCCATTCCACCTTTAGATTTGGGTAAAATACAAGTATCCCAGCTCACTTTGGGGATTTTAGGATGATCCAAATCACCACCCCAAGAGAAAAGTTCTGGCTAAAGAGAAAGCTTTATTAATTTGATATTCGGTTGGCTGCCAGCAAGCCAAGAAATAGATTAAAGAGGGCAACAAATAATGATTGAGAACAAAGGTTTTGAAAGCCAAAGAAGTTTGGTAGTTGTTTCATTTGAAAAATTTAGCTTTATTAATTTGATATTCGGTTGGCTGCCATCAAGCCAAGAAATAGATTAAAGAGGGAAACAAATAATGATTGAGAACAAAGGTTTTGAAAGCCAAAGAAGTTTGGTAGTTGTTTCATTTGAAAAATTTATTCCTGAATTTGGAGAGCACCCAATCTCATCTTTGCTTAAAGCTCACCTTGAACCCCATAGGTATACCTAGAAACCTAAAGCTAGAACCGTCCTCAATGCTTTTATCACCAGCATCTTGTTAAGTATGGAGCTTGATTTACCCCTTGTAATTCTATGTATTAAAAACGCACATTTGTAAGGCCTCCATTATGAGGAGAAGCCATCGTGCGTGAAGAAAAATCACTCGCTGAAACCAAAATTTTCACGGCCAGTCTCGAGACGCAAGCTTCGCCAGAATATTCCTTTTTGTCAGAATATTATGGCCGGACGGCAGCCTGAAAGTGGTCCAAAAACGGCCTCGGTCGTTTGGCCGGTAGTCAATGGCCGGTGGCCAATTTCAAAGGAGGACTTGTCTTCTCAAGGGCGGCCACACATGGCCAGATTGGAGGGTCCGATTTGGACTTATCTACACAAGGGCGGCTACACATGGCTGCCTCTCATGAGAGAGGGCAGCCCTTTTGGCCTATAAAAGGAGGCCATTTCTACACATATTTCACAGTTTGAAGTTGATGCAACAAGGTGGGTGTGAGGTGGTGAGAGTGAAGCAAGACGGAAGCTCTATTAAGGGTATAATCCCTTTGTAATCTACTTCCTGTTTGAAGTACTAAAGCCAATAAGTGGTTACTTTCCCGTGGATGTAGCCCACATTGGGTGAGCCACATATATCGTGTGTACTCTCTCTCTCTCTCTCTCTAATCTCTTGTGTGTGTAAATTATCTCTCTTGAAGTCGCGGAGCGGAGCGTGGGTCGACTCTCTCTCACACACACACACACAGTGAGCTTACACAGTACAGTACGCAGAGATCTGTTAGAAGGGTTATCTCCCAAATTCTTAGTATTCACAAAGAATATGTTAGTATATACAAAGAGTTAGAGGTAAGTGAGTTAGGCGGGCGGCCGGCCATATCCGCATAAGAGGCCACTTGGGCTTTAATCCCAACAACCTCCCACTTAAAGTCCAATGTGGCACTTTAAGTAACTGTAAATCTATGAACATAAATGTACAAAGATTTACATGGCTGCCATCTATCCAATGCCCAATAACTCACGACAATGCACAAAGCCCTCTCCTGGAAGTCCCTTTGTGAGTAGATCAGCAGGATTGTCCTTGGTGTGGATCTTCAGCAGTTGTATCTGCTTGTCTTCAAGTACTTCCCTAATGAAGTGATACTTCACATCAATATGCTTAGTCTTCGAATGGAACACTGGATTCTTTGCCAATTGTATAGCACTTTGACTATCACAATATAACTCTGGCATATCTGCATTGATTCCCAAGTCTGCAACCAATCTACCAAGCCAAATAGCTTCTTTGCATGCCTCATTTGCTGCAACATACTCAGCTTCTGTAGTAGACTGCGTAACACAATCTTGTAATCGAGATCGCCATGATATGGCACCTCCAGCCAATGTAAAGACATAGCCTGATGTAGATCTCCTCTTATCCAAGTCTCCTGCATAATCTGAGTCAGTGTATCCTCTGACACTCAAATCCTGACTACCATAGCATATGCGCATACTCTTTGTATGTTTTAAGTATCTCATGATACCTTTCACTGCCTCCCAATGTTTCTTGCCGGGATTTGACATATATCTGCTAACCACTCCCACTGCAAATGCAATATCCGGACGTGTAGCAATCATTGCATACATCAAACTACCCACTGCAGACGCATATGGAATCTTATCCATTTCAGCCTTTTCTTCCTCAGACACAGGACAATCTTGTTTGCTAAGTTTCACATATGGTGGCAATGGAACACTCAATGCCTTTCCCTTCTCCATATTGAAACGTTGCAAAACCTTGTCAATATACTCTGTTTGAGATAACCAAATCAACTTCTTTGATCTGTCTCTCTCAATGCGCATACCAAGTATATGACTTGCCTCACCCATGTCTTTCATGTCAAACGATTTTGCCATCTTTGACTTCAAAGCTGAAATTTCTTCCAAGTGTTTGCCAGCAATCAACATGTCATCCACATACAAAATAAGGATCAGCCAACTGCTATCCTTAGCCTTCTTTGTATATAGACAGTGATCGATCTCACTACGTTTGTAGCCTTGAGAAAGCATAAACTGGTGGAACTTATGGTACCATGCCCTCGGTGATTGTTTTAAGCCATAAAGACTCTTTAACAACTGGCATACCAAATGTTCCATGCCTTTCTCAACAAACCCTTCTGGCTGCTGCATGTAAATTTCCACATCTAAATCACCATGCAAGAACGCTGTCTTGACATCCATTTGGTGCAACACCAAATCCAATATAGCAACCAATGCAAGAAAGCATCTCAATGTAGTCATCTTGACCACTGGAGAGAAGACTTCATCAAAGTCAATGCCTTGTTCTTGCTTAAAGCCCTTGGCAACAAGCCTTGCTTTGTACTTTGGCTGACTATCATGAGCGGTGATCTTATACCTGTAAACCCATTTACAAGGTAGAGCCTTTTTGCCCTGTGGTAATTTAACCAACTTCCATGTCTGGTTTTTATGCAGAGCTGTCATCTCTGACTGCATGGCCAACTGCCATTTTTTCGAGTCAACCACTTGTAATGCTTCCTTGTAACAAGATGGTTCTCCGCAATCTGTGAGCATGACATAATTTAGAGATGGCACATAACGATCAGGTGGTTTGGAGACACGCTCAGAACGTCTCACCACAACTGATTCTGCCTCTCTAGCCACTATAGGCTGTTCCTGAGCCTGACCATGCTGTCTTGATGTGCTAGCACTAGGTCCATCTTCCCTGAAGACAACTCTTCTGATCTCCTCTGTCTTCTCTGGCTTAGCGTGAAACTTGGCTTCATTGAAATGCACATCATTGCTACGAATAAGCTTTCTGGACTCAGGATCCCAAAGCCGGTAACCCATCTCGCCCGATTCTCCGTAGCCAAGAAATATACACTTCTTGCTCTTTGGTTCTAACTTATTTCTGAACTCCTTAGGAATATGGCTATAAGCTTCACAACCAAAGACTCTGAGATGCTTATACGAAGGTGCCTTGCCTGTCCATAGCATCTCGGCCACTGCACTCTTATCCAGAACCCTACTAGGAGACCTGTTGATCAAATGGACTGCTGTAGCCACTGCTTCCGCCCAAAATCCATCAGGCAACTCAGCATTTGACAACATGCTTCTGACCTTCTCTTGTATGGTCCTATTCATACGTTCTGCAACCCCATTCTGTGAAGGATTATATGGTGCAGTAAGTTCCCGCTTAATCCCTTTTTCTTGACAAAAGTCTTGAAAAGCTTTGGAAACGTACTCTCCACCATTGTCAGTTCTCAAGCACTTCAGCTTCTGACCACTCTGATTCTCCACCAGCTGCAAGAATGTCTTAAAGACCTTGAGCACCTCATCCTTGTGCTTCAAGAAGTAAACCCATACTTTGCGAGAATAGTCATCTATGAATGTACAAAAGTACGCTGCTCCCCCTAGTGACAAACTAGGCATTGGTCCGCATAGGTCACTGTGTACAAGAGCTAACCGTTCGTCCCTACGATTCCTCTTTGATCTGTGCGGTTCCTGTGTTTGCTTACCATAAACACAATGCTCACAAAACTCGAAATCTTGAAATGAAAAGCCAGGCAAATAACCATAATGAGAAAGTATTTCCATTCCTCTTTTTGACATATGTCCCAACCTACGATGCCACAGTGACACACTTGGCTGCTCAATCACATTAATTACATGGTTTTTAACCTCTGAAACATGTAAAGTGTACAGAGTTCCTGACTTGCTGCCATGTGCTACAGTCATCGAACCTTTGGAGATCTTCCAAGCGCTGTTCCCAAAAACTGTCACATAACCCGCATCATCCAACTTCCCTGTACTGATCAAGCTCTTTCGGATTGCTGGAACATGTTTGACATTCTTGAGCCATAAAGAAGAGCCATTCTGAAACTTCAACTGCACATCTCCCACTCCAAGTATGTCACAAACCTGCTCATTGCCAAGTCTGACATAGTCTTTAGTAGCCACATATGATGTAAACCACTCTTTGTGCGGAGAAACATGTAAAGATGCCCCTGAGTCGATAATCCAATCACTCATAGCATGTCCATCCTCTGCAGTCAAGAAAACAGAATCAAGATTGCTTGTAAGGAAGATGTCACCAGCTGCTATACCAGAATCACTGTCTGAACCAGATCCTGTGACATTCACCTCTTCAATCTTCACTGAACTCTTCTTTTCATCTTGCTCAAAACTCTTTGTTTTGCCTTTTTCTTGTTTCCACTTCGTACAGTCTCGCTTCATGTGACCCTTCTTGCCACAATGGTAGCATTCTATGTCATCCTTTGACTTCGAATCACGAGACTTACTTCGGTTTTGTGCCTTCTTACCCTTCTTCTCTTTAAACTGTTGTCTCCCTCGAACGACCAAAGCACTATTGCCTTTGCCTTTGTCAATGTTCTTCCTGTTCACTTCCTCTGTGAGCAAGCTGCCTTCTACATTGGCACTTGTAAGACCTTCTGGCGCGACAGAATTACTTAACGCTGTACGAAAAGTATCCCAACTGTCTGGCAAAGTGATTAAGAGAAACATAGCCTTCACTGAATCTGGAAAGACTATCTCTTGTGTTGTTAACTGGCTGAAAATTGAGTGAAATTCATTCAGATGATTTGACATGGCTGTCCCTTCCTTCATCTTCAAATCCACCAATTTCTTGAGCCAGTAAATCTGAGAAGCAGCACTTTGTTTCTCGTACATATCACATAGCTTTTACCATACGCCATACGCTGTAGTCTCTTCTGCTACGTTGAAGTAAACATTTTTTGCCAGTGTCAGCATGATTGTGGAACAAGCTAACTCGTCAAGCTCTTCCCACTCATCTTGAGCCATAAATTCTGGTCTCTCCCCTTTGAGCTTCAGTGGCTTCACTTGTTTTTTCTGCACCAAAACCTGCCAAATCTGCTTCTTCCAGAATGGAAAGTTTGTGCCATCCAGCTTCTTTATGTTGTAAAGAGTCTCACTGTGAGAAGATGCCATATCTGCCAAACTGTTTACTCCTGAGAAAAATCCGGCAGAGTTTCCCCTGTAAACTGGCCTCTGGTCTATAGATGATGCTCTGAAGACGAATAAGTGATGTATGTCGATGTCGATATTGATGTCGACCACCTTCTGCTTGCCAATCTACACAAGACGGATTTCTTTGCGGCTGAAATCTATCTTCTGCTGTAGTGCTCAGAACGAAATTATGAGGGCATAAACGGCTTCGAAAGGGGGGTAAAACCCCAGGTCGCCTGATGGAAACGCTCTCGGAACGCCGAGTGTGAATTTTCGAACTCCGGATCCAGAATCTGCCGAAAAAGTGCGCGTGCGCGCGATTGCGCAAATCCGCACTGAACCAAGGCTCTGATACCAATTGAAGTCGCGGAGCGGAGCGTGGGTCGACTCTCTCTCACACACACACACACAGTGAGCTTACACAGTACAGTACGCAGAGATCTGTTAGAAGGGTTATCTCCCAAACTCTTAGTATTCACAAAGAATATGTTAGTATATACAAAGAGTTAGAGGTAAGTGAGTTAGGCGGGCGGCCGGCCATATCCGCATAAGAGGCCACTTGGGCTTTAATCCCAACATCTCTCCATTAAGTAATCTACTCAATTATCTACTTAGCTACGTCATATTTCCTCAAGGTAGGTGTGAAGTTGATGCAACAAGGTGGATGTGAGGTGGTGAGAGTGAAGCAAAGCGGGAGCTTCAAAAGGGTATAACCCCTTTGTAACCTACTTCTTGTTTTGAAGTACTAAAGCCATTGAGTGGCTACTTTCTCGTGGATGTAGCCCACATTGGGTGAACCACATATATCGTGTGTACTCTCTCTCTCTCTCTCTCTCTCTCTCTCTCTCTCTCTACTCTATAATCTCTTGTGTGTGTAAATTATCTCTCTCCATTAAGTAATCTACTCAATTATCTACTTAGCTACGTCATATTTCCTAAGAACAGGCAATTATCTACTTAGCTACGTCATATTTCCTAACAACAGGCAATTATCTACTTAGCTACGGCAATTATCTACTTAGGAAATATGACGTAGCTAAGTAGATGATTGCCTGTTGTTAGGAAATATGACGTAGCTAAGTAGATAATTGAGTAGATTACTTAATGGAGAGAGATAATTTACACACACAAGAGATTATAGAGTAGAGAGAGAGAGAGAGAGTACACACGATATATGTGGTTCACCCAATGTGGGCTACGTCCACGAGAAAGTAGCCACTCAATGGCTTTAGTACTTCAAAACAAGAAGTAGGTTACAAAGGGGTTATACCCTCTTGAAGCTCCCGCTTTGCTTCACTCTCACCACCTCACACCCACCTTGTTGCATCAACTTCACACTATGAAATGTGTGTAAAAATGGCTTTCTTTTATAGTCCAAAAGGAGAGAGGCAGCCATGTGTAGCCGCCCTTGTGTAGATAAGTCCAAGTCGGACCCTCCAATCCGCCCATGTGTGGCCGCCCTTGAGAAGACAAGTCCTCCTTCGAAATCGGCCACCGGCCATTGAATTCGGCCACCGGCCCCACCGGCCAGCCGACCTGTCGTTTTCCGACCACTTTCCGACCGCCGTCCGGCCATAATATTCCGGTGAAAAGTAATATTTTGGGGCGTGAAAATTTTGGTTTCTAGCAAGTGATTTTATTTTCTGGCGATTTATTTTTCTTCGCGCACGATGGCTTCTCCTCATAATGGGGGCCTTACAAATGTGCGTTTTTAACGTAGAAAATTACAAGGGGTACATCAGGCTCCATACTTAACAATCTCCCACTTGGAAATTGATCTCCAAACCAAACCTGTGACTGCTTTCCATCCTAGAATCTTATCCTTGAATGCCGATTGAAAATGAGCAAAAGCTCAACTTCTCCTTGTTGACCACCTTTGTAAACATGTCTGCAAGATTTTCACTTGTATGCACCTTTCCTAGCTTTAGCTGTCCCTCTTCCAAAAGAGGGCGTATGAAGTGATATCTCACCTCAATGTACTTTGTCCTTGAATGAAAGGCCAAGTTCTTTGCAAGATGGATAGCGCTTTGGCTATCATTGTACAAGACACAATTGTCTTGTTTAAATCCAAGCTCTTCTAAGAATCTTGAAGCCACATAATTTCTTTGCTCGCCTCCGTCATTGCTACATACTCTGCTTTCGTGGTAGAAAGTGAGACCACTTTTTGCAGCTTTGAAGCCCAGCTTACTGTTGTGCCTAAGGAGAGGTTCAAAAACCAAAAGGGTCGTGATCGCTCAAGACGGAGCAAGTCACGCACAAAGTCAGTTCTTGAATGTTGGAACTGCGGCAAGAAGGGCCACATCAAGAAGGATTGTTGGTCCAAGAAGAAGGAGTCGGAGTCTCAAGACAACAAGCCAACATCGGAGGCCAATGTGACAGGTAAGTAGAGCAAGATGCTCTAATTCTCTCATTAGACAATGTGTCTAATTCCTGGGGATAGTAGATTCCGGAGCTTCATTCCATGCAACACCACACAAGCAACATTTCCAAGATTATACCAAAGGTAATTTTGGGTATGTATACTTGGGAGATGATGAAGCTTGTGAAATTGTCGTCAAAGGTAAAGTTGTGTTAAAACGGCTAGCGGAAATGAATGGAAGCTTAAAGATGTTAGGCATGTTCCTTCTCTTCGCAAAAATTTGATCTCTACAGGACAATTTGGACAATGAACGTCACAACATTACATTCGGAAGCAAACGTTGGAAGATCTCAAAGGGATCTTTGGTAGTTGCCAATAGAGAAAAGGTTGGTACACTTTACTTGTGTACTGTTAGCACACAATCATCAACTTGTGCAATAGCTACAAAAGTTGACAGTGCAGTGTGGCACTATCGGCTTGGGCATATAAGTGCCAAAGGAATGCAAATCCTTTAAACAAAGAAGCTTCTATCAGGTTTATAAGAAGTGGACTTACAGTTCTGTGAAGATTGTGTTTATGATAAACAAAAGAGGGTAAAATTTCAAAAATCAAGAAATGAAAGAAAAAATAAAAAACTTGAGTTGGTTCATTCTGATGTTTGGGGTCCTGCAAGTACACCATCACTTGGTGGCTCATTGTATTATGTAATATTCATAGACGATGAGACTAGGAAAACATGGGTTTATGTCATGAAGAACAAATTCGATGTGTTTTCCATACTTCAAAGGTGGAAATCCTTTGTGGAGAATGAAGTAGGTACCAAGGTTAAATGCCTCAGATCCAACAATGGAGGTGAATATTGCAGCCAAGCTTTTGAAAGCTTTTGTGATAGCAATGGCATTCGGAGGCAAAAGACAACCCCAAGGACACCTCAACAAAATGGGATTCCAGAAAGGATGAATAGGACAATCATGGAGTGAGCACGAAGCATGCAGCTACATGCAGGCCTACTGCTGGAGCTTTGGGTGGAAGTTGTAAGTACATCTGTGTTCTTAATCAACCGGTCACCCTCAATGGCATTGGATGGGGGAGTTCCAAAACAGGCATGGACAAGTAAACCGGTGAATTATGCATTTCTCAAAGTGTTTCGGTGTGAGGCTTTCATGCACATAGATAGAAGCTTAAGATCAAAGCTAGATGCAAAGTCCAAAAAGTGTTTCTTCATTGGCTATGGACAAGGTGACTTTGGGTAGCGCCTATGGAATCCTGAATCTGGTAAATATTTAGGAGTAGGAATGTAATTTTTAACGAACAAAATATGTACAAAGATTACTTGGAAAGAAAACAGACAAAAGAAACAGGTGATGAGTACATGGAGCTTGAGGACGGTGAAGACTTAAGGACTACAAACGGTGACAATGTGCAACGACATCAACAAAATGAGGAGCCTCAACCTATCCCCCAAAGATCTACAAGAGCAAGTAGACCTCCAGAAAGGTTTGTTCCTTTCTTCAACCATCTCTTGATCTCAGATTCTGGAGAGCCGGAATCATACGAAGAAGCTATGCAACATAATCCAAAGAAGAATGGATGAAGAGCCTGCAAGTGGAGATAGACTCATTACATTGCAACCAAACATGGGAGTTGGTTGAGTTGCATAAAGGTAAGCGAGCATTTCAGAACAAATGGGTGTATAAGCTAAAGGAAGAAGAAGGTGGGAAGAAAAGGTACAAGTCTAGGCTTGTGGTAAAATGGTTTTCTCAAAAGAAATGTATTGACTTCAATGAAATATTTTCTCCTATTGTAAAAATGAACTCAATTAAGCTTGTCTTAAGCTTTGTGGCTACTCATGATCTAAATCTTTAGCAAATGGATGTAAATACGGCATTCCCTCACGGTGACTTAGAGGAGGAAATTTACATGCTTCAACCAAAGGGATATGAAGTAAAAGGTAAGGAGAAAATGGTTTGCATATTAAAGAAGATCTTGTATGGTTTAAAGCCAGCATCAAGACAATGGTACTTGAAGTTCGATCGATGGATGTTGGATCATGGATTCACAAGATGCAACTCAGATCACTGTGTCTACACAAAAAATTTGGGACATGGGAAGTTCATCATCCTAATGTTGTATGTTAATGACATGCTGATTGCAAGTGCTAACATGCAAAATATCAAAGACCTAAAAGAGGAGCTGTCTAAATCCTTTTCAATGAAATATTCAGGTGTTGCAAAGAGGATACTTGGTATGAAGATATCAAGGAACAGGACGAAGAAGACAATAAAGCTATCTCAAAGGATTACATCAAGAAGGTACTAGAAAGGTTTGTAATGCAAAATGAAAAAACGATTTCTACGCCTTTGGCTGGTCACTTTGAACTAACCAAGGATATGTTTCCAAAGACACAAGAGGAGATAGCCTATATGTCTAAAGCTCCATATGTTGTAGCGGAAGGTTCTCTTATGTATGCTATGGTCTGGATAAGGCCAGACATTGCACATGCAGTGGGAGTTGTAAGTAGGTTCATGTAAAGAGCACTGACAAGCTGTCAAGTGGATACTTAGGTATCTAAAAGGTACAATAACAAATGCTTTATATTTTGGAGGGACTAATAATTTTCTAGAAGGGTATGCTGATGCAACTATGGCAGGTGACAAAGATACTCGAAGGAGCACTGTTGACTATGCCTTCACGGTTGGAGGCACAGCAGTAAGCTGGGCTTCAAAGCTACAAAAAGTGGTCGCGCTTTCTACCACGGAAGCAGAGTGTATGTAGCAATGACGGAGGCAAGCAAAGAAGTTATGTGGCTTCATAGATTCTTAGAAGAGCTTGGATTCAAAGAAGACAATTGTGTCTTGTATAGTGATATGCCAAAGCGCTATCCATCTTGCAAAGAACTCAGCCTTTTATTCAAGAACAAAGCACATTGAGGTTAGAAGCACATTGAGGTTAGATATCACTTCATATGCACTTTTTTGGAAGAGGGACAACTAAATCTAGGAAAGGTGCATACAAGTGAACATCCTGCAGACATGTTTATAAAGGTGGTCAATAAGGAGAAGTTGAGCTTTTGCTCATCTTCAATTGGCATTCAAAGATAAGAAGCCAGGATGGAAAGCAGTCACAAGTTTGGTTTGGAGATCAATCTCCAAGTGGGAAATTGTTAAGTATAGAGCCTGATTTACCCCTTGTAACTTTTTGTATTAAAAATGCATATTTGTAAGGCCCATTATGAGGAGAAGCCATCGTGCATGAAGAAAAATCACTCGCCAGAAATTAAAATTTTCACGGCCAGTCTCGAGCAAAGCTCGAGACAGGCTTCGTCGGAATATTACGGCCGCGAAAAGTGGTCGGAAATCGGCCGATCATTTGGCCGGTTGGCCGGTGGCCAGTAGTCAATAGTCGGTGGCCGGTGATCGGAAGTCAATGGCCGGTGGCCGGTAGTCAATAGCCGGTGGCCGGTGACCGGAAGTCAATGGCCGGGGACCAATGGCCGAAAGTCAATGGCCGGTGACCAATGGCCGAAAGTCAATTGCCGGTGAGGACAGGTGGTCGGAAGTCAATGGCCGGTGGCCGGTGGTCGGAAGTCAATGGTCGGTGGTCGGTGGCCGATTTCAAAGGAGGAATTTTCTTCTCAAGGGCGGCCACACATGGCCGGATTGGAGGGTCCGATTTGGACTTATCTACACAAGGGCGGCTACACATAGATGCCTCTCATGAGAGAGGGCAGCCCTTTTGGCCTATAAAAGGAGGCCATTTTCTACACACATTTCATAGTGTGAAGTTGATGCAACAAGGTGGGTGTGAGGTGGTGAGAGTGAAGCAAGGTGGGAGCTCTATTAAGGGTATAATCCTTTTGTAACTTACTTCTTGTTTGAAGTACTAAAGCCATTAAGTGGTTGCTATCCCGTGGATGTAGCTCACATTGGGTCAACCACGTATATCGTGTGTACTCTCTCCCTCTCTCTACTCTATAATCTCTTGTGTGTGAAAATTATCTCTCTCCATTAAGTAATCTACTCAATTGTCTACTTAGCTACGTCATATTTCCTAACACATCTAAGATTATTTGAGGAACATGCCTTGAAGACAACTTGAAACCTGTTTTGTTGTGGTTTATCTTGGATCCACTTCTAGACAAAAAGTGTTAAGGAAATCCCAAAAATAGGTGATAGAATCTAGATCAAAGCATTTGTATCATCTGCAAACTGCTGCAAACAAAGGTCTTTGGTGGCATCTAGGATCTCAATACCTTTAAGTTTACCCGTTTCCATAGCTTCCTAAATGAGCCAGCCAAGTGCATACGTACAGATAGCATACATAAGAGGTGCAATAGGGCATCCTTGCCTCACTAAGTTAGTCAAGGGAAATGCATTAGTAAGCTCTCCATTTATGCCTATCCTTGCCTTGGCATTTCCAAAGAGAGTATGCACCATGAGACACCCATCTAATGAACAATCCGCCAAGACCAATGTCAAAGAGAGATTGAAGAATGAAATTCCAACTCACTCTATCATAAGCCTTGTCAAAGTCAATTTTAAAGAAAATGAACTCCTGGTTGCTTTCATCTTCATGATCAATGGCTTCCCAGATGGTAATAATGGCATCAAGAATGAATCTTCCCTTGACAAACCCTTTCTATTCAGGTAAGATAATGCTATGCATAATAGGACTAAGCATCCTAGCTAGGAACACAGAGAAAACTTTATACATGGAAGTCAGACATGTTATAGGTCTCCAATTCCCTAACTCCTCATTTTCCCCCCTTTTGTGAATTAATTTGACCACACCAGTGTTTATAGAAGTGGGAAGAGCTCCTAACTTTATTGTCTCCGAGTAGCCTCCTCCCAAACTTTAAGGATATGAGGGATGACTAAATCTTGATATTCCATGTAGAACTCATTGGGTAGACCATCAATACCTAGAGATTTACCCTTTTTCATAGCATCAATATTGTCTCTCAATTCCCCCTCAGTTAGAGACTGGTCCAATTGAACAGCAATGTGATGAGGAACCATTTTTTTCTAACCAAAACAATCTTAGCTCTAGTAAAGATAGTACCAGCCCCTTTGAGAAGGGGACTAGCAAAAACATCAGAAAAGTGTTTCTTAACCACAGCAAGATTCTCTTTATGAGAAGATACAATAACACCTCCTTGATTTTTAAGAAAGGAAACAAAGTCCTTAATTTTCTTCTTCTTTAGGAGATTGAACATATGGTTTGTCAGGTTTCTCAACCTTACCTATCCAAAACTCTCTAGTCTAAGCAAGAGAGGAACTGGCAGCTAAGAGCTCTTCCTTATGAAGCTACTTCCTAAGGTCCAATAACTCAATGGGAGGAGGACTATCATTGGGCACATAATTTTCTAGGCTAGATATTTTTTGTGTAAGCATCATTCTTCTATGTTTTCTAATGTCCCTAGCCCTGTTTCTATAGTCAAAAAGGATTTTTTGAGACTTCCTAACAACAACATCCCAAGCCTTGAAGTAAGAGGTGCCCATTCCAAAAGCCTCTTTGATCTTCATCTTGATAGCTTTAATAGGGAGAAGGGTCTAGTCAATGTGGGGCAAGCATGCCCTAAGGAAACATTCTTCTCTGTGGAAATCAAAGGTGAATGGGGAGTGATAAGACAATTGCAGAGAGTAAAGCCACTATTTTGAGAGATTTCCAAAAGCTTCAACTTGTCTAACATTGTGTCCCAATTTTGTTTTTCCTACCCAGAGATGATTTTCCCAAGACTTCTCCATCTGACAGATATACATTCAACCATATTAAAGTCTCCAATCAACCAAGACACAAGGATTAGGAAGGTGAGCAAGTTTAGACCAAGCTACAACTTTGTCAATTAAAGAGTTGGAAGCATAAATGGAGACAATGGAAAAATTAAAAGGGCTCTGCAATGTGATTCCAACCCAACTACCATTAGGGTCCTTCAACTCCTTTGAAACCAGGTTACCATACCTTTATGAAACTACTGTAGTTGCACCACCTCTACCTGTAGAGTGACTGGTAGTGAACCATTTATATCCAGAGCCTAACCCTTTACGGTTAACTTCCAATGTAGACCCTGTTGGTTTTATTTCCCACAAATATATTATATCTGGATCTAGATTAGTATCCAATATCCACTGCTTAATAACATGAGCTCTCAAAGGACCAATAAGACCCTTGCAATTGAGGGAGAAACCCTTAATAGGAGGGCATTTCATTTTTTTAAGTTCTTGGTAGGTTTTGACATGGAGATTGAGGCACTGTTGTGGTCCTTGGAAACCTCCTTTTTCCTTTTGGATTTTGTATGAGCAAGTTGGGGAAGTCTCTCCTCCTCTGCTTGTGTCATGATAATGTCCAAAGAAGGGGAGGGATCATGGGAAACATACACACGTTGCTTAGTAGCTTCATCTTGCTTGCTAAGCTATTCCACAAATTCTTTGCCATATTGTTGTACTTGCCTTGTATTAGCTGGAACCTAAGAATTGGGAATTTCTTTCGAGTCTGAGCTAGAAGCTAAAGAAAGACGTCTTGTTTTGTTCGTAGGGCTCAAGGACATGTTGAGGTTATCTTTTTCTTCACATCCTTGACTTATTGAGTGAGTTGTCTACCTGTTCTGAAGGTTAAACTGTTCATTCTAAGACACATCCGCATCATTATGAGGCATATCTACATCATCTTTGTTATTGTCATATCCTTGAAGATCAATTTTGGGAGATGGCCTTTTTGGTGATTCAAGTTCATACACCAAACAATAAAACACATCAACGAATAAAGGACTATAAGTGGTTTCATTCCTAGAGCTTGAGGGTTTAACCTTGTTGTTGCTCCTGATTGTATTTTTTTATAAACCTACTAGAAACCCTCAATAGTAGCATGTGCGGGTTCTTCAAAGGAGGGAATAGGTTTCAATTTTGGACACTCCTTGATAAAGTGTCCTTGCTTGAGATAGTGGAAGCATGCATTGGGGAGAATTTTTTGCACGGCCCTTTGAAGGTGGAGAGATCTACTTGTAGAGTCTCTGATGGGAATCATATCTTTCATCTTAGCATTCAGGTCAATTTCAATAAGCAATTGAAGATCCTACTTACGATTGATACTCCCTGGATCTCTGACCTAAGACTCTACCCAGATGGGTTCCAATATTCTCAAGCTAGGGGTAAAGCTCTATAGGCATATCAGGAAAGTCTACCCACACAGGAGCTTTGGTAGGCTTTCATCCTTTAGGGTTAAAACCATGGTACCAATTAAAGACAGACATAGGTGTGTTTCTAATCAGCCAATGACCATGACTAACTACCTATAAAGGAGCATTAGGGTCATCAAAAAAGAACAGGTAATAGTCATTGGGCAAATATTGGACTTGAGCCACCTTGATGTTCCTATTTTCCCATTGTTGAGAAATCCAGTTTTTGAGGGTTTTTAATGAGGGTCTTACACCATGACATAGCCCAACGATGACTCTATCCTAGAGTTGAAGTTTCTCAATAGGAATGACCACTCCTTTGGACATAGGGAGGATTTTCCCTGGAATCACTATCATCAACATCATTATCACTGTGTTCATTCAGATTCTCCTCAAGCTGATCTCTATTCTCATGATGAATACTAGTAGCCTTGTTCTCAAAATTAGCTATAGGGTCTTCCTAAACAATATTATTTCTCAAATCTTCTAAAGCATTGGGTATATGAGCAGGAGCATTAATGACAGGCGCCAGGGGATGAGAAATAATATCTACATTTAATATGTTACTAAACATGTTGAAAGGATGCTACAGGTCTTGCACACCATTGCAACCTTGTAGAGGAAGGGCCTGCCACCATAGCTGCATATGAAATGTGTTGAGGGGCCTGAGCTCCATTGGTTATGGGATGAAACCCCGGATTTCTATGCGTTGAAGGGAGTTGTGGGTGAGCCGCGATTGGAAACGAAGGGTTAGGAACCAATATTTGATGCACATGAGCTTGTAACATAGGCCTTCTTGGTGGAGAAGAAACAGAGACAAGGCCATCACACAGGGCGGCTTGCAGCTCCATAGCCACCCTTCCCCAAGGGGCAGGGGGGGGGGGGGAGGGAATGCGGAGTGAAGGCTTCTGTAACTTCTTAATTCGTGGGTGAGGAGAACGAGATGATTGAATTTGATTAGACAAGGCACAGAGGTGTAGACCATCAAAGCAGGAGTCTCTTCTCACTCTCTTTTCTACGCACCACATTAGCTCATATTTGAAGGGGTAGTCCCTATCTTTCACGAAAAGGCTGAAAATTTCCTACCCTTCTTGTACAAAGGGAAAATTTTGAGTTTTTCCTTTGTTTCCAAGACAAAAATTTACATACCCTTCGTGAAGCGATTCTTGAAGCACAACTTATTATTACTACTATGGTCGGCCACATTTGGCAACCTCTCTCTCTCTCTCTCTCTCTCTCTCTCTCTCTCTCTCTTTCATATAAATATATGTGTGTGTGTGTGTGTACAATACACACACACACACACACATACACACACACACACACACACACACACACACACATATATATATATATATATATATATATATATATATATATATATATATATATATATATATATATATATATATATATATATATATATATACACACACACACACATATATACATATACATATATATATATATATATATATATATATATATATATATGTATATATATGTATATATATATATATATATGTGTGTGTGTATATGTGTATATATATATATATATATGTATATATATATATATATATATATGTATACACACACACACATATATATATATATGTATACACACACACACATATACATATATATATATATATATATATATATATATATATATATATATATATATATATGTATATATATATATATATATACATATATATATATATATATATACATATATATATATATATATATATATATATATATACATACACATATATATATATACATACACATATATATATATATACACACACACACACACACATATATATATATATATATATATATATATATCACGCGCACAGTTCTACATGTGTTGTAGGTGCATCCATAGTCTTCTTTATTTTGCAAACTCTACTTTCCTTGAGTGACTCCCATGCTTTAAAAAATCCATCCCAATCCACTTTCTGTGAAGCTTTTCAAGCAGTAAAGACATGAACATAAGTTTATCAAGGGTTATCAAATTAAGTGAAGCCCTACCATGGCTTTTTATCATGTTCGTCTTAGAAAGGCCTCATTCACATGGAAATCTCACCACAACACTTAGCCCATGTGTCAAAAAGTCCTTTTGTCGGATAAGAATACATAAGGTATGTCACAAAGCGAATGAGCTCCCCTTCACAACATTCTTTGTCTACGACATTTGAACTTCCAATGCAAACTCTAGCACTTATCCTTTGCAAATTGGCCTCTATCTTTAATGTCGCTTGGATAGTTCCTTGGAGAGAAAAAGCTTTGCAGCATTGAATAATGTATTGTCAAAAAACCTCTCATTTTATTTGCCAAAAATTCATTTACAAATTCTTGATCCATTTCTATATTTTTCTCTAGGGTAAAAGCCCCATATTAAGGACATCGAAATTATCGAATGCAGAACTCGAGCTATGCTACACATTTTCGAGCAGACTATGGTGCATCCTGTAGAGCTGAGAACCTGCATTACTTGCAAAATAAGCGTTGATGAATGCGGTTGAGAATTGCAACATCGCGAGGCAAATGATCATTTTGAAGAACAAAAAAACAATGCCCCTGTTGCAAGAGTCACCATGAGCCAGAAGCAGGACAAGGACTCGAACCCGTGATGTAGCCTATCATTTTTGTACACGTCTGCATTTTCTGTCCAACTACCCATGCAGTCCCATCGCGTGACTGATTAGTATGCACTATGTTTTAATGACACCAGGTTTGTCCTTATTTCAGCGCCTATCTCGTAATTGGGGCTTTTACCGTAGTGTACCAGCATTATGAGTGTTGAGTACATTTCCACTCTCATCTATGAATTTAAGCTCATTTGCATCAATTTTTTTCAAAACATTTCTCAAGCATTTGGACCCTTCTCCAAATTTAGGACCCAAGTACATTGTGGTGAGAGTAGTAATTGTTGCATCAATCTCACATCCAATTGAAGCGATATCCACATGCTCTTTTTGGAACATCAAATTCAAGATATCAACTTGCTCAAGCAAATCATCAAGAAGTGTTGGCACATAAGCCAAGCCGATCTCTCTTGAGAGCCTCTCCATGACATAGTGGTAATGCACCTCAATGTGCTTTGTGCGAGCATGAAAAATTGGGTTCCTCGCAACTGCTAATGCGCTCTGGCTGTCAATGTAGATGGTGTTGGCAATGTCCTGTCCAACACCCAAATCAGCCATAAGGCATCTTAGCCATACACTCTCAACCGTAGCTATGACGACTACCATGTACTTAGCCTCACAACTAGAAGTGTCCATAGTAGGTTGCTTCTTGCTCAACCATGAGATACATGAACTACCGAGCATGAAACAAAAACCACTTGTGGACACTCGCGTGTCAAAACAACCAGCCCAATCTGAGTCCCAAAAAGCATGTAAATCTGCCGACAATTATCCCCCCTTGTAAAGTGCCACTCAAGTAGCAAAAAATTCTCTTGAGAGCTTGCCAATGCTTAGACCCTAGGATATGCATAAATCTGATGACTTGTGAGACGCAAATTGAAGATCCGTTCTTGTGTTGCATACATAAATAAGGTATCCCATAGTAGTTTGGTAAAGAGTGACATCGGTAGGATCACCAACATCATGAAGACTCAAGTTCAAACATGTTTCCATGGGAGTGGCAATAGGTTTGAAATCCTCAAGTCCAAATTTACATAGCAATGACTCTATGTAACTTGTGTGACACAAGGAAATATCACCATCACAATGCTTAAATTGTATACCCAAGTAATGATGCAATAGCCCCAAATCTTTCATCTTGAAAGTAGCATTCAAATCAGCCTTAAATTCAGCAATATGTGTCTCATTTGGACCAGTGATCAACAAATCATTCATATATAGAAAAACAATGAGAAGTACATTTCCCTCATGCTTTACATACAAAGTGCTTCTTTTGAACTGTTATGAAAGCCTCACTTGATCAAATGAGTGTCATCTTTCTCATCCAAGCATGAGGAGATTGCTTCAACCCATACAAAGCTTTCTTACATTTGCACAATTTATCCTCTTGTCCTTTCTTGACAAAACCACGAGGCTACGTTACATAAACTTCCTCAAATATGTCACCTTTCAAGAAAGCAATAAAAATGCCTGATTGATGTACATCACAACAAAAATGAGCTTCCAATGCACACAAAAAACGTACAATAGTCGTACGACAAGTGGGAGAAAAAGTATTTTCATAATCTATGCCTTTTTGTTGTGCAAAACTCTTTGCAACAAGCCGAGCCTTATAGCAATCCATCTCACCATTCGACTTGCGTTTCAACTTGTAAACTCACTTTGTACCAATGGCCTTTTTGCCAGGAGGCAAATCACATAAAGTCCATGTGTCATTTTCTATAAGTGCATCATATTTTGATTGCATGGCAGCCATCCAATTTTTTGAATTATGTGCTTCATCAAAAGATAGAGGGTCCTCTACATCACATAAGCTAAAAACAGCCAAAGCATAACAATCTGATGCATAAGATGCATGGCAAGAACCTAAACGAGTACGACTAGACAAAGGTGCATCCAATTTACTATCACGCAAAGTATGCATTAGCCGGTTTAGGGTGTATCCCTGGAGTAATCATCAATGAGAGTCATGAAGTAAAGGTAATTGCCCAAGGATGGAGTTTGGATGCGCCCACAAACATCACTATGCACAAGCTACAACCGGCATGTAGCCCTTACTAAACCATTCTTTGGAAACTTTCAATGTTGTATCATTCCCAAAATACAGCCTTCACTAACATGCTTCACAGATGCTTCAAGAGATGGCAAAGAAGCAACCATATTAGATTTCTGCAAACGCAACAAACTGAAAAAATTCAGATGCCCAAAGCGTATGTGCCAAATTTTTGCATCTGAAACAGCCTTTGAATCCACAACTACATTTTCAAATTCTTTCCACATTTGTCATACAAAGTGAGCTTATACATGCCACGATATAAAATGCCAGATGCAACAATTTTATGACCAAAACTGCAATCATGTACTATACATCTGTCATCCACAAATTTGACTACAAGACCAAGTCTAGCAAGTGTAGATATAGACAAGAGATTCTTCTTGATCCCAGGTACATAAAGTGCATCAACAAGTGTCAAAGAACTACCATTTGCAGCAGTTAGCACAATATTTCCAACTCTCTTGACTGGATAAGAGGCATTGTTTGCGCAAGTGACTGTATTTTCATGAGGGACATCCTTGAGACGGTAAACAAGTCATGATGTGATGTAATGTGTTTTGTAGTACCACTATCAAAGTATCACACATGAGCATCTACAGCAATTGACATACATGCATCATGGACAAAAGGTTCATAAGTGCACTCTACATTAAAAGCCCATTCTGCATCTACATCAACATCACAATCTCCTTTCATATAAAACTCTACATTAGCTGCACTTGTAGTGGAACCAGCCTCTTTTTTTTAAGCCTGGACACTGCTTGATCAAGTGATCATTAGCTTTACAATAATGGCAATGCAACTTCTTTTTGCCCTTTTCACCAGGATTTCCATACGAAGTGCTGCCAGTAGAAGCATTAGGAACATGTGCCTTTCCACTCGCAGAAGAGCCATGAGAAGTGGCTACAATATTGTTACCACTTTTTCTTTGAGAAGCAATAAAAGGCCTATTCAATTGCACGATGTTTAGCCTTGTTTTTTTGAAAAGTGACTCTTGCAATAGCAATATTTATAATGCATCAAACTTGACAACTTCAGGATTTCCTTGGGTCATAAGTCTCCAAGTACTAGCAAAAGTCTAGAAAGAATCTAGCAAAGCATCAAGAACAATCTACACAAGGGAGCTATCAAAAATGACTTCACTCACAGAAAGAAGTTGCTCGTTAATATCCTTGATGCCAGCAAGTAAAGTGTCCATTTTATGTTCCTCATGCATAGTCTTCGACTCCATCTCTTTACACAGCAATGCAATTTTAGCCTCATTGCAACTTGCACAAAGACCAGCCAGAATATCCCAAGCCTATTTTGTAGATTAAGATGAACAAATGTGAGGAATAATAGTGTGCTTTACAGATAATACAATCAATACATGAGCATGTGCATCTCTTACATCCCAACAAGCCTGCTCAGTCGTAGGCAAAACAGCTCTAGCATAAGCAATCCTGCCACCAAAACAATCTGCATCATCCTCAACATCACCTATATCCACAAAACCAGGACATACATCAATGCCTTACACAATAGTCCAAATTCCCTTTGACACAAGAGCATGTTGCATCATATAAGCCCACATTGGGTAATTGTCACCATTCAATCTGTCCTTAGCAACAAACATCTTGAACAAATTTGCGTTATTGTCAGCCATGGTGGATGCCTACAGATGATGTGAAAACTTCCCGAAAAGAGGAGAAACAAAGTTGGAACAACACACAAACCATAGAAGACTATAAGGGACCAGTTATGCAAAAAACGGCACTTACAAAAAATTTGCACAAGATGACGAGCAGGTGTGTGCTAGGGCTCTTGGTGTTATAGAAATGATATTTTATGATTTATTGCAGTTGATAGGTGGAAAAGACTAGACTGAGCTAGGCCTATGCGAATGGAAATATATATTGTACATTTTATTATTCAAGTGCTCTTTATGAGCTTTGGCCATTTATGACCAGCCGGCCAGTTTGTACTCACATTGACCATTGAAGAAATCTATAAATGAAATACGTGCAAGAGGGAAATGGTCACTCTTGCACGGGGGGAGATTGCACCCAGCGCGTGTGTCTATTCTTCTCCCTCTCCTCTCTCTCTCTCTTGTCGTGTCGGTGTGGCACTCCGCTCTAGGAGGTGCGCCTGCACGTGCTCTCTCGTTCTATCACACTCTCTTTCTCTCTTTGCTCGTGTACAACTTGGATTATGCGTTGTGTGATTTGAGGTATGAAGATTTTTTCGTTTCATGGCTTGTAGTATATTGTTTTTGCTATTTTGCAGGGCTCGCGACGTTTTCATTTGTAGAAGTGGTATCAGAGCATAGAAAACGCTCTTGGCAATATGGACATCACATCGACAAAGAGAATCATGATGGCGATCGTATCCCAGAGCTAATTTTTTTTTAATTTTGTAATTCTGTTAACGATTACTTTGTTGGTCAAATGCACTGTTTGTTTCATTCTACTTAGTTTGATCATTATGTAGTTTAGTTCATCAAGATTACCTTAATCTACGGATTAATGAAGTCTTATGAAGGACAATTTAATTAGGATCCTTCTTCGTCTTTCTGTGATAGCGGGAAGAAACACCTAAGAGAGCACCTATAGTGTGAGAGGAGATTTGAAATATTTAGAAAGACTCCCCTCAGAACTCAAAAGACCTAACCCATCCAATCTTGAACTGAAAAGCTATCTTTATTCATGAGGCATTGATGTTATTTTTCCTCGTTAGAACCAACCCTCTTTTTTTTTTGTTATTAAACAAAAAGGACAATAATGATGGCTTGCTACACCACCTGAGAATGAACTCAAGAGCACGATGACAAAGTTGTCACCTGCCGACGCTGGCCCAAGTAGATATGTCGAAACCAACATCAGAAGCGTGCCGTGTTACTGCCTCAGAGAGACACGCATGCGCCAGTCCTCGTTAGCAAACACAACAGCAAGGTATTGTGAGGGTCTTTGAGCAAACACGACAGCACGACAGCAAGCAATAGATCATCTATAGCAACGAAAACACAGTCCTCAAGCTCCAAACCTCTATGGCTTGCCGGGATGCACTATTGACAACCATGGGGCTGCACTGCTAACTACGTCATGGAGGTCAAAGCCTCATCACCACTTTAACAAAGCAGCGGCAGATATATTTGCAGCAACAAAAGTGGTAATAATTAATGACGCACACCAGCTTACGCCAAACCGTAGGTACATGCATCTACGTCCCCCATACCCTTGTATACACACCCAAAGCCGGCATGCAACCAGTCAAACTCTTTTTTTTCTATGTCTCTATCTCTCTACGCAACCACACCCCGCCAACCAACTTTTGCTATCTCTCTCTCTCCCTCTCGCTCTGACCCTCCATATCATTAGCTGCCATGCAAATTGTAGGCATCAAAGCACTATCACACATTAGGCATGCTACGGCTCCGCCTTCCCCCCCAACCATCCAATATCGAGCATACTTATAAACAGATTGCACATGCAGCTCACGAGCGATCCTTCTGCACTCATCCCAACCACCCACCACTAGTAGTCTTCTGTCGACTTTTAGCTGCAATCACAAAATTCTATTTAACCCTTCTCCCTTTTATAACCAGCTGCATGTCATGCAGTTATTATACTATCTGTTGAGATGTCGAGCACTACACCTTGAGCTGGCATCCACTACGGGTCTTGGCCGCTTACGGCATTTACTCACTGGCGCGTTAGGTGACCGACACGGAGGATCTCTGCCAGTGATTCTACAGCTAGACTACACTTATAGTTCCAACCTAGTACGCTTCTAGCAAGTTCACACTTAGTGACCGCATGCACATATGTGCTACTTTTCAGCTTTAGCACTTAGTCATTTTGTACTCTCTTTTCTGAGAAGAAGAAGAAGAAGCTTTCCATCTCTGTGTGCTTTTTGCTTGTCTTGTGTAGCTCTCTTGAATCCTCATTCTTTACATGGTATCAGAGCCTGGTGCATGCATGAGAGGCTAAGAGAGCAAGAGCATCACAATCCCTTCATTCGCAATCCACGACAAGTTTCTGAACAGGTCTCCAAAGTGCAGTATACAGAGATTTACTGTACAAGTACAGTGGTTGTATGTACGCTTGATTGTGGACACTCGTTGAGTGTAGAAAGCATTACAGGTACCACGATAGCAGGTTTTTGCAGATTGCAGCTATTTTGTCTTAGTGCTTCAAGATGTCTGACGGTTTCAGTCAGATTGTTACTGAGAAGCTTGAGAAAAATAACTACTCTGCATGGAAGTTCAGAATAACAAATTTCCTAAAAGGAAAAGGTTATTGGGACTATGTAGAAGGAGACAATGAAAAGGAACCAGAGATTCCCGAGGCAAATGCTACAGCAGAACAAAGGAAAGCTTTGAGGGATTGGCAACAAGGCCAGAGCAAAGTGATGTATTGGCTTTCTATGAGCATCACAGATGGCATGATGGGCTATCTACAGGATGCTGAAACCCCCGCCATTGCATGGAGAAACTTAGGCAGAGTGTTCGAGGTGAACACCAAGGCCAAGAAGCTTCAACTAAAGTCGGAGCTAAATCAGGTTAAGAGGAACAACCTCTCAATCAATGATTATGCCTTGAAGATCAAGAGTATCATTGAGGCTCTTGGATCTATTAAAGTCTCAGTGGAAGACGATGACATTGTCCGTGCATGCTTGGATGGTCTAGGAGATGAGTATGTACATTTTAGGTCTTCCATGAATACAAGAGATGACATCCCCGTGTTCCAAGATTTGATTTCTATGCTTATTCTTGAGGAGAAGAACATTGACACATCTTTTGAACAAGGCAGAAATAATTCTGAACAGGCCTTCTATTCTAACTCCAACAGAGGTAGAGGTAGAGGTCGTGGTCGAGGCCCAAGGGGTTGCAGGGGCCAATTTCTGGAAGGTCAATCAAATCAAAACAATACAGGTGGCAGGGGAAACCAGTCTCAAGGCAGGGGGAGTCAAAGAGGTCGTGGTGCAGGATCAAGCAGGCAGCAACATACTCCAGATAGCAGAGAATGTTGGACTTGTGGTGAAAGAGGTCACATGTCACGTGACTGTCCAAAGGGAAAAGCAAGTGGAAAGAGAGAACAGGGCAACTATGCATCTACTAGCAGAGATGCAGATGACAGCAAAAACGAGCGCATGTTTGTTATGCAGCATGTAATGAATACAATGACTGCAAAGAATTCCACCCAAGATGATGTTTGGTATGTGGATTCAGGTGCCTCTAATCACATGACGTCTCGTGGAGAGTGGTTTAGAGATATGTGCAAACCAGATGTGTCAGGCTATGTGCAGACAGGAGATGACACAGCTCACCCCATTGCTCATGTAGGGGACATACCTCTAAATACGAAGAGTGAGAAATCAAAGTACTTAGCAGATGTACTTCATGTCCCAAACATTACAAAGAATCTTGTTTCTGTTGGACAAATGGTTGAGCAGGGTTTGCAGGTTCGCTTCAATCCAAATGGTTGTTATGTAGAAGATTTCCAGAATGGCTGTAAGTTGATCACAGAGGGCAAATGTGTGGGCAGAATGTTTACGCTGAATGTAGACATGCCTGAGGTAAAAGCTGCATTATTTGCACAGGGCATAGGTGTTGTGGTTGATGTTGACATTTGGCACAAACGCATTGGCCATGTCAATGAGCAGAGATTGCGCAGCATGCAATCAAAACAGATTGTAAAAGGTTTGCCCAAATTCAAGGTGGATGGTATGCATAAAGTGTGTGCAGCATGATTGTTTGGAAAACAATCAAAGGGCTCATTTCCACATGAGCACAATGTATGTAAAAAGCCACTTGAGGTGGTGCACACAGATGTTTGGGGTCCAACCGATACTGCAAGTATACATGGTTGCAGGTATTATGTCTCTTTCATTGATGACCATACAAGGAAAGTATGGGTCTACTTCATGCGTAACAAAAGTAAAGTGTTTGGTCACTTTCAAGACTTCAAAGTCATGATTGAGAAGGAGACAGATATGCAAATCAAGACATTGAGGTCAGATGGAGGGGGAGAGTACTTCTCCAATGATTTTTTAGATTTTCTGCGAATGCATGGTATACGCAGGCAGTTTACATGCAGATATACTCCACAACAGAATGGGGTCGCAGAAAGGAAAAACAGGCACATTGTAGAGGTTGCACGTGCATTGATGAATGAGAAGAACATGCCTCATCATTTCTGGGCTGAAGCCGTAAATACAGCTGTGTACATTATGAACACGACACCTACAACTGCGGTGCATGATGTAAAACCTGAGGAAAAGTTTACAGGTACAAAGCCTGATTTGGCACACTTGAAAGTGTTTGGCTACATAGCTTATGTGCATGTACCAGATGAGTTGCGTAGGAAATTGGATCCTAAAGCAGAGAAATGTATTCTTGTGGGATATTCCCTTGAACAAAAGGGGTACAGGTACTACAATCCTACTACACGAGAATTACGAGTGAGCAGAGATGTAGTCTTTGATGAGATGAGCAGCAGGTACATTAATGCACATGGCACTATTGGGGCTGATGTAAAAGATGATTTGGTTCTACAAAATATGAGACCACAGTCACAAGTTTTGAGTGGACCACAAGATTCCTCTTCTCGTGGCTCTATTGAGAAGCCATGGAATGGTAGACTACGTACGCAGGTTACTCCACCAGCAGGTACAGGGAATGTATCACGAAAAGGAAAGGAAAAGGTTGATGAACCTCCCTTTATGGCTGATGCATCATCAGGTTTTTCACATGTAGACATGGATTCAGATGGTTTTGAACAAAGTCTTGATGAGGAATTTGGAATTCCAGTTGTCAGGACACCTGGTGTAATAAAAGTACAAGAAGATTCTAGAGGGCAAAGGAGTGACCCAGGACCACGCAGATCTAACAGAGTCAAAAATCCAGTTCAAAAATTGACTTATGATGGGTATCTAGCTCATCACCAAGCCTACATGGCTAAGGTGATACAGGATGTGGAGCCCACATGTTTTGAGGATGTAGTTGGAAATGTGCATTGGGATGATGCAATGAATGAAGAGATGGCTGCATTGGAAGCAAACGACACATGGGAGTTGGTGCCATTGCCAAGTGGCAAGAAAGCTATTGGCTATAAATGGGTGTATAAAACCAAGCATAAGGTTGATGATAACATTGAGCGTCACAAGGCAAGGCTGGTCGCAAAGGGTTATGCACAGACGTATGGCATAGACTATGAGGAGACCTTTGCTCCAGTGGCAAAGATGACGACTGTGAGAGCTGTCATAGCAGTGGCTGCATCTAGAGGATGGATTATGCATCAAATGGATGTAAAGAATGCCTTCTTGAATGGCGAGTTGCAAGAGGAAGTGTATATGGATCAGCCACCTGGTTATGTCGATCCAGGTTACCCAGATTATGTATGCAGACTTCTCAAAGCTTTGTATGGTTTGAAATAGGGCTCTAGAGCATGGTATGACAGGATTGCCAAGTATCTTGTCAGTATTGGTTTTAGGAGAGCTCATGCTGATCATTCACTCTATGTACGTGAGAGTGATGTGGGGATTGTGGTCATTACCATATATGTAGATGACCTTATTATTGTTGGTGACAATGCTATGGAGATTGACCATGTGAAGGGTCTTCTCAAACAGGATTTTGAAATGAAAGATTTAGGCGAGTTGCGCTACTTTCTTGGCATTGAGGTGATTAGAACTCCAGAGGGTGTATGGCTATCACAGAGACAGTATGCTTTGGACATGTTGTCAAAGTATGGTATGGCTGATTGTAAGCCAATTTCTATTCCCTTGGATGTGAATGCAAAGCTGAGTGCAGAGAAGGGTGATGTTGTTGAGGATGTCAACATGTACAGGAAGATTGTGGGTAGTCTAATCTACTTGACTATCACGAGGCCAGACTTGAGCTACACAGTAGGCTTGGAGAGTCAGTTCATGCAGCTTCCAAGGAAGCCACATTTGGATGGAGTACGACGCACACTTAGGTATGTTCAAGGTACTCTTGACTACGCATTGTTCTATGCAGCAAATGCACCATTAGCATTGTATGGGTATACAGATGCAGATTGGGTAGGTAGCATTGTTGATAGCAGATCTACGAGTGGCTTCATGTTCTCTTTTGGGAGTGCTGCTGTTACTTGGAGCAGCAAAAAGCAGCCTACAGTTGCTTTATCGAGCACAGAGGCCGAGTACAGAGGTGCAGCAGTTGCGGCGTGCGAGGTAGCTTGGCTACGCACATTACTTGAGGACTTGGGAGTGCAGGTGGACCAGTAGATTTTCATCCATTGTGACAACCTCAGCAGCATGCAGTTGGCTAGGAACCTAGTGTTCCATGCCAGGACCAAACACATAGAGGTCCATTACCACTACGTTCGAGAGCGAGTGTTGGCGGGCGACATCGACTTGGTCTACGTCAGCACAGAGGAGCAGATAGCGGATATCTTTACCAAGGCCCTCGGAGCTGAGAAGCTTCGACGTTTTCAGACTATGATTGGACTCTGCGACATGCAGAGCTCGAGGGGGAGTGTTGAGATGTCGAGCTCTACACCTTGAGCTGGCATCCACTACGGGTCTTGGCCGCTTATGGCATTTACTCACTGGCGCGTTAGGTGACCGACACGGAGGATCTCTGCCAGTGATTCTACAGCTGGACTACACTTATAGTGTCAGCCTAGTACGCTTCTAGCGAGTTCACACTTAGTGACCGCATGTACATATGTGCTACTTTTCAGCTTTAGCACTTAGTCATTTTGTACTCTCTTTTCTGAGAAGAAGAAGAAGAAGCTTTCCATCTCTGTGTGCTTTGTGCTTGTCTTGTGTAGCTCTCTTGCATCCTCATTCTTTACACGATCAAGCATGCAACTCTCTCTCTTTCTCTGCCCCTCGTTACAGCAGTACACTGGCACACTAGTTCTCTGCATGCGATCATTGGCCACCTACGGAAGACACACCCACTTTCCATACAGAGGCGCTCCCACGCATTCTCTCTCACAGCTTTCTCATAGTCGACCTGAGTCATCTCACCCTCCCTCTATCTCTTGCATGGCATCGCAAAGTATCTACTGGAAGAGGAGGCTGCTGAGTCTTGCTGGTTGTTGATTGTTAGCGATGTGCCCATCTCTCGACCTTCACTTGGTTCACCTACTGAAATGGAGGAGCCTACTCCTTCAATACCGGCTTCCCCTGACTCCAACACAACAATCTATCATGAAGCACCTTCTATGCTCATCAACCCTTTTTCCCACCTCCCAGCTACCCAGGAACCCTCTTCATCAACCACATGTAGCTGTGTCACTTTTCGATATTGAGACAGTGCCTGGTTCCCTCCTACCCTTCGGATGTTGGCTTCATTTGGATGCTGCTATTTCCAGCTACAGTGGATGCAGTATGAGTTCCATGTCCATCACTGTTTAATGGAGCAGCAGAGTCCACACTTGCTTTGAAAGAACTGCCTACCCTTACCTGGGGAGCTTCAAGTTTGGCCGCACACTAAAGGTCCTTCAACAGCCCTCGATACATGTTGTTTTGGAGATTGCAAAAAAAAAAAAAAGAGGGAGCGTCCACATTTAGTGTCAGCATATCTTTGTGTTGGGCCAGTCACGTTGGATTGTGGACGTACTGAGCAACCAGTACCTAGACAACAAGCAATGAAGCAGTCGATGAAGCGCACATGCATGATGTGGAACCTGGAAATCCTCGTTAGTGCTGCCACCTCAGCTTACCAAATTTTTGCATCTCTGCAACGTACGAAGTCACTACAGACACGACCTGCGAATCATTACCTACCCCAAAGTAGAAGCCAAGTGTAGATGCAACATCACAATAGCCAAAGATTCTTAAGATTCCACATTACAAGAAGGCGTACATTGACAAAGCTCTATAGAGACCTCTGCAATACCTTCTCAGACAACACCTTGACGATGAGGATGATGATTACCTTTTACCTCATTTTATTTTATCCCGACATTGTATGAGACTCACCAAGACCGTATCATTTTGATCTCATTGGCTTCTGCAGAGAGATTGTTACTATAACATTTCATTTTATTTTCTCTCTCTTTTACCCCCCTTCACCAAATTGCGAACCCTACCTTTGTATTCAACTGTCCGCAACCTCGCACATCAATGATTTTTTTTTGGCACCCACACACACACTCACTTGTCAATCTGAATGATATACATTTGAACACACACACACACATACTGTACGTGTTCTATATGGTCTTTCATAGCTTGAAGCTAATGTTCATGGCTATGCGGTGTGAGATTTGTGTGTCTATATTTAAGGTGGCGATAAGCGCTCCTATGTCTCTTGGTATTTTCGTGTTTGTTGTATCCATTCAAAGATGACCATCGAAAGTAGTTCCTACGAAATTTTTCATGAGAAATTCTCTTTGGATCAGAGTACTCATAGCAATGTTTGTTGATTGAGTTAGGGCTTGCCAAAAACAATTTTTCTAACTAAAGACAATAAGGGCACACCTAAAGCTTTTTTTGTTTTTAGGTCACAACTCAAAGGTTTTCAAGTATTCACACAAAAACTTATAAAACTTTGCCGATTTACGTGAAGGAAAGCATGGAATCTAGCCGATGTTTTGCTATTTTAACTACTTTCAATAACACTGGTGAAATTTTACTAATTTTCTTGCAACAAAAATCAATGGTTTAAACACTTACTCACATATACAGTCCACCTCACCGATATCTGACATATATCTGTATGACTTGAATTTTGGTTTGTTCTAACTTGCATAACATTACTCCCATGATGAATTTTGTTGTTGACCTTTGTTTTCAAGAAATTGTTTAGCATTTGCCGATTGGGATACTAGTCACTTCTGCAAACCACCTTCAGGTACGTAATTTCTCGTTGTTTTCCACGGTATTTTTCTCCTTAATGAATCCATTCCTACATATATCTACGGCTATCATATTTCTTAAGATCACATCACTTACGCAACATATCTCGTATGCCTATATTGCAATGACATCCTGTAACATATTCCTACAATAATACTCACTTTCTCTACTTGCTTGGAAGTTTATATTGTTGGTGCATATATTTAAGGACACAACGTCAAGCAGTTTGCAATAAGGATAATACCATTGGACAATTTGAAAGCAAAAATATCTTTTACTTCCTTGCATTTTCTTATGGCATATGAAATTAAGAATTCATAAAGTGAGAGGATTCGGCATTAAGCTATGCAGCTACTCATATGAGTTGCGGTGTTTTGAGTTAGTGAATAAAAATTTGTAAGTACTCTGCTACTCAACTACACTCGAATGTGGTGCCACACAAGTAGTACATGTTTTGTCTTTTTATGTCTTGTCTAGTCCATTGGTCACATGCACACAGATCCGTCGATCTAGGCAGTATGTAAATGCTCATCTTGGTGTAGATTCGCCGATTTAGGCAACACCAGTTATCTGTGCATATCCACCGATTTAGGCAGCACACTAAAAAATTACAGATTCACAAGGATAAATGCAGATTCGCTGATTTAGGCAGCATTGGTGTTGATTCGCCGATTTAGGCAACACTTCTTATTGGTGTAGATTCGCCGATTTAGGCAATACCAATCACAAAATCATGCTGCAGTGGGTGGTCACCACTGTACTGGTATGATTTTGTTACCCGGGTACATAATGAAAATGATTTTGGATTTGGATATTTGGATTGGGATTTGAAACGGATATATGTTGGCAAATATTTGAACTTTAATTTTTGTGGATTGTTGCGACAGTATGCGAAATGATTATGATGAGTGTGACCAATGATATCCTAATTCGTCAGGCTATGACATATACTGCTTATTCTAGTGGTATGGGACACTAGAATAGGTAGTATGTGGATGACGGCAGGCATAACCAATGTGTTTAATTTTATGGATTTTTTCTTTTACTGTTTGATACAGATTTCTAATCATTGTTTTTTACAAGTATTGTTTGCAAATTTTTATCTTCGCAACTGAGGACGGTTGCTTTCCAACGGAGAGGTATGTTATAAAAATGATATTTTCTGATTTATTGCAGTTGACAAGTGGAAAAGACTAGACCAAGCTAGGCCTATGCGAATGGAAATATATATTGTACATTTTATTATTCAAGTGCTCTTTATGAGCTTTGGCCATTTATGACCGGCCGGCCAGTTTGTACTCACATTGACCATTGAAGAAATCTATAAATGAAATACGTGCAAGAGGGAAATGGTCACTCTTGCACGGGGGGAGATTGCACCCAACGCCTGTGTCTATTCTTCTCCCTCTCCTCTCTCTCTCTCTCTCTTGCCGTGCCAGTGTGGCACTCCGCTCTAGGAGGTGCGCCTGCACGTGCTCTCTCTCTCTCTCTCTCTCTCTCTCTCTCTCTCTCTCTCTCTCTCTCTCTCTCTCTCTCTCTCTCTCTCTCTCTCTCTCTGCTCGTGTACAACTTGGATTATGCCTTATGTGATTCAAGGTATGCAGATTTGTTCGTTTCATGGCTTGTAGTATATTGTTTTTGCTATTTTGTAGGGCTCGCGACGTTTCCATTTGTAGCAGCTAGCGACTAAGCTCGGGAGGACACAACTTGCTTTGATACCAACTGTTGGAAATAGGGTTGCAGGGAAATGCACACAGCTTGGAGAAGACGAAGGAAGATCAAGGCACACAATAGAGAGTGTATTACTTAGTGTGCAATGGAAAGATTAGATAGCCCTAGAGTGATGTACAATGCATGGGGGGAAAAACCTCCTAGTGAGGGAAAACATGCCTCGACGGTCCTAAATGCGTTCACACATATCACTACCACATGTATATGGTAACATTGCCGTTATAAGGTTTCAAGAGGCTCACATGAAAAGAATTATGAATGAACCAGGTACTTAGTAACCTTAACTTATAAGTTGTTTCATTGATAGGCTTAAGAATTTGAAATGGGCAATGATATCTTTTGGTAACTTAGCACAATATTTATGGTGACCCGTTGGGCGATCTTTAAATTTTCAAAAGTTTCATTCTCTTTTGTAGTCCATACAAATTTAACATTCTTTTTAGATCATACAATGGGCCTGCTATGAATGAGAACTTTTCTATGAAGTGTCTATAGTATGCACACATTCCTATAAAGCTTCTTAATTCGTGTAGATTTGTTGGTATACACCATTCTTTTATTACCTCCAACTTTGCAGGGTCTATTTGGATCCCATCTTGAGAGATATTATGACCTAAATATTGAATCTCTTTCAAGAAAAATTCACTTTTCTTTTTATTAATGTAAAGCTTATTATCTCTCAAAACTTGAAATATTACCTGAAGATGTTGCTTATGTTCCTCAATAGTCTTTGACTAGATAATAATGTCATCGAAGAACGCTCCTATGAAGCTTTGATGAGATCTAAAGAGCCTTTCCATCATTCGATTAATGGTAGCCAATTCATTGGTAAGTCTAAAAGGGAGTACCAAGAATTTATATAGGCCAAAGGTTGTTCAAAAGGCCATCTTATGAATAATCTTCAAGCACTATCCTTATCGGATGATAGCCACTTTTGATATCTATTCTATTAAAGTAAGTAGACCCTTGTAGATTATGAAATAGGTCTTCTATCTTGAAAACATAAAATATATTCTTTATGGTTATCCGATTAAGTGTCCGATAGTCCACACACATTCTATGAGTGCCATCTTTCTTTTGTACTAGTAGAATAGGTGAATAGAATGGAGATGAACTAGGTCTGACCATCCCTTTTTCCACAATCTCATTCACTTGCATTATAATCTCCTCTTGTTGAGCTAGTGAGACTCGATAAGGAGGCTTATTAGAAGATGATTTTTCGGTAGAAGTTCTATGGAATGATCATCTTGTCCCCTTTTGGGAGGTAGCTCCCTGGGAATGTCATCCATAAACACATCTTGAAACTCATTAAGGAAACTAGAAAGTTCTAATTCCTCTTTAGTTTCATCTTTAACTTTATTAGGAGCACATGCATCTTTCTTAGACTCCTTGACAAAAACCATGTAATAAGAAAGAAAGATTCCCATTACTTTGACTAAATTATGAGTTTGTACAAGGGGTATAGTGTTGCATGTACTATTAACATCAAGTGCAACATCCTTGCCTCGATAGAAAAAGAGGACTTTTCTTTCTAGAAACTTCAAAGTGACAACCATGTGATCAAACGATGGTGCCCCTAGGATAACATCTTCATGCTTGAGTGGAGAGATGAAGAAATATTTCTTAACAACATAACTTTGTACGTGGAGCCTTAGCTTCCCAATCAATGGAGTGATTGAGACCTCTATCCTTTGAAATATCTATCTACTTGTACCACATCTCTCATCTCAAAGTCATGAAGTCCTAGCTTGGTAGCTAGCTCAACAGAAATGAAGTTGTGAGTAGAGCCAACGTCAAACAATAGGAAAGCATCATGCTCTCTTACTTCCCCCAAGCATAAGAGAGTGGTGCTCCTTTGCAATGACCGTCTTCTTTTAGAGCTTCCACCAAGGTGGATCTAGGAGGGCCCACTATGTTCATTTCTCTAAGGACATGTCCGAAAAACATGACCTTGTTCTCCACACTTGAAACACTTGTTATATTTACAAAAATGTTCTACCTATTTAGGAGAAAGTTTATTTTTACCTTTGTAGCCCTTCACATTTTCCTTTGTTTTGTTGTTGTTGTTGTTAACCTTGGGAGAATTTTGCATCGCATTGTTCTTCCCCTTTGGCTCAATTGGTTATTTGGCTTCCGTTGGCTTTGAGCCCTTTTTGGTCTCTTGTTGGAAATGAATCCTTGAAGCGACCATAGTATTTTGTATGAACTCCGTAATAATTTTAGGTCTTTGTGAGTTGATATACTCACCCATCTCCTTAGATAGGCTAGAACAAAACTATTTCTTTTGTTCTGCAAAGTCTATCTTTTTGCAGATTGTGGCTTTGAGATCTTGCTTTCTTGTTCTCCCTTGGTTCATGGAGATAACCCCTTTTTCCTGACAAGCAGGCATGGCAGTTATCACTTTCCCCTAAGAAGAGGGACCTTGCAATCCTACCTGGTCTCGCTCGTCCCCGATTACCCATTTTTATCCCCACATAGTCCTAACGTTTAACATAAAAATTTTAAATCAGCATCCGGCCATCTGACCCTCCGGATCCGCCCACCCACCTAATCATTTCATGAAAATCCCTTCCCGAGGTAGTACTTAACTACTACAAAATCAGGAAGACAATACTCTATCAAACATCATCAAACAACAAGCAGCATGCTTCTGTTGCATACCCTAATTCAGGGAAATTAATCTGGTTGTTCCCACCAGATCTTTATTTAGAAACTTTTAATTTATTTCCTTTCCTTTATCTGCTATAATTAGCTTGTAACTAGTTTCCTAACTAATCATGCAACACATTTAGTTTCAACCAATTCATCTTACCTCCCCATTCAGGCCAAGATAATCGGTTACAAGCCATCAAAATGGCATCACTTTCACAATATTTCCCATAATTAAGTGTTTGGGAAAAGCTCATTAAGTAATTTAATCATTCCTTCCTAAGCATTTTATTTCGAGAGGTATAGCACCATCTGGTGACAAATGCACAGGATAGCCCCTATATTCCTAGCCTTTCCAGTTCCGTTTTAAGCAACCAAGTAGAACAAATTTTCTTAATTAAATTCACATCATCCTCCCGGAGTATAACCTTCTCATCCAACTATTGGCATCAGGCCATACCCGGATTATGGCCGATTTCCAATAATATACCACGGGTACTTCACCCTGCCGGGCAAAAATAAAATAAACCCATTCATCCCTTATCCCTCGGGCATGAATGACTTAGGTATAACAACTTGCCGGTTACGCTACCCTAGCCGAAAAGGGCCAATCTCCGACAAGTTCCCCAAGAGAATCCTCTCAATGGGCCGGCCTTTCAATCAAATTGACCCAAAGAAGATCCATCTTGGTTCCCGGTCATTTCCAGACAATCTTCAAAACTCCTAATTAAATCTATGTTTGCAATGGGCTATCCCTATTACCTCTCGAGATTCCTTTTTAACTTAATCATTCCTTCCTAAGCATTTTATTTCGAGAGGTATAGCACCATCTGGTGACAAATGCACAGGATAGCCCCTATATTCCTAGCCTTTCCAGTTCCGTTTTAAGCAACCAAGTAGAACAAATTTTCTTAAATAAATTCACATCATCCTCCCTGAGTATAACCTTCTCATCCAACTATTGGCATCAGGCCATACCCGGATTATGGCCGATTTCCAATAATATACCACGGGTACTTCACTCGGCCGGGCAAAAATAAAATAAACCCATTCATCCCTTATCCCTCGGGCATGAATGACCTAGGTATAACAACTTGCCAGTTACGCTACCCTAGCCGAAAAGGGCCAATCTCCGACAAGTTCCCCAAGAGAATCCTCTCAATGGGCCGGCCTTTCAATCAAATTGACCCCAAGAAGATCCATCTTGGTTCTCGGTCATTTCCAGACAATCTTCAAAACTCCTAATTAAATCTATGTTTTGCAATGGGCTATCCCTATCACCTCTTGAGATTCCTTTTTAACTCCTAATTGGTAATTTCTAGGTTCATTCATTTATCAACCTTAATTCCTACTTTTATTAATTATCTACCATCCAAGTTTATTTAGAAAATACAAGCGAGTTTTTTCCATAGGTATTTGATGGTTAATGTCTCTTCGAAAATGCCACTTTTTAAGTTTAATCCCTGTTTTGTACGATTCCCAGGTCTTTGCAATCCTTTGCCATCCATGGGGCATCTCCATGGAAGCTTGTAGAGTTTTCGGTTCAAACAACACGGAGATCAATTCAGCAAAGTTATCCCCTATCTCCCCATCCCGTATTTGCAAACAAACTTGAAATTGACAACTTTAGAAATACTCTTCAATACCAAAAATTGAACTACTTCTATCGAGCTTAGACAACTACTCTTTTCTTATGGTACCTAGATTTCCATTTTAGGAAGCTAAAAGGTCATCCTATAATTTATGAGTTTTGATGCTTTCATTAAAGCTTAAACCTAAAATACAAGGTAGTCACTAAAGCTTACACCTAAGTGCAAAGTTACCATTAATGCTTAGCTTAAGAGTGCAAATCTACCTTTGAAACTCAACTTAATGATGTATAGATACTCTTAGCACTTAACCTATTTGCGAGGTTTCCATTAAAGCTTAAACCTAAAAATGCAAGGTAGTCACTAAAGCTTATACCTAAGTGCCAAGTTACCATTAATGTTTATCTTACAGGAGCAAATCTACCTTTGAAGCTTAACTTTATGATGCATAGATACTCTTATCACTTAACCCTAATTACAAGGTTTCCATTAAAGCTAAAAATGCAAGGTAATCACTAAAGCTTACATCTAATTGCAAAGTTACCATTAAAGCTTACCTTACGAGTGCAAATCTACCTTTGAAGTGTAATTTAGTGATGCATAGATACTCTTATCACTTAACCCTAATTGCAAGGTTTCCATTAAAGCTTAAAACCTAAAAATGCAAGGTAATCACTAAAGCTTACATCTAAGTGCAAAGTTACCATTAAAGCTTAGCTTACGAGAGTAAATCTACCTTTGAAGCTTAACTTTATGATGTGTAGATACTCTTATCACTTAACCCTAATCGAAAGGTTTTCATTAAAGCTTAAAACGTAAAAATCCAAGGTAATCACTAAAACTTACATCTAAGTACAAAGTTACCATTAAAGCTTAGCTTACGAGTGCAAATCTACTTTTGAAGTGTAATTTAATGATGCATAACTACCATTAATACTTAACCCTAATTCCAAAGTTACCATTAAAGCTTAAACCTAAAATGATGTACATAAACCTTCCTAGTATTAAAAACATGGATTAATTAATCCTACTAGAAATGAAGATTACCTCCTCTAAGCAAGAGGGAAGTGGGGTTGAAGTCCTTCTTGAAGAGATGTGAGGCTCAAGGAGGAAGGATGGTGAAGAGGAAGGAGAGAGGAGCTTCTTCACAAAATCCTCAAGGGTTGGCCTTCAAGAGAGGAAGAGAGTTGAGGGTTTGGCCTTCAAGAGAGGGAGAGAGCAAGAGCAAGGTTTAATGAAAACCTTGAGTTACTTAAGCATAGTCTTGAGCATGGCAAGTATGCAAGTAGTTTAGCAATATGTGTATGTGTAAAAATACAAAGAAGAGGGGGTGTTTATATAGAAAATGGTAGGTGGAATTCTCTTCTCAATTCCTATTGGACCCCAATTCTCTTTTCAATTCCTATTGGACCCCAAATTCTCTTCTCAAATGCTATTGGACCCTATTTCTCTTCTCAAATGCTATAGGACCCCAATTCTCTTCTTAATTCCTATTGGACCGCAATTTTCTTCTTAGTTCTTATCTCTTAACTTTATCTTTCAATCAAGTTAGTCCCTTTTTCTCCCAGTTCCCGATCTAGATCAGTTCCCACGCGGGTGACGAAAAAATAGTCTTAATCTTTCTGGGAAAATATAGGGATGACGTAATTTCTTATCCGAAATATCCTTGTCTTTTCATTCTGGAGTAAAGTCTTGTCCGCATGACTTCTTTGTCGATCTTGCTTCTTCTAAATTATTTCCTAGACTGAAGAAGGTCTAAATGGCTCTAGGATTTAGGGAGGGACCTTACAGGGTTGAATCTATTTCTACAGATGTTTACATTATGAACAGGATCCCTACTATTGTTGTCCATGATATGACACCTGTGAGGTGAAAAACCAGATGTATCAGATTTTAAAGTGTTTGGATGTATTTCTTATGTGCATGTGCCAAATGAACTAAGAAGTAAGCTTGACCCGAAAGTAGAAAAATGTGTGTTTATTGGCTATTCCCTTGAACAAAAAGGGTACAAGTGTTACAATCTTGTCATGGGTAAAGTGAGAGTGAGCAAAGATGTTTTCTTTTAATGAAATGGCAAGTTGGTATACTTGTTAAAGTAAAGGCGTTGCGCCTTTGCCCGAGGCTATACGTCCGATGTTAAGACGGCCGCCCACCGTGTGTACATGCCCTTATTCATTATATACATATAAATAAGAAGCCTCACTATTAGAAAGTTGGAGGGGTTAGATACCTTTTAGAAAGTGCGTGGGTTTATCCTTGGTTTGACACCAGAGCTTGAGAAGCATGTCAAGACTCAGGATCCCAAGACACTTGAGGAGGCTATAGTGCAAGCTCACATCCACAATGATCCTGATGATAAGACACAAGATAGTACTCATGTGTCTGACACTACACATGGTAATACACGTACACAATATGGACACAATAAAAGAAATTTTATAGTAGCCAATCCAGAGACATCCAAAAAACCTAAGGGGTCTAGAGGGCCTCTCTCTACAGAAGAGTTTGAGAAGGCGAAAGAAGAAAAATTATGTTTTTAATGTTTAGGAAGCGTCCACGGAAAAAAGGATTGTTCCAAGGGGAAATCTACTGCCCAGGGCAAGGAGAGAGCAGTGCACATGGTGCAGTTGTTGCCTCTTGAGTCTTCCTCCCGTTTCTCCAATGTGGAGGTAACACATATAGAGGTGGTGCATGAATGTTGTATAATGGTTTCCATGTGGTAGCAAACCTTCAGTCCACATGAGCTAGTGTATATGCATGGATCTATTCGAGGGCACATGGTGCGTATCTTGGTAGATGACGATGCCTCGCACAATTTTATTAACTACGGCTTAGTGAAACAACTCAAGTTGCCTCAGACTCCAAGTTCCCACTTTGACAAGGTAATGATGATAAACGGCCATGATGTTGAGGTGTGGGACACTCCAATGAGTGTTGTACCATTGGAAATTCAAGCGTATAACATGCCCTTGGATTTCCAAGTTATGAATATGGAGTGGGCGGATGTGGTACTTGGTTGAGAATGGTTGCACAACATAGGAGCATTACTTAAATATAGCTACGAGCACAACAGTTTGATGTTTGAATCCCATGGTGCACATGTGTTGCTGTTAGGAGAGAAGGATGTGCCTTCCTCACCACTCATATGTACAGCATAGCTAATGAAGCTCACTTCTGATAATGAAATAGAAGAATTTTTCTTGTATTACTCTTTGTGTCATTTTCTTTCAAATGTTGATTTTGTTGAAAATTCCTCAGCGCCACATGCTTCTCTCTCTTCTCTGCCTGGAATGGCTACAACTCTCTCTCTCTCTCAACAAGAAAATCTTGCTAATCAATTTTAAAAAAAGTTAATGGAATATTAAGATGTACTTCCCAATGATTTACCACCAGGGTTACTATCAACACGATCTGTGCAACATGGCATTGACGTGGTTGCAGACAGTAAACCAGTTAGTAAACCACCCTACAAAATTGTGAGGTCCCCACCCCGCCGTTTCCAATGGCGGATCTGATGGTGAACCCGGTGGCCACTAGATCTATTGCGGAAGCAAACAAAATGGTTTAGGGTTCGACTAGCGGATGATCTCTCATCACAAAGTGAGTCGAGTTCGAGCCTACTAGCAGGGAGATCTAGATCCACCTCGCAGGGGAAGCGTACTTGAACTATCTAGCGATCCTAAGACCCACCTTCCAAGAGGAGAGAAGCCTCGAGTGCCTTTTTCCCCATGTTTTAGAGGCACGTACTCTCGAGAATTCCCCGCTCTAGGGGCAATGAGCATTACTAATATCGAAGAAGCACTATGGGGACAGAGAGTTCCCGACCAATCAGGACCACCCATCTCGTAGGCATTGGCAACCTGAGCCAAGCCCCCACTTTCCACCCCCACACTCACACTTCCTTGTGTGACCTAATTACTACCACAAAGGTTGTTCAACATAAAGATTCCTTGTTTAATTCCGAATCACATTGTTCATTAATACAGCCCTTCAACCAGTATTGCAAACAACACCAAGACAAAATTCTAGTAAAAATTCTACTCAAACTTATTCATAAAAGTTCCAATGTTCTGGAGGTACAACATCCCCCCTCCAGCAAGAGTTCACTCCTCCCGTTGTCGCCTAGCTGCCCATACAACTAGGTATGTCCACCGCATAGAAAGCACGTCATGGACACTCCCACCGCATAGAAAGCAAGACGTGGGTTCCCACTGCATAGAAAGCAAGTCGTGGGTATCCACCGCATAGAAAGCAAGTCGTGGATTCAAGAGCCCTTAACGAGGAACTCTGCCCCCTGTGATCAGTAGGGGGGTCAAGACTGATTCAAGATTGGAAATAAAATGAACATGTCGAGCTAAATTCTCCCTAGCAGACATTCTTTCCTAATTGCAACCAGCATACCCACCAATCATTTCCTTCCTACTTTAGAACTTAATGTACAATGAATTCAATGCCGAGGTTTCCGTCGGATTTCTCCAACATGTTTGGGGATATTTTCATTCTTAACTAAACGTGTGCAATGTTAAATTAAACAACTTGAATGAAATTATGATCTACCTCTTCCATTTCTTCGTCGATGGCCCGTGAGATGGCCAGTATTTGTTCCTGCATGGGAGCTTTTCCCTTTCCGTTCACCTTGCTCGTTCCTGCCTTGTGGTTGTGGGCTCCACCAAAGCGAGTCCTCTTAACCGGGGCCATTTTAAACTCACTAATTTAAGTAATTAACTTGGGGAAAAGAGCTAATGTCCGTAAGCGTCATAACAAGCCAAATGATAGATTAGCAACATCAAACAATGCCTGCTACATGAGAGGTTTAGATTTTTCCATATAGCAATCATTATGGATAACACATAATCCTATGGGAACCGGCTCTAAAGATAATTACTCGGCTTACATGATTAAGAATAATAGGATTTCACTAATGGAATTACCAGAGAGATGAATTAAGCACGATTAATCTCTTTCCTAGCAATTAGAGGGTGCAGAATCACCGCATGCATAGGTGTGAGAAAAACCACCTCTTAGAGACTTAATGACATATTAATCTTACCTTAATTATATCTTAATGCATAACAGAGATGGATCTAAATCAGCTACAATATTAATGCGTGATAGAAAGAGTGATTCTCATCAATCTACACAATTACCAGCTTACCGATTAATTTCTATGCTACCTAGAGAGAGAAATTCTAATAATCGTGCACTAATCATTAATTAAGAGTGATGAATGGTTGATAATTCAGCTATGGGATGATGATTACATAATAGAATATGGTTAAGGAGAATTTAGAGAGTGATTATAGAGAATTACGACTAGGAATAAACATAATAGACGAGAAATTTAGATAGTAATAAAAAGGATTTGCAGGAAGCATTAATTAGACCGTGGTTACCATGATTAAGGGCTGATAATCCTCTCGATTCTCTGATCTAACCGAGCTTCTTGAGGCGAGCATTCGACAGCACCTCCCTCCTTGCTTCTCCTTCAAAAGGTGTGTGTTCCGGCAGCACCTTCCCAGAGTGTGTGTAGGTGTGTGTGTGTGAGAGCATATGTGTGTGTGTGTGTGTGTATGTGTGTATGTGTGTGTGTGTGTGTGTAGGCCTTTAAATAGGCTCCTACAGACTGAAAATCGACCAGCCCTAAACTCTCCCAGGACTCCCACAAAGCAAGAGGGCGCCCCCTAGCTGCTAAAGCTGATCTGGAGTGGGTTGGAACCTATTCCCACACAGCCTCGGGCCCCCGGTACCTCCCCGGATAATTTTTAGGAAAATTGGTTCTAGGCTAAAACGGATCATACGAGTCGGATTTTGATGCCGAAAATTGCTATAGCAAGCTCTAACTAAGGCGTACTGGCCCGAGTACCTGTCATATTTAGCAGCCCTCGGGGTCCGAAAATGCATTTTTCTCAAATTCAGGGTACGGGTGCAGTTTTTCGAGACGATCAAAACTGGACGGGTCGGGTGACCAAAAACTTACTATTTTTGGAATTTTTTTACAAAAATTATTTTAATTCACATTTCGGAGCTTTAAAACATTCTAAACATCATGGCACTGACAAAATCTGGAAAACTGCTAAAAATAGTAACTTATTCCATTATATTCAGTTCATGGTACAAGGGTGCTCTTTTTGATCGGGGTCAGAGACCTTACAACCTCCCCAACGTGAAAAATTGAGATGTCCTCATATCAAGAATGTGCTTGGGTAATCCTTTATAAGCGTTGGTTCGTCCTCCCAAGTTGCATCTTCTTCAGGGTAATCCTTCCACTTTACCAGATGCTCCGTGATAGTTCTGTTGCGTAACTTCCTTTCCCTTGTTTCCAGTACGTAGTCAGGTTGGAGCTCGAGAACTCCTTGTGCTGGCATGACTATCTGATCTGAGTCCAAAAATTGTTCAGGGTTAGGAATATAGGGTTTGAGTAAGCCGACGTGGAATACATCATGAACCTTCAAGTTTGCAGGTAACTTTAGCTTGTAGGCTTGGTCACTCACAACCTTAACGATCTCGAATGGTCCACAATACCTTGGGCTTAGCTTCTTATATCTGCCTAGAGATAAGTTGCTTTTCTTTGGTCGGACTCGCAGAAAAACCTTATCTCCTTCTTTGAAAGTTCTTTCTGAACGGTTCTTATCTGCATAGTGCTTCTGTCTATCCTGAGCGGCCTGAATGTCCTGGCGAATAGATCTAGTCTGTGCTTCCATATCTTCTAACATCTTTCTAGAAGCTTCTACCCTGGTTGGATCTGAGAAGTTCAGTGGTGCTAAACAGTCTTGTCCATAAAGAGCTTTGAAAGGTGACATTCCAATGCTTCTGTGTTCGGAAGAGTTGTAAGCATACTCCACCAAAGGTAGATATTGTAACCACTTCTTTGGCTCTTGCGAACAATAGGCTCTAAGAATGTCCTCGATGACTTGATTAACTCTCTCAGTTTGCCCATCTGTCTGTGGATGATACGCTGTACTAAAGGCTAATTGTGACCCAATAGATTGGAAAAGAGAAGTCCAAAATTTTGATGTAAACTTGGCATCTCTATCGCTGACGATACGCTTGGGTAGACCATGTAACCTAAAAATCTCCTTGATGAATACCCGACTAATATCTGAAGCAGTAAAAGTTGTCTTTACGGGTATTAGATGAGCCACTTTCGTAAGCATATCAACAACAACGAAAACAGAGTCGTAACCTCCTGTAGAAGGTAATCCTGTAACAAAATCCATACTGATGCATTCCCATTTCATCTGGGGTATGTCAAGAGGTTGAAGTTGCCCCAGTAACTTGATTCTTTCGGCCTTTATCCGTTGACAAGAAAGACATTGCCTCACATAGCGAAGTATGTCTCCTTTCATCCCAGACCAAAAATAACTCCTCCTGACAGCATGAAGAGTCTTAGCATAGCCTGGATGTCCGGATGTAGGGCTATCATGTGCTTCATACAGAATAGTTTTCTTTAGAGCTGGATCTCTGGGTACACAGAGTCTATGTTTGTAGTAAAGACATCCTCCCATAAGAGAGTAATCTTTAGCTTCAGGCATCTTATTCTGCTGGACTAGAGATACTATACGTTGGTACTCTGGATCTACCAAAGATGCTTCTTTGATTCTATCCCAGATAGGGTTATTTGGAATAGAGATAGCTCCGAGAAAGGATTTTCGGCTAAGACCATCTGCAACTGCATTTTCCTTTCCTGGTCTATACTTTATGTCAAGATCATATTCCTGTAACAGCTCTATCCATCATCGTTGTCGCATATTGAGAATAGGTTGAGTAAAAATCCATTTTAAGCTCTTGTGGTCTGTAACCAGTTAAAACTTGCGCCCAAGAAGATAATGTCTCCATAACTTCAATGCATGAATAACTGCTAAAAGTTCCAAATCATGAGTAGGATAATTCTTCTCATGATCTCTCAACTTTCGCGAAGTATACGCCACTGGTCTTCCTTCTTGAGTAAGAACTCCGCCTAGAGCGAATTTGCTAGCGTCGGTCGCTACTTCAAATTCCTTGCTGAAATCTGGAAGCTTTAAAATAGGAGTCGAGACCAAGAAATCTTTTAGCTTAGCAAAGCTAGACTCGTGCTCGGTCTTCCATTCAATCCTCATTCCCTTCTTCAGGAGTTCCGTCAAAGGTGCAGCAATACGTGCATAGTCCTTGACAAAAATCCTATACCATCCCGTTATTCCAAGAAATCCCCTTACTTCGCTGACGGTGGATGGTTGAGGACAATCAACGATGTCCTTGACCTTGTCTGTGTCCATTGAAATCCCCTCAGCTGATATGACAAATCCAAGATAGTGGACTTTAGGCGAGCAAAAAGTGCACTTGCTCTCTTTAGCGTAAAGTTGGTGTTTTCGGAGAAGACCAAGTACTTTGCGAACATGTTCTTCGTGATCTGCCTTGTTCTTAGAGTAGATCAGAATGTCATCAAAGAAAACCAAGAAAAAATCATCCAGGTAAGGTCTGAAAATATCCTGCATAAGTCGATTGAAGCTTGCAGGAGAGTTTGTTAGACCAAAAGACATTACTGTGAACTCGTAGTGCCCATACCTAGTATTGAAAGCTGTCTTTGGAATATCTGATTCCTTGATCCTGATTTGGTAATATCCTGACCTTAGATCAATCTTTGTAAATATTTTGGCGCCGTGGAGCCTGTCCAAGAGTTCATCAATCCTTGGAATTGGATGCTTGTTCTTGACAGTTACCTGGTTCAGTCCCCGGTAGTCTATGCATAGCCTTAAGGTCCCATCCTTCTTTTTCTGAAAAAGAACTGGAGCACCCCAAGGAGAAGTACTGGGTCGAATGAATACTTGCTCAATGAGTAGCCTAAGTTGTTCCTTGAGTTCAATGGCCTCTGGAAGTGACATTTTATAAGGTCTTTTTGAGATAGGTTCACACCCAGGGATAGTCTCAATCTCATGATCTACCTCTCTGTGTGGTGGAAGATTCGTAAGGTCTTCAGGGAATACATCATCATACTCCCTCAATCACTTTGGTCGAAGTGAGGTATCTGATTGGTCCACCTTGTTGAGTTTAACCGCATAAATTTGCTGACCCTTCCTTAGTCCCTTCAAAAGTCTGTTGGCCTTAGCTAGAGTAGCCTTAGGTCTCCCATTTTCCCCCTGGATTAAGGCTTCATTACCCAAGTTATCTGTAAAAGTTAAGTTCCCTTGTGCACAATGTATGTGGGCCCTATTTTGCTTTAGCCAGTCCATCCCTAGTATCACTTCAAAGAATCCTAAGGGTAGGGTTCGAAATTGGGCAGAAGTTGGGTGTCCCCCTAGATCAAAGTCAATTTTGCCTGCAGAGTTTTGAGATATTACCTCCTTGCCGTTTACTAACTCAACAACTAGCTTGCTTGTTGGATACTTATCTAGCTTTAGCTTTCTCATGCATCTGGGTGAAAGAAATGAAAGAGTACTACCACAATCTATAAGGAAGTTAACTTGTTCACCTTTGAGAGATCGTGGAGTATGAATGACTGCGTATTGCTCGCAACCATTGGGATTGTCAATTGCAGCATGTAGGGTTGCTCTCTCCACTGCTTCATCACCCACAGTTGGTTGTACCACTGCAGCATTCACTCTGGCGGTAGCCCCACGCCCTCGCCCTCTGTTCAACCTTCCTCGTCCTCCTCTTCCATTAGCGTGGCCACGCCCACGGGTATTCAAGGGTATGGCATTGGCGTTGGTTGCCTGAATGTTCCTGGGGCAATTGGATCTGTAATGTCCATGCTCGCCGCAACCATAGCATCGAGCATCAGGGAATTCCCTGGTTGTGGTGGTAGCCACAATAGGGCGCTCGTTATATGCTTGGTTGGCTGGTCTGTTATCCCAAGCAGTGGTCCTTGCCCTCTTTGCCCAATGATTCCTTCTGTTCTGATTAGCCTTTTGTACTTCGAGAGCTAGAGGTTTGGCTCTCAACAAGGCATCCTGAAGCGTCGTCGGCCTGAGAGCTTCCAACCGAGTATTCAGGGGATCGATTAGTCCTTGGCAGAACCTTGCCACCTGTTGTTCCAAGGTCATCTTAGGAGCATATCTCCGAAGAGTGACAAACTTTGCATAGTATACTTCGACAGATGAATTCAGCTGCCGAAGTGAAAATAATTCATTCATCTTCAAGGTTCTATAGGCAGGCGGTAAATAACGTCCCATTATTGCAGCTTTGATGTCTTCCCAGGACTGGGAAGATCCCTTAATATCCATGTCCCTACAATGTTGCTTCCACCATATCTTGGCATCGCCAGTCAAGCGGAACATCGCAAGCATGGTCTGATTTACGGGTTGGGTCCCCGCAGCTTCAAAGTAGTCGTCCATGGCTTCCATCCATACTTCTGCATCTCTTTCCACATTTGCCCCCTCGCCCTTAAATATCGGAGGTTGGGCTTGCTTAAGGAGGAGCTTCTTCTTTTGCACTGCCGAGTACAGAGCAACAGGCGGTGCCTACATGGGTTATACGAATTCTTGATACATTACTGGGATTTCAAAATAGACACGAGACTTTAAATAAAATTCAAGATTCTAATTTATCAAGAGACAGAGATTCAGAGACAAAAAGCACTTTATTGATGAAAATTTATTACAATTGAAACCCCTCAAGGTTTAGGATAACTGATGATCAGCTTATTACATGGCTTTATGGATTGCGTATAAAATACGCCTAGGAGATGGTATTCACGTGATGCACTACTTCATTCGTGTAATAGTTTCTATACTCATTCTTGAGTGGATAATAAACTAAGATATCAAGCCGGAGTTCCGCCTTCAGTAATCCAAAGGTTTTGACTCGGTTCGCTGGGATCACATTGGTGACCTTCTCCAAGAGCCAGTCATTGATGGTTTGATTGGAATTGTCTGAAACAGTCTGGTCCAATCGTGTAGGCACCAAATAGAATATCTCTATTACTCTCAACTCTTCTCCCCAACGTATCTTCTTCAAGTCGGTAGCCAGGCATCCTAGCTTCCGAGCATTGATGTAGTAAACCCCTCCTGGAAATGTCTAATCAAGTTCCCATCCTCTATCAATGCGAGTGGAGTGTGGCATATAAGCCTTCAACAGTATCTCCATGACATCTCGCCTGAACTGGTAAACTAGGGATCTTCGAGCTTGCTCATAAATAAGCTCAAACACTTGGAACTTCCGATACTCTAGCACGGGGTCTTCCTGCAACACCAATGCAAGGAATTTGGATCAGCTACCTACATACTTTCAGTTCCTTTTAAATGTCCAAACAATACGACTTCATTTCCCATACTAACCTAGGCTCTGATACCAGGTGTGAGGTCCCCACCCCGCCGTTTCCAATGGCGGATTTGATGGTGAACCCGGTGGCCACTAGATCTATTGCGGAAGCAAACAAAATGGTTCAGAGGAGGTAGAAAAGGCAACAGTTCCAGAAATATCAACATATGCCCCCGAAGAAATGCCAAGAGCCACCTACACCCCTAGCAAATCGACAAATCCATTTTCAAAAGAGTACAACGCGACCTCACATTCTACCCGACAACAGACGTTCAACAACCAAAACCAACCAGCAACCCAACCATCATTGCAGGCATGGCTTCGACAGAGTGCAACATTAGAAAAAGACCGAAACCGAGATGGTTATCAAGCCGCACAAGGGCTAAGGGATTTACAAGAACCACCACTCTATTCATGGTATCAAGGCGAGAGGAAGCCAAAAACTCAAGGGTCAACAGAGCCTAGAAGACCACCCATAGACCGAGTTCGAAGAGATGAACCATCTCTTGCAAGAACCGTCAGAAATTACGGCTTAGGAGCACCTCTGGGAGAGGAACCCGCCCACTACCGAAGGCCAGAGGAGGTATATAGATTGGGACGAGGAGATCCAATGATGAGATTTGTAGACCATCATAGAATTATACCTTCTCAAGTGCAAAAATGGGTGAACAAGAAATACACGGGAAACAAAGATTCTAGAGATCATGTAGCAGCCTTTGTGCGTGTAATTCGAGTTGAAGAGGTGTTAGACTTCCCTACCCAATTTGCAGGGTTTGGACTAACCCTAGAGGATGATGCTCCTACTTGGTTTGACTCTATGGAGCGTAGAACTTTGAGTCTATGGAGGAGGTGTATAACGAGTTTATCAAGGAATTCTCACAAAGGGGGATAGCTCATAACACAGTCTCACAAATCCAAAAATTCAAACAGAAAGAAGGGGAATCTGTGCGAAAGGCAGCCCTACGACTAAAAAGATATGTTAAGTTCTGCCCTGTGGAAGAACTGCCAACTCAGTCCAGACTTATGCTTATATTTATCCAAGGACTGAGGAATGCAGATCTCCAGAAGGACTTACATATGAAGAGGAGCACGACGTTAAATGAGTTAACTAAGGAGGCTCTTCACCTTGTAGACAATTGTGCGGTCTACAAGGAGGGTGAATTCAAGGATCTTCATGATGATTCATCCTCGCAACAAAGTGGAAGCAAGTCCGCTAAGACAACACCAAAAGGAGAAGTAGCTGTAAACCAAGAGCAGCTTGTAGAATAAGTGCTAAAAAATATTAACATGTACGCCAAACCTCAGGCTAAACAGTCCAAGTGGTGTGCTATTGAACAAAAATGGAGCAACCATGGGACGGAGGAATGTTATTATAACAAGGGGTATGTGAGAGAACAACCGTACGCTCCCCAGGCTCAGGTAGCATCTCCTCAACTTCCATAAATGCCTCAGTATCAAGCAAGCAACCTACCAGAGGCTAAACAGCCCAAGTGGTGTGCTATTGAACAAAAATGGACAAACCATGGGACGGAGGAATGTTATTATAACAAGGGGTATGTGAGAGAACGACCGTATGCTCCCCAGGCTCAGGTAGCATCTCCTCAACTTCCACCGATGCCTCGGTATCAAGCAGGAAACCTACCAGGACCTGTAGGTGTAGAAAGACCACAACCAGTGTTGGGGCAACAACCACCCCTACCAGGATTACGACCAGTCGGCATAAGATACACACCAACAGTAACCGAACCAGAAGAGAAGGCTTTGGTGCCTATGCATGCATATTATGAAGATCCCAATGGATATGCTACAAATCCTGTCTATTATCCACCGGAAGAACCCTCAACGCCAGAACCATGGAGCATGATAGGAAGTGCAGGACCACCAACAGTTGCACAGGTAGCAGGAGAAGGAAGATATAACTTGGATGAACGAACATTGTTGTTCATAGCCAACGGAGGCATGGGAGGACAGAGACATGCATACCAACACAGAGGAGCTCAAAGAGCACCTGTTTGTGGGTCGCCGCGACGGACGTCCATAGCATAGCTCTCAAGCATCAACATAAAATTATCGATACAGGGGAAGCAACTCAGATGAGGAATGGAAACTCACTATGGTGTCAATCCTAATGAAGTGAACTCGAAGAGATGCAACCACTAACTCTACAAGCAAATCAAACGCACTAAAGCCAAGTAATCTGCCTATGTCCTTCTACACAACTCTACAGTCATCACGCCCGTTTACCATGCAAATCATATTGGAATGCACGAAACTTGAAGGGAAGCTACAAGGGACTATCAGGAACATATCCTATCACTGTCATAGCATTCTGGAGAGGTACAAAGATCGTGATCGTTCGTCCCACAATACGCAAAAACAGTAAACGGATGATCCTAAAGGGTCGTTTTTGGGTCCCTAAAGCCTCTCCTAGGGTCAAAACAACATAAAATACGCATATAAACACTCAAAATAGCGATTTAAGGCCTAAACGGATGCATTTGAAACCTTCACCGAATCTTGAATGCTTACACTTGAATGAAAGAGCAGAGTAAGAGGAACACAATGCAAGAAACAAAACTGAATTTGGATTACCGTAGCCACAGAAGCGATGATTACAAGTTGGAGCAAAGAGGTAGCTCTCTGTGCATAACTCAATAGTCACTTATCTTCCAAAAAATAATCTCCCTTTTTTCCACTAACCTTAGTGTATTATATACCTAGGGCTTTCTAAAGTGGCCGGCGGCCAACTTCTCATGGACCTTTACATACATCATTGGAAAAATTACATCTTTGACTTAGACTTGACATAGACGATTGTCATTAGGCTTTTACAGGGTTTGATGTATTAAACATCGGAAAAATAATGTGACCACATCAAAACTTTGGCTGGCTGACCCAACGGGCGCCTTGGCTAGGTGGGCACTTGTATGTTGTTATCAGCTCCAAACACTCCCCCCTTCCTAGCTCGTGTCGTCCCTTGACACGACCATTTGTAGTCTGGTCTTCTTGTTGATGAGACTCCCCCCTTCCTTGATTGAGTTATATCTAGCATGTTTTGCTTGTTCAAATGGGGTGCCATTTGCCTTTGATGGATGAACATGTGTTCTTCGTGATTTGGATGTTGTGGATGAGGCATTTGTGCATGTTGTTACACATCCTGCTTTACCTTTCCATTTGTGCAGTTGGTCGCTGATACCTGCTTCTTTGGATACTTTGCCTCCTGGTGTGCAGTTGACTTTTTATTGGAGCTCGTATCTCAAAATGTTTGAGACTTTGACATGTGTGCACTGGCATCTCCAATTTGATTTTCTTTGCCACTTTGTCAATAGAGCTTTGTTGGTATCTTTGAAGATAAGAGCTGCTCTTGTCGAAACGTAGTTGAGAACAATGTGGCCCCACTTTATCTCTTTGAAGATCATGTAACAAATTCTTTATTGGTTTCATTTGATGGAAGGAATATATACAATAGAATAGTGATGGGTGTTTCTAAATTAGGGTCTAGAACCTGAATGACCAAAGGGAAAACCCCAATGGGAAAAAATGCCTTTGGTATAGGCTCTTATTGGTGTTGAACCCATGGAAGTTGAGTACCTGTTCATTCAAGGTGAGTGTTTGGGATAAATAAAGTAAGAGTGCGTAATGCAAGTGCCAATTATGGGCCACTCTATATGCACACAAGAGTTCTTTCAAGAAAATCATGTTATGTGAAAAATGAGTTGTTGGGTGCTTCAAGGAACAAATGTAGCACATGTGATATCCAAGGACATCTCAATAGCTTCCACATTTCCAAGAAGGGTTTTTGATGTTGAAGCTTCTCCACTCATAACTCACTATGCATAGTGCGTGAGTGTCTTTTGGACTCTCTCCTCCACTTTACCAAACTTAAAATACATAGACTTGGACTCTTATACTCACCTGTACTAGCATGAGCGACACAACGTAAATATGTTCAACTCCTCCACCTTGAGCAGTACATAGAATAGCTAAGACTCTTAGACCACAGAGAATATTACTTGAAGCTTTGGGACTAATGCCTTGTTCATTTAGTGGCTCAGCTGCCCGACTCTTGACTTTTATGCCATGTATTTTTAATGGCAACTTGGACTTACCCGTTCATGGATTGAAACCCAATGCCATAAGTTCTTGAGATTAAGGCCTCTATCATTGCTTTGGTCTTTGGATGCCACCATCTTGTCAAGTAGGTTGGCATATTTTGGCTCCTCTTGACTTACTTGTTGTATGTTGATACTTCTTTGTAAAACAAGTCCTTCAGCTCTGATAGGGCTTGATGTAGCCTTTGCATTAATTTCCATGAGAAGCAATTGTCGAGATGTGTGGGTTCTCTGTGATTGAGTTTCCACTAGCATTTTTGGAACCCATCTTGTTTTTGGTCCTTGTGTGACCGTCTTTGGCATTTTATCCTCTTCTATAATTTGATGGACACTAGGCTTTGGTATCCAAACCTGATGATTTTCGTTGTAAAAGCCTTGCTTTTGTAATTGATCACAAGATATCCATCTGTAGATTGCAGCAGCCTTGGTTGTAATTGGTCTCCATTGGCTCTTTGTTGTTGTTGATTGTCTTTGTGTGGGGTCCTTTGCTACTTGGTTGGTCTTAGTGGCTCTAGGTTGAGCAACTACTTTCGGTAACCATATTTGGGTGTTACCTTCATAGAATTCTTGTGCTTCAAGTAGCTTCACTGGAATCACCCGCTGATTCACCTGTTTGTGTTGGGTATCTTCGTTGAAGTCTGATTTCGGTACCCAAACTTTTTGCGTTGCTCGCTTGGAAGGTCTTTTTGTTTGCCTTTTGTTGGTGTTCTTTCGCTTGCCTGAGTATTTTGTATTCCGTTGATGGCGCGTCTTGTTCCTTGTAGAACTCGTTGGTTGAGGTGGGTAGGTCCAGGCTGTTACTTTAGGCTTTTTGGCCCAAATATAAGTGTTTCCTTGGAAGTAGCCTTGAGCAATGATTGACTCATTTGATGCTATCCACCCTGTCACCTTTTGTTGTTGTGGTTGAACCCGTGTTTCATGTATCCAAATTGGGTCTTTGACTTGGATGTGCTCTTTGGATACCAACACTTGGTTGACATTCTTCGGCTTCTTCTGGATGCTTTTTTGTGATGGAAACTTTGGTTGATAGACTTTTTGCTTTGGTTTCCATTGCATTGTTGATGGTGTGGCTCTTGATGTAGAGGCTTTGTGGGAAATTTGATGGAAGCTCATTGAAGGTAAAGTCGTCTGGCGAGGTTGATATACTTCAATGTTTACCTTTGCCTTACCTTTTTCCGCGATGGTTGGCGATTTCTTCTCTGCATAGATTTGAGAAGCTTCATGGAGTCTTACCGTTGTTGTTGTTGAAGCTTTTGATTGTTGTCGAAAGAAGATGTTCCTCCAGCTTTCTGTCAGGACCAGACTCTCTTTGATATGATGGGAGTTGATTATGTGGAAAGTATCTTTATACTCTCCGGTATTCAATTTGAGTACAGCTTCTGCCACTCCAAAGCTAGGAATCGGCATTTTTGAACTTGTGTAAACTGTTTCTTCTAGCTCATTGATTGGTGGCTTTCCCATCATGATCCACGTTCCATAAGTCATTAGATTCTTTGTTGCTTCTGGATCTATTGCGGCCGAACATGTAACCTTGAGCCCTATTTGTCCGCATAAATTGAATTTGATCATCGTAGGAGATAGTCCATCTTCTTCCTTGTCCCTGTTCTTCTTTTGATCTTGCGTTTGTTGAAGATTTGCCGTTGAACTTGGAAGCTTTTCTCCTTCATCTACTTTCATTTGCACTTTTTCTAGAGTCGGCTTCTTTGAAACAGCTTTTGTTGTTTCTTCAGGTATGTCAATAATGACATATTCTTGTGGTTGCTCTGCTTCCTTCGGTTTCAATTTTGCCTCATGCTCCAGGATGTAGCTATCTGTCTCACTTTTTTTGCTTTCACACTCACAAACTTCATTAGCTTCCTTCAACACTTTCAACATAAAACATGAAACTAGGTCGTAGCCTCCTTCATCACAAAACTTGGTTGGAGTTAGCTCATTTACACACACATCCAAGGTTTCCAGTATTTGAGTCCATCCAAAGGGTTCAAATAACTCCTCTGGAAATGGTTCCGGTATGTAAGCTTCATCGTCCATTGATCTTTCTAGGATGCAATCCTCCTTCACTGAACTTCGACACTTCGAAGCACCACACATCCAAAGTTCTTGTTTGGTTTGTAGCCACGCAGGTATCTCTTTCCCATTGACTATAGAAGAGTCAATTTCTTCTAACGGAGTTCTATTCACATCTCTATAGCTATGGTCTTTTATGCTTATTTTTGTGGTGATATTTTTATGTCTCAAGTAGATATAGTCATAGCCCCAATCTTGAACCATCTTAAGTCGACGCATGAAAGGTCTTCCTAAAATGATATCAAAATTGTTCCCTTTTCCAAAATCTACTATTGCAAATGTATGTTCATATTCACTTCCACAAGAAGTCACAATAATTTGCTCTAAGATACCCATAGTTTTTTCCGTGTATCCATCTGCAAGTTGCAACTTCATTCTAGTTTTCCTAAGCGCTGGTCTACCCCATTTTTCCCAAATGTCTTTTGTGACTATGGCTACTCCAGCCCCACTATCAAGTATAGCCAATGTTTTAACTCCTTTGTATTCCACAGGTAAGGTGGTGTTTCCTTCTTCTCCTTTGCAATATTCCCCCACCTTGTTTATTGGCACAGGTTTAGCGTTTGCACTTTCTTGTTGGGTTTTGTTTGATTGTTCATTTGAGGGTAGATCTTGAAGAGGTATCTTTAATCCCATCTTCCCCAAATTGTTGCCTACTTCATCCCATACATGTGGTCTAATCTTAAGCAGTTCAGATAGAGTAATGGTGCACTGTATTGGAGCTGACATCAACTCTTGCATACTCTTTGTATCCATCATCTTGGATATGGATTTCCTTTGAGATGGCACCACTCTAGTCTCTGAGTCTGCCTCATGTTCTCCTATGTATGATGGTAAGGCCTTCAAGGACTCTGGTTAGCTTTCAATTGAAACTTCTGTCCTTGCATCTCCATTTAAAGATTGAATGTCTCCCTGATAGACTTCATGCCCTGTATTGACCTCAGTTATGGGTGCAGATTGGAAAGTCGCACTTCCATCTTTTGCACTTCTAATTGCTTCCCACAATTCATTTAGCCATGGCTCATCTATCTCTGGGATAGGTGCCATAAATTGTGATCTTGACCTTGCATCATTAGTGGTGTTGGTAGCCACTACTTGATCATCTAGTTGAATTTCTAGGCTGTTGGTTTCTTGTGCTGCAGTCTTTGCTTGCACATCCTTTTGTGATTCTAGCTCAATGTTTCTTGAGTTAATGTTTCAACAACCTTTGCCTTAGGCATTTCAAATCCAACACTTTTTGGTTTTGCTTCTGGAGGTGGAATTGGTGCTTCCGGCTCCGTCATTGCCTGTGCAATTTTTACCAATTCCTTACACATTTTCAACCTTTCAGTCTCTACCTCAGCATGAGGATATTTCATCCCTCGTTGCTCTAGGGTTTGGTTGGGTTTCAATCTAGCCTCATATGCTTCCAGTGCAGCATCTAATGGCTCTAGGACTTTGTCTACCAACACAGATCCTCCGGAAGACGCCTTCCTTGGTTTCTTATCGCTTACCACCGTTTTGTTTTCCCGTTCTTATTTTAACTGCTCCTTTGTCTCTTGTAATTTTGTTTGTAGTGCAGTTTGATTTGTAATTGTTTTTGCTTTAATTCTGTCTCTTTTGGCTTTCCAAGATTTTCTCCCAGTCCTCACTGACACACTAGTTGCCTCCCCTTGTTTGGGTTGTTGATCTTTCTCCTCATTAGCTTGGTCCTCAACATTTTCTTTTGCTTGGGCTCTCGTCACTACCTTCACAGGAATTTTGGGTTCTGCCTCTGATCCACTTGGAGAAGGTAACACTCCCACAACATTCATTGTTGTTTTCCCCTGTTTGTTTAGGTGTTTTGGACAATTTAGAACAACGTGTGTAATGGCACACTCCAAACAATATCCAATTATCTCTACACGAGAACAATTCTTGGCCCAATGATTACCTCCACACTTGTAGCATGGTCCATCTTGTTGAGTAACTGGTGGCACAATTGATGGTTGTTCTTGCTTAGCCAGAATGGTCTCTGGTCTACGCTCTTGATTGGCTATGAACATCAGAGTGTCCTCATTCAATGAATAGATTTTTCTCATAGGTTCTTGCCCTAGCCTAGGTTGTGATACCTCAGCTCTTTGTGAAGCCCTTGATACAACCCTTTTTTGAAATAATGGATTATTTGGTAATGGCATTTGTTTTTCTATTTGATGTCCAAATAGTATCCCCCTCGTGTAGGTTTGATTATAGTAGCACTCACTCATCTCATGATTGGTCCATTTTTTCTCAATGGCACACCATTTTATTTGTTGTGCTACTTGCGTTGCTAGCTCATCTATGTTGGTCATTAATTGAGACATAACCACTTGCCTTGTGTTGGTTTCACTAGATGCTAAAGGAGCATTATCCATAGTGATCTTTGTATCACCAATTTCCTCACCACAGGTTTTACAATTGTCAACTAGGTATAACGCTTCTCTCGTGACTTGTTCAAAGGAAGTACATCCTTTTAAGTGAAAATCTTTCTTGAGAGTTTCATTTTTCAAACCCTCTATGAAGAGAATTGATAATCTTTCATCCTGTGGTAACTCACGTTCCGGACATCTCTCTATATATTGTTTGAAGCGTAGCGATGCTTCCTTCACTCTCTCATCTTCTTTTTGCTTGAATGCATAGATTTGGGACACTGTGTTATGCTCGATTCCCCTTTTAGAGAACTCCACAAAAAATTCTTGCAACAATTGTTCAACGTTTGAGAAGGCATTTTTGTCCAACGGTTGGAACCAATTCAATGCTATCCCTTCCAAGGTTAAGCCAAATCCCTCATACTGTGTATGAAAATAAAATACTTGTTTGGCATACACATACACAGATGAACGTATCTTTCATCCTGTGGTAACTCACATACACATACACAAAGATGCATGTACATATGGATCCCTTAATCCATCATACTTCTTCTTTACACATTTGGCCAATTGATATGGTCTCATTGGTTCTGGTTCAACCATGTATCTTAGCGTGTTGGGGTCTCTCACAAAGACATCCCTCGTTCCTTCTTCTTGTCTTGGAGCAAATCCTGGTGGAATCCCCTTTGAGACATGTTTTGGAAATGTTGATGGATTTGTAAGTCTAATTGGTGGTCTCTTGGTTCCACTCAATGAGGTAGGAGCTACACTCCCGTGAATAGCTATTTTGGATGTTTGAGGTCCATTTGATCCCATAGTTTCAATGTTAGCTTCTTGCAAATCAGTCTCCAAAAACCCTGGTACGCTTACACTCGGTTGAAAGCAGTAAGCAGAGATTGGAGTACCCATGTATGTATATCTTTCTAGCTTAATTGGGCTGATAAGTTTGTACTCTCATCCATACTTATCTACCATTAGAACTTGCACTCCCTGGTCATCTGTGTATGTGAAGGCATAGAGGTTCTTGTAGTTTGTCAACTCTTCAATGATGGAATTTAAACATCTATAGAAGTTGTTTTGATCCCCAATAGGTAACCTATAAAGGCCATCATAAGTGTAATCCGTTAGAACTCTCGTGGCTTCATTGGTTTTGATGAACCTCACGTTGGGTTTGTTGATTAGAGGATGTTTCTCCTCTAAGTCTCCAGCAATTTCCACTTTTGCTCTTTCAAACTCCCACATTTTAGTTGATTGGTTTGGCTTCCAGTGAGCTACATGATCACTTGAAAATATCCATGAGCCATGCCTTGAGGTTTGGCTTGATATGATTGATAAGCCTCATGGTCTTGTCTCAACCCTCTTGTTATAGGTGTTGCAGTATTTCTGGTTGTTTGTGTAGGTGGCATAGCTCTGAGTTGAGTGGGAAACCCTAATGATGGATGAGTTGTCATGTTTAAGGCTCACTCAATACTCTCAAGATGGTCCTTGATAAGAACACCTTGGCTTAGTGCACACAATCCCTTTTTGCCCCTGGTCAAGTCTCTAAAAAGTCAGGAATTTGTGACTTTTTTGGTCTCTGGAAATTGGTTATGGGGTACCCTAAAAGTTTGGAATTAGGAAACCTAGAAAATTTAGCTCTTGCTCGCAAGCTTTCTTCCTAGCTATACCTGACTCAATTTGGAGTTGTCTATCAAAAGTTAGAGCAATTTTAGTGAATTGCACTTGAAACAGCACTCAAAACAGTCTCAAGACCAGAACACAGGAACTTTGGCTTGTATCTTGGCTTCCAGAGGGTATTTTTCACTCAAACTTAAGATTTGGGATGTACTCAAGTAGGTCAGATACCCCCACGATGTAGAGGTACACTGATCGCGATCGTTGACCCCATGTAACAGATTTGGAAGATTTTTGCACTGTAGCTAGCCCTTGATGTTTTGATACCAAGTGTCTTTGTATTTTTGAATTTGGAAATGTTTTGACCAATGAAAACCCAAATTCCATGTGGTTTTGCAGTTATTGGCCTGATTGTGTAAATGGGACTTTTGATCACTTTCTTTTGCTTTTTTGACCCTGCTCCTTTTGAAAAATATGTTGCACTAGATGTTAGCTACCTACTCATAAATTTTCAGTCCAAAATGTCACTGGGGTACACTGATCACGATCGTAGTTCCAGCTCCTTTTTGCATGAAATTTTAGGAGTTGATAGACATGGGTATGATTAGTCTATTCCCAAACCCACTTTGCATTTGGATCACAAAAACTTGAATTTTCTCAAAATTTTGGTCTGAAGTATCAGTGATCAGTGTTTGCCCTATTTGACAACTCTCTTTTGGTTTTTTGACTCTAGTTCTTTTGAGAAAGTTGTTTGTCTAGTCATCAGCTACCTACTCACCAAGTCTCAACTCAAAATGTCACTATGATACACCGATCGCGATCGTACTTTGGAGCCCAAATTGGATGAAACTTGTGGATATGGTAGACAATGATGTGTACAGTCTACTCCCCAAATTTTTTGAATTTGGACAAGAAAAAATCATGTTTTCACCAGATCTTGGTCTGCTGCAGTGGTTCACCAAGTCTCAACTCAAAATGTCACTATGGTACACCGATCGCGATCGTACTTTGGAGCCCAAATTGGATGAAACTTGTGGATATGGTAGACAATGATGTGTACAGTCTACTCCCCAAATCTTTTTGAATTTGGACAAGAAAAAGTCATGAAATCGATACAGGGGAAGCAACTCGGATGAGGCATGGAAACTCACTAGGGTGTCAATCCTAATGAAGTGAACTCAAAGAGATCAAACTACTAACTCTACAAGCAAATCAAACGCACTAAAGCCAAGTAATCTGCGTATCTCCTTCTACACAGCTCTACAGTCATCACGCCCATTTACCATGCAAATCATATCGGAATCGCACGAAACTTGAAGGGAAGCTACAAGGGACTATCAGAAACATATCCTATCACTGTCACAGCATTCTGGAGAGGTACAAAGATCACGATCATTCGTCTCACAGTACACAAAAACAGTAAACGGATGATCCTAAAGGGTCGTTTTTGGGTCCCTAAAGCCTCTTCTAGGGTCAAAACAACATAAAATACGCATATAAACACTCAAAACAGCGATTTAAGGCCTAAACGGATGCGTTTGAAACCTTCATCGAATCTTGAATTCTTACACTTGAATGAAAGAGCAGAGTAAGAGGAACACAATGTAAGAAACAAAACTGAATTTGGATTACCGTAGCCACAGAAGCGATGATTACAAGTTGGAGCAAAGAGGTAGCTCTCTGTGCATAACGCAATAGTCACTTATCTTCCAAAAAATAATCTCTCTTTTTCCCACTAACCTTAGTGTATTATATACCTAGGGATTTCTAAAGTGGCCGGCGGCCAACTTCTCATGGACCTTTACATACATCATTGGAAAAATTACATCTTTGACTTAGACTTGACATAGACGATTGTCATTAGGCTTTTACAGGGTTTGATGTATTAAACATCGGAAAAATAATGTGACCACATCAAAACTTTGGCTGGCTGACCCAACGGGCGCCTTGGCTAGGTGGGCACTTATATGTTGTTATCAGCTCCAAATAGCACCCAACAACCTAAGGGACCCTGCTACAAGTGTGGTGGAGACCATTGGCTAAGAGACTGTCCTCATGATGAAATCATTAGAGTCAACGCATATTGCACCGAGTGTGGAGTTACTCATTTGATTCCTGATTGCCCTAAGAACCCGAGCAAGGGAGCAAAAACTACCTTGAACATGCTGGAAGCAGTGCCTTCCAGTGGAGGGTCAGAAAACGAGACAATAATACCTATTCAGGCAGTGACACGAGCCTAAGCTCAAAGAATGATGAACGAACCCATAATTGAAGAGCCAAAAACCGATGCCCCAAGTTCAGAAAGGAAAATTCAAAGAAGCACTTGGAAAGCTAGAAAGGCGCATATGAAAGCCACGAGAGAACGAGAGCAAACGGCTCTATCCGAGGAGTTAAAACACACAAAGGATAGATTAGAGCTGTTAGAGGATCTAACTAGTCTAAGCTCACACAGTGCGGCAACCATAGTACCCAAGGAAATAGCAGAACCCAAAAGTGCAGGATCAGGAGGATCAGTGTTGGCAAAAAAGGTAAATGAGCAGTTAGACACACTTTTAAAAGCTTACGAAGCCAGACTCAAAAACAACCAAACCTAAGAGCAAATATGGATGACTTATCCATATGCTAAATAGAAAAATAGAGGTTGGAAATGTGTAGAAAGATGATTGAAACAACTCAATCCTTGATAGAAAACCCGCTTGGTAAACCTACAAGTTGGCAGGAAGTACCAGCTCCAACCCGTATCAAACCAACTTTAGAGAAACAAGTAGAAACAAAGGAAAATCTCACGAATGCCTCTGAGTCTAGGAGAGAACCTATCATAGTGCCAAATACAACAGATGAGACAAGTGACGGTTTTCAACCTAAAACATTGGTAGAATTGGGTAAGGATTGTAACCGTCTAGATGAACTGTGGAAGCAAATCCATGATGCCAACGAAGCTAACAGGGTGAGTTACCACTTGAATAGCACGAGAAAAGAGAAAAATGAGATCTTACTTCCTATTGAAGAATTTGAGGCAAGATCACAGATGAACTTTGATATGCATTCACAAGGGGGAGACCAGTGATCAATTAGTTCGGGGCACAGCCAACCAGACTCACTAAAAACTCTACCCTCTTACCTAGGAGAGTATGAAGCTAAGTCTGAGGTGAAAGCAATCCCATCTCAAAGACTTTCTTCTAACAGAGTGATGGATTCACAAGGGTTGATTGAGTTATTGTCCACCGTTGTAGCATGCACAATCACATTAGCCGAACTCCTAAGGTTACAACCAAACATGTGGACCACTGTAGGCAAATGCTTATAAAAATTTGGAGTAAAAGACCCCACCTCGAAGCTTTAGGAAGGGATCAGAGAATTGGACAAGCCTCAACTAAACATTAGGCCAGTATCTTTAAACAAGGTTGGAGAATATTGAGAGGGAGAAGATGGAAACACCACGCTACCAGTAGAATTCCAAGGAGTAGTTTCCAAAGCTACTCTTGACAGTGGAGCAGGAGTCGCTATCGCCACTAAGGAAATCTGGAAAAAATGGGAAAAACCGGCTTTGAGAGCTACCAAAATGAAATTGCAATTGGCAGACGGGTTTATGGAAAAGCCTCTAGGACTCTTAGAAAAAGTAATTGTCACCTCGTGCGAATCGAGTATGAGCATACATTTGCAATAGTTGATTTCGACAAAAAGAACAATTACGAGATCATCTTGGGAAGACCATTCATGAGACAATTAAAGATGGTCCAAGATTGGGGTTACGACCACATATACCTCAGACATGGCGAGACTACAACTAAAATACACCTGAAAGACCATAGTTACAAAGATGTAAACCACACACCAGTGGAAGAGTTTGATTCAGCTACATTGGCATGGTCCGAACTCCCAGCATGGTTAGGGCAACAAAAAGAGCTATGGATGTGCGGAGCTTCACATTGTGGGAGCTTAAAAAGAGAGGAATGCGTCTGAGAAAGAGCGATTGACGACAAGGATTATATTCCGGAACCTTTTCCTGAAGATGCCTTGGAACCTCTGGAATGGGAACACATACTAGCAACATTGGATGTCTGTACCATTACAGATAGTCCAATGACAAAATTTTGCGATAAGGACGACTATGATGTGCTACCCTATTACATGGTAAGCCTTATACGAGGAGGAGATGAGATTGTAGAACCACAAGAACACGAAGAGTTTTATAACTCCTCTGAGCATCTGGAGGTAAATAACGATGCAGATAATGAGTGTTCAGACAACTCAAGCGAGCGTGAGGAGAAAACAACGAATATCAAGTTTTATGATTTTGCCAATCAGCACCCTAGACGCCAGGAATGCTATAGGAGAAAACGAGCAAAAAACAAAATGAGAGAGAACCTGATGCCCAGATAAAAGATAAAACTCACTATCTAATGCTTGTCAAAGCAGAGGATTGTGTAAAAGACCAAATATGAGGAAGATTCTCGAGAGTGCAAAGGGAACAGACGCAAGAGGAAATAAAACAAGTACGGAAAGCTAAAACAGAAACAAAATTAAAAAAATCTCAAAAATCAAAACAAGAAACAACAAAAGACCCAGAGTGGACCAAATTGGAGCGTAAAAAGAAATACCAAGAACTAAAATGGTCTTTACGAAAGGTATGGACTACTGAGGGAGAAAGTGATGGTAAGGAGGAGTCAAAAAAAGGAAACATGAATGTACCATCACACTATCGAAAATTCACTATCCAGGACAGAAAAATCATAATGACACCACCAGTCAGGGAAAGAATAAACCAGGAATCTTACGATGGGCCGGAAAATGCAAAACGGATAGACCTCTCTGAACCAGGTGAAAAGCCTCAGCGGGTCTATATCGCCACTGATTTAGAGCCTGAAGAAGAAGAAATGCTAACACAACTTCTCAAAAAGTATAAAGATGTGTTTGCATGGTCCTACAAAGACCTCAAAGGAGTTGATCCATCGATATGCCAACATACAATTCCTTTGAAATCAGATGCCAAACCTAGCAAATAGCGTCCTTATACATATAATGACACATTTGCTAAACAAATCAAAGAGGAGATTGACAAGCTGATGGATGTTGAATTCATCTATGAAATCGAACATATAGATTGGGTGTCACCCATTGTGGTTGTCTCCAAAAAGAACAGAAAGTTGTGAGTGTGTGTGAACCTCAAAAATGTAAATGCAGCCACCATAAGGGATAATTATCTCTTGCCGATCACAAAACATATACTTGAGAGGGTGGACGGAAAACGGGCTTATTCCTTTTTAGATGGGTTTTCAGGGTATAACCAACTGGCAATTGTAATAGAGGATCAACACAAAACAGCGTTTGCCACAGAATGGGAAATATATGCGTATCCTGTACTTAAAGCACCAGATTGGAAAAAGATATTCCATGTTCACATTGATGCATCTGCATATGCAATCGAGAGTATTCTAACTCAACCTGGAGACAGAACAATGGATTTCCCAGTTTGTTATGCAAGCCGACAGCTAAATAGTGCAGAAAAGAACTACACAACCACTGAAAGAGAGGGGTTAGGAATGATTTATGCTGTAAAGAAATTTCGGCATTATTTGATCACAAACAAATTTGTGTTCTTCACAGATCACCAAGCTCTTTTGTATCTGGTAAATAAACCATGCAATACCGAGAGAATTGTACGCTGGTTTATTATATTGCTAGAGTTTGATTTCACAGTGGTGGTCAAAAAGGGTAAAACTCATCTACGGGTGGATCATCTTTCAAGGCTACAAAACGGGGAAGCTCCTGAAGGAGTAGATGATGACATACCTGATGCGTATCTTTTCAATATTGAAATGATACCCAAATGCTCTCAGGAAATTGTTAGCATTCTTTCCTTTGGAGGTAGGTTTTGATAACAAGGAAGACAAATCCAAACAACAAACAATTCAACAAACAAAAAACTTCTAGTTGATTGCAGGACGACTGTATCATCTAGGCTTGGACCAAATTCTACGATTATGTATAAATCCGGAGGAATTCGAGTGTTATCTTGAAGAAGCACACGTCCAGGATTGTGCATTTCATTGTTAAACAATGAAAACGCACCAGAGACTGAAACAATTAGGGATTTATTGGCCAACTATGTATGCTAACACACATGCTTATGTTAACAATTGTACTATATGTAGTGCCAAACGACCAGTGGATCACGCGACATTGTTTCAGGTAAACATTGCACCTGCATGGAGTCAATATATCATTGATTTCTTAACCACAAGGACGTTTTCTGAAAACATAACAAGAGCACGGAAAAGGGCTATAGAGCTGGAGGCTCGCGACTATAATTTAATTGGGAACCAACTCTATAAGCGAGGAAAGGACAATCAACTTAGAATCTGTGCAAGTGAAAGTGAATACCTGCTGATTCTAGAACACACACATGGAGGTATAGGTGGAGGCCATTTTTTAGGCGATAAGACGGCAAAAATTGTCTTAACCGCAGGAATATGGTGGCCTACATTGCATATGGATGCTGAGGAGTTTGTAAAGCGTTGTGAAGCATGTGAGTGCACCAAGGTGCCAATAAAGAGAGATAAAAATGCCACTACGGCCAATGATGAGAGCAAGTGCAATTGCAAAATGGGACATTGATTTTGTGGGGCCTATTTCACCCCCTGCATATTGCACCCATACCCAATATATCATTGTGGCTACGGACTATCTCACAAAATGGGCGGAAGCTAAGGCAACACAAAAAGCAGACGCAAGAACCACTGCACAATTTTTGTATGAGAATGTCTTTGTACGATACGGATTACCAATAGAAATTGTCAGTGATCGAGGAACACATTTTCTTAATGAAGTCATTGAATATCTGCTAGAGGAATTCATGGTCATACATAGAAAATCTGCTCCATATCATCCACATACAAATGGACAAGCTGAGGCCATAAATAAAACACTATGCACTATTTTGACTAAAATTGTATCAGAGTCAAGAACAGACTGGGATCAGCAGTTACATTCAACACTATGGGCATACAGGGTAGCTTACAAAACATCAATAGGAACGACACCGTACAACATGGTGTTTGGTCTAAACGCTATATTACCCATAGAGTTTTTAATTCCAACTCTACGAGTAGTGAAACACTTAGAATGGACAGGGCATGAGCTCTCTTCAAGAATAGATGATCTTGAAAAGCTAGATGAACTTCGCTTGAGAGCTGTAGCTTCGATCTATGCTAAAAAGAGAAGACAAAAGAGTTTTTTGACAAGCATGTGTGCACGAAACAGTTCAAAACAGGTGATTATGTAATTGTTTATACCTTGAAGCAACATGCCAAGAAACTTCAAAAGCGAGGGATGGGACCCTTTGTGATTAGTGACTTATCACAAAGTGGAGCTGTCAAGCTTGCTACATTAGCAGGGAAAGAAATGCCAAATTGGATTAGTGGGTGTCGATTAAAAAAGTATCATTTGCCACTAACACAGGATATGCTTCAACAAATCCATCAAGAAAAACAACGGATGAAGGAGAAACAGAGGGTACGAGAAGAAGCTCAAGCAGAAGCAAAAGAACGCATTGCAAAAAGACGGCTTCTACGACAACAACAACAATGTGGCTCACCTTTTCGAATAAATGCCATTCGACTAATGAATTTTGATGAGGACACAGTGGAGCCAATAATTGCAGTCAAAGTGGGTGGCAATCAAGTTGAATCGACGGTATTGCTTGATTCTGGAGCTCAAGCAAACCTAATCTCTTACAGATTATACAAACAACTCAAGCCCACAGGTCAACTACATCCTACTCCACAAGTGCTGGAAAGTAGTACATCACATTCGCTAAAAACATTGGGCTAGATTATATTGCATGTACAACTACATCAATATATTTACCCACACAAGTTTTATGTGGTTGAGGATGAAAGCACACAACACCCCATGTTGTTGGGACAACCTTGGCAAAAAGAGTATAATGTGCAGATAGATTGGAATGCGGATGCAGTAAAAATTCAACATGCACAAGAACAACAGGTGATAGCCTTTGCTCAACAACCCCGGAAGAACCAGATGGTAGCAACACAATCAAGGGAGAAAGAACCAAAAGGATGGGTGCCACTAAAGAACAACATGGCGAACAAACAGGGAACTGCCAACCGTGTTCACTACAAACATAAAACAACACCGACCGCAGTGAAAAGATCAAAGTTAGCAACACGCGACAAATAAGTATGGGTGCGGAAGGATAGAGGTGACATGGCAGACAAACAGCAATACAATAGAAGAAGTCAACAAAAGCACACAGTTCAACCAACAACCAAGGGAATAAAACAGATATGGATCCCCAAAAGGATGCTCAGTAACAACTTAAATGCGACTCACATTTGGATCCCAAAACCGAAGCAAAAGGAACTCCCTTCAGTACAAGCAACATCGACATACAGACACACACAACATATGAAACCGGCAAACCGATCTATGTGGGTGCCAATCAGCAGCAAAACAATGCCAACCGTGGAAGTAGCAATAAACCTACAAAAACGTCCAAAGCAAAGCTACAAATGGAAAGCAAAAGAGACAAAGACTACGGCCAATTCAGCCACGAAAAATCTCTCCAAGGAGACGACTACGGCCATATCGACAATAGCGGCGAACCAAGCGACTTTAGCAAGAAAGACGATCAAACAAAGAGCGATAGAGTTACAACTTTTACTTGCAAAGAAAATCTGCCGACCAAATCAACAATAAACAAGAAACCTCGACGGCGAATGCCAATAATTTTTTATCCATGCATTGATCGAGTATGCATCGTATAGGGCCACATTACACAGCCAAGCATTAGCACAATTTTCACTCCATGCACGGCACATACTCCTAGGTGATACCTTGTCGTCCAGGAGGACTCCGGCTAGGAGGGGGGGAGGCATTCTCAAATGCGGACCCAATGGCAGAAAGAGCCAAAAAAGGGCATGTTTTTCGACTATTTTTAAGGATTGTCGTTTGATTGCGAAATTTTCTGGACTAACCCAAGTACATATGCCCTTAAACAGCATGAATAGACAAGTATATGGGGCCAAACGCCAAATCAAGCCCCTAGGTGTGTGTATATAAGTAAAAATAGCCATTTTTCGGGCAAAATATTGAAAAAACGGAGAAATCCGGCCATTAAAATTGCATGTGAGTGTATATAGTGTTTTGCAGTGAAGTTTTTTATTTATTATGATTTTTGGAGATTTTTTGGGTTTAATTTGTTATTTTTCTTTTAATTTTACTAATTTTCAGCAGAAAAACTTCAAAAATACAAAAGCAGGTGAAAAATGGTTGTAATGAAAAACAAAAAATATGGGGAAGATCAGTGACTATAGGAAAACCTATGGTACAATGGGGGTGCAATTATGTGAATGGAGCGAAAAGCGTGTTTTGGCCAGATTTTGACCGAAACGTCAAATTTCTCAGAAACTGGGCAAATGGAGTCCAAATCGAGAAATTTTTGAGCCTAAACCGCATCTCGCAAGAAGTTGGGAGCACATGTCAAATTTCATGGAAAGTGGTTCAGGGACCCCCATTATAAGAAATTTTCACTTCATTTTAAGCTCATTTCTACTATTGACTTTTGAGAGAGAGCTCCTGCCACCTAGAGCGAATGGGACTTCCAACAGCTTCTACGATGCGCATGACCACCCGACAGGCTCCAGACATGAGAGGTAGGCTCACCACCTTGAGCTTTTCGTGCATGTTCGTTGTTTTGTCGCGAAAACTAGCGGAGGGTTCACACGGGAAGAGGGCAGTAGAGACCTACAGGTAGAAGTGACCACCTAACGGCTAACCCAAAAGCAATGAGGCTTCATCGGCAGCTTACCTTAGCATAGGAGACCACTTTTGGATGACCAAAGACAGTAGAAAACCATTGGGAAAAACCCTAACTTCTAGATCCCCGCAAGAGGCCACCAAATGGAAAATCGACGAAAAAGTGCCCAAATGCTACCAAAACTCATGGGTAGGAGCATCTCGACATGCTCGACAAGTCTATATAGCCCACATGGCCATACGGTGACCCGAAGCGGCACTAAACTTCAAAAACGGCATTAGACACACAAACCGTCAAATAGCTCTCGCGGCCAAACCGCATGTCCGTTTGCCACCAAACTTCACGAGCGGCTTTCCTAGACCATCAACAACCAAGTCCTATGGTGGTAAACCACCACAAGTCATCGAAGACATGAAAACGCAACCACGGGTGCTTCCTGAGCGACAAATTGCCAAACAGAGCTCCAGTGAAGCCAAAGTGAACAAAAACCATATGGCAAGGATCCCCAAGGGACCGTGAAGCTATGGAGACCAACATCAAGAAATTTCATCTCGCCGAAAAGCACTCCAAAAGTAAAAAAATGGATCGGAGGCTCTGAAATCCACACAGGGAGTTTCTTTCTATCAATTTGACTTTTTTGTTGAAATAATGCTTAAAAGAGACTCAGGGTAGCTCAACGCAGGCACCAATAGTATTTCCAATGAAAATTTCATCATGAGACATCCTACGTGTAGGATGTCTCAAGGCCAAATCTGGGCACCAAACCTAACATTTCTCATCACACACAGCTTCTGAATAGCCTGTACAAGCTAGCCACCAAGTTTCATCACATTTGGACAAAAATTGACCTCATGTGCATCAAAAACCGCAAAGTCAGGGCATAGAGGCAATAATGGGCCATAGACCTACCAAAACTTATCAAAAACACATGAAACTTGCACAATATACTCATGAGCACATTGTTAAGCTATCTGTGTGGTCACAAGTGAAAAATGATGAAATAGACATCCTACGCGTAGGATGTCTAAATGACCAAATTGGCCCCCAGCTGATATTTTTCAGTTCCAGATCTCTTTATGACACTTTCATAAGCCCATATATCAAGTTTCAAGCCATTCCCATCACATTTGGCCCCCAACACCTCCAAGATGCACTTTTTGAGCCCAAAAACACTACACATGCTCTTACCAACACTAATTCTTGTCCAAATCAAAATCCAAGAGCAGAGCCATGTTCCACATGCCAAGAGCTACCCACAGAACCAATTTCAAGCTATTTTGATGAAAAAGACATCCTACGTGTAGGATGTCTCCATCATGATTTTGACCTACTGTGCAAGAAATGACATCATAGGGGCCATTAACATGGTGCAAGGAGCCTGTATATCAAATTTCAACCCATTTGAATATCATTTTCCACCTATTGTGGACATCCTACCAATTTGTGAGCCTAAAGCTTGAATCTGCCCAGAAATGCACTACCCAATTCCAATCACATAGCCATGTTGCACAGGTCAAGGGCCACCAGCATACCAAGTTTCACCAAAAACTGATGAAATAGACATCCTACGCGTAGGATGTCTAAATGATAATTTTGGCCAGAATGATACTGTGAGCACATGCAGAGTTTCCCTAGTTCCTTTTAAGTTTTATTTTCAATTTTCAAGTCATTTGGATAGTTAAAACTCAGTTTCTTAGCTGATATGGAAAAAATGCTAACTTCGGACTACTGAGTGCAACAGGATCCATGGCAACCGCAAAATTACCGGCAAGAAGAAGAGGATGACAATAAAAGACTACTTGGAAGAAGTAGAGCCGTTTGTCATCCCAGAAGGAACTCTGAAGCCAACCACCACATGGATTCAGGATGATTTGCTAGAGTCCAATGATTTGAAGATCTACCAAGGCGTATTCAAAGATCCTAAAGGAAATGCAGTGGAGCTACCCATGCTACCTCGGGAGCTCAATGAGTTTGTCAGAAGCAAGACAGAGAATATCCCTAATATCCCATTTACAGAAGAAGAAGTGGATGAAGTACGATGGCAGCTGCTGGAAGAGCAGGAAGGCCAAGAAAGGGAGAGAAAGACCAAGGCGGACCGGGACTTCAAGAAGAAGCCAGCAACTCCACCATCAAGCAGGGAGTCCAACCCACCGCCATCACCACCTCCTCTTAGCCCTCCACAAACCCAACAAAAGGAGGAGCTAGACACATCTGATGATCAAGAAGACTCCAAGCAAGAGAAGACCAAAGGGAAAGAGCAGAAAGAAGAAGCTAAGCCCAAAGATGAACAGCCAGAGCCAGAGGAAAGAAAGTTTAGCACATTTCTTGATCTACTAGCACATTTCTGCAGGGTACTCTCGAGAAGAGGCAGCTACGGTAGCCTTTGAGTTGGCAAGCACAAGGCCCAAGGAACAGATGTAGAGCCTGCAGTTAGTAGAACTAAAAGAGATGGCCACCGACACAGTGGACCTACAGCCACCTACCAATGATTGGGATGTGGTGATGCAAAAGCTAGTCGGGCTCAGGGCAAAATCAATGGCCACGGAGAGTGAGATTGCTAATCTCAAAACCACTAAAGTTCAGATCAAGGCTGAAGTAGACACACTACAAAAACAAATCCAAGAGCATATAGAGAAACAAACAGAGCTGCAAGCCACTCTGGCCACGGCATTACAAAGATGCCAGGAGATGGAACGAGACAATCAGGCAGCATATCAAAGACTTCAAAGAGCTGAAGAGGAATACATGAAAATCAGCAAGTCATTGACAGATGCAGAGAGAGAAAGGGACAACCTGACTCTACAACTTGCTGAGGAGTCCAAAGAAGTGGAAAACAATGAGGAATGCCAAGGAACAGGCAGAGATTGAGCATGAGGCGAGCCAGGATGAGGTAATAGAGCTGAAAAATCATATTAAAGGCAAAGATCAAACCATCCAACGGCTACGAGCATCTCCGGCCAGAGTTAGAGCTACTAGCTCAACTCACACCACTTCAGAGAATGAGCTTTATGAAGAACAAATGAAGGAGCTACAAAAGGAGTTAACATTGGAGAAGCGGCATAGGCTGATGCTGGCCAAAGGGTCATTGGTGATGCAAAACCGCCTAGAAGAAGAAAATCAAGCTATGAGGAATGAGCTAGAAGAAATCAAGAGAAAGCTTGAGGAGGCAGAAAATATAAATGCAGATCTAAACGACCTCCTAGTAAACATGGGAGAGCAAGCGGAAGAAGAAAAGAAAACACTTCAGAAGCAGATAGAAGAGCTGAGAGGCCAGCAGCAAACGGAAGAGCAGCAGTTCAGCACCGGGCCAGCAGCCATGGAGGGAATTGACATAGAAAATGTGTCAGATCCAGTGGACACCACCATGCAAGAGGAAATCCTGGTAGGACCCTCACAAGAGCCACAAGATCTGACACAAGAAGAAGAAGAGAAGCTGCAAAAGGCCATAGAAGCGGCAGTCAGAGACACAGCCAAAGAAGCATTGGAATGGGAGCAGAGAGTGTTTAAATCAATGACTATTCAGAAGATAGATGCCAGTAACCTTCAGCGTGAATGGCTACAACCCTCTCTCCCATATCCTCTGCTAAAATACGAAGCTGCTACAATCAACAAACGAATAAAAGAGCAGCCAACAGTGCCATTGTACAAAGCAGATATCTCCAAACCTGAAGGAGTCAAGCTGATAATGGACTCTCAGCACAGGTGGAGAAAGGCATGGCTGACAAAGTATCCTCAATATCTAATCCATCTGGTAGAGGCACCTAAAGTGATCAGAGATAACCTCAGTTTCTGCCCTCTACCAAGGATGAGAACGTGGAAAGCCCACGAGCTACTCTGCAGAGAAGCCAACCCACTTGGCTAAATTACCTGAAGCTACCAGGCTTGAAGGCAGACGAGAGAATAAGTGAGCAATACACGGTGAAAGCCCTAACGGGCGCCATCAAATTGTTCATTGGCTCGCCTGACCTATCTTGCATCATGATGAGAAAGATATGTAAAACACTTTTGGCAGTCTTTGAGACATTCAAACCAGGCCAGGCGACAAACAGTATCTTCTTCTTTCAAGATACATACAGATGTGCATACAATCTGCCTGGTCAGCCTTCTCACGAGGTGATACATGCATTGTATCAAAGGATTATGTTTTTGCCATCTTATCACCTCCAGACCTTTGAAGAAGCCTTCTACACCGGCTTCTTCACAATCAGCATAGATTCTACCTATTCTTGAGTTTGCTTACAACAGTGCTAACTTGTAACGACTGGATTTAGTCCTTTCATGCTAATGTACGGTCTTCAACCTAGATCACTAGTTACGGTGGGGTTAGCGATTGAAAAACTCCAACAGGTCAAGGATTTTATTCAAGACCATATGGATATGTTGAAATTGGCTCGTCAAAATGTTCGGCAAGCACAGGATCGGTATAAGAAGTACGCTGATCGGAAACGTCGACAAGTTACCTTCACGAAAGGGGAAGAGGTATTTTTTTGTGTGCCAGAGCATTCAAAAAGTCTGAAGACTAGGCCAACACCTAAATTATCTCTGAGATACTATGGGACTTTTAAGATACTTAAGCAATTTGGTGATCGAGCCTACATACTCTCATTACCTGCACACTCTGATATTCATTCGGTATCTCATGTAAGTCGTTTACGTAAAAAATTGCATGGGGACGACAATGTCATTGACCGCAATAGATTCTGGTTGATTTTGTTGAGCCTCCTACCCAATTGCATGAACCTGTACGAATCTTAGACTATCAAGATTTGCGTATGCATCATCATGTACGTCGACAAGCTTTACTCGTGGAAAGATTGACCCGAAGAAGGTACCACTTGGGAAAACATTAGTGTTCTTAAGAAGAAGTTTCCCACTTTTGTTTTTGAGGACGAAAACAATTCTCCTAGGGGGGAGTAATGTCATGCCAAGGGCAACCCTGGGTGGTCACATACCGGGCCCCGACTGCTAGCCAGCAGTGGCTTGATATATCCTATGCACATATCTAAGGTATGAGACGGTTTAGTCTCGATTTTGTTGTTGGCATGCATTGAGTAAGAGATGAGATGTGTCTCCTTCGCGAGTGAGCCCCGCCATGCTCATGAGATAGAGCATTTAGATGTGTAGGACATGTCATTATACTTTGCAGAGACAGAGGTAGAGCAACAATGCTCTAATGAGACACAACAAGTGTCATCGGATTCTTTGCAAACACAGGGAGAGTGGGTATGCTTCCTAGAGACACATGAAGAGATGATGGACGTGAAGTTCTTTGATATGCTCATGCTAGAGGCTGATGAGTTGATGTTAGGACACAAAGTTCCACTTATGGATGAGAGGGATGTAGCCATCCCACTGTCGATGATGACACATCCATATATGATGAGTAGTTCTGGTGATGCATTGCATGCAGATAACACTGAGGAGGCTAGTATAGCTAGGTTTGCACAAACTTCGTCAGCATTCAGGCATCTCATGTACGACCTATTAGTGTCAAGGCCCAACCTAGTAGCCGTAGTGGGAGCATTTGCAACAGGGATTGTCAATCATACGGTGATTGGCACTAGCATGATGCATTGTGGAGCTATGCAAACTATACATAGTTGTCTATTGGATTTAGATGTAGGCTTTAGCATGGTACACATGCTCGCCTATCACTAGAGCCGATACAACTGCATGTAAATCGACTAAGCGAGCCAATGGACAAAGGTTAAGAGAGTTTATCACATGTTTTCTTGTACATAATAGTAGTTTAGCTAGTAGGGCCCACTTATTGCACATTCACCTTTAAGTGGGAGGTTGTCGGGGTAAAGGTGCTGTGTCTTTGCACAAGGCGAGGCAAAGAAGTCCGATGTTCAGTCGCCCACTAACAGCTACCTTAATCATGTATATATACAATGAATAAGGAGCTCCTCAATTTGAGGCTTGCTCCACCCACACAACGCTATCCTCTTCCCTCTCCCGCACCACACCGCACACACACGCATCCGCGCACTCAACAATACCACGATCAAAAGATTCAAGGTTAAAGAATAAAGACATGTTTGATGAAAGGCATAGGATCATAGCTAAAGCTATTGAGGAAGGTGACTGGGAGTTGGTGTATGATAGTAGTCTTGACAACCAACACTTAACAATAAGAAATATTTCAAAAAAATGGTTTGGTCCTCATGTTGTTAAGCGTGTGCATGTGAATGCAACTTGCACTTTGCATGATGTGGATGTGACAGCAACGAAGATTCCCATTGCAAGGAAAAGGATTGAGTTGTTCAAGGGAAGAGGTGATAGACATCCCTTTGATTCACAAGGAAGTCAAATTGAAGGTTGTGATGAAAATGCTATGGATGGGGATGAAGAAAGAGAAGATGATGCGTTAGACCCCGTTGATAATAAAAATGAAATTGACATGTATGCTGACTTAAATAAAGACTAAACCTACAAAGAGATAAGTGTGAAAGATGTTGGAGGATGCGCAGGTTTAGAGGGGGTGGATGTTGTGCCATGGCACATGCATAATGTGAAAATAAAATATTTACCTTACTCTGAATGCTTCTAATCTGTGGGAGAAAGTCAAAATGGATGTTACAATCATGATGTCGTGCCATGGCACGTGCATAATGTGAAAACAAAATATCTACCCCACTCTCAATGACTTTGATATGTGGGAGCAAGTGCTATAGTGTACATAGTGTGATATATGCAAAAACGGATGCGACGATTATTGTCGTGTACTTACCTTACTAGGGGCGTCATAACCCTAGACGTGGCATCATGGCATACTTTCTCTTCTTAACATGATAAATTTGGTTTTGAAATGTACGTATGCAGAGTGCATCATGGTGGCACCTTCGTTTCGCTTAGAAAGTTCAATGTAGGGAACACCGTCCAAAAATATCACCTAGCGTGCGTAGCCATAAAAGATGTATCCAAAGTGCTTGACAAGTGAAAAATGGAGGTTAAACATGCAATTTGAGCCCAAAGAAATGTTTCCACAAATTTTGAGGAATTTTTCCCAACTCGCTTGAGCTTGTTATAGACAAAAAGATCATTTTGGACTAAAATTGGCTAAAAATGACCATAAAATGTTGAAAAATAACCCAAAAAACCCTTGAAAAACTCCAATAATGGATAAATATGCCATATCAACGATGGTGCCATCATTGCTCAAGCTGATGGGATGTTTATAGAGCAAAAAATCAGTCATTTTTGCAATCTAATGAGGGAGATACAACAGTTTGAAGTAGAGGTGCTAGTGTAGTCCCGTGCTATTTCTACCTGTGTTCGAAGCGGTGAGGCCACTAGTTAAGGTTTTCTCCCTTTACATAAGCATTTTGGATTATCTAATGAAGGGCCTAAGCTTCCATAAAATAGTTAGACGAAGAATTGAAGTGAAAAACTAGGGTTTTTAACAAGGCAAATGAGCACTAAATCTGTGCAATTGGGAGCAAGGCTACACCATCTTCGATTTGCTTGATTTGCTCGCGAACTCTCACAATCAGAGGCCCGATGCGTTCCTGGCCGCACTACGTACTTCTTGACAACAGAAACAATTCACATATGTCCTTTATCTTTAGAACATATTCATTTACAAACCCTTGTTTGCATAGTATTTAACTTCTATCAATTGCAACTCTTGCCTTATTATTTGGTCACATTTAGTGAGATCAAATTGCTCTTAGCACCCTAGGGGAAAATTTGTATCTTTTGTATACCCACTAATTGTATTCTACACATTGAAAGATAGCCAATACATAACCTTTCATACTCCTAGTGTAAAATACAACTCATGAGTTATGCTAGCCTTTGCTCGTGGTCACAAATTTGTCCCAAATTCACCATCTCGAATCTAAACATCAGAAGTTTGTTGAATACTTTCCCTATTATCAAACATGAACTTTGAACTGAGAGGATCTGTGTGTACACATGTGAGAAGGGTTGGTGCCTTTGTGTGTGTGTGTGTGTGTGTCTGTGTGAGAGAGAGAGAGAGAGAGAGAGAGAGAGAGAGTGTGAATAAACAATGCAAAGCAAAGATTGGCAGGACGTTTACCCTTTGTGTCGTGTAGGATTTTGCAAAAACAATCCAGAGAGAGAGAGAGAAAGAGAGAGAGAGAGAGAGAGAGAGAGAGACGATTAACCTGTGGCCGCATTTTACACAATTCCTCATCACTCCATCTGCAACCAAGATCCTCTCCTGGTCTCTATCAAAACCCTAGTTCTGCACCCCTTTCTCTGCCCGCCACGACGCCCGCAGGTTTGGACCCATCGCCCACCCACACTGAACCGCCTATTGAGCGGATCGTCTGCTGTTCTCGAAACCCTAACCTTGTATTGGCCACCCCAATCTCGGTTAACATCTGTAATTCTTTGTGTGGGAAAGAGAAATGGTCGGAGGGATGATTAAGAGAGACGATGGATTACCAGCAATAAGCAGCACCAACATCTTCTCTGCTCTTGAAAGCCGACGCAGGAAGTCCAGCAAGAAGAGATCTGAGAAGGAGAAAGGCGAATCGAAGGGCAAAGAAGCGCAACAGCAGGAGACTACCCCTCAGGTCTGGACACCCGCCCCTGTCTCTGTTACCTCTTGGGCCGACTGCGAAGAAGATGATGACGACTACTTTGCGCTCCCAGCCTTGCCACCCATTGTCGATCAACCTACAGAATCTGCCCTTGATGCCTCACATGAAGATTTGAGCCAGGTGAGGTCTTTTGATTTTGCAAAGCTCTTCTCTTTGCATATGCTTATATGTTGTTTATGCCGCACTTCAAGTGAAAGCTTTGGCTTTTGATATGTTTCTACATAGAGTTTATTTGATGCCAAGTCTGCATATGGATGCTACACCATCGAGTTTTGATGAATGACTGGCAATTCAAAATCGCCAATCAAACCGTGAATCTGTTGTCAACAATGGTGACGGATGCCCCTTTATTGGTGCAAATACTTCACCTGCTTGTCATGCGCATCTCTTAATTTAGATTTCAATGTGCTCTTGATCTGAATTTTGGCATTTTTTGTGTGCCTTGCTCTTGTATCTTATAATTTTTTCAGCTTGCTTGATTGTTCCTTTAGACCCGCATTTCCAAGCAGTGGATAACATATTAATTAAGCACTCTGGGGTTAGATTTGTTATTCTGCCTCCTGCTACAAGATATGCCTGGCACCTTATTCACATGCTTTTCTTTTAGGTCATAGCACCACATGGAAATAGCTTTACTTGCTTTTTCTCATGCTAGGTCCGGTAGTGATGAAATGAGGGCCCAAGTCTCCCAAATGCAAGATTCTGTTATTTTGCCACCAAAATAGTTTTCTTATGTCCTTCTCGGGGCAGTGTCATCTAAGTGTCACTGTGCAGATGAGAGAAGGGAAGGATAAGGTATGGTCTTCGTAGCAACAACATGATAATTATGGAGGATGTACATCTTGGGCCTCTTAAGGAGGGCAGAGGTTGTAGTGCACATAACATTTCTATTTGGTGTTGTCGACCATTTTGGTGGGTTCTTGAATATTTTGTCACGAGGTCAGAAGTTTTGACAGGAGTTTGAGTGCATGTTCCTTGTCATAAGGCTTTATTCACTTTAATTGATTGGGGCTAATATTGGGGATTGGCATATGTCATCATCGATCAAAATTCTGTTTTTGCATTTAACAAGTCACTGCAGCATCATGGTTCAATATGTGACACGGAATATTTTCTTGCTTGAAATCTCATATTGGTTTAATGGTTGTGATAGGAAAGTGAAGGAGATGAGGAGATTGATGATGCTGACGACGAAATCGAAGAGGAAGAACCGGAGAATGAAGGTATCGTGGAGATTGGGGAAGTCAATGCGAGTACCGTTGTTGCTCCAGTTGCTCGTGAGCCTGATAGGCAGTTGTCCAAAAAAGAATTGAAGAAGAAAGAACTTGCAGAGCTAGACGCTGTCTTAGCCGAGCTCGGGCTTAATCCGAAGGATGAGAAAGGTATATAGTATGTCGATGACCACAACTAAAGCTAGTGAAGTTGCGAATTGAGAATTAGGGTTTACACTCATGTAAGGGTATGTTCTGTGGTGCTTGCTTCAGATTCTCCTGATCCTAAGGAGGAGTCTAAGGAAGAGCATGTTAATGGTGATATGGAGAATCGAAGTGAAGATCCAGGAAGTGGATCTGTTCTCACAGAAAGCAAAAGCTCGAAAAGACGAAAAGCAAAGAAGGAGAAACCTGTCAAAGATGAGAAAGAGGATGAGTCTATTCAAGAGGTTGATGCTGGTAGAAAAGAAGAGACTGCAGCAGATGAGGCAGGGGAATCGAATACAGGACCGACAGATCGAAAGGAAGTTTTGAAGAAACTCGCTTCAATGAAGAAGAAAAAGTCATTTAAAGAGAGTGACGGTGCTGCAAAAGCGGCGGCCGCTGAAGCGGCCATGAGAGCTGCGAAACTTGCGGCTGCAAAGAAGAAGGAGAAGAACCACTACAATCAACAGCCTGTGAGGTAGATAGAAGCCACCCTTAAAATGTTGTGATGTGATTTAAGGGGTCCACAAGCGATGTTTCAGCATGTCTGGTGTCCAATGTTTGTGCTAGTGTAATCGAACAAGGCTGTCTCAATATGACAGTCAAATGCATTCAATGCTGAAAGTTTCCATTCATCATAACAGGTTTTGCTAGCCACTGGTAGTTTGGACTTGTTTAGCTTTTGTTTTTATTGATCTGTGACCTCAAAATGTGCTTGGCTAGACAATCTTCTTCATCTCAGGAGGGGTGGTAATCTTTATTCTTGGTATTATGTAAGGCTATCGGTTTGATAGACCTGCTCCTTTTGTTTTAATCTTTAGAATGGGGATGGATGTATGATATGGCTTTTTGTGCAGTCAATCCTCTGCTTATGTTGAGTTACACCAATTATGGGTGGGCAGAAAAATTTTGATTCCAAATTTGCTCTGTCGGCTTATGTTGAGTTACACCAAAAATGGGTGGGCAGAGAAATCTTGATCCGGTGTTTACTTTGTTGCCTAGATACTGTAATTATGCGATAATTCTGTTGCTCCATGAGTACTTGTATATATTTGTAGAGTTTTCTTTTGACAACCTTAATATTGACTTTGGTTTGATAGACCTGCTCCTTTTATTTCCGTCATGAATATGGGATGGAGTAAGGAAAGATCCCCACTTGACCTTTGCCTGTAATGCGGGTGACTGCATGGCAACCGGCGGAGGTGAGGAGCCGTGCGGGAGCACGCATTGCAGTGGAAAGGTCACTTGGTAACCTTTCCTGGCAGTGGCCGTCATGTGTCAGGGGGAGGGGGGCAATGAATGGCAGAGGTCACTTGGCTTAATTATTTTGGGTGCCAACTTATTTGTTTAGGATTGAGCTAAACTGCCAGAAGGCATTTACCTTGTCCGAACAGAGCTGACAGTGGTGTGACTGCGATGACAATGGCATGTCTGGCGAGACAGTCTGCAGGCAACAGTGTTTTTTTAATACGGATGCTGATTTGTCATAATCTACAAGCATTCCCAGTGGCAAACAGCAGATGGATGGCAGAAACTGATTGTGTGCGCTAACATGTTGGCCCATGCAGTCATTCCAGCAGCTGACTGTTTGACTGTGCAGTAGCCAAAATTTTCCAAGGGCTGATGCTTCGAAGATTGAGCAGCTTTTGTACTCAAGTCTGCAGAGGAAAGCCAGCAGATGGATCATGGAGGCTTGGGATGTGTTGACCCTCTCCATCACAACGGATGGATGAATGCTATTTCAATCCTGCTTGTGTGTTCTGCAAAAATTGAGAAATCTCAATTCGGATTTTACTCTGCGTAGATACTGGAGTTATGTGATTGAGTGTATTATTTCGAAGTTTTTCCGACGAGCTTGTTAGGGACTTCAATACAGTGTTACGCCTCAAAAACTCCTATCTTCCTTCTAAAGATGAACACTGGGAAGTGGTACCTTCCCCCATGGAAGGGCATATTTCACTTTACCCTTTTAGTAATGAAATATCGGGAAGGTTACAAGTCAATTTGTGTTTTACTTAGCAACATGTTTGATGAAGAATATAAGCAGGCGCGTGTTTGGTGAACAGTGTAGAAGCTCTAGTTCAGGTCTAGCATGTCCATGTTTTCTTAGTTAGATGGGCATTTTAATCTTGCGCCTCTTCCATTGGCAAGTACTCTATATCCTACAGAAGGGAAATTGCCAAATTGGCCCTTCCAATGACAGTATCATAAAAATATGACCTTTATAGGACTGAAGAACTGCCGTACCGAAGGGCAGATGGGTCTCATCTCCTATTGAGGGGGTCACTTCATGGTTTCCAGCAGGTGCCATCCGACTGGCTTTCTTTCTTGTGAATTGATTTTTAACTTACTGATAGGCCCTCAAGGCAAATTGCCGGGGATTGTGAATTGGAAGTGTGGGTCGGTGTTACACATCTGCCACGGGCATTAAGGTGCTCTGTACACACAATTGTTCATATGAACCAAGGATGGAAAGGTGAAGATAATTTAATATGTCCATATGAGGGAAGGGGGAGAGAGAGAGGGGGGGGGGGGGGGGGGGGGGGGGGAGGGTGGGAGGGGTCATTTAAAGGCTACTCTATAACTGTGAACCAGCCTTTGTGTCAATGGGTGCCACTGTAGTTAGCTGAAGATGCACTTTCTGCTTGTAAAGATGGTGTGATTACATGGGGCAGTTCTATATCGATGTATCATATAATGAAACATGTGCCATAGAAAATCTGTTCAAATGTTGCGTGCCTCGTTACAGCATGTGGGTCTCAAGTGAAGACTTTTTTAATGTACATTAAGATCCTTGAGAAGTATAGTGTGTGCTTTCCACTCTAAAGAGCAAGGCCTCATTTTGGGAAGTGGGGTTTAGGATAGTTGGCAACCAACATAGGTTTCTATTGTCACTCAGTTTGTTGTCAAATTGGTAGTTTTTTGACAAGGAACTCATGTCTATGTTGAATTAACTAATTTTTAACCTTTGAGGTGGGGCAAAAAGTTTAATTATGCAGGGAGGAAGAGATTAAGAAAGATTGGAGTCGGAAGGCTCTAAAACCTGTACTAAGAATCCCTGCATTTGATATTTCTCATTGTCCTAGTTTGGTTATGTTTGGCCTCTTTTAGGCCAATAGGTAATAGTTTCTCGTTAAGACTGTTGCTTGTAATAATTATTTAAAGTTGAATATTGTTTCAAAGTTTAAGTCAAGTAAGCTTCTCTAGCTTATTTTTCCTTATCCGTTTCTAAAAACATTTTCAAGTAATTAATGTTTTGTTTTGTTTTACTTTTTATTCAGATACAAACAAGGTGATTTAGGTTTTCTTCTTTATCCGTCTTTTTGTTTGCTTCTGTATTTTTGCCACTATTTTAGCCCCTATTTTAATTCTAAGGCTTTCTGACTTATGAAGGTATGTTCTCTCACCATTAGGATTAGGATTATGTAAATTAGCCCTAGGAAGATAATATGAAAATTAGGGCCAGCAAAAATCTCTAGGAAAATGTGCATAGGTAAGGTACTTGTACTAGTCATAAATTCTAAATTCAAGGAATGTACTCAGGAATATGTGCAAAATTCTAAATTAAGTGTCGATTAGCTTTTAAAAGCTACTTTTTTTGGTTTTTGTTTTAATGGGATTTTTCAAGTCGAGACGAGAAATCTTCACTAGCACGAGGCTTGTCTTAGAAGGGATTTTCGATGCAGTTGAAGTTGTGGAGGCTCAAATTTGTTTCTAGCACTGCTCTGTTTTCAAAATCTATAGTAGCTAGAACGACGTGGAGACACAATAGCTCTAAACAATCAATTGCTACCATAGATTTTGAAACAATATAAGAGGGTCAATGTTAACCAATGTTGATGTATTTCATTTAGAGTGTAGGATAACTATTTCAATCACTCCCCCTTCTCCTAAATAAAGTCTTCCATCCCTTCTTTGTGAGGGTGGGCGTGAGCACACCTGCAGTTTCTCTCTTCCCACCCCTTCTTTGTGAGGGTGGGGGTGAGCACATCTGCAATTGCTCTCTTCCAATCTCTCTCTCTCTCTCTCTATCTCTCTCTCTCTCACCCACCCAAGTGTGGTAGATTGGTTATGCCATTTCCTTCTTGAATAACAGGTCTTGAGTTCAACTCTGGTAGGGTAGATCTTTGAGGTCTCTTGGGATAGTTTCCTACGACGTTAAAATTCTCTTCTTCTTCTCCTTATTCTCTTCTCTCTCTCTAAATTGCTTTCTATTTTCTCTCTATCTCGCATATTTTGCGGACACATAAGATTATATAACTTTGTTTAAGAGGAATAATTAAGAGAAAACATGATTAGGTATAGATATTAGGAGTATAGTCTCTCGTTCCCATTGTTGACTGTAATTATTAGTGATCTACTGACCATTATAATGACATTTTTGTGCAAAAACTATCTGTGGGCCACCTATTTTAAATTAGTGCTTTATTTTTACTTCATGAGAATCTTTTACCATATTTAGGCTTAAAATATAAGCCTAACTTGTAGCATAGTGACGGGACAAGGTTTTCATGGCATGTATGCACATTTTAGGGTCATACACCCGTCCAAAGGTAGCTTAAAAATTGAAAAATGGATTATGAAGATAGAATCTTCCTCTTCCAAACTCCACTTCCTTTAGCCTTGGTTCACATTGATATTGCTTTCTTTCCATTTCTTTTTATGTTTAGAACTCAAAAATCTGTGTGTGTGTGTGTGTGTGTGTGACACACACACACACACACTTCCATAGGACGTCTTTTGGTGTGGATGACTTACAGACCTACATGAAAATATATCTTTTTCGATGGTTTTGCCTTATTTTGTGTGTAAGACCTTTCTGTTTGTCTCTCTCTCTTTCCCCTCTTTGTGCTCAGGCACCAGAGTTGGTTTTTTCCTGCTTTATCATGAGGCACATCCCTTACTAGCCCAATCCCCCCACCCCCAAACATGTAGGTTCCTTGGGGGCTCGGTGGTATATCAATCACAAACCAACACCAATTGGTTTTATAATCTCTAGATTCCCTTTACAAGCTGACATATTTAGGTTTCTCGAAAGCTCGGGTACATATTAATCATAAAACAACATCAACTGGCTTATAAACCCAGGATCCCTCTTACAAGCTGACATATCTGATATTACTGGAGCACACACACACTTAACTTGTATACAAAGATTGACACACATAGATATGCTATGCAAGGTAGTTTTTGCCTGCCCTAACGTACGCTCTCTATGAACTTACTTCTTAACTTGAGTATAGTCAGGGTCACTTACCCCCAATGCAACATAGGACTACTCTTATCACTATTATTTTGGCATTGCAAGACAGTTTCAATCACAAAATGGATAAAGTGTCAAGAAAAATCTCAACACACATTTACATATGTGTGTATAGGATGTGGGTTTCAAAAGATGGCATGATATTATATAAACTCTTCACGAACATTGTCAAAGTTATCTCTACTTTTCTTGACTACATGAACAAGGGCTTCTAGGCCGTTGAAACAACTAGGCTATCTTAACTACCTTCATTAAAACTTTAAGATTAGGTGAGCTACTCTCACTACCACACTTGGAAAAAATTCCGTTTGTAGAGCACTTTCAATATATAGCTTGGGTTCTGGCTTGCTACTCCACGCCTTGCACTCCCAACTCCTTGCCCTGCCATTCCCAACACTTTAGCTCGTAGCACGATACGGTACACACACACACACACACACACTTTGTCACTATACAGGGCGTGACCTACACATACACACACACACACTTTGCCCTGCCGTTCCCAACACTTTAGCTCGTAGCACGATACGGTACACACACACATACACACACACTTTGTCACTATACAGGGCGTGACCTACTGACCTACCTAGATTGGACTTTCTATATTGGTGGGATGGAGGGCCTGCTTCTCTTCTCTATACCATGAAAGGATAAGTCTCATATATTTTTTAACTGACAGTTCTAATTGTGGGTGACCCTTCCCCATGGGGTGTCAATAATTTCTTGGAAAATTATTAATTTATGTCCTCCCCCAATGCCGGGTCCGTCCATGCTGCCACATGAGTCCTTTTTCCCCCATTCATTCTGTCTCTCCCCCTCGACTCTCTGGTCTTTCGACACGCTCGGCTAGGTCCTCGCCTGTGATATTCACTCCCCACCTTCGCCTGGTGTAAATGGAAGCCATATATGCTTATGTGATGTACGTACCCACCCCTCGGATTGGCCGACTGGTTGCATCTTGGGATATTACAAACCATGGACTCCCTCACCTATTAACTCCTCTTTCCCTCTTCCTCCCTATGCTGACCTAGTACTTGCTGCCCTTTGAAATTTGTACAACTTTGCTCTTTTGAGGCCTACAAGGAGCTGGATTCATGAATTTGGAGTATTTTCCAAGGATGGCTATGTTGCCCAATTGGATTTCATCTTGAGGAGGATTAAAAGGTGGTAACAACAATGTGGCCACTTCTCATGGTTCTTTTGCAAGTGGTAAATCACTTGCTCCAAGGCGGTTCCGTTAATGACATTGTTATTTGAATTAACTATAGATGAAGGAGTTTAAGCTCCTTTACAAAGGGTTTAAGCCCAATTAGTCTTGCATGAACTGAATTCAAACGCCCAGTGATGATGAAAGAGCGCCCGACCAAGGTGAAGGAGCTGGTGATGCTCTTGATCTTGTTGCTCTCTGCTGCCAGAATTGCCAAGAACTCCTTCTTCTTCGATTTCTCTCTAGAACGTTTCCAAAACCTCTCTCTTTTTCTTCACCAAAAGCAACTCCTCACATTCAACAACCACCAAAAAATTGACAGTTTTTTTTCTCCTTATTGGGCGAGTTTGCCTTCTTATTGTTATTCGACTTTGTGCTTCTATTTTTGGCTCCCTTTTCATGTGAACCACTACTTTTAGTTGCTATTTTCAGCATGACTTGTGGTCCAAGGCTCGCGCGTGAGTCCCCCCCCCCCCCCCCCCCCCCCCCCCCCCCCCCAAGCAGGCAAAAGCGTGGGCGCTATTGGTGGGAGCCCCCCCCCCTTTAGCATAGGGCATCTTGCCCTCAATAAAAGAGATGGACGTAAGAACTCCCTTCACTGGGCATTGCGACATCAGCATGTCGTCCACTAGTGTCGATGGCCACCGCTGCCTTCTCCTTCACCAAAACACGCCATGGTTTTGCCTAGCAGCGCAAGGCACCGCCCACGCAACGCCTCCTCCATGGCTCGCGGGAGCTCCACGCTCTCCCCTAATGAGGCATGTTTTAGGCTATAAAGCCTTCGCTTGTCTGTATTGCCCCCACATATGGGATGAAATTGGTGCCACATGGCACTCCACATTTCATTTGACCTCCAACTTCCTCAAAAATGTCATTAAAAACTACGAGGGCAAAAACCTTTTTGCCGCATCTCTGAACAACTGTCATTTATGGCCCACCAATCCAGTGGCCAAATAGTCAATCCTTATTGAGAGCCACTGTCTCGGACTTCAACTTGACCTGGTCTCTCCGCACTTCGATTACCCGATGACCCCAAACACCGTGCAAAAAGTCGACCCGAAAACACCAGATCCTCCACGGTCACCATGGTGTTCAAACTTCAGTCTGCCTTAACTTTGCCCTCAATCTCCGATTGATGCGTCGTTTCTTCTTGCTAGCTCCACATGTTATCCACAACCCTCTGGAACCCTGTCGAGCCCCCAAAACCTTCAAATGGTACACCGACCGAGGTGACCAACCTAGTACAAAACTAGCCCCAAATGAAACTTTAACTGGCAATATCTTGGCAACCAGAACTCCAATTGCTAATTTGAAAATACTAACGTGCCCCATATGAAGAGCACTTCAAGCCCATGCACTCACTTCATCTTTGATCCCTCATTTGTAGTTGCCCAATCTGGTACATATCTACAAACTGCCATAACTTCCTCACTGAAAGGAATAGGGGACTGGAACGTGTCATTCTGCTCCCAACCGTGTCCTATATAGGCCCTTGGTCTGGCTAAATATAAGAACCCCCTTAACGCACGTCCGTCCTAGCCCTTGGCCTTGCCCTGTCCTACCCTTGGCATGACATTACTCCCCCCTTGGAGAAGCGTTTTCGTCCTCGAAAACAAGAGTGATGATACACTAATGTTTTCCACAATGGCATCCTTCATGGATCCAGCTGTTTGCTTGATCAGAACACGGTTCAGTAGGAGGTTCAATGAAACCAATGATACCATCTTGATTTTTCACATTATTGTCCATTTGCAACCATCGTGTGTTACCGGTCCCTTTCCAATCATAGTGTGTAGACTCCATGTAGAATGCACATGAGCATGCTAAACAAGCTATCACAACAAAGATGTACGCAAAAGAGTACCACTTTCCATGAAAGTAACTTGCTGGCATAACTCATCATCCAAGTTTAAGTCCTTGACTGGTTCTCAAATTTCATCAGTAAACAACCCCACTATAACTAGTGTTCAAGGTTCAGAACCTGACTTCTACATGAAAAGATAACGCCTAGTCCTTAACATGCTTTAACTTATTGTAAGCAAACTCCAAGTAGAGCAATAAATGCTTTTTAATTGGATTGCTTGGTGCTAAGATACGTACTTTGTGTAATGAAAATGGCCTATGAACTTTGAGAGTAGCGGAATTAGGAAATTAGATGAAGCACTTTTGAGAGATTACTTTGTGAGAATAGCGGGTGAACTTAATTGATGGTAGCAACATAAACATGGTACTTAGTTAGCTTGGCATAAACAATACTTTTGCAAGAGAGAGAGTTTAGAGAACATGACAATAGTTGAGGACGGGATTCATATGGAGCCAGTCCCCCCTCCAATAGGCATTTGTATTATAGTTTCTCCCATCAAGAGAGACTTGGTACAATACAATCATTGTGTTCCTTGTGACCTACATGACACAATGAAGATGGCAAGCTTCATGCATCACAAGCATAGCATAAACTTGTAAAAAGCATTAAGTATCCCAAGCCTCAGTCCCAAGGCCTCAAACACCTTCGAAGGTGGAGAGAGCTAGCGGGGAATGAGGATAGGGAAGAGGAAGAAGAAACATTCCATAGGAGAAAGAAATAGTTCATCACTTATCATTACTCTTCTTGCTAGCATACATAATAGCATAGTAATGAAGATGGAGGAGATGGCAAGCTTAAGCATTGAAGCATGACTCTTGGTTAGATTTTCATTCCATAGCCAAGAGTGTTGGTGTAGGCTTTCACTCTCACAAGCTTGGAGAAGGAGGTGGTGTTTCTCAACTTTCACCAAGTGAGAATGGCCTTGCAAATTAGTGTGTGTGTGTGTGGAGTATATCCCCCTAGCACCCCCCTTCCTTGCTTTGGGTGAAATTTCTACATGCTGCAAGCTCATTGGACCCCTCTCCCCTTAGCCAACCACATGCAGCATGCAGTCAAGCACATGGGTAGTCTTTTGACAAGTGTCCTCCTTACCCCTTCGAGAGAGAGAGCTTGAAAATATCTAGATATTTGTTAGATGGAAGTAGAAGCTCATTGGACCCCTCTTTAGCCCAACAAATAGCATTCAAGCACACCATGTGGTTAAGCTTAGTGAGAGTCTGACATGTGTCCCATGTGCTCTTTTAGAATTCCCCTAACTTTAAGATTTTTATGCATAGGAAGTTTCTCAAGCAACTTCCTCATTAAGTGTGTAGGTTCTCTTTTGTACTCAAGCATCTTACCCCCTATGCATAGGAAGCTTCTCGAGCAACTTCCTCATTAAATGTGAGAAGTACCTCAAGTACCTTAGTCATCAAGCATGACAAGCACCTTAGGTGGAGTTCCCACCTCAAGCACAGCCCTAGCTTGTTTAAGTTTAGTTCGGATTCCCACCTCAAGCACAGTCCTAGATTGCTTAAGTTTAGGTCGTGTTCCCACCTCAAGCACAGCCCTAGCTTGCTTAGTTTAGGTCAGGTTCCCACCTCAAGCTCATCCCTAGCTTGCTTAAGGTCAAAGGACTTTTAATCACTAACCATTGGAGGTCTTTAATGAAGCTAACCCTAAGGTCTTTTAAGCTTCATTAGTTAACCTTGCTCTTTGATAGACCATCTCTCATTTGGGCCCCTTTACCATTGGCCCCGTGTTGAGATAGATCCGTAAGCACATGTCTATATTCTAACCCTTGTTCTCGTTTATTATCCCATATTACATGATCATTTTAATATGAGAAAATCATTTGGGTCGGTTAGATATTAGATATTTAATGACATTACCTCTCTTTTGAAATCATAGTTGTCCTCGACTATGAGGTAAAAGAGAGAAAGTCATAGTCATTAGTCAATTTGTCTTAGCGGGTAGAGGATCCCTTTTTACCTACGACATTATTCCAAGATGGATGACTAATCCATTTGGTGCTTGGGAGACATAGCAGCCGCAAGCATGTCTACTCTTTAGTCCATTTCATCCTCCCAAGTAGAGTGACAAATCCTACATGGTGTTTGAGAGACGTCGTCATCCCAAACATGATTTTAAGCATGCATACTTCTTAAATTTTTGCACAATAAAAAGAGAACTAGTCATATAAAACAAAAATATTTTTCATTTAAAATGCATTTTCATATGCTTACTCTAGTGCAACATTGTAAGCATTCACAAGGTTCATATTATCCTTAAGCTAGGTTCCTTGTATCCATTTAGCATCTTAAAAAGGATAATTCTTTAACTTAATAAGATATCGTTAGATAATCTTACCGTTTCTTAATACCTTGTCTTCATGTCATAGGATGGACTTATATTGAAGTACTTCTTCTTGATCTTCGATTTTTGAAGGGTCTGCAACTATTGCTTCTTTTGATGGTGCTCCTTTGTAAGGCTTATGTAGGTTCTCATGGAAAACATTGTTCATGAGCCAATGGTTGGCAACGTCAATTGATAAGCAATCTCATAGACTGGCTTAAGAATTTCAAGGACCATAGTATCTTTTTGCTAGTTTAGCATCATACTCTTGGTGGTCCGTAGGACTCTTGAACGTAGTATGCCTCAGATGAGCCTTGAGGAACTTTAGCAAGACCCAATCATTTTCCTTAAAGGCTGAGACTCTTCTGTGCTTATCAGCAGCAACCCTTTTTGCCTTTCCTGTGAGATGGATATAGCCCCTTTAATCTTTAGAAAAAGATTCTTGTAGGTCTCGGCTATATTCATCAGCAGCGAAGATCTTTCCATGTAATTTAAGTAATAAGGAACTTTTGGATCTTCCTTCTTTAACCTCAAAAGGTACTTTCCCCATAGAAGTACATACAATATCATTGTACACATACTCTATAAGAGGTAGGTACTTCTATCATTGAGAACATTGATCTACTTCCATGACATAGGCTTGTAGTATATTAAGAATCGTTAGATTACTTATTTCGCTTTGGTCATCCGTTTGTGGATGATAGGCCGAAAGAGAAATTTAATCTACTTCCTAGATTCTCAAAGAGAACCTTCTAGAACTTACTAGTCATTCTAGGATCTTTGTCTGACACTATGGATGTTGGAAATCCATGATGCTTGAAAATTTGATGTGCGTTAATAGTCTTTTTAACAAGCATAAAGTGTGTTTTCTTGTTAAGCATGTCGCGACTGAAACAATCCAAGTTGCTTCCCTCGATCAATTTTCAACTTTTGGTATACCACGCATTTTGAAACATACTCTTGTATGTTTACTTTTCATGGTAGACCAACAAAAATACATTTCTACTCCTCGAAGAGTAGACTATGGAATCCCTCTTTGCCCCACATAAGGAGAAGTATGGGATTCATACATGACTTTTGTATCGTATGGGTGATTAACACATAGCCTATTGCCGTTTGGAAGATAACCATCCTTCAAGGTGAATGGTTCTTGTTTCTGCCCTATTGCAAAGGCTGTAATTACATACTTAAAGTCTTGGTCAGTAGCATACTCATCTATCATAAAAGATAGATCATTGTGAGTTGCTATAGCCACCACATTTACCCTTGGTCATTGTGAAAGTGCATCGACCACTTGATTGTGCTTGCCAACAATGTGAGCGATATGAAATTTAAATTGCAAAAGAAAAATTTTCCACCTCATTTGTTTGTTAGAGAGCTTGGTTTGCGTTATAAAGTTCTTGAGGCTTTGTGATCCATTCGTAGGATGAATGGAGTCCCCAATAGACAGTGTTCCCATGTGTTTAGGGCATATAGAATAGCTAGTAGATCTTTTTCGTATTTGCCCAGTACTCACTTATCGAAGTTGAGTCTTTGACTCTCATATGCTATGGCATGCCCTTCTTGAAGCAAAATAGCTCCAAGGCAATTACCACAAGCATTACATTGGACCTCAAATTGCTTTGAGAGATCTAACAGTGTGATCACACATTGAGAGATGAGATTCTCCTTAAGCTTCTTTAAAGGCTTCTTGCACTTTTGCAGTCCATGAATACTTAACGTTCTTTTTTGTTAAGTCATGTAATGGGCACACATACCTACAAAGCTTCGTACCTCTTGTAGATTCCTTGGATTAGGCCATCTTTTTATTACCTTTAACTTTGTTGCATCCATACGGGTTCCATCTTTAGAGATAATGTGACCTAAGTATTGAATCTCTTGTAGAAAAAATTCACTTTTCTTTTGATTAATGAAAAGCTTATTCTCTCTCACAACTTGAAAGGTTACTTGGAGGTGTCGCTTGTACTCTTCAAGAGAATTTGGATGGCCTGAAGATTTTTGTCCATCATGGGTTTGAATGCGTTTGGAGCATTTGTCAGGCCAAAACTTGTAAATTATCAAATAGATTTTCTACTTGTGGCACAGGAAATCTATTTTTGATAGTGATCTTATTTAGTGCTCTATTGTCGACACACATGTGATATGTGTCGTCTTTCTTTTGCACTAAAAGCAATGGTGAACAAAATGGAGAGGAGCTAGACCTCATCATTCCCTTTTTTTTTTAACAAATTCATGCACTTGCCTCCTGATCTCCTCTTGTTGAGCTTGTGAAACTCAAAAAGGAGGCTTGCTAGGCGGTGAGCTTGCATGGTCATCATCCCTCATTTTAGAGATAGCTCACTAGGGATGTCATCATTGAAAACATCTTGGAATCCATTTAGAAAATTAGACAACTCTAATTCCTCTTGATTCCCTTTATTGTAGGGATATGGTTTTCCCCAACTCATTAACATCTATGTACATGCTCTTTTCCCTGTAGGTGAAGTAGATTCTCCTTTCAAGGAACTTCATGTTGGAAGCCATGCGGTTAAACCATGGTGCCCCAACGATAACATTCTCATGTTTGAGAGGGAAGATGAAGAAATCCTTTTGTCCACATATCTTTGGACATGAAGCCTTAATTTTCCAATTAAGGAAGTAACTGAGACGTCTTGTCCCTTGATCTAGCTCCATTGGCTTTCAATGTATCTCCCATCTCGTGGGCTTGTATGCCTAGCTTAGTAGTCAACTCCGTGGATATGAAGTTGTGAGTTGAACCAGAGTCAAACAAAATAAAGGAATCATCCTCTTGTATTTTTCCCCAAGCATAGGAAAGGAGAAACTCTTAGCAATGAGCATCCTCTTTTTGGAGCTTCAAACATAGAGGCTCTAGGAGTCTCATTGTGGGCAATTCTCTTGGGATAAGGATGATAACCATGGCCTTGCTCCCCACACTACATTTGTGGTCCTTACAAAAAGCTTCTAGCTCTTTAGGAGAGAGTTTATATTTACCTTTGTAAACTCCCTTCTCCTTGGACCGATTGTTTTTGTTGTTGTTGGAATGGCCTTGGAAAGAATTTTGGGCATTGGATTTCCCCTTGGCATCACTTTTGTCTTTATTTTCCATGGGTTTGACATTCCATCTAGAACCTTGTTGGAAATTGATGCACAAAGCAAACATGGTGTGGTGGATTACCTTGGTGATAGAACCAAGCCGTTGAGAGTTGACATACTCGGCCATCTCTTTGGGTAATCCCGCACAGAATTGTTTCTTTTGCACGGAAAAGTCTATCTTTTGAAGGATAGTAGTCTTGAGATGTAAATCCCAAAACTTGTCCACATAGTTGTGGATAGACTCTTGAGAGATAAGCTTTAAACTTCACCATTTGGTAAGCACTTTGTCCTTTGCATCACTTGCAAGGAATTGCTTCATGATGGAAACTCATAGAGTTTCCCATGTCTTTGGGGCTTCACCGTTGCCATGAAGGCTAGCCCACCATTGATGAGCCGATTTTTGGAAGTGCATAGCTACATGGTGTAGCTTGGAGGACTCCGTGAAGTCCTCGTCTCCAAAGGCTGCATCAAATTGTTGGATGAAGGCCAATACTTTGTTGGTAGCACCAAAGGTGCCATCATAGGTGAGAAAAGAGATACTCTTTCCTCCCTCTTTGAACTTCTTTAACTTTTGTGACCTTCGCCATGCAGGGTAAGATTTGCGATGTCCTCCCCTCTTGTATTCTCTAGGAGAATAGCCATAGCTTTCATCGGCAGAGGAGGAAGGTGAAGAAGAATGAGAAGAGGGTGACCTCTTTCTTGCCCTTTTCTTCCTTTGTTTCCTCTCTTCCCTTTTGGAGTGACGAGGAGGACTATGGGTTAACCGTTTCCTCTTGGGAGGAGTTGGCGATCGTCTAGACCGCCATCTTCATGGAGCCACATCTTTTGAGGAACCTAGGGAGTCATTACTTTCTCGTTCTTTGGATTCCTCCTCTTGTATGGGAGAGAGTCTTCTTTTGGGGGTCTCACGAAGAGGCCTCCTAAGCTCTCTCTCCTCTTTGAGAGGAAAGGAAATCCCATAAGCACAAAGATGTTGAGTAACTTCAGCTTGCAAAGAGAGGTTTCCCATAGCTTGTTGCAACCTAGTAACAAGATAATTAACGAACATGGGGGCATCATCATTTACACCTTCATGTGCAAAATCAAAGTTATCAATGTTCATTCTACTCTCTTGGTTATTGTCAGCCACGTTAATTGAACTTATGTGTTTACTTAGTGTATGTTTTGGCAATTCAAAACCTTAGTTGCTACTCCTCTTAGCCTTTGAAAATAGGCTCTTAAGTATCTACACCCACGGCTCGAATTGGTTAATTATAGAGAGTAGTAGAGTGAGTCTAACATGGAAAAGTTGCCGAGGGATAGCTCCTTTCGGACTTCTTATGGCTCAATAATGGTAAAGTTGTAGGCAAGTCTAACAAGACTCAATTATTAAGACCAAAGCTCCCGAGGTGTGCACCATATCCCACATAATGGGCTCAACAAAACCGATAATAGATCGAGACCCACTTACCCTAATATAATTAACAAAAACAACCATTAATAGGCTACTTAATGACCTCTCTTCTTAAGCAAGAAAAGAGAAACCAAATGCTCTGATACCAATGTAATGGAAATGGCATATGAACTTTGAGAGTAGCGGAATTAGGAAATTAGGTGAAGCACTTTTGAGAGATTACTTTGTGAACATAGCGGGTGAACTTAATTGATGGTAGCAACATAAACATGGTACTTAGTTAACTTGGCATGAAGAATACTTTTGCAAGAGAGAGAGTTTATAGAACATGACAATAGTTGAGGACCGGATTCATATGGAGCCGGTCCCCCCTCCAATAGACATTTGTATTATAGTTTCTCCCATCAAGAGAGACATGGTACAATACAATCTTTGTGTTCCTTGTGACCTACATGATGCAATGAAGATGGAAAGCTTCATGCATCACAAACATAACGTAAACTTGTAGAAAGCATTAACTATCCCAAGCCTCCGTCCCAAGGCCTCAAACACCTTCGAAGGTGGAGAGAGCTAGCGGGGAATGAGGATAGGGAAGAGGAAGAAGAAACATTCCATAGGAGAAAGAAATAGTTCCTCACTTATCATTACTCTTCTTCTAGCATACATAATAGCATAGTAATGAAGATGGAGGAGATGGCAAGCTTAAGCATTGAAGCATGACTCTTGGTTAGATTTGCATTCCATAGCCAAGAGTGTTGGTGTAGGCTTTCACTCTCACAAGCTTGGAGAAGGAGGTGGTGTTTCTCAACTTTCACCAAGTGAGAATGGCCTTGCAAATGAGTGTGTGTGTGTGGAGTATATCCCCCTAGCACCCCCCTTCCTTGCTTTGGGTGAAATTTCTACATGCTGCAAGCTCATTGGACCCCTCTCCCCTTAGCCAACCACATGCAGCATGCAGTCAAACACATGGGTAGTCTTTTGACAAGTGTCCTCCTTACCCCTTCGAGAGAGAGAGCTTGAAAATATCTAGATATTTGTTAGATGGAAGTAGAAGCTCATTGGACCCCTCTTTAGCCCAACAAATAGCATTCAAGCACACCATGTGGTTAAGCTTAGTGAGAGTCTGACATGTGTCCCATGTGCTCTTTTCTAATTCCCCTAACTTTGAGATTTTTATGCATAGGAAGTTTCTCAAGCAACTTCCTCATTAAGTGTGTAGGTTCTCTTTTTGACTCAAGCATCTTACCCCCATGCATAGGAAGCTTCTCAAGCAACTTCCTCATTAAATGTGAGAAGTACCTCAAGTACCTTAGTCATCAAGCATGACAAGCACCTTAGGTGGAGTTCCCACCTCAAGCACAGCCCTAGCTTGTTTAAGTTTAGTTCGGGTTCCCACCTCAAGCACAGTCCTAGCTTGCTTAAGTTTAGGTCGGGTTCCCACCTCAAGCACAGCCCTAGCTTGCTTAAGTTTAGGTCAGGTTTCCACCTCAAGCTCATCCCTAGCTTGCTTAAGGTCAAAGGACTTTTAATCACTAACCATTGGAGGTTTTTAATGAAGCTAACCCTAAGGTCTTTTAAGCTTCATTAGTTAACCTTTCTCTTTGATAGACCATCTCTCATTTGGGCCCCTTTACCATTGGCCCCGTGTTGAGATAGATCCGTAAGCACATGTCTATATTCTAACCCTTGTTCCTGTTTATTATCCCATATTAAATGATCAGTTTAATATGAGAAAATCATTTGGGTTGGTTAGATATTAGATATTTAATGACACTTTGCATATCTTTTAGCACAAGATTACACTTTGTAATCTACGTATCCCCTTGGATAACTGATAGTACTGAGGTGTGTTTCCCCCATGGTTTACAGACAGTCATCCCAGATGACTAGTAAACGGGAATCACAATATCGTACAATATTGTTGAAGAATCAACCATGTCTTGAATAATCGTCATGGTTAACTTGAAGAATCCACAAGCACCCAAACCAAGCCATGACCTCTATTGGTGATTGGTAGACCCAAAAGTAATTTCATAGGGATACTGTACATAGAGTGAAAAATGCTTTATAGCAACAACTTGATAAATATGCATGCCATTCCAAATCAGCCTTTGCTAAATACTAGGGCCCATAACACCTAGTGTGCATGCATTTAGCAAAAAACAAATCCGAACATGTATATCCATGATTATCCTTGCCAATACTTTTGGCGAATGTGATGTTCATAGCACACATTAAAGAGGATTGTAAATAGTCTTGAAAAGAAACTAAATATGTTCTGCTGCAATCATTTGAAAGCCTTACTGAAACGTTTGAACCATAATAGAAGGTGAAGCAATAATCTCTTCTAAGGACAAACAATGAAACCTTTTCATTAACAACTCATAGCCTTGCTATATGCTAAGACAACCATCTGAAATGTTGTTTAGCTGCACTTGTACCGTAACAAGTCATTCTAAGTATCCGGCAATTTCTGGACGCAACTTGACTGTCACACTTAAAGTGTGGAGTGCAAAAATAATGTCCAAAAAATCACTAATGGCAAGACACATGCTTGTCCATTTACAAAGAGATGGTAAGTGATGGCTTGTAGCCCTTCCTGTTGGCTCATAACCGATCCTGTTACCGTATTATGATAGAAAGAGTTTAAGAAAATTGTGTCTAGTTTCAACTTTCTTGCATAGAAAGTGGGAAGAGAGAGAGCGAGAGAGTGATGGGCTGAGGAAAAACCCCTTATGCGAATGTGTTGTATGCCAGACCATGTCTGTGTTTTATCCTATAAGCGTACAACTACACATCCTTGGAGAGAGAGGTTTAGCTTATCCTATAAGCGTACAACTGTGTACTTGTACCACTCCCTCATATAGATAGGTACCATAAGTCACATCATATCCCACGGACCGTGAATGGGACCGTGATTGTATTAGGGTAACTTGAAATGTGGCACTTTGCCTGTGAATAACACAAAAAAGTTTGAAGATATCAGCGACTTACCTTGTCCTTGACAGAGATTTTAGTGCTATAGCGGAAGCGGAATAAGATTATACCAATCTCGTTGGCATGCCATGCATGCGGAGGTATAAGCCCTGGGCGACATTGACGGGCTCGACCAATTGACCTGATACGTAAAGTGCCTTGCACTATCGAGCAAGGATACATCTCACTTTGCACGTTGCTGAGCACAATAGGCAAGCCTTGCCATCCTAAAAGAAAACTTAAAAATGTGTATGTTGGTTGCCTAGCTGTGGCAAGTGTATAGAGTTTGGCAAGTTCGTATGCTCCTAGCATAGTCCAAACATGGAATTCTTGTCTTGGCATGATACTTCTCGGTAGACCCACTTTGGATGCTAACATGCCTCAGATACTCTTGCTCATAGCCAAATGTCATAGTAAAAGAAAGTCAAGCTTGTCGAGCAGTCACAAATAATCGACCTTGTTGAATTGTACAATGTATTGAAAAGCAAAAAATAAAAATAAAAATTTCTTGCAAAGTATGTACCTCGACCTACTTGGCTTGAGTACGGAGACGAAGCCTTGCTCCAATGATGTCTAGAAAACAAGCCCTAACAATTTGCTTGACAGCTTCTTGAAATGGTCGTTAATGGTTGGTCCTGTCGAGCACCTGCTGCCTCCTTCATCAAGATTAACAGCAGACTACGCCGATCTCCATGAGTTTCTCTAGCACTACCATGTCCTAACCTTTGCCAGGCATGGACAAAAGCCTTGCTGTGAAACGAGATCATTTCTTACTCAAGCCTTGCTTGATTTTGGTCGTCAAACCAGTCATTGATCTTTGGACAACCAAAGTTTGCTGAACACAGCCCTCGGCATGATCCAACCGTGCGGGGTTTTTATGCCTTGGATAAGCCATGCGTGAAAGCAAATTTGATAACAACACGGTTCGCACAAGTCTTTCTTGTGTCTTTATGCCATGTTCTTAAGGAAAACAAAGTGGTATTGAAAGCTTTTATTTACCTCCTATTGTTTACCTGTTAAATGCCCTCGAGCAATTTGTCGTATCGGCCACAGTGCCTGCGTTTTCGAGCATCCTTGAACCTCGAACCATGTCCAATCTTGAGTCAAAGCCTTGCGCAAATACTGAATTTCATATCATTGCCTTGCCAATACCTTCATACCGAAAGTGCTCCATATCAAAAGATATGGCTTTAGCATTGGCATGTTTTCGGATGTCGTTGAGCTTGTTGGTAGCCTTGCATGCCGTGTCGTTCATGTCTCTCATAGCTGTAGATACTCCTCATGGTCCTCACCGCTTGACAGACCCTAGTCGTGGGCATCAACATCCATGGCAATATGCATATCCCTTGATCCTTGAGCTGATTGGTATTCCAAACTCGAACAACAATTGCCTGCCCAATGTGGAAAATCTAGGTTTTGGATCGAGCTTCATCTTTTCTTTGTTGATATTGGCCTTGTACTTGCCGAGATTGCCAAACAAACTGATGCCATGCATGGCTATCATAAATAATCATGGTGCAATTTTTTGCAGGCTTTACAAACTGTACTATGGCCATGATCATAACGCCACTAGCATGCCTTGCAAAGGCCTTGTATGCGGCTCCGACTGTTGCGACTGCCACCACCGTGGGAAAAAAGGCTTAAATAGAGTAGGGGGCCCCAAAATAGGGTGCCCAACTCAAAAAACACAAAAATAATGTGAAAAACCCTTCTGCATTCATGGCGGATCGTTCGCGTAGAGAGATTTGGCGCGATGACGGGCGCTGCAGGGATCTTCACGCCATGGCCATGTGATGAGCTGTCGTCCTTGGCACAGAGCGAACCTAGCAAGCCAAACGCGACAAGGTTTCATGCAGGTCAAGACCGCTGCCTCCCGTCCCGCCCTAAGCAACTCTGCACACGATCGTCCATCGACCCCAACTCCTCCGTCCTCCAAGGGACCGCTCCTGCGACCTGTGTCCGTGGAACTCTGAGAGAGAGAGAGAGAGAGAGAGAGAGAGAGAGAGAGAGAGAGAGAGAGAGAGAGAGAGAGAGAGAGAGAGAGAGAGAGAGAGAGAGAGAGAGAGAGAGAGAGAGAGAGAGAGAGAGAGAGAGAGAGAGACCGTGCAACGCCATGCATGAGACCTTGCTTCCATGCCCTCCACCCTCCTTCTCCTTCCTCCCCCCTAAGCTCTGATACCAGTGAAAGGCATAGGGGCCTGGAACGTGTGATTCTCCTCCCAACCGTGTCCTATATAGGACCTTGGCCTGGCTAAATATAGGAGCCCCCTTAACGCATGTCCATCCTACCCTTGGCATGACACTCACCGTAGCTACAATTGACAAGTCATAAAGGCAGGCCTATAGAGCACTTCGAGTACTACAGTTTCATTCCATAAACTTCCAATTCTGACAGCTTTAGACATCTCCACTTTTAGTATCATCAAGACAATTTTTGGCCCTTTAAGACGCATCTAGCATACATTTAGCATTGAGCTAGATTGTTATCAAACCCTAATCACTGCTAAATAAACCTATAGCCTTCAAGTAGGCTTATCTCACATCTCTTTGCCCTTTTTCCATCATGGAAGCAAAGCAGCACAACACCGCTCAATCTTACTCTACGCCTAACATTACTCCCCCCTTGGAGAAGCGTTTTTGTCCTAAAAAACAAAAGTGGTTGTATCTTCCTAAGAACACTAATGTTTTCTTCATTGGCATCCTTCATGGATCTAGCTATTTGTTTTATCAAAAAACGGTTCAGTAGGAGGTTCAATGAAATCAAGTATAACATCTTGATTTTTCACGTTGTTGTCCCTTTGCAACCTTCTTGTTTAACCGGCCCATATCAACATATCATGTAGATTCCATTTAAAACTCACTTGAGTATGCTAAAGGAGTTATTACAACTAAGATGTACCCAAAAGAGTACCTCTTTTCACTTTCCATGAAAGTAACTAGCTGATGTAACTCATCAGCAAAGTATAAGTCCTTGACTTGTTATCTTATCGCATCACTAAAAAACCCCACCATAACTAGTGTTCAAGGTTGAGAACCTGACTTAAACATGAAGAGACTAAACCTAGTCGCCAACATGCTTTACCTTATGGTTAGCAAACTCCAACTATAGCAATACATGCTTTCTAATTGGATTGCTTGGTGACAACATACGCGCTTCGCATATCCTTTAGCACAAGATTACACTTTGTAATATGCATATCCTCTTTGGATAAATGACAGTAGTGAGGTATGATTTCCCCACCGTTTATAGACAGTCCTCTAAAATGATTGGTAAACAAGGATCACAGTGTTGTACAACAATGCTGAGGAATCAACAATGTGATGAATAACCATCTTGGTTAACTTGAGAGATCCACAAGTCCCCAAACCAAGCCATGACCTCTATTGATAATTGGTAGATCCAAAAGTAATTGCATGAATATACTGCACATAGAGTGCAAGGTGCTTTATAAGCAACTAATGTCATGAATGTGCATGCCATTCCAAATCAACCTTTGCTAAAAAGTAGGGCCCACAACACCCAGTGTGCATGCATTTAGCAAAAACAGATTAGAACATGCATATCCATGTTGTCTCGGCCCTTGGCTCTCCATTGGACCATAATGGAATGTGAAAATTAGTCTCACCTAGGTACCAATGAAACATGTTCATCAACAGAACATAGCCTTTCTATGTATAAACAACCATCCATTAACGTTGTTTAATAACACTTGTACCTTACTAAGTCTGACTAGGTATCCAAAAAAATTTGGCCATTAAATTTGTTCCTAATACGATGTACGTAAATGGTCTTATAAATAGATTTGACCAGCACCTGGGACTGAAATAGTGGGCACCGATATCAGTCCCAGAGACTCATATTCTCCACATGCAAAATATATCTCAACTACGGATTTCTGAAGAAAGAACATCCTCCAAGTACAAGATGTACTTGTGTGTGGAGGTAACTGTAAACACTCAGTGACATGAGTGAGAGGCACCCTCATTAACCTTACTCCACACTGGCTAAACCAAACTCCTTGAGTTCCTAGACCATGTTGAAAACCATATATATAGGTCCATAACTGCATAATGCAAAAATGTATTTGGGACATTGCAGCCCAAAATTCTTTGCTCTTACATGAACGTGTAATGTCTCTGAAGAGAAAAATGGATAAAAGCATTCAAGCTTATTCATCCGACTTGAAAAAGTCGAGCAAAACATATTCAAAAATGGAATAAAACCAAATCACATGCATACCTGGATATTGAACATAACGTTCAGTTACTTGTAGTCACATGCACTTTGCAAACCTGAAAGAAACGAGTGGAAAAACAAGCAATAGAAATTGGTAACCCTGGGTGTTTCCTTTGCAATCCAAACCCCTTGGTTAGCTTCTGCAATGTCAAACCGTGTGGTTAGACTGTATGAAAACTACTCAACGCGGCAACCAACAATGACCAACACAGTCTACCGTGTTCAAAAATGTTTGGAATCAATTGAGAAAGTTGAATTTGTCCACTACTCCTTGGTAGATTGCGGATTTCTTTCCTTGAAAGTACCACTATGGTGAGCTCAAATCATGACTCTCAACACCTATGGAGTAATTATGTATTGACGGGGTCATACCCCTAAAAGGGCCACTCCTAGAGGCCTAATTAGTGTTGCAACTAAGCAATAGCTCTTCTTCAATTGGAATCTTACTCACAACTAAGTCATGACATAATCTTCTCCCTCCATGATAGAGGAGAAAGATGGCAAATACCCTCAAAGAAATCGTCATACTATATCTTCTCAGGTGTTGATAGAAGAGACTACATGTGTGGAGGCTCTCTTAATGTATCCATGTCTTCCCATGAATCAATTTCTTGATAGCACACAACAACACCAAAAAAAGGATCATTTCAAGGTCCTCACCACGCAAGAATACAACGAAGACAATCTAAACTTTTCACTTAGGAAAAAAGGAATCTCTGAGTCTCTCATGCAAAGGTGATTAGGTCCAAACAAGATCTTACATTGTTTCCAATTGATTACCTATTGCATCCAACATCTCTCTAATGGTGCCACATCTCCACATGTAACTAGAATGAATCCCTTATGTATTCATGTCCCCTCTATAGTAGATAGCTTTGTATCAACTTGAGTTTTGTATGTAGCAAAGGGCTCCCATGGATATGTTTTCCCTGAGCACCCAACATTCAATGCAAAATATTTTGGTGAAGTGGTTTTGATAGGCAAGGCAGGAACATGGTGCTATGTAGGAAGCGTGATGTCACTGCAAGTTAGAGGTTGCTAGTTTGGAGATGTGTGGTAATGGAGTAGAAAAACATTTTGTCACTTGGTAAGAACAATTCAGAGTTCAGTGGCCATAGCCATGTTAGGCATGTACTGCAGTCAATGTGCTCCAAGTGACGACAATCATGAACAATGTTTTATGCAATGTTGTTACTATATACATGTGGCAGTTATGTGTGTGAACACACTAGGACCATCGGGGCATTTTTTCCCTCTTTAGGAGGTTTTTCCCCCCGTGCATTGTATATACGCCCATCACCCTAGGGCTATCTATCTTTCCATTGCACACTAAGTAATACACTCTCTGTTGTGTGCCTTGAGCTTCCTTTATCTTCTCCAAGCTGTGTGCGTTTCCTTGCAACCCTAATTCCAACAATTGGTATCAGAGCAGGTCATGTCTTCCCGGGCTCAGTCTCGCCAGCGCTGCCAGAACACCCCTGCTTGTTTTCTCAGATTTCAATGAGCTTTGACAAGCGTTAGCAGGTGGAAAAATAATCTGAAAGAGGTCTTAGAGCTCGGTCTACTTAGAATTTCATTTCGGTCTGATTTCGACCTCCGTTTCCTCTACAGTCAGGTATCTCGTCATTTTGTGTAAATTTTTTGTTAGTGTCAAGTACTGCATAACATGTCCCATACAATCTATTGTGGGCTGTGCTATATAGCACGTGATGGTCTCACTTAGTTTCTCCTCATTTTGGGCAGTTTTCACATCAGGTGTAGGCATTTTCCATGGCTGACAACGACACAGATGTGTTCAAGATGTTTGCTGCTAAGGAGAGATTGGATGGATACAAATACCCTATGTGGGCTTACATGATGCAACATGTGCTTGTATCAAAGGGAGTTTGGAACATTGTGCAGGGCATTGATATACGTCCTAGTACTATGGATGTAGGCAATGTTGAGGATGTTCCAGGTTTTGCTGCTAGGGTTGCTGTTGTCAGAGTTGTTTTGCCTACGGCTGAGCAGGCTTGTTGGGATGTAAGAGATGCGTAGGCTCATGCATTGATTGCATTGTCTGTTAAGCGCACTATCACTCCTCACATCCATTCAGCAAAATTTGCAAAACAAGCTTGGGATATTCTAGCAGGTCTTTATGCAAGCCACAATGAGGCTAAAATTGCTTTGCTACGTAAAGAGCTGGAATCAAAGATTATGCATGAGGAAGATGAAATGGACACTTTCTTTGTTGGTGTGAAGGATGTTAATGAGCAACTAACTTTCGCAGGAGAAGTCATTTTTGACAGTTCACTTGTGCAGACTGTTCTTGATGCTTTGCCAGATTCTTACCAGACTTTTGCTAGTACTTGGAGATTTATGACCCAAGGAAATCCTGAAGTTGTCAAGTTTGATACATTATGCACGAGCTCTCCTTATACTATCATCTCTATTGGATAGTTGGGACAGCCTTGTGATGGCTGTCAGTAATTCTATTTCTGGCACGAATACTCTTAAGTTTGATGATGTTGTGGGTGTTCTCCTAAGCGAGAAAATACAAAGGACAAGCACAGGAGAATCATCAAGTGTTGCACTATCAATGGAAACAAGAGGAAGGCCTAAGGAGAGGTTCAAAAACCAAAAGGGTCATGATCGCTCAAGGCGGAGCAAGTCACACACAAAGTCAGTTCTTGAATGTTGGAATTGTGGCAAGAAGGGCCACGTCAAGAAGGATTTCTGGTCTAAGAAGAAGAAGGAGATAGGGTCTCAAGACAACAAGCCAACATCGGAGGCCAATGTGGTAGGTAAAGTAGAGCAAGATGCTCTAATTAGAGCAAGATGCTCTAATTCTCTCATTAGACAATGTGTCTAATTCCTAGATAGTAGATTCCGGGGCTTCATTCCATGCGACACCACACAAGCAACATTTCCAAGATTACACCAAAGGTAATTTTGGGTATGTATACTTGGGAGATGATGAAGCTTGTGAAATTGTCGGCAAAGGTACAGTTTGTGTCTACTAACGGAAATGATTGGAAGATTAAAGATGTTAGACATGTTCCTTCTCTTCGCAAAAATTTGATCTCTACAGGACAATTGGATGATGAAGGTCACAACATTGCATTCAGAAACAAACGGTGGAAGATCTCACAGGGATCTTTGGTGGTTGCCAAGGGAGAAAAGGTTGGTACACTTTACTTGTGTAATGTTAGTACGCAACCTTCAGCTTGTGCAACAACTACAGAAGTCGACAGTGCAGTGTGGCACTACCGGCCTGGGCATATGAATGCGAAAGGAATGCAAATCCTTCAAAGAAAGAAGCTTCTACCAGGTTTGAAAGAAGTGGACTTAGAGTCCTATGAAGATTGTGTTTATGGTAAACAAAAGAGGGTAAAACTTCAAAAATCAGGAAATGAAAGAAAAAATAAAAAACTTGAGTTGGTTCATTCTGATGTCTGGGGTCCTGCAAGTACACCATCACTTGGTGGCTGATTGTACTATGTAACATTCATAGACGATGTGACTAGAAAAAACATGGGTTTATGTCATGAAGAATAAGTCCAATGTGTTTTCCATATTTCAAAGGTGGAAAGCCTTTGTGGAGAATGAAGCAGGTACCAAGGTTAAGTGCCTCAGATCCGACAATGGACGCGAATATTGTAGCCAAGCTTTTGAAATCTTTTGTGCTAGCAATGGTATTCGGAGGCAAAGGACAACCTCAAGAATACCTCAACAAAATGGGATTTTGAAAAGGATGAATAGGACAATCATGGAGCGCACGAAGTATGCGGCTCTATGCAGGCCTACCGCTTGAGCTTTGGATGGAAGCAGTAAATACGTCTGTGTACTTAATCAACTGGTCACCCTCAACAACATTGGATGGGGGAGTTCCAGAGGAGGCATGGACAGGTAAACCAGTGAAGTATTCATTTCTCAAATTGTTTGGGTGTGAGGCTTTCATGCACATTGATAGAAGTCTAAGGTCAAAGCTAGATGCAAAGTCTAAAAAGTGTTTCCTCATCGGCTATGGAGAAGGTGACTTTGGGTATCGCCTATGGAATCCTGAAGATGGTAAAATCTTTAGGAGTAGGGATGTAATTTTAATGAACAAAATATGCACAAATATTACTTGGAAAGAAAACAAACAAAAGAAACAAGTGATGAGTACATGGAGCTTGAGGACGGTGAAAACTCAAGGAGTGCAAATGGTGACAACATGCAACAACGTCAATCAAATGAGGAGTCTCAACCTATTCCCCGAAGATCCACAAGAGCAAGTAGACCTCCAGAAAGGTTTGTTCCTTCCTTCAACCATCTCTTGATCTCAGATTCTGGAGAGCCGGAGTCATACGAAGAAGCTATGCAACATGAATCCAAAGAAGAATGGACGAAGAGCATGCAAGTAGAGATGGACTCACTACATCGCAACCAAACATGGGAGTTGGTTGAGTTGCTTAAAGGTAAGCGGGCACTTCAAAACAAATTGGTGTACAAGCTGAAGGAAGAAGAAGGTGGGAAGAAAAGGTACAAGTCTAAGCTTGTGGTAAAAGGATTTTCTCAAAAGAAAGGTATTGACTTCAATGAAATATTTTCTTCTGTTTGTAAAAATGAACTCAATTAGGCTTGTCTTGCCTTGTGGCTACTCGTTATTTAAATCTTGAGCAAATGAATGTAAATACGGCATTCCCTCACGGTGACTTAGAGGAGGAAATTTACATGCTTCAACCAAGGGGTATGAAGTAAAAGGTAAGGAGAAAATGGTTTGCAGATTAAATAAGAGCTTGTATGGTTTAAAGCAAGCATAAAGACAATGGTACTTGAAGTTTGATCGATGGATGTTGGATCATGGATTCACAAGATGCAACTTGGATCACTGCGTTTACACAAAGAATTTGGGAGATGGGAAGTTTATCATCCTAATGTTGTATGTTGATGACATGCTAATTGCAAGTGCTAACATGTAGGACATCAAAGACCTAAACGAGGAGCTGTCTAAATCTTTTTCAATGAAAGATTTAGGTGCTGCAAAGAGGATACTTGGTATGAAAATATCAAGGGACAAGACGAAGAAGACAATAAAGCTATCTCAAGAGGATTACATCAAGAAGGTACTAGAAAGGTTTGCAATGCAAAATGCAAAAACAGTTTCTACACCTTTGGCTGATCAATTGAAACTAACCAAGGATATGTGTCCAAAGACACAAGAGGAGATAGCCTATATGTATAAAGTTCCATATGCTGCAGCGGTAGGTTCTCTAATGTATGCTATGGTTTGAACAAGGCCAGATATTGCACATGCAGTGGGAGTTGTGAGTAGGTTCATGGACAACCCAGGTAAAGAGCATTGGCAAGCTGTGAAGTGGATACTTAGGTATCTAAAAGGGACAACAACAAAATCTTTGTATTTTGGAGGAACTGATATTTTTCTTCAAGGGTATGCTGATGCAGATATGGCAGGTGACAAAGATACTCAAAGGAGCACTACTGGCTATGTCTTCAGGGTTGGAGGCACAACAGTAAGTTGGGCTTGAAAGCTGCAGAAAGTGGTATCACTTTCTACCACGGAAGCAGAGTATGTAGCAATGACTGAGGCAAGCAAAGAAATTCTGTGGCTTCACAGATTCTTAGAAGAGCTTGGATTCAAACAAGACGATTGTGTCTTGTACAGTGATAGCCAAAGCGCTATCCATCTTGCAAAGAACTCAACCTTTCATTCAAGGACAAAGCACATTGAGGTGAGATATCACTTCATACGCACTCTTTTGGAAGAGGGACAACTAAAGCTAGGAAAGGTGCATACAAGTGAAAATCTTGCAGACATGTTTACAAAGGTGGTCAACAAGAAGAAGTTGAGCTTTTTCTCATCTTCAATCGTCATTCAAGGATAAGAAGCCAGAATGGAAAGCAGTCACAGGTTTGGTTTGGAGATCAGTCTCCAAGTGATTGATTGTTAAGTATTGAGCCTGATTTACCCCTTGTAATTTTTTGTGTTGAAAATGCACATTTGTAAGGCCCCCATTATGAGGAGAAGCCATTGTACATAAAGAAAAATAATTGCCAAAAAATAAAATCACTCACCGGAAACCAAAATTTCCACGCCGAAATATTCCTTTTTGTCGAAATATTCTTTTTTGCCAGAATATTATGGTCGGACGATGGCCGAAAAGTGGTCGGAAAACGACCGATCGATTGGCCGGTTGGTCGATGCCGGTAGTCAATGGCTGGTGGTCGGTGGTCGAAAGTCAATGGCCGATGGCTGGTGGCCAAATTCAAAAGCGGACTTGCCTTCTCAAGGGCAGCCACACATGGACGGATTGGAGGGTCCGATTTGGACTTATCTACACAAGGGCGGCTACACATGGCTACCTCTCATGAGAGAGGGGAGCCTTTTGGCCTATAAAAGGAGGCCATTTCTACACACATTTCGTAGTGTGAAGCTGATGCAACAAGGTGGGTGTGAGGTGGTGAGAGTGAAGCAACACGGGAGCTCCAAAAGGGTATAATCCCTTTGTAACCTACTTCTTGTTTTGAAGTACTAAAGCCATTGAGTGGCTGCTTTCCCGTGGACGTAGCCCACAATGGGTGAACCACATATATTGTGTGTAATCTCTCTCTCTCTCTCTCTCTCTCTCTCTCTCTCTCTCTCTCTCTCTCTCTCTCTCTCTCTCTGTGTACTCTATAATCTCTTGTGTGTGAAATCTATCTCTCTCCGTTAAGTAATCTACTCAAATATCTATTTAGCTACGTCATATTTCCTAACATCAAGGAGTGGTGATTAATCTATAAACAGACATTCATTTTGCATATGTTGAAACCAGCTCAGAGCCTTTTTAGGTCATGTTGATACCCAATGTTCCATAAGGTTACTATCCTTCAAGGTGCAAACATAGGTGACTTCACGTAAAGAGAAGACTTCCCTTTGCATCTATCGAAAATATCGTAGAGCATGCTTGCCACGACCATTTTGGGCACATGTCAATGAACGCATTTGACACATTTTGAATAGAAAGCTCATCAAAATTTATTTGTGCGTTCATAAAAGTACCACATTTGCATACATATCAACCAATGCATATCCTTCAATAAATGCATAAGTGACTGCATTTAGAGGGAGGCCTTCGCTTCAAATCCAATGAATACAGCACATGCTTCCCTGTCACAACCATGCTGGCCATATTTTGCATCCACAAGATCAAATAGAGATACTTTTCTAAGGCCATGGTTTACAATATCCTGCAAACAATACATTCCAAGTGACATCATGAACAAGATACCCATCAAGAATTTTTTTGTGCTTCCTTGACAACATCACATTTGGCATACACATCAACTAAAGCAACACCAACCATGACATCTTTCTCAAACAACCCTTGATTTAAGATCTCATTATGAATTATGTCACTCATATTACATAGACTTGGCCACATGCACACATTCCAAGAGATGACATGCAGATTTGGAAGATTGTTAAGAACTTTTTGTGATTGTTTAACACAGTGCACTTGCACAGCTAACGTGCATGAGGAGCAGGTTTTTTCCCCCAAGAAATATAGAGGCAGTCCTCTGAGTAGTGCTCAGATGTAGTTTGACTGGTTAGTTGAATCATTACTTGCCAAAGTCAGCCCAATTGACGTGTTTGACCACCGGCTTATCCCATAAATTGTCCTTTGACTTATTCCCTAAATTTTCCTTCGTGTATATACAATGGAGTTAGCTTTTATCGCACAGAGTTTAAGGCTATGGACTCTCTCAAATTCCTATCTCATTAGGTTTTGTCATCAAACAGGTTCAAACAAGCCTGGTGGAAGACTCTCATTGTCTCAACTGCCATGCAATTCATTTTGCCCAATAGCAGCACGCCGTGGAGGATGCACGCTCCTTTGCCTCTCTCTATCACCGGTTCATCTAAACCCAACCTAAGTCTAAAACTGCGGACTCTCTCAAATCCATACCTCATTAGGTTCTACAATCAAATATTTGGCAACACATACCACCTGTCGGAGGGCCCCTAAGGTTGTGGACTCTCTCAAAATCCTATCTCATTAGGTTCTATCATCAAATGTCTAGCAACACTGAGAGTGGGTTCAAACGAGCCCGGTGGAAAACTCTCATTGTCTAAACTGCCATGCAGTTCATTTTTCCTAATAACAGCACACCATGGAGGATGCATGCTCCTTTGCCTTTCTCTATCACCGGATCGTTTTGACGCCAACTTGAGTTTGAAACTTACAATCAATTGGGACATTTGTTGTGGGAAAACTATCAAAACACTCTGTTATTGCAATACATGTTGGTCAACTAAATTAAAAGTAAATAGTAAAAAATTATTACAAATCAATATAGATAATAAAGATGTAATACCACAATTATCTCATTTATCAAATCCGGTTTTAGAAATACATGTAGTTAATAATCATACAACGAAGAAAATAAACATATGCAAATTATGTAAAACATATCTTCATAGAGCCAAATATACCATATTTTATGACCCATGTTATTTGAAATCCATATTTATCATAGATAATTTATTGTTACAGTTACTTTCAATAGTAGATGTTTAAATCAATGTAACTAAAACATATAGTAGTATTGCATTTGGTAATATTTCTTTGACAAGTATACTTGATAATCCATCAGTAGTTAATATATTAATTCTATTTTAACAACACATATTAGTACATTACCTTCTTCTATATTAGAAGTCTTTCAATATAATATACACCACAACCCTAATTTACAACAATACTTAACAATGGCTGAACGAGCTAATCCTAAATTAGGTCGTAGCATTATATCAATAGAAGCATTATATCAAAAGTAATATCAACACCTTTGATCTAATATCTATAGCGCATTAAAAATCTTACATGGCATTGCTTGAACGAATAGACTATTTTCCTAAATTAAAATACAAACACACAAAAGACCTCCATGATATTGGAAATATTATACCACGATGCAAAACTTCAACTAGTGAACAAACATTATGGATTGAATGAAAAAGAAAAATATATCAATTAAAAAAAGCGATATTTCCATATCTATTTCCATTTGGTATAGGAGCTTATGATGGAAAAACAACATTAGATAACTAATTAAGAATGAGAATGACAGCTTTATTTACAATATTTACTTTACATAATCCATACATTTTACTCATGTATCAAATACAACAATCGTTAACATTAGCAAATATGTTAAATACTTCTATATTGCAAAGAGATATAGATAAACTAAGAAAAAAACATCCACAACTAATTGAAGAAGAAGTAATTCAACATGTAGTAGTAAGATCTCTGTCATGGCATAGAAGAAACTTAAAAGACTTAATAACTATGGTAGGTTATTATGGATTACCAAGGTTATTTCTTACATTAATATTTGATGGAGTTTCTGAGACACGATGGATTGAAATAAATAAGCTAGAAAATTTAGTAAGAACATTAAACATAGAGTCTACATGGGAAGATTGCACAGTAGAATGTGTTGTACTTTTTCATGTACGATTAAAAAGATTCTTTAAAAAAATTTATACTACATAAATATGGCCTACTTAGAAGAGTAGAACACTATCTCATACGTTATCAAATTCAAAATTGAGGGTCGGCTCAAGCTCATATCATGCTATGGATTCACAAAGAAGACATAGATGAGATATGTTTGCAAAGCGATGCTCACATCCCATATCTTTACAACTGGGAAACATATCCAAAAAAATCAAAAGAAAGAGAACTATATAATATGGTTATCCGAAAACAAAAACATAGATATACAAACACTTGTAATATCAATGGTAACAATGATCAACACAAATGTAAATATAGCTTTCCCTTCCTTATCCAAACCTCTTTTTCATCCTTTATTGGATGAAAATACACAAAGATGGACCTATTTTAGACCTACTTTAGATCATAGAAACATAGTCCCATACCATGCTATTATATCAAGACTATGGAAAGCTCATATGAATATACAAAAAGTTATAAACACAGGGCTATCATATTATTTACTTAAAACGCTTTAAAAATAGAACCCATGGGTCAACTAAATTTGAACTCAAAATATGCTAAGGCATTAGGTTTAGAACAGTTCGATCCCCTGAAAATACAAATCATTTCAGGCCAAGTACTATTAAAGCATGTATCTTGTACAGAAGCATCATTTTCCTACTTGCACATCCCAAAAATTCAAATAAGCGATGTTGTACATTATATAGATTCTTCACCGCAAAAACTACGTCAACATTATTTAAGAGAGTATTGCAAAACTACACTACATCCTATTGATATATATATATATTGAAAGACCTATTAATTTAGAATCCAGTACATTCTATGACTTTTGGAGAACTTACACTAAAGAAAAAAATTCAAGATTCAAATACAAAAATTAATTTAGAGATACATTAGGACCCTACATATACAAATATAAGCAATTAATAAGATTCATTGATTATCATCCGCCACATCATTTAGAGCCATTTTTTTATAATGTACTACTCAAATATATTAACTTTCGTAATGAGTGAGTTGTTCCACAACAAAACACGTTACAATCTTATTTTTTAAAATGTCATATAAGAGAAATAATTACTACCACAAACAATATTGAAAGGTTGATAGATTCTTATGAAAGAATACATATGTTAATCAATTAATGAAAGTAAATAGCAAATTACAAACCTGATACTCCAACAAATTCCTTTACAAACTATACATGATGACATGCTAATGACCCAATCACACACACTAACGATTGCAACAACACACACATCACTAATCCCTTCATGCAAAAATCTACTCACAAGCGCACACTCATAGATCTAATGAGCATTCGCACTCCAATCAAACCTACATGCACACACAAATAATAGAGGACAATCATGCAAGATTAGAGTAGGATTAACCACTAATTAGTTATTACGATCTAGCTAATCAAGCATCATTAACAATCACAAGAGAGTATGAGAGAGGCATATTGAAACAGAATTGAGCATTGATTAGCGTTAATTAAGTCACATGAGCAAGGAGAAGCTCAAGGACTCCATAGCCACACACCTCGTCAGCTCTCATTATGGTCTTAACAAATGAGGCTAATAACCCTAATTCCATTTACACACTGTCTTATATACCTAGGGTAAAAATATGCCTTGTCGAATGTCCAAGGCCTTTAGCGCTCCACAACTTACTAAATCTGCAACCTAGGCACATTAACTAACCTATTATTTACAACTTTGAACTCTCATTACATTGGCTTGAAATAAATCAAGAATTTACAATAGATGGCCATTTTGGAAAATGTAAAAAATGTGTACCTCCAATATTAACTGCTTCTCCGCATTCATCCTTGATGTGCATTTGTAAGTCTTGGAACTTTAGCAGGTTCTGTTAATTGATGTTGGCTCAATTAGTAGATGTCTTCCTTGCTTAGATTAGAAATATGAGAGAAAAAAGTAAAAGCCCTCTTGGTAGAGTGGAAAGGGAGAAATGAGGCGGGCTTGAAAATGCCAAAAAATAGACTAAATGGAAACAAGAAAAAATACCATTAAGGCAAAGGCGTTCGATAGGGGGAAAGGGGAACACACCCAAAACCCAACTAATCTGCCTCTCTATAGCCCAAGATAATCACTGCACCCCAATCCACTAGAGTTCACCTTCAAAACTCACACAATCGACAGCAATCCACACTTGATGCTGCCCATTTATGATTGTGCCTGTAAGACTAGGGGAACTAGAACCTAGGAGTCCACCACCCAACCACCCACTATATAGCATGGCCCCTGGACCTTTGCCCTAGTTGGACTCCCTTTCCACACTACCTAGCCCGGCCTTGCCCTTGTCTAGTCCAACCTTGCCGGTGTCCTGACATTACTCCCCCCTTAAGAAGAGTTTTCTTCCTCGAAAACAAAAGTGGGAAACTTCTTCTTAAGAACACTAATGTTTTTCCAAGTGGCACCTTCTTCAGGTCGGTCTTTCCACTTGATTAAGGCTTGTTGACGTACATGATGATGTGTATGCAACTCATGATAATCGAGAACACATTCAGGTTCATGCGGTAAGGTAGAAGGTTCAATGAAATCAACCAAAATCTGTTGGTCAATGACATTGACGTCCCCATGTAACCGCTTACGTAAACGGCGTACATGAAACATTGGATGAATACGAGAATGTGTAGGTAGCAATAATTTGTAGGCACAACCACCTACTCACTTGAGTATTTTGAAAGGCCCACAATATGAGGGAGATAATTTAGGTGTTGGCCTAGTATTCAAACTTTCTAAATGTTCTGGCACACGTAAAAATACTTCCTCCCCTTCCTCGAAGGTAACTTGCCGACGTTTCTCATCAACAATAAACAACCCCACCATAACTAGTGTTCAAGGTTGAGAACTTGATTTATACATGAAGAGACTACTCTTAGTCGCAAACATGCTTTATGTTATGGTAAGCAAACTCCAAGTAGAACAATAAATGTGTACTCATTGGATCGCTTGGTGCTAACATACGCACTTTGCATATCCTTCAGCACAAGCTTACACTTTGTAATCTGACTATCCCCTTGAATAACTGACAGTACTGAGGTGTGTTTTCCCTCACGATTTACAGACAGTCTTCTCAGATGGCTAATAAATGGAAATCACAATATCGTTTAACACTGTTGAGGAATCAACAATGTTCGGAAGAACCATCGTGGTTAACTTGAAAAATCCACGAACACCTAAACCAAGCCATGACCTCAATTGGTGATTAGTAGACCCAAAAGTAATCTCATAGAGATATTGCACATAGAGTGAAAAATGCTTCATAAGCAACAACTTGAGGAATATGCATGTCGTTCCAAATCAGCCTTTGCTAAACACTAGGGCCCATAACACCTAGTGTGCATGCATTTAGCAAAAACCGGATCCGAATCTGTATATACATGATCCTCCTTGCCAGTACTTATGGCGAATGTGATGTGCATAGCACACAGTAAAGAGGAATGTAAATAGTTCCGAAAAGAAACTAAATACTTGCAGTGGTAATCATTTTCAAGCCTTGCTAATATGTTTGAACCATAATAGAAGATGAAACATTAATCACTTCTAGGGACAACAATGAAACTTTTTCATTAACCACTCAGAGCCTTGCTATATGTATAAACAACCATCTGTAATGTTGTTTAGCAATACTTGTAGCTGAACAAGTCATTCTAAGTATCCAACAATTTCTGGCCACCGAAATTTCTCCTGATACATCGTGCTGAAAATGGTCTAGAAAACAGTTTTGACCAGCACTTAGGGACTTTGTTGTGACACATATTTGAAATAGGGGGCACCAGTGTCAGTCCCAGAGACTCATATTCTCCACATGTGGAATATGTCTCAAATAAGGATGTCTAAAAAAAAAAGATCATCCTACAAGTACAAGACGTACTTGTGTGTGGAGATAACTACAAACACTCTACGACTGGAGTGAGAGGGACCCTCATTAGCCTTGCTCCACACTAGCTAAACCGAACTCCTTGAGTCCCTAGACCATGTTGTATCCCATGTGACAACATGTGCCAAATCGAATTCTACAAGTGGATTCATAACAGCATAATGTACTTTGGACACTACGGCCCAAAATACTCGTTTCGACATGCCCTTGGCATGGCCCTGGGGATTGAACTGAAAGTTCAGTTACCCGTATTCAAATGCACAAGAGCACCTCGCCCACTTGTGGGAAAACAAGCAACATTGCATGGAAACCCTGGGTGTTGCCTTCGCACTGCAAACCCGTTGGTTAGAATCTACGTAGTCAAACTCCTTGGTAAGACCCTTTGTAGGAACTGCTCAACTAGCACGTAAACGGGAATCAACATAGTTAACCGTGTACAAAATGATTGGAATCAACTTCAAAAGTTGAATTTGTCTGCTACTACCGCATGGTCAAGTGCGGAATTCGTTCGTTGAAAGTATAAAGGGCATCGATCAAACTGTGATCCTCAATGCCTATGGGAAGATTTAGCAATCACCCACCGGGTCGTACCCCAAAACAGTATGTCCATAGACAAAAGTGAAATGCCTAGCTCTTAGGGACAGCCATGTTGTCTCAATTGATTGTTGCATCTTTGTAGAGATCAGCTGCTGCTATGAGTTGAAGATTATCAAAAACTCAACTTGAGTGCCGCACTGAAAACATGTAGTGCAAAAATGACACCCTAGACATCCGTACTGACAAGACTCTTGCTTGTCCAGTAATGTCGATGTGTACTTCCCTGGGTAGAGCTATTCGATCTTGAAAACAATCACCCAAAGAATGCCAATAGTTAGGTCTTACCCTTGGCCTGACAATGGCTCTTAGCCAATGTGGCTCATAGCCATTATGCAAATTAGTGTTCAATGGACGAACCGATGAAGACTAATGTGAGTAGCAGCTTAGCCACGTGGTAGCTGAGAGGTATAGCACCTTCGCTCATGTTTACTCACGAGTAAAACATGTATCAAAAGCTTCTTAGAAGATTTTCATTATTCCCTTAAAGAGAGAGAGAGAGAGAGAGAGAGAGAGAGAGAGAGAGAGAGAGAGAGAGAGAGAGAGAGAGAGAACAAGACCATGCTGGGCTGAGGAACTTTCCTTAAGTTGTTAGAGTGTGTACCCAAGCTGTGTGCTCTTACGCATCTTATGCCTAAATTGCAGCTTATCGTATAAGCATTGCACAGTTTTCCGGTACGACTCTCTCATCGAGAGAGGTAATCGAAGAACAGAAAAATCATTGCAACCCACCTACCATTCAGGGGTCGTGATTGTATGAGGATGAGCATTGACACTTTGCCTGTAAAATAAGTCCTAGATTTAGGTTCCTTTTAGTGTTGTTGTGTGTTGATAGCAACCAACAATCATATTTTAAAAAATCCATCCTTAGTCTGTCCTTGATAGAGTTGCAAGTGTGATAGCGGAAGCGTAATGCATGAAGCTGTAAAATGAATCCACCTCACTAGCATGCCTTGCATGCAGAATTGTAAGCCCTTGTGGAGAGTGATGGCCTCAACCGTGAGAATCAAAACCATAAGTGCCTTGCACAGTTTAGACTGGTAGGGATTCTGTGAACTGATATTCCCTATTTTGCCAGTTCGCCAAAGCCTTGCGTCCTGTAAAATTGCCAAAGCACTTTGCTTTGCACAATGACAGTAATTGCCAAGTAAAGTATAAATAGGGAAAACAAGAAAAACTTAAACTTGGCTAACCTGGTCGTTGCTGTAAGCAGTTGGCCCGATATTCCGTGGAAGAAAACTCACTTAAAAATGGCGCTTAGCCATATCTGCTGCACGAGTGGGGTATGTCATATGTACAGATACGTCCCTTGTATCATATACGCCTGTCTGTTTCTCATGAAATAACCTGCTGGCATATTGTCAAGTCCGTCCCAAGTTTGTATGCTCATAGCATAGGCCGAACATGGAAGTCTTGTCTTTGCATGATGCTTTTCAGTAGACCCACTTTGGATGCTACCATGCCTCAAATCTACAGATACTCTTGCTCATAGACAAATGTCATAGTAAAAGAAAGTCGACCTTGTCGAGCCATCACAAATAATCGACCTTGTCAATTGTACAATGTATTGAAAAGCAAAACATAAAAATAAAAATTCCTTGCAAAGTATGTACCTTGTATCTGTGTGGCGGGATTACTGGTATTATGAGGATTTGTAGATGGAGCCTTGCTCCCATGATGTCAAATCATGCTTGCCTAATTGCATGAATGGCAGACAACTGGCCTAGAAGTGAAGCCCGAGCGAGTTGCTTGATAACTACTTGATAGCTGCTTAGAATTGCAGTTAAGGATCAGTCTAGCTGAGTACTTTGACCATACAGTAATAGGTTTATCTTCAAGCCACAAGCCGTGCCTGTACATGCATGTACTGCTAAACAACTATGCTGGCACTTAGGGTCGGTCATACTTACACCTTGACGTTTGCCATGGACAAACATCTCTTGGAACAAGCTTCCCTTCCATCAGAAGCAATGTTCTCGGAGCTTGTTTTGACTAATGCAAAAGCTTCTGCAAAATTGAAATGAATAAGAAACATCAATTTCAAGTTTATTGTACTTACCGTCCATTGGAAATGTCTAGAGTGCCATCTCCATCGGATATGAAGCAATTATTGACGGGAAGGTCATGGCTCCACATTGTTGGCGATGGCGGATAACCAAAAGCCTTGCTTTCCTTGAAGCCATTGTTGGGTTGAAGCTAATAGATCTACAAACATTTGCATGTCGAAGGTTCTCAATGACCCCTACCATGCTATGCATGGCTAAACTTGAAATCGATTGTCATATGCCTTGCACACTATACCAAAATCCTTGATGAGAAGCGCCCGACATGCTTAATCACCTCAATCAACGTGTCTCAAATCAATCAGCAACATCATGTCTGTCGTGGCTTCCCAATTGTGATTGTTAGCCTATGGTGAGAACATGTCGTTTAGCCTCTTTCGGTGTGGCGATGAGAGGTGAACTCCTTTTGAGCTCAGCTATGGTGACCTGCGTGCGGTGGCCCTTGTGGCACTTTACTACTAACTTGCCTTGCATGCTACTGCATGTGATCTTGATCACCGGCTGCAGAAGTGGTGGCTGAGTCCATGGGAGCGACCCCCAAGGGTGGCCTTAGGGCACCCTTTGGGCGCCCAATGTGAACAAAAAAAACAACCACAGCACCGATGGCGAATCATGTTGGGCAGCGCAGGCTCTGGAAAGGCACTCGCAAGGGGGGCGCCAGTGCCCGCATGGGTTGGGTGAAGCGACGAGTTCTGCTAACGTTAGCATGGCGCTCCTATTTGGAGCTATCCTGATGCAAATCCATGCAGGTCATACGAGTGTCGAATCTCATGCAAGCAATTGCTCCCACGGCCCCGCTTCTTGTGTCGACCTTCATCTTCTTCGGGCAAGCAGCCGCTCCCACGGCTTCTTGTGTCGACCTTCCTCCTCTTCGGCTTGTGTCTTCAAGGGGCCATACCCACAGCCTGTGTCTTCACACGGCCTCCACGAGCTCCAAGCCTACCGAGAGAGAGAGAGAGAGAGAGAGAGAGAGAGAGAGAGAGAGAGAGAGAGAGAGAGAGAGAGAGAGAGTTGGGAAGAGAAAGAGAGAGAGACCATGCATGCAACCTTGGCTCATGCAACCTTCCCCCCTCCTCCATGGCTCCTTCTCCCCTAGCTCTGATACCAGTGTAAGACAAGGGGAACTAGAACCTAGGAGTCCACCACCCAACCACCCACTATAGAGCATGGCCCCTAGCCTTTTTCCCTAGTTGTACTCCCTTTCCACACTGCCTAGCCCGGCCTTGCCCTTGTCTAGTCCGGCCTTGCCGGTGTCGTGACAGTGCCGCAGCACACACCGCTCTCTCTTTCTCTCTCATACACACAGAGGCCCGGGGAGGCATACACATCTCAATCACAAGCATCATACATTTGGAACAGAGAAAAGATAAAAAAAGGGGGAAAGGGGAAGAAACGGCACCAAAAACTGGTATGCTTTGCTTCAATTGCGACCAAAAAAACCTTCTACAAACATCCATGAAACCTCGATAACATCCGGCTCGGCATGGAAACTTTGAGCAACAAGAAAGTTGGTAATTTTGGCTTCATCGCTTGTGCGGCTCTCCTCATTGATAGCGGCAGGAAAAAGCCCTTGATGGCACCTTCATTGGCCCCAAATCCTGCTCCAAAAGCTCTTGAAAAATCCCATCGCAGCTCCCTGTTGAGCTGTTCCTCGGCCCACGTCTTCTTCCCCAAGAGAAAATCTCCTCCTTCGACTCTCCAAGAAGCCCTCTCATATCTAAAAACTTGGACCCTCAAGGGCATGGGAAAGCCTCCCCTATGCAACAAAAATCCTGCTCCTCCCTCATGGACAGCTCCCTTCACCTCCTTCATAGCTCTGCAAAGAGAACCCCCACCTCTGCCAAAACGGGGCCCTATTCGGCATATGCATGGGCCCTTTTTCTATTTTTGTCAACCACTCCTATTATAAGTTTTGCATGGCATGTGAAAGGCCTCCCCCTTTGGTACGATTACATCCACATGAACTCTCCCTTAACTGGGGCACCAACGGCACTGTCGGTGCTCCAAGCTCCTTCTTCTCAAAAGTGATTTGGCCCTTACAGGTGCGGGACCATACCCCAATGGGCACCACATGAGCACTACCAGTGGACGTTGTCAACGGCTATCCCTGCCCAACAACATCATGCGCCACCATCTACCCCAAAAACTCCGGCCATAAGCCGCTTAGAGCCAGCCCCGCCCGATGCCATAGCCTAGAGCTTAAATAGCTCCCCTTCACCACTTTGATACCACAAGGGGTACCCATTGTGGCCCATATACCCCCTGCCTCGCCATCCTTGTTGCACATATGGGGTAGACCCCCTGCCACGTGGCATCACCTAGGCCACCCTCCTCCAAGGCCCCTAAAATTCAAAAAAAATTCTCAAAAAACCCCATTTTGGCCCTCCTTGCTTTGCCTACGCCAAACATTGCACGGGGCTCCTCTCCTCGAGCCGTGAAGACTGACCAAGAGTCACCGTTTTAAACTTCAATACCTGCAAACCTAATTGCATTCCAACCTCCTCTAGGCCTCGAACGACGAGCAACAGATTGACACAAAATCATATGCTAACACACAGCCGACAAAATTGGCACACACTTTAACTTGTTATATCTTTTTGACTCGGACCGATTGATGCACATCCACTTCTTGCTAGCCCCATATTACTGAGCACTACCCTCACGAACCTTGTTGAGCTCCAAAAAACACTAGATGGCACTTCGACCAAGGCGACCAAGGCAACCAACCCGGCACAAACCTGGCCCCGGCAAAACTTTGACCGGTTGTATCTTGGCACCCAGAACTCCGATCGACGATCTAAAAAGACTGACACACTCCATAAATCAAGCACTACACATCCATAGCTCCATATTGTCTCAAACTATCTGGCATCAGCTAGCCTGTGCGTCTCAGATCTTCAATCACTTCCAACTTCAAAGCCCCGTATCTTGCACATCGTGGCTCCATTTGACAAGCCGTCTGGACCTGCACCTTCAACACTTCAAGCTCTACATATCTAGGCCAAAAACCGGCACCTTAAAAATTATTCACTTGTCACCCTGTCTGGACCAATCTGGAACCCTTTTGGCCTATTAAACCACATAAAGCATTCATTTTTGCTGCTACTTGCCTGCCCAAGCTCTTCCCACGTGCTGTAGCCCTCTGCCATGCATCTCTAAGCAAACACATCACTGCATGTGCCCTCTACTAGGGTCGACACACTTTGGTTGCACCATCATTGCCCCATCTCCTTGTTGAACATTCATGTTCAACCAATAAAATGCTTTATTCTTCTACCAACTGCAAAAACTAGCAAACACTAACCAATATTGTGAGCAAACCACACAAAAACTACCATATGTACACTACTATCAAACCTCAAGTTGGTTGCCCCACCCCCTGTATCACATAGCTTCCACCTGGATCAAAAACCTGGCATTGACTCCTTCCATCCATCTATAGCACCCTCCAATAGTGCATCACCCATGTCCGCAACCATCCATGCACCCAATATGCCCAAAGCACTTTAGCAATTCTTCGCACATTTACCTACCTCATCAACACACCTGGTCCTGTAAGCACATTACCTGAACCAACCAATGCACCTGGTTCTGCAATCACACCGTCTATACTGACCAACAATTTTGACCCTCCCTCCCAACCATATAAAGCAAAGCTCCTCTCAATGGAACTCCGTATCTTGCAGATAACATACCTCACTAATGCATTATCAGCATACATTTCAACCATGTATTGCATACCTCTTGTGATAGCTTGGACTCACCATCGACGTTTCTTTTCTTCTCCATGGAGCATGCCTGATGCACTGTACTCTCCACCTGTAGAGGGACTAACCCTCGCATCACTTGTATCCTGGTCAAAGCTTTATCCACAAGCACTTACATATCTTCATCCATGGCATCCTCGGAATCATCAAAGCCCCAATCAGCTTCACTTTCAAGGCATACGTGATCCAAAAAACCTGCATCTATAGCATCACCATGGCAATCCATAGACACCTCCAGCTGCTCTTCTCTTTGATCAACACCTAACAGATCATGAGTATCAAAAATATGCCCAACCCCCTTGGTTTTTGCTTCATCATCATCCTCTCGTCAACGTGGTAGCCCAGCTTGGCTATCCACAGACTCAAATTTATCCTCCTTTGTAGAGCTCTGAACAAATGGTTCCTCCACAGGAATTTCCACTGCTACCTTCATCAACATGGCCGCCAATAGGGCATTGCATGTCACCTTTGATAGCATATCCTCTCTCACTTTCTTCGGCACTTCAACATGTTCTTCTTCCACATTGGCTATGACCACATCATCAGCTAAACAAGAAGGCATCTTTACTTTTACCATCACCGGCTCATCAGACTTGGTCTCCTCGCCATAGGATGTGGGCTCATCCGGTCCATCTTCCTTGCTTGTCTCCCAGAAATTCAAACTAGCTTCTCCATCTTCATAAGCATCATACACTAACTCGGTATCAGAATTTTCAACCACTTGCTGCTCCACAAGTGCTTGACCTTCATCTAGGCTTTGCTCACTTTCTTCATCTTCTTCCAAGCTGTCGGCATCTGCAAAACTGAGTTGCACCCTGCTACCTTATCATGCAAACTTTCTACAAGAACATGCTCTGCCTCTTTACTTTGCCCTAGAATCCCAACACTTGCTACCTCTTTGGCACACTGGCTCACTTCAACAAGGGGCTTATCCTCTTTAACAAGCTCATCCATCACTGGCACATGCACATCATAAACTGGAAACCTCCAAGTAACATAATCAATTGTTGGTCTCACCTCAACGGGCTTTACATTTTGCACAATAGGCACGGCCTTTGGTTGAACTATAGAATACTCTACTAGCTTTGCAATGGGCACATAATCTGCAGGCTTCAACAAGCCCACAACTCTAGCTTTTGCTTCACTGTTCTACTTTTCACCTTGGCCAAATACACTATGTCTTCATAGGTATCAGAACAGTCTTCCACCTTATCTCTGATCTTTGGATGCAAGCACTCAAGAAACTTTGAGGACTGCAAAAATTTATTGCCTTTCACCCTAGTTGCAATCTCTAACTGCCTCCAACAGGCTTCAAATTGCTCAAGAAAAACGGAAAAATCTTTACTTACATCGTGGCATACCGCCTTCAATATTGCACTAGCCTCTGACGAGGTGATCACTTCTCGAAACCTCTCCAAAAACTGCCTCAGCAATTCCTGCCATGAACTTTAATCATTAGGCTTCAGATTGTCGAACCAAATCTTTGCTCATTCGCTCATTAGGAGTGGCACCGTTTGCATCCTTTCCACATCCGTCAATATATGCATCAATAGCATCCACAATTCAAAATCTGCTAATCAATCTTCAGGGTCTTTAACACCTGTAAATATGGGGCCAAAGCTTGGCTCCATCATCTCTACTATCTTCAAACACAACCACCAAATATTTTGACCATCTGCCAATTGCTTGCCAGCTTTCAAACATCGCTTTAACCTTCAAGCCGGAGCATCAGTGCTCCTCTGTGGGGGCACCAGAAGATGGATAGCGGGAAAGGGGAACACACCCGGAACCCAAGTAATTTGCCTCTCTATTAGCCCAATATAGTCACTCCACCCCAATCCACTAGAGTTCACCTTCAAAACTCACACAATCGACAACAATCCACACTTGATTCTGCCCATTTACAACCATGCCGCAACACACACCGCTCTCTCTTTCTCTCTCACACACACAGAGGCCTAGGGAGGCACACACATCTCAATCACCAGCACCATACAGTTGGAACAGAGCAAAGAGAAGAAGGAGGGAAAGGGGAAGAAACGGCACCAAAAACTGGTATGCTTTGCTTCAATTGCAACCAAAAAAACCTTCTACAAACATCCATGAAACCTCGATAACATCCAACTCGGCATGGCAACCTCGAGCAACAAGAAAGTTGGCAGTTTCGGCTTCATCGCTTGTGCGGCTCTCCTCGTTGAAAGCGACAGGCAAAAACCCTTGATGGCGCCTTCATTGGCCCCAAATCCTACTCCAAAAGCTCTTGAAAGATTACATTGCAGCTCCTCATTGAGCTCTTCCTCGGTCTGCATCTTCTTCCGCAAGAGAAACTCTCCTCCTCCGGCTCTCTAAGAAGCCCTCTCACATCAAAAACTTGGGCCCTCAAGGGCGTGGGAAAGCCTCCCCTGTGCAACAAAAATCCGGCTCCTCCCTCCTGGAGAGCTCCCTTCACCTCCTTCATGGATCCCCAAAGAGAACCCCCACCTCTGCCAAAACGGGGCCCTTATTGAGCGTATGCATGGGCCCTTTTTCTATTTCTACAACCACTCTTATTATTAGTCTTGCATGGAGTGTGGAAGGTTGCACCCTTTGGCACATTTACATCCACATGAACTCTCCCTTAACCGAGGCAGCGACGGCGCCGTTGGTGCTCCCAGCTCCTTCTCAAAAGTGATTTGGCCCTTACGGGTGTGGGACCATACTCCAACAAGTGCCACATCAGCACTGCCAACAGACACCATCAACGGCCACATCAGCACCAACAAGTGCCACATCAGCACTGCCAACAGACACCAGCAACGGCCATCCCTGCCCAATAACGTCACGCACCACCATCTACCCCAAAAACTCCGACCATAAGCCGCTCACGCAGAGCTAGTCCTGCCCGACGCCATGGCCTAGAGCTTCAATAGCTTCCCTTCACCACATTGATACCACAAGGGGTACCCACTGTGGTCCATATACCTCCTGCCTAACCATCCTTGTTACGCATATGGGGTAGACCCCGCCACGTGGCATCACCTAGGCTACCCTCCTCCAAGGCCCCTAATATATAAAAATCCTCAAAAAAACCCCATTTTTGTCCCTCTTTGCTCTGCCTACACCAAACATTGCACAGGGATCCTCTCCTTGAGCCGTGAAGACTGATCAGAGTCACCATTTCAAACTTCAAGACTTGCAAACCTTCCCACATTCCAACCTCCTCTAGACCTCGAATAGTGAAGCAACAGATTGGCACAAAATCATTTGCTAACACAGAGTCGACGTCTGGCACACACTTTAACTTGTTATATCTTTTTGACCCGTGTTTTTGATTGATGCACAGTCACTTCCTGCTAGCCCCATATACTGAGCACTACCCTCTTGAACCGTGTCAAGCTCCAAAATACACTAGATGGAACACTGGCCGAGGCGACCAACCCGGCACAGACTTGGTCCCCACAACAAAACTTTGACACAAGTTGAAGAACCGCAACACTTGTTGTTGTGAATACCATGTGTAGCTTGTATACTTCAAGAAAGCCCTCATTCAGTTACGCCATGGAAGATTTGGGCTACATGGCCAGTCATGCAGTTGTAGGTGCCTTGTTTGCAGTCCCCATGATGGAACGACACAATACAACATTCAATTCCACATTTCCAAGCTTAAAAGACTTGTGGGAGTCTGTATTGTGCCTAAAACCGATTGAATCTGCTTATCACCATAGAAAATTTCTTTTGGGAACATGCATAACATTGAGGCATTAAACAACTCTCATTGTGTCCACACAAAAAAAGCGATGGCATATCTACCATTACCATCAAGATTTTTACTACACAGTAAGTGGATGAGAAAGGTCAAACAAAAACTCAAAAAGATCTTGTAGTTTTCCAAGTCAGCCCAAGGAGTTCCTTGCTTGAAGGAAAATTGGGAAACTTCATCCAACATAATTACAAGTATAGATGTCAAGCTCAACAATTCAAAGAGTGTTTGGGTAACTTTCCAAACAATGCAGTGGTATCGGTGGTGGATTTTGCAAAAAATTACTCCTTCAAGGTGCAGAATGAGATTCAATCAATGCAGTGGTATTCAACACAAGTGACAATCTTGGTTCACATTTCGTACTTACGTGATGCGCTTGGTGCCATTCAGAAGAAGACCCACTTCTACATCTCTGATGACAAAATCCATGACCCTTTATTTGTATAGCAATGCTTTCTTCTACATAATGAGTGGCTAAAAGGTCAAGGGTGCAATGTCAAATGACATTGGATGTGGTCTTATGGTTTTACTTCATAATTTAAAGCAAGACACCCATTTTATTTTGTAGCCAGATGCTTCAATATGATAGGTATTAAGATGATGCATAATTTCTTTGCATTTGGCCATGGGAAGGGCGAGCACGATAAGGCTAGTGTGGTGCTCAAAAGAGCTCTCACACATGAGCAATTGAATTTTGACAGATGGGTGTTACATAATGCTTCAAGTGTAGCTGCATTCCTCAATGCAACCCTCCAAAAACGATGTCCATTGATAGTGAAGAGGGTCAATTGTATGTTCTAGGAGGTCAAGCTTGGTGAGGTAGGCAGCAAAGACATAAGATTGGGATTGCATGCGGATCAAAGGGTCTCCATCTCTCCACTATGTCAATGGCTACAGTCAATCAGATATGGACAAACTAAGGTGCAGACCACTGTCCTGCTTTTTCCATGCATGCATGAAAGGCCAATGGAGGAGATGTGTAAACAAAGGTCACGTTGAGGGGTGAGAGTACTTGTGGATATAACCCACTATCAGTGATGAAAGTGATAGAGAAGCATCCAGTGATGAAGAGTTACCAAGAACATCCATGTACGTTTGCCACCATGATGACATAAGCGATGCCTTGATGGTTGGTCAGAACTTTGCAGTGCATGCAGAAGAGCCAAGTGAAGACTTCTACATCTTGAAGTGAACTAACACCAAGCACTTGAATAAAAAATCCAAAAGGGATGAATGGCATAACCGTATTTAAAAAAATCATTTGTTGTTGAGGGACTCTTCTACAACAAGGTAGATGGGGTGTGATGATACCTACGTCCTTTTGAAGACAAGCCCCTTGCTTTTATCTACTCCCACATGGTGCGATGCATCGGATTTTTGATGTGCCCGGTGGAAGGTGAGTCTAATGAAAATTAATTGTCGAATGATGTATTGAACAAATCTATAATAGCATGCCCCCAGAGGAGAACTTGTAAGCTCTAACTTTGAAGCACTACCATAATACATTTATCTCTTTGATAGCAGTGTTTACCACCTTTGCACCACATATGAGTACTTTCAAGCCACTTGGAGAGCACTGTGAACCACTTGAAAGCACATTCAGCCCACTTGACATGGTGATAACTTTTAGACCACTTGACAAGCACTTTTAGACTTGACAGGCACTTTTCAACCACTTGACAAGCACTTTTAGATCATTGAACAAACACTTTCTGCCCACTTGGTAAGCACTTGAGAAGCACTTTTAGGCCACTAGACAAGCACCTTTAGACCACTTGCAAAGCACTTTAGGACCACTTGCAGAGTACTCTAGAACCACTTTTAAAGCACTTTAAGGCTACTTGTGAAGCACTTTCAGTATTCAGACAAGCACTTTAAGACCACTTGACAAGTACTTATAGGCTACTTGACAAGCATTAACAATCCCCAGGAAAGCATTTACAGACCACTTTACAAGCACTTTTTAGTGCTTTGAGGGTAAATCTATCACATGCACAGTAAGAACAATGTTTGTATCCCCTCACGGAACCATAGTATAAACTAAAATATAAAAAAAGATGCTAGACACGAAAACTTTCCAAGACCACATTCACTTACTTTTGTATGTATCGCAGGGAGTATTGGCAATTAGCTACAAATTGAGTAGGAGCTTGGTGTCATGGCAGTTAGCTACACATGGAGTGAAGGGGCTATAGGTGGTCCTCTATAGTTATCTTCGTCAAGATGGGAGCTTGAATATTTCTCCTTTTGCCAACATTGTCTCCAACAATAGTGTAGTTACACTATTGCAAAGACTCACCTATGGCATCAAAAGGGCACTCTCTGACAGTTTTTGCTTTGTCAACACTTTTTGCCCACAACATCACAAACTCGGCCACATCCACTTTTAGGAAATTTCACCATTGCCCCTCATTCCACCTATCTAGTTCAAGAAGAATCACATAGCATGCATGATCGTTAAAGTACATTCTATACAAGGAGTCATCTAGAGCAAGTGTGTTTGACTTATTGAACTTTGGAACGAGATGCCAAAAGGTATCCAGCTTTTTAAAGAACATTGGTCTAGGAGGATTATCAAAGAACCAAATGTTGACATGGCACCTGTTTTGTGAGAGCCATCCACTCAAGCATTTTTTGGCTTGAGGCAGGCACTTATCCATGGGAGACTCCAATTTCCTTCCTCCACATTGAGGTCCACACAAACACCTCTGCAACCTGACTGAATGCTAGCAAGAACAATTCTACATCTTGCCGTAGGTAGTAGGTGATGTTCGTAGTGACTATAGAAAAGTAAAACATTGAGACATCTGGAGGAATCCTTGACTTGCGTTTATGGTGCATGCATGCAAGAATATTGTTGAAGTCAACAATGACTACCAAGTGTCGAGATTCATTGAAGCATCAAACTTGATAGCATGGAGGGTAGCATTCAATGTGCACTACCTCATCAATGGGTTGAAGGGTGTTCGAGCCGATAACTTGAATATTTTAACTACACAACAATTAAGTTGGTCAGAAGAAATGAAATTAAGACATGCCACAAACATTGAGATAAAGGACTTATATATCATAGTGCCATGAAATAATACGACATCATGAACAAAAAGCTACAAAGCTACAAGAAGCTAAAGCTTCTTGCACGCTTGTGTTTTGGGGGGAAGTGCTTTAGTACTTTTCTTGGGTCCCAAGGAAGCCCATCCTCAATCTGCCTTTTCCTCTTCTTCCATAGCTCTCCTACAACAAAATTTGGAGAGTTTCTTCCATGTTTGGGACCAAATTCTCCTCGTTGGATTGGACACCCTTATTGGCACAACTTGGCTTTCTAGTTGGAGCAATAACCTAACTATTGGAATTAGGATTCCAAGAAAACACACACAGCTTCTTGGAGAAGATGAAGAAATCTCAAGGCACACAACAGAGAGTGTATTACTTAGTGTGCATTGGAAAAAAAAGATAACCCTAGAGTGATGGGTGTATATACAATGCACGGGGGGGGAAACCTCCTAGTGAGGGAAAAAATGCCCCGGCGGTCCTAAGTGTGTTCACACACATCACTGCCACATGTATATGGTAACAAATTCCCCCTAGGAGTGATGCAATGAACAAGAGCTAGCAGGTACAGTATAGGGAATTGCCATGCCCTAAGGACACGATCAGTCCACAAAGGGAAGTAAGCCCAAAGCTTTGTGAAAAGCTTCAAACCTCTCATGAGATAATTCCTTTGTGAAAAGATCTGCAAGGTTGTCTTGTGTTGGCACATAAGTCAAGCTGATCTCTCTAGTTGAGAGCATCTCCCTGACATAGTGGTAATGCACCTCAACGTGCTTTGTGCAAGCATGAAAAACTGGGTTCCTCACAATTGCCAATGCGCTCTGACTGTCAGTGTAGATATGTTTGCAGAGTCCTGTCCAACACCCAAATCATCCTGAGCCATACACACTCAATTGTAGCTATGAAGATTGTCTTGTACTCAGTCTCACAACTAGAAGTGGCCACAATAGGTTGCTTCTTGCTCAACCATGAGATACATGAGTTGTCGAGCATGAAACAAAAACCGCTTGTGGACACTCGTGTGTCAAAACAACCAGCCCAATCTAAGTCCAAAAAAGCATGTAAGTCTAGTAGCAATGATTCCCCCTTGGGATAAAACAAGCCAAGATGTAAAGTCCCACTTAAGTAGCAAAAATTCCTCTTGATAGCCTCCCAATGCTTAGACCATTGGCTATGATAAATCTACTAACCTATGAGACTGCAAAATGAATATCCGGCCTCATGTTGCATACATAAATGAGGCAGCCAACAGCATCTTGGTAAAGAGTGACACCGACAGGATCACTAGCATCATGAAGATTCAATATCAACCCTGTTTCCATGGGAGTGGCAAAAGGTTTGAATCCTCAAGTCCAAACTTACATAGCAATGTCTCTATGTAACTTTTTTGACACAAGGCAATACCACCATCACACTCCTTAAACTGTATATCTAAGTAATGATGCAAAAGCCCCAAATCTTTCATCTTGAGAGTAGAATTCAAATCAACCTTAAATCCAGCAATATGTCTCTCATTTGGTCCAATGATTAGCAAATCATCCACATAGAGAACGATAATGAGAAGTATATCACCCTCACGCTTTACATACAATGTGCTTTTGTTGGACTGTTATGAAAGCCTCATTTGACCAAATGAGTGGCAGCATTCTCATACCAAGCACGAGGAGATTGCTTCAACCCATACAAAGCTTTCTTACATCTGGAAACTTTATCCTCTTTTCCTTTCATGACAAAACCGGGAGGCTGTGTTACATAAACTTTATTAAATGGTTGAGATTTTCAACAAATGTATGTGCATACTTGAGAATACTTTGTGGAGATATGCATTCTTGTGGACTCTCAAGATTTGAGAGTGGATTCATCACAGGTTATGTACATTGACTTGTGTGATTAAGTAGATTTTGAAAAGTGTGGTGTACAGATTTGCAAAGAGTTTTGCAAGCATTGTTGGCATGATTGTGAGCTGAATTTCCAGTTGATTCAGATGCTCATTTGATACACATTTGTTGGTGCATGTTTGATGCTCGTTGCCATGTGGATGCATATGATGTGCGCTTTTTGGTGGATGATATTATTCGCCTTGCAATGGCAGATGTGGGCTAGTTTTTAGCTATTTTGAGCATCAATCTGTGCCATATTTTGGTTGGTTTGCATCCAAGTTTGTGCTAGTATATGCCTCGCTTGTAGAGTGTGGTTGATGCACTTTGTGTTTTGGACTACAGGATTGTTTTCCAAGTTCATGGAGTTGAGACATTGGGGCAGCTCATGTATACTTGAGTGCAGATTTTGCGTATGATTTGCTCATGGTTTTGAGCATGTTTATGGCATGTATCGTTATTATAGATAGCCAAATACTTCCAAAACTCTGCCAGATTTTTCTTGCGAGTATATTTGTTTATGCACATGGTTTGCAATTGTATTTTGATTGCATTTGGCACTCAATCATTGCTTTTCCACAGTGTATTGGCATCACATTGTGAGAGTGTTTGCTCACCGGATTATGTCATTTGACATGTATGCAGTAATCTCTTTAGGAGGGAGATTGTTGATGATAGATTTATCGGTTACTGCGCATAGTGATCTTGGATTAGAGTAGACTTTTAGCATCATTTGAGTGGTCTTGCTCACTTGTTTTGTTACATTGATCGCCATATTTGCTTACAGTTCTCTTAGATAGCTTATGCCAGCTTATGTTGCATTTTGACAGTGCTTGGTGTATGAGTTAGCGAGGCTTTGGCTATTGTCAGTTGATCAATTTGTGCTTGATCTTGTCATAGGTTATCACCATGGATTTGGCATGTACACCATTGTCAGGGTTTGTGCTTTTCCATATTAAGTTTGATGGTTCGAACTTTGAGCACTGGAAAGCGGGTATGTGTGATGCATTGACTCAGTTGGGCCAAGTGTTGCCACTACAAGGCATGGATGCTAGGCCAGAGTCTATGATTGACGTTGAGTGGGAGGACTTGGAGGTGCACGTTTGACGATCATATTACACGTTGGTGAGTCTGTCTATCGCATTGGTTTGGATGCATGTACAGTTAGAGAGTTATGGCAAATATTGTGCAATGCTTTTGGCAAAAATGAGCTTAGAGAGATGCCTACAATCAAAGGACGATCTTGCAAAAACAAAAATGATGTGTGTTAACATTGTGGTCATATAGGGCATGTATGACTAGGCGTTATTTTTGGTGGATGAGACAGCACAGGAGGGATGCTATCACTTTGGATTATGTGGGAGCAGATGTAGCGTATGTGGCTACACATGACAGAGATGTCAACTTTGCTTCTATGTTTACTCCTGACTTTCTTATGTCGGTTTTTGACGACATGTTACCTTCGCATTGGATACTTTATGTGAGTGCTAAATTTCATGTGGCGTCAAGTCGTGAGTGGTTTAGCACATATGCTAGTGGTATGCTTGGACATGTGTGTCTAGCTGATGGTTTAGTGCATGACATAGTTGGTGCAGGAGATGTCAGACTATTGTTGCCAAGTGGTGCATCATATGTGTTGTGAGATGTACGGCATGTGCCATGTTTGACGTAGAGCTTGATCTCTATGAGTCATTTATGAGACAGTGGATGCTAGGTAGTGTTGGACGAGCATAGTTTTAGGTTGCATTGTGGACAGATAGTCATAGCAAGAGGTGCTAGTAATGGCACGATTCATGCGATGATGTGAGTACATCATGTGCAAGACGACGCTATCTTCGTGAGTACGCAACCATACAAAGAGACGAGGCATGTATCCTTTGTGGATAGGTTGCATGATGCTCCAGATTGTGAGCATGTTGAGCCAGTTATGTAGAGAGTTGTGCAGCAGGGCATATCATTCATGGATACAATGACGGATATGGATGGCTTGATTGTTGAGGACTCAACCATGATTCGGTCATTCATGGATATGCTTAGTCCAAAGGCTGATGTGTGTGAGTTAGAGCTAAGCATTGCTCTTGCCACACAAGGTTCAAGACAGACAGATGCTCTTGGTGCACATGTGACATGTGACACAAGGATGGATTCTAGGGATTGAAGTTTGGGTGTCAGGGTGATTTCCATGAGTGGAGTTCTGAGTCAGATTTGACTGAGATGGTCAGATTTGCAGATATTTTTAGGATTGCATCAGCATTCGAGAGTCTCATATACGAGATATTGGTCTCAAGACCCAAGATTGCATTTACGATAGGTGCATGTCATCCATGTTGTGGTTGATATTGGCCTTGATCATAGGGGCACTTTGCAGCATATGGTGAGATACCTGTAGGATGTGTGCAGCTTTGGTGAGGAGTATGTGGTCGATTGCTCTATACTTCCTATACAATTAGAGCAAGATGCACACAGATTTAGTGAGCCAATGGGCATTGGCTGAGGTCATACTTGTGATGGCCTTGTATAGGTTTTGTGCGGTTTTCTTTTCTCTCTCACGGACACATTGGCCTTTACATTGTGGGGAGGTTGTTGGGGTAAAGCCCCATGTGGCCGATTAGGCCAAGTGCCTGCCCACTATACTTATTCATTATGTACATAAAAGAATAAGGAGGATCACATATTGTGAGTGAGTTTTAGCCCCTGCAAACACAATGTATCCTCTTCTCCTCTCTTCACCATTGCTGCACACGCTCCCTCTCACGCACTTCAGTCTCTTTATAACCTATGCCTTTCTACTATGCATAACCTTTTGCAACAAGTCAAGCCTTATAGTGATCAATCTCACCATCTGGCTTGAATTTCAACTTGTAAACCCACTTTGTACCAATGGCCTTTTTTCAAGGAGGCAAATCACATAAAGTCCATGCGTTCTTTTGTATAAGTGTATCATATTTTGATTGCATGGCAGCCATTTGATTTTTCGAATTATGTGCTTCATCAAAAGACAGAGGTTCCTCAACATCATGTAAGCTAGACATAGCCAAAGCATAACAATCTGATGCATAAGATGCATGGCGAGAACCTGATTGAGTATGACTAGACAAAGGTACATTCAATTTATTGTCACGCAAAGTATACACCAACCATTTGGCAAACCTCTAGCCTACTCATTTTCAGCCCTTTCCTCATCAAGTACAACATGTATATCTACATCAGTAATAGGCTGATCTGTAACATTTTCAAAAACCCCCATAGGCTGTACATTTTCCTCATTGGAATTTACATACGAAGTTCCCCCACTGAAAAGAGGTAACAAAGTGCCATAAATGTCATGTGAGCTTACATTACTATCTTTAGTACATGATAGCAAGGGTTGAATAGAATCTTCCACAAACACAACATCCCATGAGACCAAGATATGCTTGTTTACAGATGATACAACCTGTAACCTTTGCTTTCAGCACTATAACCAAGAAAAATAAATTTGACAGCCTTATCATCCAATTTTTTGTGTTGTGTTTGTGACACCAATGCATATGCCAAACAGCCGCATGTGCTCAATAGAAGACTTTCTATCATGCAATGCTTCATATGGATTCAAAGACTCCAAAGCTTTGATAGGACACCTATTAAGTACATAAGTGGCACACATGATGGCCTCAAGCCAAAACGAATGCGACAAAGCTTGACTTTTGACCATACATCGTGCCGTTTCCATAAGGGACCTATTTTTCCTCTCAACAACACCATTTTGTTGAGGCATATAAGGGACTGTACATTGTTGTTTTATCCCCCACAAATATCCAAAAATTCATTAAATTCATGAGACATATACTCCCCCCCTCGATCGAACGGAGGGTGCTCACAGTAAATTTTGAGAAATTTTCAGCCATAGCCAGAAATTGTTCAAAGCACATAAATACTTTGGACTTTGCTTTAAGCAGATATACCCATGCATGCCTAGAGTAATCATCAATGAAATTCCTAAAGTAAAGGTAATTGGCCAAGGACGGAGTTTGTATGGGCCCACAAACATCACTATGCACAAGCTGCAACCTGCACGTGGCCCTAAGTGGACCATCCTTTGGAAACTTTGAGCATTGCATCTTACCAAAATATAGCCTTCACAAACATGTTCGACAGGTGCTTCAAGAGGCGGCAAAGAAGCAACCATATCAAATTTTTGCAAACATAACAAACTGGAAAAATTTAGATGTCCAAAACATGCATGCCAAAGTTTTGCATCTGAAATAGCCTTAGAATCCACAATTGCATTTGCAAAATGCTGCCCACACCTGTCATACAATGTAAGCTTATACAACCCACGGAATAAAATGCCAGATGCAACAATTTCATCACTAAAACTAAGATCATGTATTGTACATTTTTCATCCACAAATTTGACTACAAGTCCAAGTCTAGCAAGTGCAGATACAGACAATAGATTTTTCTTGATCCTAGGTACATAAAGTGCATCAACAATTTCCATTTGCATCAATAAGCACAATCTTTCCAACACCCTTAACAAAATAAGAGACATTGTTAGCACAAGTGACAGAATTCCCATGAGGGACATCCTTGAGAGAGGTAAACAAGTCACAATGAGAGGTAATGTGCTTTGTAGCACCACTGCCAAAGTACCACACTTGAGCATCCGCAGCAACTTTTCACCAGAATTCCCAGACAAATTTCTGCCAGTAGAAGCATTAGGAATAGGTGATTTACCACTCGTAGAAGAACCATGAGAAGTGGCTACATTGTTGTTACCACCTTTTCTTTGAGCAACAATAAAGGCCCGTTCAACTGCATGTTGTCTAGTCTTGTTTTTTTTGGAAATTTACTCTTGCAACAGCAATGTGCATAATGCATCAAACTTGACAACTTCAGGATTTCCTTGGGTCATAAGTCTCCAAGTACTAGCAAAAGTTTGGTAAGAATCTGGCAATGCATCAAGAACAGTCTGCACAAGAGAGCTGTCTGAAATCACCTGCAGAAATAAGTTGCTCATTGATATCCTTGACACCAGTAAGGAAAGTGTCCATGTCATCTTCCTCATGCATAATCTTTGACTCCATCTCTTTATGCAGCAATGCAATTTTTGCCTCGTTGCGACTTGCATAAAGACCAGCCAGAATATCCCAAGCTTGTTTTGCAGCTTTTGTTGAACGAATGTGAGGAGTATTAGTGTGCTTCATAGACAACACAATCAATTCATGATCTTGTGCATCTTTTACATCCCAACACGGGATTGCTCAACCGTAGGCAAAACAGCTCTCGCAGTAGCAACCCTATCACCAAAGCCTGCAACATCCTCAACATCGCCTACATTCTGAGAACCAAGATGCACATCAATGCCCTGCACAATGTTCCAAATTCCCTTCGACACAAAGACATGTTGCATCATGTAAGCCCACATAGGATACTTGTCCCCATCCAATATGTCCTTAGTAGCAAACATCTTGAATACATCTTGTTGTTGTCGGCCATGGCGAATGCTGCACTAATGTGAAAAATGCCTTAAAAGAGGAGAAGCAAAGCAGGAACAACACCTCCTATATAGCACAAACCATAGAAGACTATAAGGGACATGTTATGCAAAAAATGGCACTGATAGAAATTTTGCACAAAATGACAAAATAGCTTGCGTAGTACTGCCTGTAGTGAAAAAGGTGGCCGAAATGACCTCGAATCTCTGAGCAAACCAAGCTCTATAATGAGCTATCCCAAAATATTTTTTGACCTATGAACTCTTGCCAAAGCTCACAAAAATTGGAGAAAGTGAGTCGGCATGTTGTTGGAGATGCTGGCGACTAAGCCCAAGAGGATGCAACCTGATCTGATACCAATTGTTGGAACTAGGGTTGCAAGAAAACACACGCCTCTTGGAGAAGATGAAGGAAGCTCAAGGCACACAACAGAGAGTGTATTATTTAGTGTGCAATGGAAAGATAAGATACCCCTAGAGTGATGGACATATATACAATGCACGGGGGGGGAACCTCCTAGTGAGGGAAATGCCCCAATGATCATAAGTGTGTTCACACACATCACTACCACATGTATATGGTAACACTGACTCTATGGCTTACTGACATCAATACAACAGGAAATCAAGTTAGATGCACAGGTATTTGGTGGTGATCACACTGACCATGGATAATCATATGTCTGAGGACAACCTAAAAGTCAATCTAAACCTAAAATAGGGCCTTCTCTCATTTGTGCAATGCAAGAAGAGTGCTCTTGCTCCATCTCCTTCTCCATCTCCTTTGTGTACTAGTGTGTGTGTGTGTGTGCTTGAGAGAGAGAGAGAGAGAGGGAGAGAGAGAGATCGAGCATTGTGGCGGCACGACAGCGGCGAGGTGGTTGAGTGCGGCACAGCGGCGGCTCCCTCTTCTTCACGGCAAGGAATCCTCCACGACAACAAGCGTAGAGCAGTGAGTGACACACCATTGTCATCTTTGAGCTTACTATTTTAGGCTAGTTTCATGCTTGGAGCCATCTGTGGCTCGCACATAGTGTTAGGCAAGTCCCTTGCTTCGATACGTGTGGCAGAAGCCCACATTTTTGGCGCCATTGCCGGGGAATCGCCCTGTACTAAGCTCAAGAGGCACTCTGTGCTTCTTCTGTGAGTATTTATGTTAGGAAGGAAGAGGAAGAAGAAGTTATTTTCTGCAAGTTTTATTTCCTGCATAATCTCTATTTTTTGCCAATGTCTGCTTGCACATAATCTTTTGCACAGTTAGTAGTTAGTGTGTTAGTAGTGAATGAGTAAGTAGATAAGACAGTTAGATTGTTTTCTACCAATGTCTGCTTGCACACAGTCTTTACATAGTTAGTGAATAGATTGTTTTCTACCAATGTCTGCTTGCACACAGTCTTTACATAGTTAGTGAATAGCTTGTTTTCTGCCAATGTCTGCTTTTACACAGTTTTTTTTTATTTGCACAGTTAGTATAGTTAGTGTGTTAGCTAGTGAATGAGTAAACAGTTAGTAGAGTTGGTAGCTTCACTGTCAGTTAGTAGTCAGCAGAGTAGTTAAGCTTAGTTAGGAGAGTAGTTAGATGTAGAGGAGAGGAGATAAGGTTAGGTTAGTTAGGAGAGTAGGTAAAGGTTTAGTGTGTGTGTGGCCCAAAAAGGCCACTGAAGCTGCACGCGATCGTTCGCGGTATTGTTATCAAAAATAAAAAAATAGAAAATTTAAAAAAACTCTCGGGATATTTGGACCAAAAAGAAATTCGAGAATTAAAATTTAAAAATATATATTATCCTAAAAGGAAGGGATCGAGATCATTCCCCAAGCTCAAGCCCAGACCTCAGTCCTATGATATACTACTTACACTAGTTTATATATAAAGACTAGGATCTAAAGTGAAGGGAGGGCATGTGGGACAAGTTCCTCAAGTGCTCCACCATCCCCTTCACACTCACCCTTTGGACTTACTAATTCTAGTCCTCTCCCCACCTAGGAAAAGGGATTTTGAGGGCTATACGTAACCGAATCGGGGGTTGTAAAGCACGGCACGTCCCTCTAGCCAAAATGCTCATTTTGAGCTATCGCACGCCATATTCTGTTGCTCGATTTTTAAAAAAGGGACCAAAAATACAAAAAATTGGGTTGTAAACACCTAAAAAACTAGGTGAGCAGCCTTCAGGCACTCACCAACACCTCTAGAGTGTCGAGGTCACATGCACCTATGCTCTGGTTGTGTGCTAGAGGATGAGAACATCGAGAGTGTCTCCGTCTACATGGGCACTCATTATTCCTCTACCTTAGGCTCTAGGCCCACAGCAGGAACCCAAGGTAGTACCACTCAAGACCCACATATTGTGTCTAGTGATTCTTCCTCTGACTACAACGTCATGGAGGGCTAATCTCGATAGCTCAAGCCAAGACATGCATGCCACGGGCCCACAGTCTGGGCCGAGCATGCTTAGCCGCTTGAAGGAAACCTTTAGTAGAGCCACTTGCTCCGAACATGGGACTAATGATGTAAAAGAGGGGGGTGGGTAAGTAAATTCACCATTCATAACCAACGTAGACCCTATGCTCCTGGAGAGTGTGCACATGAATACTCCATTCACTACACCCACTGACTCTTCAGAGCTATTCCCCTCCGAGGTTATATTACCTGAAGGTAGAAGCCTTGCCGAAGTACAAGAAGTTGAGTGGTATATCATTGCGGCTAGGGAAAAGAAAATCGAGAGATTACGCAAGGCAGAGCAATGAAAAGAGTTAAAAGCAAAAGCCCCTATGTCAATATCATTGCTAGGAGAGCAATCGAGTGCTCCTGAATTAGCGACCACTAAGGGTCAACCCAGAGAGAGCCACATTGCATCTAGTTCAAAGGACACCCCTAGCATCTCAATCCTAGATGGAGCGTTCCTAAATGAGAACTGGGAATACAAACTACAAACGAAAACTCTAACCAATCTATACACAGGTCACACCTATCACGTGGGTTGGTTAGATGTCCTACAATCCACAACAGGTGCTACTAGTGTGGAGGATCAACAACAAAGAGTTTGTGAGGTCATCCATAGGGTTATTGAGCTAGAGAGACAAGTCAAGGGGATCCACATGCCTTCAATGGGTCTCATGAGATTCTTGGATACAGGGAAGGCTAAACAACCAACCTTATCGCAAATGGAGACTCCATATGTTGTTTTGCCAAGTGTCTCAGTGCAATTTGAGCCCACAAGTGATAGCTTTACTTTTCCAACTCTAGCTCATCTTTCCCTTGATGACACCACGGCTACCATGCCTACCCCAATGATGGGCATGCCAAGAAACATGCCATGGACCTCATTTGTTAGTAAAGCACCGCTACATGGTAGCTCAATGCCGACAATAGCCCCTACAAGTGTGTATCAATCGTATGCACCTATGGGTCCTCATGCTCATGTACCTCCTACCCCTCCCATTGTTTCAACAACTTATACTTTACAACCACAACATCCAAGCTCTTATTTCCATGGGACTATACCAGCTAGCATTAGCATGTCACATCCAACGTCTGCTATGCCTAGGGCCACACATGAACTTTGGGCCACCACATGGCACCACACCGTACCAAACGTGGAACCCAAGGGCTTCCTATGTGCCAAGCCCAATGCCAATACCTACTCCACATGTAGTCTTTGGAGTGCCTTCACCCACGGCACCTGCTCACTTAGGTGACTTGGCAACATTTGCTCAAGCTATCGGTCGATCTATTGCTGAGAATATGTGTAACACGCCTGATAGAGAACCTAGAAGTAAGGTAGTACAAATAGCCAAGCTCACACAAATATTTAGTGGAGACGGAGATATGAGAAAGCATATCGAAGTGTTTGAACAAATATGCAATTCTCTAGGAGAACACAATGACGTGCATAATGCTTTAAGCCTAACCTTAAGTGGGAAGGCAGGGAATTGGTATAGAACCCTAAGGGTGGAAGAAAAAACAATTTACCCTACTCTCAGGAGATTGTTCTTGAAAGAATACATACAAGACGGAGTGCTCCACTTAAAGTCATGGGAAAGTGGGCATACTCACTTCTTGTTGGAGAGAATGTTTACAGAGGGACTACCTGACCCTATCGAAGAAATGGAGATCCCATCTTCCCCACGTCAAGGGACTGAAGCCCAAAAGGTGCCATTAAATATTTCCAAATTGATGGATTTCATGGCTTCAGAGGTTAGAACCACCATCATGTCCAAACTATATGGAGACCCTAAGCTATTCTTAGCTCTTCGAGCTTTCCTCAATGGAGAACTGAAGGTCGGGATACCACAATTTGCATAGATGGATGGAGTTAGGGAGATGCCAATAGAGGAGGAACACTTAGATCCACAACCCAACCTAGATGAGAATCCTATTGTAGACATACCTGTTAACAACTTGGGACAATACTTTGAGGGAGATGAATCTAATGCAGCCATACCAATTACTGCCAAGGGATAAATTGTGAAGGGAATCCTTGATGGTGGCGTTGGGATTAGCATTGTGACTAAAAATTGCTGGAAAACTATGGGAAGACCTCACCATGGAACCACAACCATAGTAGTAAAGATGGCCAATGGGTCTATTGTTAAACCTATTGGGATGCTAGAAGATCTCAAGATCAAGGTCTTTGGACATAAAATAAGAATTACCTTCATTGTTATGGATTTCTCCAAGCAAATTATGGCATCTGAGATGATCTTAGGACGTCCTTTCATGAGGGCAGAGAAATTGGTGCATGACTGGTCTAAAAACCATGTCTACTTGTAGTTCCAAGATTCTATCATTCGAGTGGATCTGGTAACTGGTCGAGCACATCCTCTAGGAAACAGGTTTATAATTGATCATAGATCTGACACCACAATTCACTCGGCCCCATTGCAGTATTGTTACACTTGTAGAGCGAACACTGATGTTGGGGAAGATTCTCCTTATATGGATGTACTACTTGGGATGACTGAGTCGGACAATGTGGATTGGGTCCACCTAGCAGCAACCATAGACACTTGGGGAAACAGGGGGACGACCTGGATAACACCTGAGGAAGATGAAATGCCATCACTTGTACCCTTAAATATGCTAGAAGCAATGCATATAGCTCTTGATGACCTACAAGATGAAGGTCTTACTAGCATTAGAACCAATAGCGTCTCACAAGACTATAGCCCACACGATTTGGGGTCAGAATCATCAATTGAAATTGACTCTGAGGACAAAGAATCTGAGTTTAATCTTAGTGTAAATGTGGGGACAAATCATTCACGGCCTAGTGGTACCCTAGACGACAATCTATCCAAGGGAGCAGAAGACACAAGTAGCGATTCATCTAGTGACTCTTCACTAGAGATCAGTCGTAATCGAAAATTAGGCAAGAAGAGTAAGAGATATAAGAGGCGACAATATCGAGCAAATGTGCGTGCTAGAATAAAGGAAAAGAAATCTACCGTAGAATGGCTTAATTATATAGGGGCATGTGATGCTCATCGGAAGTTGGTAGATAATTGGGGTGAATACCTTCAAAGCATTATGTGGTGTAGTTTAAAAACTTGCACCCATCTCTTTCCCAAGGGTGCTACCCACAACTTGGGAGAATCAACTTTTTCTTTGGAAGTAAACCTCCCTCAATGAATTTGATGCGCATCTTCAAAATGAGATACTTCAAGCGCATTTAGCCTCTTCTTTAAGCTTAGCAGTGCACAATGCTAGGAAGAGGTCCCAATCTGCCATCTTGGAAGAAGTAGAGTCTCTACCTAAGGAGGTAACAGTGGGTGAATTGGTACTTCATGAAGTCACCACCCAAATGAAGAAGCTTCTTTCACCCCCCCGAAAGAAGCCCCCTAACAACTCCCACTCAACCTCCTACAAGCCCTCTCCTCCGAAAGTTATGTCACATAACACTCGACAACCTTTCAAGAAGCCTCCCCCTTTGAATAAAAATTCCCATGTAAATTCCACCTTTCAACCCTTTAAAAAGCCCAAACCCTCTCCCCCATCACGCCACCTTTGCACTACTTCCCCCTCCTATAATCCTCCCATTTTAACCACTCCAAAGAAATCCTGCACTTCTCCCTCCGCTTCAAACATCACCCCCTTACCCTCTCTTCTCAAAACTCCCCATTACCCCCTCAACTCTTTCACACCACAACCCAAGCCTCTGCACCCTAAGTATAGCCTACCTAAAACTTCAAAAAACTTGCAATGGAGGAGCAAGAAGTAGGGAAGGAGCACCCTACCACTTGGGTCCATTTGCTCTTCTCTAAACCCCCCCTCTTTCCTCATGTATGGACCCCTCCTCCTTGTATGTTCCCTTTTCTTTCCCACTCCCCCTACATAGGTAGAAAGCGTTGTAAATTTTGGCTACCCCTCACTAACCCCCATCTCTTTAAGATTTTGACTCTTAGCAAAATTACCACGTTTTCCCTTGAGCACAAGGTTACTAACCTCTCTTTCCATAACCTTTCTAATCGTTCCCTCTCTCCCTTCGAACAAAGGCTTGTAGGCCTTGGGCTGAATTATATTCCCCCCTCTCCCCCACCCCCCCTCTCCTCTATTCTTCAAGCTTATTCTAATTTAGAAAGAAGTTTACAACTTAAAATGTTTTTTAATAAAGAACCCTCTCTTCCTCCTTCTCCTTTTTCTATTCCTAATCCTCTTTGGAATTCTCCCTCTCCCTCCACAACTCTTAACCAAACCTTTAGTCTTATCTCTTCTCTCCTTAAACTTCTTCTATCCTCTCTTCCTCCTTTTCACTCTAAACCCCTTTTAAAGAACTCCATCTCATCCTTAAGGAATGATCGTAACATCATTATCAAACCGGCAGATAAAAATCTAGGACCGGTTATCCTTTCTAAGTCTTGGTACAATAATGAAGCTTTTCGTCACCTTATGGACCCCCTCACCTACTCCAAAATCTCCACAACTCCTTTACCTTTTGTGTAATCCCTCCTTTTCTCCATTGTCACCAACTATCCTGTTCTTCCCTACAACGAAAGAGCTTTTATCCTCTCCTCCTCACTTGATAACCCCAAGCCTTGTCCTTCCTTCCTTTTACCTAAAATCCACAAACCCATCCTCGTAGGCCGTCCCATCTGTTCTTACAAAGGTTACGTCTTGGAGAATGCCTCTAAGTGGCTCCATACACAACTATACCCGTTTCTTTTGTCCAAAACACAACACCTTAAAGACACTCACTCTCTTGTTTTAGATTTAGCTTCTACCGCTTTCCCTCCTAACATTATCCTCTTCACCTTTGACGTTGAATCTCTCTATCCTAGCATCCCCATCCGCGAAGGCCTCCTTGCCCTTAAAAGTTCCATCCAAGGTTTCTTCCCTTCCCCTAAGGTCAACTTCATCTTGTCTTTAGCCTCTCGTATCCTCAACCACCATTATCTCTCTTTCAATGGAGAATTTTGGCACCAAATCAAAGGCACCTCTATGGGATCAAACTTTGCGGTTGTGTATGCTTGCCTTTTCCTTTGCTTTTTAGAAGAATCTCTTATATTCCCCGTCCCTTCTCTATTTCAAGAGATTTGTAGATGATGCCTTCGGAATTTGGGATGGTCCTCGCTCTAGCTTAAACAAACTCCTCCAAAAGTATGGACACCCTCTCCAAGAACATATCAAAATTTCCCTTTCAATCTCCTCTCAAGAATCTTTTATTCTGGATATCCATTTTTTCAAGGGACCCTCTTTTTCAGCTTATGGGATCCTTGATACCCACTGTCACCAAAAAACCCTAAACTCCTACAACTATATCCCTTGGCAATCTTGGCACCCTACTCACCAAAAGATTGCTTTTATCCTCTCAGAGCTTAAGAGGTACATTATTAGGGAAAGCTCTCTTTCGGGCTTCATCTCTATTCGTAACCTCTTCTATACTAGGCTTAGAGCAAAAGGATATCCCTCCCCCCTGTTGAAAGCTTGCTTTCTCTACCTTTCTTATGATCTAAGACCCTCTCTCCTTCAAAAAGGGTTATACAAATTAGCGAGCAAGTATTTGTGAGCAGCAAAATAATCGAGCAAGTCCCTTTAGACCTTGTTTATTTTTAGAGAAAATTGTAGAAGTGCAAGAGAATTTTTTAGTGTTGAAAACTAATCCCACAACCAAACTCAAATCCCATGATGGCTAATTCCATGGAACCATAATTGGAGCCAACTTCAAGGTTTCCTCTTGCCTAGCTGTGTGAGCATCTAATTCATTCACTCTCATCACCATAAGGATCATTGTCATCAAAGTCCTTTGTGAAAGGAAATCGAAGGAAATTGAAGCTTTTCCTTCCTTCCATAGCACTCTTAACTTCAAACTCACTTTACCTCATGACAATGCCTTTGTTCAATGGGATTACCAAATGCTAGCTATTTGGGAGCTCTAAAGAATTCTAAACTAGTTGTTTTCACTCTACTGATCAATAAAATCATCAAGAAAGAAGAGAAGTTGTTGCAATATTACAAGTTGTTGCATTCATAACATCAAAACATTCATCACATTGAAGAGAAAAATATATTCAATGGAACAAAAAAATGTCCCAATCCCTTTAATCATAAAACAACAAAAAGGCCCCCGGCTTGTCGCAAGTGTTGAATGATTGTTGGAACCATTTATCATCGGTGTGGGGCTTTTACAACAGAGCCATCAACGCTTGCAACAATTAGAAGGCACCTATGTCTACTATTATAGCACTCTCAACTAGTATTATCCCCTTGGAATACATTTCCATATATAGTCTCCAAAATTCTTCCAAGGAAACTTTCCCAACCTATCGAATGACTCCCAAGTGCATACAACATAGTTTTCTATAGTGGTATGTACCATTAGCGTAGGGATCTAGCATTCTCTCTCTTATAGGCAGCAATTCATCAAACAATAAAATGGTGTCTGAGAGTAGCAGGTGATCAACCCCAACCAAGGGCCTAAGCATTAATGAGAAAAATGTAATCAATCAGTGGTCATAAGTACCTAGCATTCAAGACCTTTCCTTGTCGTTTGAGGACAATCCGGAAGAGCCTTGTCCTGTCCAACAGTTGCAAGAGTTATGAGCATTGAAGCCACTAAAGCATTGCATTCTGGTAGAGTGTTGCAGTGGTTATGGGCACTTGTTGAAGCACTACAACCCCCATAAAATTTGTGAAAACAAGCAAAACTTTCAACGCTCGATAGTGCTTCGTAGAAGATGCTGCAAAACTAGCTATCAGTGTTTTGGAAAAATCATTTTTCCACATATACAATTTTCCTTTTCTTGAATTTTCCAAGAGGAAAGTTTAGAAAATCAGTTTTATTTTTTAGGGTTCTTACACTATTTTTCTCTACTTTGGGACCTTTTCCCTTTCCCTAAACCGGCATTTTTGAAATTGAAAATGACACAATATTAAGCTGAGACACATTTTTCCCAAACACTGCTAGCTATATTGAGCATCTCCTAGCATCCTGAACCTCTTTTACAAAGCAGAGATCGCATGTCGTGTAACCCTTGCAAGTCCATGATGGGATGTAACTCTAATTTTCATAATTACTTGAGGTTGAAGGCCAAACTAATATATCATTTTGATTATTTTTTTCAAAAAATGACCCAATCCGCGAACTCTACCTATGGTGCGGCATGCTATAGAAATTCCCTGGTCTACTGTTGCAACCAGTCCGCGGCGGCGCGGACTGGTTGCAGCAATAAACCAGGGAATTGTAGAGAAAGACGTGCAGGTGACGGGCCAGCCCTGGTCTATTGTTGCAACCAGTCCGCGGCGCGGACTGGTTGCAGCAATAAACCAGGGAATTGTAGAGAAAGAGGTGCAGGTGACGGGCTGGCCCGCGGGGAGAATTGTCGTGCGAATTTGAATAGGTGCTTCATTTCGCATTTAAGCCACGACACAGATACGCATGGGAGAAACACTCGCAAATCTCGTTCTAGGCAGTAGCAAGCGAGCTTGCGTTCACTGAATCTCTCCTCTCTCTCTCTCTCTCTCTCTCTCTCTCTCTCTCTCTCTCTCTCTCTCTCTCTCTCTCTCTCTCTCTCTCTCTCTCTCTCTCAAAGTTCGTATACATAGCCACATTGGCAAGGAGTGAGACAAGGCCAGCAGCTGTGTTAACCCTCGTGGCTCACGCCTACGACGGACACTGTAACCGTATTATTTATTTAAGTAGAGTCAGGCACCGGGCTTGTCGGTCCAATAGGGAAAGGTAGAGTGATCGCCGATGAGAGGCGCACTCTAACACGAACATGCTAGGGTTAGTTGGCTAAGCATGGGCGCCCAAGTGTGAATGGGGTGAGCTCACATAAAAGCCAATTAAACCTAAAATTGAGTCATTCTCTCATTGTGCAATAGAAGCTGCTCTTGCTCCATCTCCACCTTCTCCTTCACCATCTCCTTGTGTGTGTGCGTGTGAGAGAGAGAGAGAGAGAGAGTGTGAGAGTGTGTGTGCGATCGAGCGTTGCGGCGGCACGACGGCGGCGAGGCGGTTGAGCACGGCGTAGCGGCGTCTCCCTCTTCTTCGCGGCGAGGAATCCTCTACGGCAGGAGCATAAGGCGGTGAGTGACACACCATTGCCCTCTTTGAGCTTACTAGTTAAACTAGTTGTGTGCTTGGAGCCGTCTGCGGCTCGTACACGGTGTATCGGCAAGTCCCTTGCTTCGACAGTGCGGCAAGGAGCGCACATTTTTGGCGCCGCTGCCGGGGAATAGCCCTGCACTAAGCCCAAGAGGCACTTTGTGCTTCTTGTATGAGTGGTTTGCAGTAGGAAAGAAGAGGGAGAGGAAGTTAGCATTTTCTGTTTTTCTGCTGCGTACATTTAGTAGTAGTTAGACAGTTAGCAAAATTCTGTTTTTCTGTTTGCACACAGTTAGCATTAGTCACACAGTTAGCAATTCTTGCGTTTTTTGCGTTTTCTGTGTTTTCACTGCACAGTTCTGTCAAGTTTCAATTTCTACATTTTCTGTGTTTTCTGGTTTGTGCACAGTTAGGCGCACAGTTAGTTAATTAAGTAGGTTAGTAATTAGGTGAACCACTGAGTAGCAGGTCAGTAGGTAGGTGGGACAGTAAATAGGTAGGTGAGGTCAACGCGCACAAAAACGCGTACCAAATAATATTTCAAAAAAAAATAAAACTAAATTTTGAAAAAAAAATTGGTAAAAAAAAAAATCCGAAAATAAAAATTCGAAAATAAAAAATGTGAGTTATAAAAACGTACGGGTTGGTCTGTATAAAAGATAGATCGGGACCGGGATCATTTGCCCAAGCCCAAGCCCAGGCCCAAGCGTCAGTCTTATGATATATACTATACTCACTCTTATATATATACCCTACTCCCTCAAGAGAGAATGAGAGCATGTGGGACAAGTCCTCCACTCTCCTCCCTTCTCTTCCCACTTGCACCCTTAGACTTTCTAGTTTGGGCCTAGTTCCCTACTGGAAATTGACAGTTTTAGGGATTCCGAGGGCATAGAGTGACCAAACGGAGGGCTGTAAAGCACGGCACGACCCTCTGACCGATACGCTCGTTTCGAGCTATCACACGGCCCATTCCACGACACGCTCTAAAAAAATCTAGCAAAAAAAACAAACAAAAAACACGCTAAAAACTAGTCACAAGGCGTCCTAGAGCAGCTTTTTGACACCTTAGGGTATCAAAAGCACATGCACTTACACTCTGGGCGGGTGCTAGAACACGAGCATATTGAGGGTGCCTCTGTTCATACGGACACCCATTACCCATCCACGATAGGCTCTAGACCCTCAGCGGGGACACAAGGTAGCACCACCCAAGACCCTAAAATAGCCGCTAGTGATTCCTCCTCCGACTCAGAAATCATGGAAGCATACCCTACCCAAAACACTGAGAGAGAAGGCCATGCACCTCCCGAAGCTCCACAGCCTAGTACTAGTATGTTTAGCTGTTTCATGGAAACATTAGGTAGAGCTACAATTATAAAATTATGCCAAGCGTGCGTAGCACTTGAGTTTAATCCTAAGGGAAAAAGGGTTTAAGGCTGGGGTTAGGTTAAGGGTTGAGAGGTTGACCAAACGCGTTTCGCTCCGTGAGGAGCTCATCAGTGGTAGGAGGTATACAGGGGAGTTCAAAAGAGGGAGGGGGAGTTTATATAGGAGGTCGGTTGGGGAATGTCAAGAGGGGGGGGGGGGGGAAGTTTGTTTGGGAAAAAGTGTCAAAAAGTGGTTTGTAATTTAGAAGATTTGTAGAGAGGTTCAGGGGAAAGGGGTGAGGGCATAGGCTAGTATTGTCATTTTTTACAAAAGTTTGATTTTTGAACATCATAAGCGTTGCACGACCTGCCACACCCCACACAACCGCTCTTAACATCCTCCCCTTTACTTTCCTATGGTTTTCGCCTCTTTCTCCTGCCAGACGAATAAATTTTTTCCCCGTGCCATTACACTCCTATGAACCCACACTCTTATTACTTCCCTTTCTTTTCCTTTTCAAGCCAAGCTTCCGGATAAACCACGTCCTCTGTATACAACCACACCCTTATCACTTGCCTTGATTTCCCTTTTCTTAAGAAAAACCTTCTTCTTGTGTCTCTGCTCAGACTACGACGTCTTGCTATTTGACTGCTTTCCTTGCTCGGATAATGTGGCGTCTCCACCCTTCTCCCAAGACGTCGGACGTCCCACCTGTGGCATAGTGCGCTGCACACTTCTCATTACCTACCCCAGCCCATACACAGTCGGAGCTCGACTTTCTCTTGGGCTATGGCCTTCAGAACCACAGCGCTGCCCAACCTTCTCGCCCTACGGTCCTACAACAGGCTTTATAATTATAACGTGGGCCTTTAACCTTCTGCGGCTGTTGCGTACGACAACACCACCCTACTCGCCCTGCAGTTTTAGCCTCAACCCCACACAAACCCCATTACACATACTCTGTGGTCATCAACGTGTACAATCTCCCTTCTCGCTATGCTTGCTTCACCTTTAGCAACTGCATAATGCACGCATTCCCTCCATAGCCGGATGCACGGCACAGCTTCCCCCAGTGCTTCCAGCTTTCCCCAGTGCTTCTGTTGCAAAATTTTAAGCCTTATAACCTCCTGCGGCTTCTACCTGTGAAAACCTCACCCTGCTCGCCCTGTCATTTAGCCGCAACCCCACACAAACCCATGGCACTTCCTCTCTTAGGCATCACCTCCTCTGTAGAGGCTTAACCTTCATCAAAGCTGTGCTCTCCACCTTCCCCCTTAGCCCCACCACGGGATGCCCCTGCTGCGCATGCTGTAGTAATGCAAACCACCAAGCGCTCTCTCTCTCTCTCTCTCTCTCTCTCTCTCTCTCTCTCTCTCTCTCTCTCTCTCTCTCTCTCTCTCTCTCTCTCTCTCTCTCTCTCTCTCTCTCTCTCTCTCTCTCTCTCTCTCTTCTAAAGGCCTGCTGCGGCACACTACTTGCATTAACTCTCGGCAGGAAGATTTTGGGGCCAATCCGCAATGGACAAGTTTACCCTCACCTCCACCTCTGTTAAACCCCTTGAGCTTCAGTCTCAGCACCTGCACGCAAGCCCCACTACTTCTCTTTTGTATGAAGCTTAACTCAAGCCCGATTGCTTCTTCCCCTGCTTTGCTCGCTGCACTTACAGCACTCTATCCTCCTGTGGTTATTGCCTAAGTCAACTCCAACTCGCTGGCCTCACGGTCGTACTATGGATCAGCTGGCAGCACCATGCAAGCCCTGGTGCAACTCTCGTTTCAAGCTGTTAAGCTTTCCTACTCAAGCCACTTCATACCCCACCGCCCCTACCAACGAATATCAAACCCCTGCCTTCTTTCTGTTCTACCTCCTTACCTGCGCTCGAACACAAATGGACACTTAGAGTCCTACTCACGCTCCCCACTTTGCAATCTTTTTTGAAACTTGGCACCTAGCCCCAACACAGTCACGCCAAATCGCTGCACAAATTCATTTTTCACCCTTACCCACCTAACCCCAAGATCTCCACTTTCGGACGCCCTACAAACACCCTAGGATCTCTCCTTTGCCTCAGGATGCTAAACCTCCTCCCTGCCTCGAGAACTTTTAACCATGAATCTCTCCCTTGCCTCATACTACTTAGTAGTTGCTAAAGCTTGCTAACATGGGTAGCTCTCAACAAACCCTTCCTTCATATTAACCTTTCCAACAAATCAATCCTAATATCTCTCCTATTGCTACAGCCCCTTGTCCTAAATGGTAGCAATTGATGAATATTGTCTGTACGAAGTAACACATAATTGACTGGCGGCCACTATCCAGCCTCTAGGTATCAACCCTTTACTACCCTTTTCCTTCTAACAAGTGTTCATGTCTAATGAATACCACTAATGGCTAGCTGGCACTCTCCTTACTGAGTGCCAGTCACCTCCTAGGCCCTAAGAAAGGACTAGGTTGTAGCTTTTGGCTTGGATCCTGACCCACAACTTCCTTTTGCTTCTACTATTTAAGAACATGCCAAAAATGAATGTAGCCATGCTTCAACAGTGTTTCTATCTTGGCATCAATACATAGTCACCTTACTTGGCACTCTTTAACACCCTCTTCCCTTCCATTACTATGTCAAATGCCTTCGACAATGCTCCCTCCATGCATAGGATATTTTGCTAGAGAACTTTCCATGGCTTAATAGCATGGGGAAACACTACAAACACTGATTTTTGACTTCATCCTTGATCCCGTCGAAGCGTTGAGTATATTAATCCTTCTAATTTAACCCCTTCTAGTCTTTTCATTTTCTCCTCAACCCCTTGAGTAAAACTTTGGTTACTTGGAGTGATTGCTACAAGTAGCTTCTAAGATAACTTATGACCAAAATATGGAGGTTGTGATAATTTTGCAATGTTGAGTGTAATCTTAACAAATTGGTGGCTTGGAAAAGCAAGACCCCAATTATCTTACCCTTGTCATGAACCCCCAAGGAATGCACTTGATGTCTATTGACCATCCAAAACCTTCCTCATCCAACGATTGAGGCTCCCTGCTCCCTTGGACATCTAGCTTGACAATCCTTGCCCATGATACATCAAGCTAGACCCAATATGTGCCAAAAATCTAGTCTATCAAGATAATCGAGTGCCATTAGATCAAGAAATCTTATTGCAATTTCGGAAATATAGTTCTACCCCTAATTATCAATCCTCTTGCCCTCCTTGGTTGTAAGTTCCATAGTATTGGTCAGTCGCTTTTGATCCTTCAAAGTTGCAACCCCTCTTAGATTTTAAATCTCTCTGCCACATGCTTCTCAAAAGGAGCTGCCTTTTCCATCACCCCTATGGATGCACATAACGCATATGTTGTTCAAGCATTTTTTGTGGTCTTCATTCTAGTCCTTTTTCTCCTTATCATTGACCAAAAATACCTTTTGTTTTTCAAGTCCCCTAGCCATTGGCATCTTAACTATCCATTACTACAAGCCTTCAAAGAATATCTCTATAAGCCTCATGGACTCTCCCCTTTCACACAATGTATACAAACCAATCTCCTAGTTTTAGATCCTTTTGCTTGTATCCGGACATACAAGTGTACCCATTGGTGAACCTTCCTGTGCATTCAAAGATATAGTTTTTCCAAATGTGTATCAACCTAATCTCACAAAGACTGGCTTGACAATAAATCCCTATGTGATTAGACCCATAATGGCCATGTAAGCGATAAACCCAAAACCTTAATGCAAACATCCTAACCTTGTACATTCCCTTACCTATCCTGAAAACCTTTTACCAAATACCAAATGCCAATTGTATACACCTACCACTTTCCTTCCTCCTATTTTAACCTAACCTTAAGTTTGGGAAACCTTGTACATCCATTGCACTCCTTGCCTCATAAATGTGTTGTAACTTGACCTAAGATAACCTTGTCCTCATATAGCTTCAATTTTAATTGAAGCAAACTTTCTAAATACCTCAACCATTAATCAAGAAAATCATGTGTTCAATGTGATCTTTGCCCTAGAGCTAACCTTGTCCTCATAATCGCTACATGCTTAACCTTCGTTAAAATTTTCACCAAACCAAAATTTGGCCATATACACCTACCACTTTCCTTCTTCCTTTTTTAACCTAGCCTTAAGTTTGGGTAACCTTGTACATCCATTGCACTCCTTGCCCCATAAATGTGTTGTAACTACCAAACAAACTCACATGTTACTTACTTAATAACACTTATCTAAGCCTTACAACACTTATTTTTCTTATCTCTAGCCCACCTTACCTCTACTAGATTCGTACCTTCAACTCTTGCTCTCTCACTCTCTCTCAAGCCCCCAAGGTAAAAGTCACACAAACTTCCAATTTCCATGTTGCAAAGAAGAGTATACCACGCTCCTCTGGGCTCCCTACAATCCTTTAGAAGTAATTCCAACAAGTCACACCTTACACCCTTCTAACCTTGAGGTTTGTCTCAAACAATAAAATCCTTCGTAAAAAATTCATCATGTATGGTAACCTTTGCCAAACCTATAAATCTTCAGGTTGCAACATCAAGATGGACCTTTTTGAAAATTCCTATCTTATACTTTACACAGCTCAAAATTTTGGAGACACTGAAAACCCGTGCCTCCCTCCCTAATATTGCCTTTGGATCCTCATGAAGTTTACCTCCAACCACTTTAATTATTACTTCTCACCTAAAGAAACTCCTTATTCACATTTCTACCCCACCCTCTCTTTTCCATAAAACTCTCCTCTCAAAATTGTACTCTGGTACTTTGGATTTTGACCTACACCTAAAATCACCTTAACTCCCATTCACTCCTCTCCGTGTACCCCGGTACTTAGTCTTAAATTCCACTCCTCCCCATGCACTTTGGTACTTAGTCTTCAATTCCACTCTTTTCTAAAATATTGTTAGCCCTCAAAACTTTAACCAAGCACCCTTTTTAAACCCTACCTCCTCCTCCTCCCTTACAGGCACATTTTACCTATACCACCACTGATGAGCTCCTAAGAGCGAAACGCGTTTGGTGGTATTTCCCCTAACTTTACCAGCCATTTTTAACGCCCATCAATTCTTGCTAATCTTATGCAGTAGTTTCGCACGCTTGAGTATTGTCATTTTTTACAAACTCTTATATATATACCCTACTCCCTCAAGAGAGAATGAGAGCATGTGGGACAAGTCCTCCACTCTCCTCCCTTCTCTTCCCACTTGCACCCTTAGACTTTCTAGTTTGGGCCTAGTTCCCTACTGGAAATTGACAGTTTTAGGGATTCCGAGGGCATAGAGTGACCAAACGGAGGGCTGTAAAGCACGGCACGACCCTCTGACCAATACGCTCGTTTCGAGCTATCACACGGCCCATTCCACGACACGCTCTAAAAAAATCTAGCAAAAAAAAAAACAAAAAACATGCTAAAAACTAGTCACAAGGCCTCCTAAAGAAGCTTTTTGACACCTTAGGGTATCAAAAGCACATGCACTTACGCTCTGGGCGGGTGCTAGAACACGAGAATATTGAGGGTGCCTCTGTTCATACGGACACCCATTACCCATCCACGATAGGCTCTAGACCCTCAACGGGGACACAAGGTAGCACCACCCAAGACCCTAAAATAGCCGCTAGTGATTCCTCCTCCGACTCAGAAATCATGGAAGCATACCCTACCCAAAACACTAAGAGAGAAGGCCATGCACCTCCCGAAGCTCCATAGCCTAGTACTAGTATGTTTAGCCGTTTCATGGAAACATTAGGTAGAGCTACTCGCTCGGAACCTGATGCAAATGAAGCACACGAAGGGGGTGGGGAAGTGGACTCTCCTTTCACATCGCACATGGACCCCACACCCCCAAAGAGTGTCCATGTGGATATCCTGCCAACTTCTTACCAAGAAGGCCCTGTTGAGCTGCCTCCTTCAGAAGTTCCCTCTAGAGTACCGTTGGTGACAAGTAAAACCACGGGGAGCAACATTGCTTCTACCTCACAAGAAACCGTTAACACGTCGACTCTAGAAGGATTGTTCATTAATGATCATTGGACATACGACCTCCACACTGAGGTGTTGACGGATCTACACTCTAGCCACGCCTACCATGTAGGATGGATAGAGATTGTACAATCCACCTCTAGTGCCACGAGCATCGAAGATCAACAGAAAATGATCTGTAATGTTATCCATGGCATTATTCAATCAGAAAGGCAAAACCGAGGGGTAAATATACTCTCAACTGGCCCCATGAGATTTCTGGATACGAGCAAGGTTCAACAGCCTACTCTATCACAAATGGAGACTCCTCTAATGAGCCCCATGGACCCATCTTACGTCATTTCACCTGGGGTCTCTATGCAATCTGAGCCTCCGAGCGACAACTTTAGCTTCCCTAACTTGGCTCAACCCTCTATTAAGGAAAACCCAGTGCTCACTCCAGGGATAAGCCTGACAGATAATGTACCGATGACATCTACGGTTAGCGCAGTGCCACTACCTAGTGTCGTAGTACCTAATATGGGGCCTCGACCGTATGTGCCTCTAGCCCCTTATGCACACATGGCCCCCACACCTCCAATTGTACCACTTGTTTATGCTCCTCGAGTGTCGCTCCCTAGCCCTTATCCGAGTGGACCTATGCCCGGTTATGTTCCATATCCTGCATCATCCACACATATGCCAAGACCGGCACCCGTCCCTCTCCCACATATGATTCCAAGAGTACCTCCACCGGCCCGGCCTCCTCACATAGGTGACTTGGCAGCGTTTGCTCAAACCATAGGTCGATCTATCGTGGAAAATATGCATCATGCATCTGATAGAGAGCCTAGAAGTAAGGCAGTACAAATTGCCAAACTCACGCAAAAATTCAATGGGGACGAAGATGCTAGGAAACACATTGAAGTGTTTGAACAAGTATGTGATTCCTTAGGGGAACGCAACGAACTACATAAGTGCAGTGCCTTAAGCTTGACATTAAGTGGGAAGGCTGGAGATTGGTATAGGACCCTAAGGGTGGACGAGAAAACAATCTACCCTACCCTTCGAAGGTTGTTTCTAAAGGAGTACATACGAGAAGGTGTGCTTTGGGGTGTAGCATCTCAGCTGCAGAAGGCCGAACGTAAGGAAGGAGAGTCAGTAAGGGACTTCATTAGTCGTCTAAAGCACTTAAACTCTCGTTGCCCTGTAAATGAGCGCTTCAACAATAACCAACTGCTTGATCAATTTATTCGAGGGTTGAGGAATGAAGGAATCTATAATGGACTAGTGATTAGAGGTATCACAACCTGGGAAGATGTCACTGCCAATGCAATCCAATTAGAGGACAACTTGATGATAGCAGGCATGAGGGTGTCTACTGACACGAGATCCACTAGCTCACAAGCCATTGAGTATGAACCCATGACTGCAAAGCCCATTGCCAATGAGCCAAAGGTATTTGAGACATTCTTGACAGACCTCACCAAGGCAATCCAAGAGTCTCTTAAGGATAATCGACCCCCTCAAAATAGTCACATGTATCCAAGAAGGGAGCAACAATGGTGTTCCATTTGCTTAGGTCCACATAGCACTAGTGAGTGCCCTACGTTTAGAGTAAAATTTAATGGAACTTGCAACGCATGTGGTAGGTATGGTCACCAAGCTAAGGATTGTTTAATGATCAAACGCATTATGGCAAATAGACCACCTGTAGCCTGGACGGATGCACCTCGAGCTCCTGTATTGATGCCTGCTCCACCTTTTGAGCAACTACCGCAACACATGGTCCCTAGATCTCAAAATGTTGTACAAGCTACACCGCTACCACCTCCTGTGCTAGGACCGCAGCCCCCGCATCCAAGAGTCGCCCCTATGAACCAAGTGGGTTGCGAGCCATCAAATGCTTATGCAGATGGCTGTGAGGAGGAAATAGACACTAGTATTGCCTACGTACTTGATACATTGGAAGAGTGTCCTATATACTACATGGAAGATTGTTGGGGGCAAGTCAAGCCGGTTTATCAAGATGCTGCTCTCGCATCCAGAGGTCAAAATATCAACACCCAGGCTAGGAGGCCACCTCTTCAATGCTACGAGTGTGGTGGATCACATCGGGCAGCGGAGTGCCCTATTAGGCTGCAAAAGAATGCTGCACATATGCAAATGAATCAAGGGAGCACGTCTGCAATGCCAATACTCACATGTAATCGTTGTGGCATAGATCACTTGATTGCCCAATGCCCCTATAACCCAAATGCGCCTAAAATCACACCCCTAAATTTGGTCGAAATTGCTAGTGTGACATCGCCAATACCACCCGTCGCACCCGCTTATGCGATTACACGGTCCATGCTTCAAGGGCCAGGCCATATCCTCAAAGAGAGAGATACCGCGTCAGTTATCCAAGCAAAGAAAAAGAAGACACGAAGGAAGAGGTCGCAGAATACGGGAAATTCAAAGCCAAGTTCCAAAACAAACATAGGAACAGGAGATGACCCCATGTATATGAATGACCTCGAGGATGATTCAGATTCAATTGAGACAATGGAGACTAGAACCAATACCACAAAGGGAAAGACCGACAAAGAAAACCGTAACATGGAACCAAATGAAAACCGAATAAGAGAAACCCATAAAGAGCCTCTGAAAACACCACAAGTGTTTCCAAATCCAATCCAAGACCCCCAAGATAAACCGCAGGGGCAAAAAGGGAAGAATCGTAGAAAGAAGATTGGGACGTACCCAAACCCAGTAGACGAGATTGAGCAGGTGAAACATCTAAGAGGTTTAGTGGAGGAGACTCAAAGGAAACTAGAACCAGAACCCATGCATGTCAAAATTCATGACACAGTGTTTCCCACGCAAGTTCATCCACCCCACATGAACCATAGACCGTTAGCCATATCTAGTATCATCCAAGAAGGGAGTGAGGACGGGGCATCAGAAAGTGAGCATACACCTTTCTTGTTGGAAAGGATGTTTAACGAAGGAATACCTGATCCCATTGAGGAATATGAGAGTCCATCCTCACCAGTTCCTAGTCAAGGACCTACACCCTGCAAAATGCCAATGAATGTTGCCAAACCAGTGGACTTCATGTCTTCTGAGGTCCGAACCACGATCATAGCAAAGCTGTATGGAGATCCTGAGTTATTCCTTGCACTTCGAGCATTCCTTTACGGAGAGCTACGAACGGGATTACCACACTTTGCACAACCAAATAGGCCTGACTCGATTATGATTGATGAGGAAAATCATGTGCAATCACTTGACTTAGATGGACATGAGTCTGTGATCGAGGTACCCATTAACGAATTAGGGCAGTATTTTGAAGGCGACGAGTCTAATGCGACCCTACCCATCACTACCAAGGGATTAACTATAAAGGGAATTCTTGATGGTGGTGCGGGAGTTAGCATCGTTACAAAAGATTGTTGGGAATCCATGGGAAAACCCCGCCTCAGTGTTACTAACATTGTGGTAAAGATGGCAAATGGTACCATAGCCAAACCTATGGGGATGCTCAAGGATCTTAAGATCAAAGTTCTAGGACACAAGGTACGACATACGTTCATTGTAATGGATTTCTCTAAACACCTTATGTCATATGAAATGATTTTAGGACGACCATTCATGAGGGAAGCACAAATGGTTCATGATTGGTCTAAAAATCATGTCTATTTGCAATTCCAAGACTCTGTCCTTAGAGTGGATTTGGTGACTGGTAAGGTACACCCCTTAGGGAGTAAAACCATTATTGATCATCGCTCTGACACCACAGTTCACTCGGCCCCACTACAATATTGTTACACTTGTAAGAAGGATACAGACATTGGCCAAGATTCTCCTTACATGGATGTGTTACCGGGTATGACGGAATCAGACAACGTAGACTGGGTACACCTAGCTGCAACCATAGATACCTGGGGAAATAGAGGAACCACTTGGGTCACACCAGAGGGGGAAGAGGTACCACAAATTGCACCTCTGAACATGATAAGTGCCATACATGCATCTTCTAAGGGCAAGGCAATTGTGGACCAATCTGACAGTGACACCGATAGCTCAATAGAAGACTTTGACCAACACGACTTGGACACTGACTCCAGAGTGAAACGGATTCTGAATCTCATGAATTAGAGAGTGGAGCAAGTTCAGAGTCAAAACATTCGGAAGGACCGAGCACATCAACCGATGATAGCTCCCCCGAGAGTGAAGAGGACACCAACGAGGACTCCTTTAGTGAGCCAGATCTAAATGCAAATCAAAAGCAGGTCTCAAATAAGAAAAAGAAAAACCTTAAGAGGCGTCGATATCGAGCCAATGTACGTGCTAGGATAAAAAAGAAGAGATCCTCAGCAGAATGGCTCAGTTATATAGGAGCATGTGATGCTCATCGAAAATTGGTAGACAATTGGGGTGAATATCTCCAAAATGTTATGTGGTGTAGACCACGACCCCATGACATAGCCCAATTAGAGATCATAGACAAGCCAAAGTTGAGCCGCACTGCAAGGAGGCGTCAAAACCAAGAGTTAGCTCGACAACACAAGAAAGCAGAAATGGAAGCACAAACCAAAGCACAACCAGAATCCACAGATTTGCATCCTGCACCAGAACATTTCAAATCTTACACCACAGGGGAAGCAAAGGTTGTGTACACAAAAGCCCAAAGAATACCTATCGATGGAAATAATGGAATCTATGATGGTCCGGCAATAGTTAAAGAAATAGAATTAGCTGACCCCAGTGAAGAATCAAAACCTGTTTTTATTGCCCAAGACCTCACAGAAGTTGAAGAGGCGGTCCTCAAAGAGCTTCTCAAGGAATTCAAGGACGTATTCGCTTGGACATACCATGATATGAAAGGTGTTCCACCTTCTGTGGTCCAACATACAATCCCTATGATTAGCACTGCGAAGCCCTTACAACAAAGACCCTACCCGATGAATCCTAAGTACGCAAAGATCATTCAAGAAGAACTAGAAAAGCTTATCAAATGTGGGTTCATATATCCTATTGAACACTCTGAATGGGTGTCTCCAATAGTTATCGTGCCAAATAAGAATGGGAAACTCAGGGTGTGCGTGGACCTCAAAAAAGTTAATGCAGCTACTAGAAGAGACCATTACCCCCTACCATATTCCGAACATGTACTCGAAAGAGTTGCAGGCAAGGAAGCTTATAGCTTTCTAGATGGGTACTCAGGCTACAACCAAATCACGATAGCGCTAGAGGACCAAGCTAAAACTGCCTTCATCACAGAATTTGGCGTGTTTGCATTTCGTGTGATGGCTTTTGGCTTAACAAATGCCCCTGCTACATTCCAACGATTAATAAACACTGCTTTTAAAGAATATTTGAGAGAGTTTTGTGAAGCTTTCTTAGACGACCTTTGTGTTTACTCTTCTTGGAAAGAACATCTATCATGTTTGCGGAAGGTGTTTGAAAAATGTAGGTTATATCGTATCTCATTGAACCCGTTCAAATGCCAATTTTGGGTCAAGCATGGAGTTATTTTAGGGCATATAGTATCCAAGAATGGTATCTCAACCGATGAGAGCAAAATTAAAGTGATTCTAGAGTTACCACCACCAACCAATTACAAGGGAGTTCAAAGGTTCATGGGACACGTGGGTTATTATCGACGGTTTATTTTATTTTTCGCTGAGATAGCACGTCCTTTGTACAAGCTTCTCATTGAATTTAAATGGACTGAAGAGTGTGACCAGGCCTATGAACAATTGAAGAAAACACTAGTAAGTGCTCCGATTTTAAGGACACCTAACTGGGATGTCATTTTCCATGTGCATATTGATGCATCAAACTTTGCTATTGGGTGTGTTCTCACTCAACCAGGAGAACATAAATTGGACTATCCCATTAGCTTTGCAAGCCGTCAATTGAACGATGCTGAAAGGAACTACACCACTACAGAGCAAGAAGGTTTAGCAATGGTTTATGCAGTAAAGAAATTTCGCTACTACCTTCTGGCAAACAAGTTTGTATTTTATGTGGACCATCAAGCGTTGCTGTATCTGGTAAACAAGCCATGCTCCACAGGAAGAATCACACGATGGTTGTTAATTCTTCTAGAGTTTGATTTCACAATTGTAGTGAGACCCGGTAAAAGGCACGTCATGGCTGATCATTTGTCTCGCATACCCAATGGTGAAGCCCCTACAGGAGTTGATGATGAATTACCCGATACTTCCCTATTCATAGTTGAGACTATGCCTGAATGGAGTGAGAACATTGTTAACTTTTTAGTTAATGGTTTTCCACCCAAGGAACTTCGTAAGGATATCGCTCGAAGGCTAGTAAAAGAATGTGAACCCTATTGTTTGATTGCCGAAACTCTGTATAGATTAGGCAAGGATGATATTCTTAGGCGTTGTGCCCACGAGGATGAATATTTGTATATCTTGCAAGAAGCACATATGGGCATAGCAGGAGGACATTTTTCAAGAGACCTGACTGCTAGAAAGGTGCTGCAATCAGGCTATTGGTGGCCAACTTTATTTAAGGATGCATCACTTTTTGCAAAAGGGTGTGATGAGTGCCAACGTTACAAGACCACACAGCGCAAAGACAGAATGCCCTTACATCCTATTAAAGTAACCCAACCATTTGAAAAATGGGGCTTAGACTTTGTAGGTCCAATTAGTCCCGCAGCTCGCAACACTCAATCTCGATATATTCTAGTTGCTACGGACTATGTAACAAAGTGGGCTGAAGCTAAGGCTTCACAAAAAGCTGACGCGAGGACAACAGCTAAGTTTCTTTTTGAGAACATTATCACAAGATTTGGTTACCCTTTTGAAATTGTTAGTGATAATGGTACCCATTTTATAAATGAGGTAATAAGAGAGCTTACCATGACCTTTATGATATCCCACCATAAGTCTACACCTTATTACCCGCAAGCTAATGGACAAGCCGAGAGCACCAACAAGACTCTAATCTCTATTTTAACCAAGACGGTAGAAGCTCATCGCACTGATTGGGATTTGAAGTTGACATCTGCTGTATGGGCTTATCGTACTGCTTATAAAGTGGCTATTAATTGTACGCCATTCAAAATGGTATACGGCCAAGAAGCGGTTATGCCTTGGGAGTTTGTCATTCCTAGTCTTAGGGTAGCTTCGCAAGAAGGATGGAATGGTAACCCCTTAACCGAGCGTTTGTATATCTTAGAAAAACTAGACGAAGAGAGACAGTTGGCTGTGCAAAATGCTCTTGTGGAAAAGGATAGGAGAAAGAAGTGGTTTGATCGCCATGTGAAGGACAAGGACATCAAAGTTGGTGATAAAGTCCTTATGTATGGAGTACGTAAGGAGAAGAAAAAGTTGAAATATGCTAGTAAAGGACCATATAGAGTATGTGAAATTACCCCACAAGGTACCCTTCGTGTGGAAACTCTTGATGGAGTTGAAACCATTGGATTCCTCAATGGGAGTAAATTCAAAAGATATTATGATCCTTTAAGCCAAGAAGAACTACGGGCCATTCATCAAAAAAAGGCCGCCAAAGCACAAACCGAGTTAAACAAGATACAAGCTCAAGCTGAGGCTAAGGAGCGACAACAACGTATAAGACAAAAACGAGAGGCTAACCTTGGAGTCACAAATGCATTCCACGTGGAAATCGAAGAGGATGGGTTGGACTCTGACACACCTCTACGATACCCTATTGAGTTAAATAGTGCCTATGGAAAAGTGCTATATAACGCCTTATTGGACACGGGTGCTAAATATAATCTGCTATCCTATGGGGTGTGGTGTCAGTTAGGGAAGCCACCTCTATCTGAGAGTATTATCCAAGTCAAGGGTGTCAACAAGAAAAAAACTACGGTTTTTGGAATCTGGCACACTTCTGTCAGTTATGACAATGGGATTGTAGCTCAAGACTTTTTGGTCATGCCTACTGGAACTATGGAGGGTAATATAAATCTAGGCCGCATGTGGATGATAGCCACCAAATGCACTATTGATTGGGGGACTAGGGGTGTTACAACGCAAAAACCAACTCTTAGCCCTACCACTCAAGCCATAGTCCCTGAGATATTGCCTAAGGAAATAAAACCCAAGACATTGCATGTCCAGGAGGTTGAACCATACGTCCCCATAGCCCAACTCTCTAGAGCTTCAACTGATGTAGTTGAAAGAAAGCTTGAGACACACAAGAACCATCCTAATATAACACAGAAAACATACAAGTGGGTCCCTAAAGCCTCTGTAATGAGCATGGTTGATGCAAAAAAACGGAAACCTAGTAAGAACCGTCCCACTCACTCCAAGAAATGTAAAGAAACGTTGCGTTGGATTCCTAAACGACTATTGGAAGCCCAAGGATACTATGAAGGGAATGATCAAATCTGGGTGCCCAAACGTAAAGTGTACTCTTACCTGTCACCTGGCCCATGTAAACCCAATCCTATGGCTCCAAAACAAATTGAAAATCGCGAAAAAGAAAAAATCATGGAATGTTACACACCCGATCTAGAGCTAGTTTGGGTACCAAAGAAAGAACGATTTGTTCCACCTAGCTCAGGAACAGGGAAATCAAATGAAGCTTCTTGCTCTTCATGTAGTTCCTATACGCAAATAGAAGCTTCGACACAACCTCCACCTACCACTATACATATCCATACAAGCACGAAAGAGTTTGCACCTCCCGGGGTAAGTTCACCACCTACAACAACGTCGCAAATAAAATCATGGGAGAGTACCTTACCACCCTTGCAACTAGATGAAACGCATAGGGCGGTCGAAAACTATTGGTTAAAACCTTCACCCATAACAACTTGGAACAATTGGTTTCAAAAGGTGACGACCTCATTCCAAAAGGTATGATCTACCCGAGGAAGGGGGGAGTGTTTGCTAACATCAATCATTCACTCACTCCCCTCTCAACCTTCCTCCCTGACCTCTCAATTCCAATCTTAGGGAATGTATATATATAGCCTTATACTCACAAAAACAAAAATTAGTAAAGAGCAAGAGCGACTAGCAACGAGAGAGCACCCTATCAGATCTTACATATGAGTCCAAATTCACCGTGTCAATTCAAGCAACACACAAAAACAAACTCAAAACACAATGTAGACCCCTAACCAAATCTATCTGTCTTGTCAGAAATGGCTACTTCACCAGAGGCATGCACTTCTATTTTTGATGAAAGGTACCCTTTGTCTTTTCCTCATGTGTTCTACGTATGCTACCCTATACTTTCTTGCGAATGGGATTTGATAGAGAGCCTTGCATGTGAGAGAAATTTTGAGGAGTTAGAATGGCTGATACGTCTATGGCTAACTAGTGATCCCTACCCAGTAGCGAATGTGTCTCCAATGGCACATGCTTATTCTTTTGCACAAGATGAGTATCCACGCATCGCGAGGTTCTTGATTAGCATGCTTGCACAAGAGGATGATGAAGAGGAACTAATAGAGACCGAGGAAGACTATGGCCTCATGGACAACGATTTTATTTATCTAGATGATCAGGATAGAGGCCTAGCCTTAGGGTGGCCACCCGGTTTATATAATATCCTCTTTCCTTGATTCTAAAAGGGGTGACAGATAGGTAGGTTAGGGGTCTAGATTGTGTTTTGAGTTTGTTTTTTAGGAGTTTTAATTTTTCACACTGACATGCCTCCTAGAGGTATAGTGCCTGTTTTTGGATGTGTTACGTAGGACTTATATGGATCTCCATCCACATGGCTGAGGACATCTGCTTCAACGAAATGAGCCACTCCATACTTCCAGGTGTACTACTTTCCATGATTCATGTTGGTGGATATGTGTAATTGCTAATAATGATTTTTCATTCTTTGTTTGAGTGCAATAGTTATGATTGTTATCTGCCATTATAGATGTATAAATTTGTCTTTGCTTAAGTTGATTGAACTCTAGTTTAATCTTATGGATGAGCCTGGAGATTAGGAGACCGTGACTTTAGGTTAACTCATTTACTTGACCACTAGGCCTAGCTAATAAAATTATCCGAGTATTTGAGACCTTCGGAATGTTTTAGGCAGAGAAAGGCTTGCTCACTCAAACAACAAAAAACACTAGTGCGAATACCAAGGAAATGGAAGCAAAAAAAAAAAAAAAACATAAGTGCCACAAATGAAAAATCTTACGCTGGAAGAGAAATCCTGGCTTGAATTGGTACTTCACTCACATGTATTGTCTATGGTACTAGAGCCCTAGAGGTTCCCAGTGTGGGCGCTTTTCCTTGAGAAGCAAAAAACCCCGGACATACAAAATAAGCACAAACGTCACATGATTGTGACCCAAAGTAAAAAAGTATTTAAAAAAATAAAAAATTAAAAGACTTCCATTGAGCTTACAGTTAACATTTCAAGCTTTTGTTTGCAGTTGTGAGAGCAAGTTGGCTAATCAAAGCTGAAAAGCATAATTAGGGAATCTTGCATTTAGATAATCTTCTTAGCTTAGCTAGTACTAGAGTAGTTGTTTTAACCTTAGTCATAGCTAACTAATTGATAGACTCACCCATAAGCTCAAAACTCTTGATTAATTAATTTACTCAAAGTGCAATTTATTTGTCCTTAATGACAGTCTAACATTTCATAAATCTTGCATTTACTCATTTCCACATGTACTTTACATTCCCCTCATGATTTATGGCAATATAATTCCGCTTGCTAAAACAGTGACTTTGCCTTGCAGATTCAAATCTAGATGCTCTACAACATGGACACACCAAGCTTCAACTCAATAGCTTCCGAGGACGGAATCTACATCAAGAAGGGGGGCAATGTTAACCCTCGTGGCTCACGGACACCCTATCGCCTACGACGGACACTGTAACCGTATTATTTATTTAAGTAGAGTTAGGCACCGGGCTTGTCGGTCCAATAGGGAAAGGTAGAGTGATCGCCGATGAGAGGCGCACTCTAACACGAACATGCTAGGGTTAGTTGGCTAAGCATGGGCGCCCAAGTGTGAATGGGGTGAGCTCACATAAAAGCCAATTAAACCTAAAATTGAGTCATTCTCTCATTGTGCAATAGAAGCTGCTCTTGCTCCATCTCCACCTTCTCCTTCACCATCTCCTTGTGTGTGTGCGTGTGTGTGTGTGTGTGTGTGTGAGAGAGAGAGAGAGAGTGTGAGAGTGTGTGTGCGATCGAGCGTTGCGGCAGCACGACGGCGGCGAGGCGGTTGAGCGCGGCGTAGCGGCGTCTCCCTCTTCTTCGCGGCGAGGAATCCTCTACGGCAGGAGCATAAGGCGGTGAGTGACACACCATTGCCCTCTTTGAGCTTACTAGTTAAACTAGTTGTGTGCTTGGAGCCGTCTGCGGCTCGTACACGGTGTATTGGCAAGTCCCTTGCTTCGACAGTGCGGCAAGGAGCGCACAAGCTGCTACTTGCGAAGCTCCTAAACCTGGAAGTTGTCCCCATACCTACTTTGCGTTGTTGCTCTGTCGGTGGTTCACCATTGGTGTTAAGAGGTGCAGGTGACGGTTTGCGCCACATCAACAAGGAGTGAGAGAAGGCCAGTAGGTGCTACTTACGAAGCTTCTCACCTGGAAGTTGCCCCCATACTCACCTGCTTTGTGTTGTTGTTCTGTGGGTGGTGCACAATGGGTGTTGTTTGACGTATATATAGCCACATCGGCAATGAGTGAGAGAAGGCCAGCAGCTGCTACTTGCGAAGCTCCTAAACCAGGAAGTTGCCCCCATACTCACTTGCTTCGTGTTGTTGCTCTATGGGTGGTGCACCATGGGTGTCAAGAGGTGCAGGTGACGGTTTGTGCCAAGGACTAGGGAGTTGTTGTAACCTGTGGATCTTGATAATGGTCATTGTGGATATCGTCATCCTCCTGCGCTTGCGCTTAATGGTTGCAACAACCTCAAAACTGCAGCGACAACGACGACACCAAGCCTGCATTAGCTGTGCTATCTCATATCCAAGCATCGGGCCAGTAGAGACCGATCACCAGGCTGCAGTCCCCCATGTGTAGATACCCTCTGAAGAATCATTGTGGATATCTTCATCCTCGTGTGCTTGTGCCTAATGGTTGCAACAACCTCAAAACTGCAGCAACAACGACGACACCAAGCCTGCATCTGTGCTATCTTATATCCAAGCGTCAGGCCCGTAGAGACCGACCAGGTTGCAGTCCCCCATGTGTAGATACCCACTCGGGAGAGGGGAGCAAGAATCCTCAAGGTCCGAAGCCATATCTGCTGAGCATGGAGACAGTCCCAAATACAGTGGCGAAGAAAATATTCCCTATTATGAGCTCAACCCTAGCCTCGACTCCTTCCTGCTTGGTTGATGCAAATCACCATTTGTGTTTGTGTGTGTGTGTGTGTGTGTGTGTGTGTGTGTGTGTGTGTGTGTGTGTGTGTGTGTGTGTGTGTGTGTGTGTGTGTGTGTGTGTGTGTGTGTGTGTGTGTGTGTGTGTGTGTAAGAGAGAGAGAGAGGAGAGATCCATGACCATGGGTTTTTTGAATCTTTGAGGTGGTTTATGGTCAAGGATCCTGCTATCGCTTTCTCATGCCTTATTAACTTGTGCTTCTAAAGTGGAACCACCTATTCAAGGTGCCCTATACAAAGGAGAGCGTGTGGAGCAACCAAAGATCCTACAGGTCAATTTAGGGATGGCTGCAAAGTCTTAGAGCTTTTTACTTACCAATGACTCTATGCGACGTGAGTTCACCAAGTACGGTTTGCAATTTTTGGAGGAGTTACATGGCTAGGTGTTGAAAATGTAGCCAAGTTTGTAGGTACTCGATACATCTTTTTTTTTTAGTGCGCTAGACTTTTTTCCAAAAAATACTCGGATGTCAAAATTTGTCTAGGGTGGTGCCTTTATCAGAGTTGTTTGGTGTATCTAATCTACTCGGCAGGATATAGTACTAATGTGGCAAATGTGAAAGTTTTGGTGCTTTCACAGTGGTAATAATCAGACTAGTAAAATTTGGCAAACACATGGATTTTTGATCCAATGATCAAGCATCATTAGGTGGAGAGAGAGAGAGAGAGAGAGAGAGAGAGGGAGAGAGCGAGAGAGCTTGGAAGTTCAACTAAATTTGCATCTCTCACTACAAGAGGTTGTGTGCTCTTGTGACGCTGTTAGCGACGGAAATACACTGGGTTTTTATAACCCCCGGCGTCGCTAAAACCGTCGCTAATAGCGTCGCTATATGCGTCGCTATATAGAGACGCTCATAGCGACGCTCATAGCGACGGTTATAGCGACGCTTACACAGAAGTCTATAGCGACGCTCATAGCGACGCTACAGAGCCATAAATAGCGACGGTTATAGCGACGTCCGAGAGAAAAAAAAATTGGTGACACGGCATTGAATGCCCTGCCACCCATCAACCATATTGTACTTGATTCACTTTTTAAAAAAAGTGCAAGGGTAGATAATAGACCCAAAATAGTCACCCACAAGACGCATTGTTTGCAAAATTGACAAGCGTAAAATTGACAATTGTACACATCATAGGCAAAATGAATTGATTGGCAAATGTAATAATGACAATTGTACAACATCATAGGCATAAAGAATTGATTGGCAAAATGAACTGCGGTGACAAATGTAATAATATACATGGTTCAAAAAGATGTATAAAATCCGTCTCATGATACATAAGCTATGAGAAACCCTAAACTAATGCTATCTAGCTACGGCTAAACTGACGTCGTCTAGTCAGACGTCTCATCGCGTCCAAGCGGCGTATCTGTCGGATTCTGCAAAAAAAGACAATAAGACAGCTTTCAGTAAGTATAAACATATAACGACATTTATAAAACAATACAAAAAATAGAAAAGAGTAAACCCTAATACTAACCATGCCGCCGCGAGAACTGAGAATGTCCATCAGGGCGTTTAAGCCCTTCCTGCCTGCGTACTCGCGCTCGTACGGTGTGGGATCACGTCCTGTCATCGACCACTGTCAAAACATACAAAGAATTCATTATGTTAGAATTAAAAAACTCATAAACCCTAAACTATCGAACATAAAGAGCAATGCGAAAACACTTACAAAATCGGCCTCAAATGATGCCCATCCACCGCTCCCCAAGTGGTGCGAGCTCCCTGCCTCTACTCGCGCTCTGGCTGCATCCTTTTGTTGCTTCCACTTGTCGGGATTCTCGCGCGCTGCTTTCTTTGCATTCTTCCAATCTTCTTTGGCCAGCCAATCTGGCCTGTTCCACCCATGCTTGATTGCTTTTTGCACTTCGAAACGCTTGTGTTTGCAGTATTCGCGCATTCGAATCTTCATCAGGTCTTCATTGAAGCGCTGATCCCGTGTTGGAACGGGAAACTCATCATGAAGTATGTTGATGACTCTATTTTTTAAATCACTTGGTACTTCACTCCATTTGTTTAGTATGTAGTGTCTAAACAGCTGAGAGCAAAGACCACGCATGCACGAGATCACCTTCTTGCCGTCATCATCCATGATGATGCCGCCGCTGAAGTCGACAGAGTAAGGCAAGCCCTCTGGCCGGTGACGCGTGAACCTGGGTGTCCTGGCAGGGGTCTCTAGCGGCGTGTCGATGGGGGTACGGACGTCAGGTGTCTCCACCGACGTCTGGGCCCCGAAGCGAGGAGTGTCGAGTGGGGTGGCCCCTGGCGGAGTAGGTAGAGGTGTGTAGCTGCTAGGAACAGTCAGCCGTGCAAAACCTGGCGTAGATGGCGATGCTGTGGCTGGTGTGGGGGCGGGCAAAGAAGGGGAGGGTAAAGAGCCTCGTCGAACACGAGGCGGTGTGGAGGCATCGGTGGCGGAATCCCCACAACAACCGCCACCGCCACCACTAGAGCGCCGGTGTCTAGAAGAGTGTGAAGCTCGTCTCGTCGACGCCGAAGCTTCGGAGCGCGCCGAATGCTCCGAAATAGAGGGAGATGCAGATGGAGTAGGAACGCGCGATGATGCGCCAGAGCGATGACGCTCCACGTACCACTGTCTCTGCTGCGGTGACAAAGAAGAAAGAAACTCCTCATCATCCATACCTGCATTAAACACATGAATATTTAAACTTAATATTGAATGAAAGAGTAGACAATGACGCAAAGACCATTAAATACAATGACGTAATGACGCATATAAATACAATGACGCAATGAATTGAGTGATAGAAGAGGCAAGTCGAAAACTCAGAATTTTCAATCAAAAGATGTGAGCGCCATGGAAGGTACTTAGAGAGCCAGAGCTTTTACAACCCGGAGCAAAATTGTTCAAATACAATATTTGTGGCTTTAAGAGATCTCTCTCTCATCCTCGCATAACACAGCATAACTTTCTATATCTATATAGAGCTCTCCGTTTAAACACATATCCTCTGTTTCATTTTGTAGCTCCTCTGCATGCACCCCATATAGAGTAGTAGCATCTTGATGCTCGTCTGGCACCACCGCAGCGGCTTGTGATTGAGCATCTTCTCTGATCTCCTCCATTGATGCCGTTGTGATTGGCACATGGTAGCCTTCATACGTCCTTGCACTACGAGGGGCTACCTCTATGACGTACCACCAATTTGATGTAGACTTTGTAGGATGAAATATTACCTGCTAGAGCCACATAACTTACATGAGAGCTTTCAAGCACATAACTTGTAAAAGGGGGATGTTAACTATTTACATACTTACTTGTTCACAATGCTCTGGTAGTACGAAAGTGTCTCTTAGGTCAGTCCATTTCTTAGTAGAATCCACCTCAAGAAAACCAGACTCTCCTCTACGCACAGTAGCGTTGCGACCCTCCATGATTATCTTGAACCATTGCACGTCGAACAAGTCGACAAAAAATCCTCTGTAATCGATCCTCAAAATCTCTTGCAGCGTGCCGAAGTAAGTGAGTTCCGCCACCACAGGATCTGCATTAGAGGAACGTCATCGACTAGACTGTTCAAATTTTGCCATGATTCCACAATCTTGAGTAAAACGCTTTTTGTCGATTCGTTCCACCCTAAAATGTCGACCTTTACACCATGCTGCTGTGTATGACTTATACTACAACGCACAAAGATTATGAGTGGTCGTTCAAACGTTTAGAAATAAAGTCACTAGCATGTCGTACATTGCAAACTTACCTTGGTCGCGCAACCCCGAGAGTACTCCCACTCTTCCTCAGTCACTTCGTCACCGCATTGTTGTGCGCTTTTCAATTGGTTGGGCAACCATCTTAAGCTCATGAAGGTTGGTAGGCTCTCCAGAACCGTCGAATAGTGCATCGGTGGTCGTCTTCCCCGTCTCCACTCGATTCGTGCCCTTTGTCGCTCTTGCTTTGCATTCTCATATTGTGAAATCCACTTTTGCATCACTGGATTGTGAAGCATGCAAAATCGATTGATTTTAGCCTCTAGATCTTCCGTCATCTTCTTCTCAACACCGAGATTGCACATGACAATCCCAGATATGCGCTCATCATCTATGGTTCGCCATAGCGTGTCCCGGGCTTTATCAAATCCATCTAGCCACTCTCCAATGTACACTACGGACTCTGATACCAACCAACCTTCTGCCATGCTACCCTCCGGACGTGCCTTTTGACGCACATATCCCTTAAGCGTTTTCATGAAACGTTCTAAGAAGAACATCCATCTGGAATGAACTGTGCCAGCTATTTTCACCTCATCAACTATGTGAACAAGAAGATGCACCTGAATGGTTAGCATGGTAGTAGGAAAATGTTTCTCAAACATGCACACAAGCTCCGCAGCATTTAGTTTGGCGAATGGTATGGAGTCTACGTTGATCTCCTTTTGTGAGATCCATTGCACCAGCTTTGCAAGTTTGTAGATTGTGTTACGGATGTCGAGAGACAAACAACCCTCAATGGCAACCGGTAAAATAAACTGTAAAGTATGTGCAGCAATGATATTAAAGTCCACATTTTATGCAATGATATTAAAGTCCACTATGAACGTACCTGACACATTTTATGCCAATCGTGTGACTTCAAACCGGTAAGCTTTCCTTCTTTAGTAAAACACGTTCGGAGCGAGTGCATTACGCCAGTGGGGGTCCGCAAAGATCGAATGGTCTCTTTTACTTTGCGTTCTTGGGCTCCTGTGAAAATCCATGGTGCTTTAGGGAGTTTTATCGATCCATCAGACGCTGTTTGTGGCCAATATTGCTCCATACGATCCACATTTCTAAGGTCAACTCTGGCTCCCAAAGTATCTTTCTTACCGGTCAGATGGTCCCATAGTAGATTACCCACATTCTTGAATATGTGCATTGGATCGAGCAAGTGATTGATCATGAGTCGGGGCCAGTATGGTAACTCGTACCATAGAGATAGTCTCTTCATCCCTGGAGGCAATCCGTCATCACACATCTCCTTCTACTCTAACCATGCTTGTGCAGACATCCTTGGTGGCTCTCTTCCCAAAAAGCCGTCGCGTAACACATGATTCTCTGGAAGATACGCTTGATGACCTTCGTAGATTTGCTTCTTCAGTGAGGACGCCCTACGTGCATTCAGTCTAGGTCCACATGTGACACATGCTCTGTATCCGCTTGTTTGAAGCCATGCATGTATACACATGATAATAGATCAACTATGGGAAAAAACAAGATTTACAGTGTCTGAGTGAGGAGTGTCAATAGATCACCTGAGCATTCTGTTAGCCCGGGATAGTCATGCATGGTCCACATTAGAATGCCTCTGATCAAAGCATTCCGTCGTCCTGTGTGTCAGCTCATATCCACCACCTCTATGCCAATCCACAATTGTTGTAGCTCTTCCAATAGTGGACGAAGATACACATCCATATTCCCCACTTTATATTGCCCTGGCACAATCAAGCTTAGCCATAGGTGCCCCTTCTTCGTAGTCAACCACGGGGGAATGTTGTAGTTGACGATGACAACGGGCCATACACTGTAAGATGTTGATCTTTGACCAAATGGATTTACGCCATCCATAGCCAGGCCTAAGCACAAATTTCGAGCTTCCCTGGCAAAATCCGACCATGTTCCATCTATATGTTTCCAGGCTGCGCAATCTGCAGGAATTCGTAGCACACCATCCGAAGATTTATTCTCCTCATGCCATGATGCTAGGGCGGCCATGGACTTACATTCGAAGAAATGCTTGATGCGAGGAAGCAGAGGAAAATGTCACCAAACCTTTTGTGGAATTTTTGTCCCGTGGAGATCTACTCGATATCTTTCGGAATCACATTTCGGACACTTCTCCATGTCTATGTATTCCCCTCTGAAAAGAATGCAGTCATTAGGACAAGCGTGGATAGAATTGTAATCCATCCCCAAGTTTCGCAAAATCTTTCTTGCTTCATCTCGGGAATCTGGCATCACATTGTCAGCTGGTAGTATGTGCTCTTTAAGCAATCTACACAACATAAAAATACGATACAGTCGTGTAAAAATCTATCAGATCATTATACATTTAGAGTTTTATTAAAGTAAACTAATTGTAATAGATCACCTGAAAAGCGTTGTGATGCTAGTGTCACTCCATCCAAACTTTGCTTGCATGTTGAGAAGAACCAGGAGTGCTTTCAATCTAGACATACGTGCTCCATTATACAATGGCGTATCGGATTCACTTTTCATATCATCATAGATAAGCCTTTCTGAATCCATGATCGTCTCGATCATTTCATCAATCTCGGGCTCAAACATTGCCTCGTTGGGAATGTGCTCTGCATGATCATCCCCCGAGCTGTCAGAGGCTACATCTTGTGGCCTCACATATGCTGCTTGACCAAAGCGCCTGCGAACACGTCTATTGGGTTGCAAGATTGCTGCTTGTTGGCTAGCGTCAGAGTCCGACGAGTTATAATTGGCAACAACTCGATCTATAATAGATGGATCGAACTCGCCAAATTCGCGAACGTGCTGCAAAGAAACACGTCTTGTCCGTCGCACAGCATGCTTGCATTGATTACAAGGACATAAGACCCTCGTTGAGAGATAGGTGTTTCGGTTGGACGGTCCCACATCCTCGTCACTACTCATAATGAGGATAAAAATCTTATAACCTGGACAACAAATTTAATATTCTATTGGCATTCTTCGTCTTATCTCTCTCTCTCTCTCTCTCTCTCTCTCTCTCTCTCTCTCTCTCTCTCTCTCTCTCTCTTTACCTCACATTCTCTAGTCATGTCCAATCCCCGCACACCTCGGTCTAGAGGTGCACGGAGATCAGAACCACCGGGTTATAATCTCGTCTTTATTGGTCAATACCTATATTTGTGGGTACAAGAAATCTACAGACCCACGTCTACATGATACTGCATGTAGTGGACAAAACCCCTTTGCCTCTTCTCTAGCTGTAGCACTTCACAGCATCTTAACATCTTTTCACAGTAGATCTTTTCACTGTTCGTCTAACTCTAAACCCTAAACCGTAAGTAATTCTTGCGTGGACTCGATCTAACGTAAATAAGCGTAAATCTAAATAAACGTAAATCTAACTAAAAATAAACCTAAATCTAATTTAACGTAAGTCTACATCTAACCTAATCTTTAACGTCTTTTGGGATAGTTTCCTACGACGTTAAAACTCTCTTCTTCTTGTGTGTGTGTGTGTGTGTGTGTGTGTGTGTGTGTGTGTGTGTGTGTGTGTGTGTGTGTGTGTGGGTAGACCTAAATAAACCTAAGTCTAATCTAATATAACATAAATCTAAATCTAACGTAAATTATGTTATATTAAAAACAAAGAACTAAACCAACAGGGATTATAAGAACCTTAAAACTAATTTAACACATAATTTTTCACATAACTCGGCAAGAGTTGGCATTCTCATCACTAAAGATGTGAGAGTTAACTTCCGGCGGTGACGCTGCCTCATCTCCATCCACATCTGACGACAGCAATTGGCCCTTTAGACCGTTCTTGCTCTTGTTACTAAGTTTGAAGTTGTTGTTGAATGACTAGAGGTTGTCTAGATGGTCATTGTGTCGGGGATGTAGTGAATCTTGCCGTCCTGAATATCCACCTTCTTCCCTATCTTCTGAAGACATTTCACCAGTACTTTAGGATCGACGGAGCCCACCATGAGTGAAGGCAGCAATACCCTATATTCCATTGAGGTCTTTCTTCACCCGCTTCATGCAGGCATCGCAGTCTATGGAGACCTAAATCTAATCTAATATAACGTAAATCTAAATCTAGCGTAAATAAACGTAAATCTAATTAAAAATAAACCTAAATCTAATCTAATTTAACTTAAATAAACCTAAATCTAATTTAACGTAAGTCTACATCTAACCTATCTTTAACGTCTTTTAGGATAGTTTCCTACGACGTTATAACTCTCTTCTTCTTGTGTGTGTGCGCGTGTGTGGATGTGTGTGCCAATAAAAAGAGATAAATGGTATAACCTTTCTATCACCCATGCCAAATATGATAGATTGGTTATGCCATTTCCCTCGTGAATAATAGGTCTTGAGTTCAACTCCTCATCGGCTAGATCTTTAGGTCTTTTAATTTTAATTAGTTTCCTACGACGTTAAATTAGTTTCTCTCTCTTTCTCTCTCCATGTGTGTGCGTTTTTTTGGATCGTATGCATGTTTTCTCTCTCTTTTCCTCTCTCAATGTGTGCGTTTTTTGTTTATGCATGTTCTCTCTCTCTTTTCCTCTCTCAATGCGTGCGTTTTTTGTTTATGCATGCTCTATCTCTCTTTTCCTCTTTCAATGTGTGTGTGCATTCTTTGTTTATGTATGTGTGTGTGCGTTTTTGTTTATGTTTGTACTCTCTCTCTCTCTCTCTCTCTCTCTCTCTCTCTCTCTCTCTCTCTCTCTCTCTCTCAAAAACACTATGTGTGTGTATGTGTGTGTGTGTGAGAGAGAGAGAGAGGGAGAGAGAAAGAGGGGAAGGGAACATGAGAGTGAGGAGAGGGAAGGAGCATACCTGGCTCTCCTTCCTCTCCTCGTGTGTGTGTGTGTGTGTGTGTGTGTGTGTGTGTGTGTGTGTGTGTGTGTGTGTGTGTGTGTGTGTGTGGAGAAGAAAAAGAGAGAGAGAGAGAGAGAGAGAGAGAGGGAGAGCGTTACCTACTCCTTGCTTGAGGGCGCCGAAAAACTCTGAGATCTGAGTTTTTCGGCACGCTCTGTTATTTTTTTAGCCCAGTCGGCGTCGCTATGAGCATCGCTATAAGCGTCGCTATGAGCGTCGCAAATTTACAAAGAAATTTGCGACGCTCATAGCGACGCTTATAGCGACGCTCATAGCGACGCCGGGAATTTTTTTTTTGAGCGTCGATGTGTGAGCGTCGCTAATATGAATAGCCTCTTGTAGTGTCTCTCCTCTTTTTTTGTGTGTGTGGGTGTCTAGAGAGCAACCATAAAGGTCTCGTAGGCTTTGGAAGCTGTAAATTGCCATTATGTGAGCGAGGTCTAGAAAATTCTTTCAATCTTGGCCTATATATCTTGAAATTAGATGATCTCTATGTGTGCCATGACCTTGGGTGTTTTCAACAGTAAGAGCACTCATAGTATAGGAGCTTTTACAAAATTGTTACTTCATGACTTTATCTCTGCATCCAGTAGGCAAATACACCTGAGACTTGGGCCTTTCCTGTGCAAAAGCACTTGCATTTGAATCTAGATTGTATCATTTCTATAAATACTAATCACAGTAGACTCTTTAGGCAAGAAATTTTCACTTTCAAGCTTCCATTAAAGAACGTCGTTGTCTATAAATCTGTTTGAATAAAGGAGACTTTAGGAATCAACTTTTGTCACAACTGAGCAAAGCAACAACTAAACATCTACCTGTTTCACATGAGCCTCATAGAATGGGCCCTAATTCTCTTGTGTTCTTAGTAGATCTTAGCATGGATTAATTGCTAGTCAAACTGGTAAAAAGCAGTAGACCAATTATACCTCAAGAATCTCGTTGAAATGGTTATGAGGCAATTGGATATGCTTGAGCCCAACATGCATTGGGCACATCACTTCGTCATCTTCACTACATATGCCATCAATGTAGTTGCAGCAGCGGGTGCTCCATAGCTTGGTGCTCTCATTTCCTCCACCATTTTAGTTTTGAGCTAGGAAAGGGAAATGGATCAGGGGAGCATTCTTGCTCTTGTATCAATTTGCCCCGATTTGTCTTTGCTCGGTTTTTTTTGCTCGGTGATTAGAAACCCCCCTTCAAAAACTATCCATTACCAAACCTTCGCCTACCATCATCAAGATTCCTTTCTCACCTCTAATCCGCCATCTCAACTTGTCTCGTTCCATTAACCAACCCTTCACTAATCTGCTCAAATCCAGCATGGACCTCGCGCACTTGCCTAGACCTTTGATATGTTGGATGAATGCGCCTAATCTTGGAACCCTTCTCTCTAAACCTCCTTCTCCTTTTCCAGTTCAATCCCCGAAACCCTCCCCCCCCCAAGGAATTCCACCCGTAATTGACAAATCCTTACCACAGCTAACTGCGGCCTCATTTATATATGCAACCTCTCTAAACCACACCCCCCCCCCCCCCCCCCCCCAAGGAATTACACCCGAATTTGACTATAATCTGGATTCAGTTAGCTTCAGCCTCATGTATATATGCGGCCCCTCTAAACTCCACCCATTCCCTAGGCTAAGTCAAATTCCCCCCTTTTTTTTTACTAGTCCCTTTCTTGTACAATCTTCCACTCCTTTAAATGCCCCATTAACTCTCCACTTTTCCTCCCCCTTTTTTTGTAAGTACCCACTTAAGGTGAGCATTAACTTGTCTTTAAGTTAGCCTCTCCATCTTCAAATGAGGTACCATTACAGTTTTTTGAGCCACACCACACCTCACTATTTATACCCCCTCCATATCCTCCTTTATGTTTGCACCACTGATGAGGTAATGAAAGCGAAACGCGTTCGGTGTAAACATGTCTCTCTTCCCCCCCCCCACCCCCCCCACCCCCTAAACTCGCATCGTTTTTTCTCCTCATCCTCTTCCAACATGTTGCTTAAGCAAGATTTTGCTCGCTAAGTCGGTTTACTTTTAAATGCTGAGAGTATGCATAACACGCCTGATAGAGAACCTAGAAGTAAGGTAGTACAAATAGCCAAGCTCACAAAAATATTTAGTGGAGACGGAGATGTGAGAAAGCATATCGAAGTGTTTGAAAAAATATGCAATTCTCTAGGAGAACACAATGACGTGCATAATGCTTTAAGCCTAACCTTAAGTGGGAAGGCAGGGAATTGGTATAGAACCCTAAGGGTGGAAGAAAAAACAATTTACCCTACTCTTAGGAGATTGTTCTTGAAAGAATACATACAAGATGGAGTGCTCCACTTAAAGTCATGGGAAAGTGGGCATACTCACTTCTTGTTGGAGAGAATGTTTACAGAGGGACTACCTGACCCTATCGAAGAAATGGAGATCCCATCTTCCCCACGTCAAGGGACTGAAGCCCAAAAGGTGCCATTAAATATTGCCAAATTGATGGATTTCATGGCTTCAGAGGTTAGAACCACCATCATGTCCAAACTATATGGAGACCCTAAGCTATTCTTAGCTCTTCGAGCTTTCCTCAATGGAGAACTGAAGGTCGGGATACCACAATTTGCATAGATGGATGGAGTTAGGGAGATGCCAATAGAGGAGGAACACTTAGATCCACAACCCAACCTAGATGAGAATCCTATTGTAGAAATACTTGTTAACAAGTTGGGACAATACTTTGAGGGAGATGAATCCAATGCAGCCATACCAATTACTACCAAGGGATAAATTGTGAAGGGAATCCTTGATGGTGGCGTTGGGATTAGCATTGTGACTAAAAATTGCTGGAAAACTATGGGAAGACCTCACCATGGAACCACAACCATAGTAGTAAAGATGGCCAATGGGTCTATTGTTAAACCTATTGGGATGCTAGAAGATCTCAAGATCAAGGTCTTTGGACATAAAATAAGAATTACCTTCATTGTTATGGATTTCTCCAAGCAAATTATGGCATCTGAGATGATCTTAGGACGTCCTTTCATGAGGGAAGAGAAATTGGTGCATGACTGGTCTAAAAACCATGTCTACTTGCAGTTCCAAGATTCTATCATTCGAGTGGATCTGGTAACTGGTCGAGCACATCCTCTAGGAAACAGGTTTATAATTGATCATAGATCTGACACCACAATTCACTCAGCCCCATTGCGGTATTGTTACACTTGTAGAGCGGACACTGATGTTGGGGAAGATTCTCCTTATATGGATGTACTACTTGGGATGACTGAGTCGGACAATGTGGATTGGGTCCACCTAGCAGCAACCATAGACACTTGGGGAAACAGGGGGACGACCTGGATAACACCTGAGGAAGATGAAATGCCATCACTCGTACCCTTAAATATGCTAGAAGCAATGCATATAGCTCTTGATGACCTACAAGATGAAGGTCTTACTAGCATTAGAACCAATAGAGTCTCACAAGACTATAGCCCACACGATTTGGGGTCAGAATCATCAATTGAAATTGACTCTGAGGACAAAGAATCTAAGTTAAATCTTAGTACAAATGTGGGGACAAATCATTCACGGCCTAGTGGTACCCTAGACGACAATCTATCCAAGGGAGCAGAAGACACAAGTAGCGATTCATCTAGTGACTCTTCACTAGAGATCAGTCGTAATCGAAAATTAGGCAAGAAGAGTAAGAGATATAAGAGGCGACAATATCGAGCAAATGTGCGTGCTAGAATAAAGGAAAATAAATCTACCGTAGAATGGCTTAATTATATAGGGGCATGTGATGCTCATCGGAAGTTGGTAGATAACTGGGGTGAATACCTTCAAAGCAATATGTGGTGTAGTCCACAACCCATTGACATCGCACAAGTAGAGGCTACAGAGAAGCCAAAGTTGAGCTGTACTATAAGAAGACAACAAAATTGAGAGTTAGCTCAACAAAAAAAGGAATCGGAAGTCCACAAAACAACAGAACCCCACAGACTTACACCCTGCACCTGAACATTTCAAATCCTACACCATAGAGGAATGTAAAGTTGTGTATACAAAGGCTCAAAGAAAACCTATCAATGGAAGAAATGGAGTTTATAGCGGTCCCGCGATAGTTAAGAAAATAGAGTTAGTAGACCCAAGAGAAGAGTCCAAACCTATCTTCATTGCCCAAGATCTGTGAGGAGTGTGTACTTAAAGAGCTTCTCAAGGAATTTAGGGATATAGTGTCTTGGACATATCGTAATATGAAAGGTGTTCCACCTTCCGTGGTGCAGCACATAATCCCCATGAATAGCATGGCTAAACCAGTTCAGCAACGACCCTACCCAATGAATCTTAAATATGCAAAGATCGTTCAAGAAGAGATTGAAAAGCTTGTGAAATGCGGATTCATATACCCTATTGAGCACTCAGAATGGGTGCCTCCAATCGTGATTGTCCCGAAAAAGAATGGGAATCTCAGAGTGTGCGTGGATCTCAAGAAGGTCAATGCCGCCACTAGGAGGGACCATTACCCCTTGCCATATTCAGAACATGTGCTTGAAAGAGTTGCAGGAAAGGACACTTATAGCTTTTTAGATGGGTACTCTGGATACAATCAAATCACAATTGTGCTAGAAGACCAAGCTAAAATAGCCTTTATAACCGAATTTGAAGTGTTCGCGTTTTGTGTTATGGCTTTTGGCTTAACCAATGCCCCTGCTACCTTTCAAAGATTAATAAACACTGGTTTTAGAGAGTATTTGAGGGAGTTTTGCGAAGCTCTCTTAGATGATCTTGTGTTTATTCCTCTTGGAATGAACATCTATCATGCTTACAAAAAGCGTTTGAGAAGTGCAGATTGTATTGCATCTCCTTAAACCCTTTCAAATGCCAATTTTGGGTTAAATATGGAGTCATTTTATGGCATATAGTGTCCAAAAATGGGATTTCCACAGATGAGAGCAAAATTAAAGCCATTGCTAAATTGCCACCACCTACAAAATATAAAGAAGTTCAACCAGGAGAACATAAATTGGACTACCCCATTATCTTTGCAAGTCGTCAGTTGAATAATGCCAAGAGAAACTACACCACTACGGAGCGAGAAGGTTTAGCTATGATTTATGCAGTGAAGAAATTTTGCTACTACCTTCTTGCCAACAAGTTTGTTTTCTATGTGGATCATCAAGCCTTGTTGTATCTAGTAAATAAACCTTGTTCCACGGAAAGAATTACACGATGGTTGTTAATTCTCCTTGAGTTTGATTTTACCGTTGTGGTGAGACCTGGTAAAAGACATGTCATGGCAGATCATTTGTCTCGCATACCCAATGGCGAAGCCCCTACTGGACTTGATGAGATTAATTTCCCGATACTTCTCTATTCCTAGTCAAAACCGTACCTGAATGGAGTGAGAATATTGTGAACTTTCTAGTTAATGGTTTTCCACCCAAAGAGCTTCGTAAGGACATAGCTCAAAAACTGTTAAAAGAATGTGAACCTTATTCTCTCATTGCAGGAACTCTCTACAGGCTAGGGAAGGATGATATTCTTAGACATTATGCCCGTGAGGATGAGTATTTATACATACTGCAAGAAGCCCACATGGGTATAGCCGGAGGACATTTCTCAGGGGAACTAACAACTAGAAAGGTGTTGCAATCAAGCTATTGGTGGCCTACCTTATTCAAAGATGCATCACTTTTTGCAAAAGGATGTGATGAATGCCAACATTACAAGATCACACAACAAAAGGATAAGATGCCCTTACATCCTGTTAAAGCGACTCAACCATTTGAAAAATGGGGGTTGGACTTTGTAGGCCCAATTAGTCCAGCAGCTCATAGCACTCAATCTCGATATATTATCATTGCCACTGACTATGTGACAAAGTGGGCGGAAGTCAGGGCGACATGTAAGGCTGATGCAAGGTCAACTGCCAAGTTTCTCTTTGAGAACATTATTACAAGATTTGGTTGTCCCTTTGAGATTGTGAGTGGCAATGGCACTCATTTATTAAATGGAGTGATAAAAGAACTCACTACCAACTTCATGATAGCTCACCATAAGTCCAAGCTGAGAGCACCAGCAAGACCTTATCTCTATCTTGACCAAAACAGTGGAAGCTCATCGCACATATTGGGATTTGAAGCTGACTTCAACCCTATGGGCTTATCGTACTTCTTACAAAGTGGCCATTAATTGCACACCATTTAAGATGGTGTATGTCCACGAAGCGGTTATGCTATGGGAGTTTGTCGTTCCTAGTCTTCGAGTAGCTTCTCAAGAAGGTTGGGATGGTAACCCTTTAGTTGAGCGCTTATATATTCTTGAAAGGTTAGATGAAGAAAGACAATTGGTTGTGCAAAACGCACTTGCGGAGAAAGATAGGAGGAAGAAATTTTTTTGACCGTCATCTAAAGAACAAGGATATCAATGTTGGTGATAAATTCCTTATGTATGGAGTGTGTAACAAAAAGAAAAAGTTGAAATATGTGGGAAAAGGACCATATAGAGTATGTGAAATGACCCCACAAGGGGCCATTCATGTGGAGACTCTTGATGGAGTTGAAACCATTGGATTCCTCAATGGGAGAAAATTTAAAAGATACTTTGATCCGTTAAGCCAAGAGGAACTATGTGCCATCCATCAAAAAAAGGCAGCCAAGGCACAAACACAATTGAAGAATATACAAGCTCAAGTTGAGGCTAAGGAGCAACAACAACGCATGAGACGCCAACAAGAGGCTAACCTTGAAGTTACACACGCATTCCATGTTGAAACCGACGAGGATTGGTTGGACTCTAACACACCCCTATGATACCCATTGAGCTAAAAAGTGCTTATGGAAAAGCACTATTTAACGCCTTATTGGACACGGGTGCTACTGCTATCATATGGGGTGTGGTGTCAATTAGGAAAGCCATCTCTATCTGAGAGTATTATCCAATTCAAGGGTGTCAACAAGAAAAAAAACCACAATTTTTGGTATCTGGCACACTTCTGTCAGTTATGACAATGGGGTTGCAACTCAAGACTTTTTGGTCATGTCTGCTAGAACTATGGAGAGCAACATAAACCTTGGACACACGTGGATATTGGCAACCAAATGCATTATTGATTGGGGTACTAGTAGTGTCATGACGCGACCATCGACTCTTACCCCTATCATTGAAGCAAAGTTACCTACATTGCAGACTCTAGCAAAGTTGCAAGATAGCCAAGATTCACAAACCAAAGTGGTTAACGCATCCTTTTCGGCTACCCATGAACCTATCACTTCAACACTTGTAGTTGCAGCAAGCAATAATATTGCAAGCACTCAACCTGCACGACCTAAGAGTACACATCAATGGGTCCCCATGGCCTTACTTCTAGATACCTCAACCCTTGCATGCATTTCAAGAAAAACTTCTCATGGAAAACCAAGAGCGCGCTCTAGGAGAGTCAAGACCAAATCACGATGGATTCCAAAACGACTATTAGAAGCCCAAGGCTACTATGATGGAAATGATCAAATTTGGGTACCTAAACGTAAAATGTATCTTTCCCTATCACGTACAAAACCATGTGAGTCAATCTGAGTAACTCCAAAGCCAATGGAGGACCGTGGAAAGGGGAAGATCACAAAATGCTACACACCTATTCTGAAGCTAGTTTGGGTTCCAAGGCAAAACCAAATTGTTCCACCTAGCTCAAGAAGGGGGAGTCCCATGAAGCTTCTAGCTCCTCATGTAATGCATCCATAGAGGTAAAAGCTTCTCCACAGCCTCCACCTACAATAGTGGACCTCCATGAAGCTACAAAGGAGTCCACACCTCCCAGTGTTCATCAATCACCTGATGAACCACTTGAAGTTCGATCCTGGGAGAGTACCTTACCACCCTTGCAACTTGATGAGGCACCTAAGGTAATAGAAAACTACTGGCAAAAATCATCACCTATTACCAACTGGAACAATTGGTTTCAAAGGGTGATGAGCACATTTCAAACAGTATGACCTACCCAAGGAAGGGGGGAGTCCTCACTCACGTCAATATTTTAGATCCCCATCCTCTTAACTTTTCTTCCCTAACATCCGAACTCTGCAATTGAGGGACTATATACACATAGCCTTATACTAGTTCTAGCAAACAAAACAAAAAAACAAAAAAACAAAAACAAATAGTAAAAGAGCAAGAGCGACTAGCAATGAGAGAGCACCCTAACAGATCCTACACATAAGTTCAAATTCATTATGTCACATTAAGCAGCACACAAAAACAACTCTTATGTTTTAATACACAGAGATGGCTAGTTCATCAGAGGCATGCGCTTCTATTTTTTATGAAAGGTACCCTTTTTATTTTTCTCAAGTGTTCACATCTGCTACCCTGTACTTTCTTGCGAATGGGATTTGGTAGAGAGACTTGCTCGTGAGAGAGATTTTGAGGAGTTAGAATGGCTGATACGTCTATGGATAACTAGTGATCCCTACCCAGTAGCGAATGTTTCTCTAGTGGCACATGCTTATTCTTTTGCACAAGATGAACAACGAGGTTCTTGATTAACAAGCTTGCGCAAGAGGATGATGAAGAAGAAATAATAGAGACCAAGGAAGACTATGGCCTCACGAAAAATGATTTTGTTTATTTAGATGATGAGGATAGATGCCTAGCCTTAGGGATGCCACCCGGTTTATTGAGAATACCAAGGAAATGGAAGCAAAAAACATAAGTGCCACAAATGAAAATATTACGCTGGAAGAGAAATCCTGGCTTGATTTGGTACTTCACTCACATGTGTTGTCTATGGTACTAGAGCCCTAGAGGTTCCCGATGTGGGCGCTTTCCTTGAGAAGCAAAAAGCCCCGGACATACAAAATAAGCACACACGTCAAATGATTGTGTACCAAAGTAAAAGAAAAAAGAAAAAAGATGACATTTAAAAGACTTCCATCGAGCTTACAGTTAAAATTTCAAGCTTTTGTTTGGAGTTGTGAGAGCTAGTTGGCTAATCAAAGCTGAAAAGCATAATTAAGAAATCTTGTATTTAGATAATCTTCTTAGCTTAGCTAGTCCTAGAGTAGTTGTTTTAACCTTAATCATAGCTAACTAATTGATAAACTCACCCATAAACCCAAAACTCTTGATTAATTAATTTCATCAAAGTGTAATTTATTTGTCCTTAATGGCAGTTTAGCATTTCATAAACCTTGTATTTACTCATTTCAACATGTACTTTACATTCCTCTCATGATTTATTGCCATATAATTCCGCTTGCATAAAACAGTGACTTTGACTTGCATATTCAAATCTAGATGCTCTACAACATGGACAAAACGGGCTTTCTCTCGCTAGCTTCCGAGGGTGGAATCTACATCAGGAAGGGGGACATGTTACCACCAAGCGACCGCCTTTTATGTAGCCATGGGCCGGGCTTGTCGGACCCGCTAGTAGTGTATTATGTTTTTGGTCGGGCTTGTCGGTCAGGCAGGAATGGTTAAGAGTGATCGCCAATGAGAGGCGCACTCTAAAACTGGAACCTATAATGTTTGAGTAAGATTGGCTAAGTGTGGGCACCCAAATGTGAACGGGCAAGCCCATATAAAAGACAACCTAAACTTAAAATAGGGCATTCTTTCATTTGTGCAATGCAAGAAGAGTGCTCTTGCTCCATCTCCTTCTCCGTCTCCTTTGTGTACTAGTCATGTGTGTGTGTGTGTGTGTGTGTGTGTGTGTGTGTGTGTGTGTGTGTGTGTGTGTGTGTGTGTGTGTGCTTGAGAGAGAGAGAGAGAGTGTGTGTGTGATCGAGCATTGCGGCGGCACGACGGTGGCGAAGTGGTTGAACGAGGTGCAACGATGGCTCCCTCTTCTTTGCGGCGAGGAATCCTATACGACAGCAAGCGTAGTGCGTTGAGTGACACAACATTGTCATCTTTGAGCTTGCTAGTTTAGGCTAGTTGCGTGCTTGGAGCCATTTGTGGGCTCGCACACAGTGTTACGCAAGTCCCTTGCTTTGATACGTGCGACAAAAGCCCACAAGGATATCTACATCCCTGTATTACTTTTTCCAACATCCACAGACTGACTACAACCCTCAAAGTTTTTGTTTTTTATCATAAGGGAATCCAAGTTGAAGGGTTCATGCACATCATGCGTGAACAAGGTTCATCCAAGTTGAAGGGTTCATCCTCATCATGTGTGAACAAGGTGGAAGCCCCCTCGCTAGCCTCTAGCTCACCTAAGGCATAACAAACAATTACCATACATACCAAAAGTAGCATGATTCTTGTCTATGAGGGAGGCATGCCTTACCTATGGGTTTATGCCCTTTAAAAATTATTTTTGGAAGTGGTGTACATAGCAGTTGTTTCAAGTCTAAAAAATTGCTAAGGGTTCAAAGTGCCAATTGCTAAGACAAAGATGTGTATAAAGATAGGGTTTATATCAAAGCAGATGTGAGTGTGTTTATACCAATAGTTATAGCATGAATCGGGTAGAGGGTAGCTATAAGCTGTCAGAGATAGTGCTTGTGTGGGAGAGAGTGTGAGGGCATGGGGCTAACCAATTATAGCTGATAGTAATACATGTGTGTGTGTGTGTGTGTGTGTGTGTGTGGACCTTCTTCATCCCAGAGGAGAGATCCACTTGGTGGAGGATAGTCCACCGAGTGGACCTATCCCATACCAATTGCAACAAACTATGGTTAAAATAATACACTTGTACTATCTTGCCAAAAAAAGTTAAAGTTCCTTCGCAAATCATATGTTCTGTGTTGAAATGGGTATGATATGCAAGTTGTTTGATAAAGGGGTCCTCTTAGGAGGAGAATATGATAATATTAAATAGATGTACCTAGATTCTCATGCTTTCGATCAAGATATCGAGCGTATGTGAACGTGTTAATTAGTATAATAAAACTCAATACTGCAAGATAAGAAAAAGTTGCAGGCACACACCTTTTCGTAGGGGTAAAATGTCTCATGTACATTATTATAGTTAAACAGACTTCATCTATCATATTGACTAGTAAAAATGAAAGTACCCCAATATTTTTGGGCTCTTATTACTATAGATATAGGTAACCCTAATTGTCCTCCCATTATTAGGATCCTAAAACCCATATCCTAGCAAAAATCTTTTGATTAAAGTCCGGATAAATCAGAGTAACAAATTTGGAATAAGTTTAACGGAAAGTAGGTACTCCAATTCCTAGGGTAAGTATACCCAGATCTAAACCATTTGATTGAATTCAAGATAGATTGGAGTAGCTATATGATTATTTATATATTATTTAATCACATTTACTAAGTATGGTACTAGTCTGAGCAAACACTAGTAGGGGGACAGAGTGTGTGTGTGTGTGTGTGTGTGTGTGTGTGTGTGTGTGTGTGTGTGTGTGTGTTTATGTATGAAAATCCCCTCATAATTGAACTATACTTAGATAAAAAAATACTTTTTTGAAAAAGGCATCATAAAAGTGAATAAACATTTCGTGTATAAAATATTGCTATTTTTATCATATAACACCCTTCATCTGATAGTTAATGCAATCATTTAAGATCGTTCACCATTACAAATTGGTATCTTGTTGTTGATTCTATATGTGTCTACCCCTTGGGATGAGCCTCCACTACACCTACAAGGATATGGATCCAGTTGTTACCTACATCCATACAAAAACATTTAGTTAGAATTGGCTATGTTTGTGTACATTGTAGGTGTCGGCATTGAATCCAATTGTTATCCATATCACACATGTAGACCTTGTTTACAGTTTACCCTGAGGAATGACTATTTAGTTGAACTTTTAAGTAGGAGTGTAGAGACATGTGTATCCCAATATTTACTGAGTTTCCACAAAGAAATGATGCTAGTGTCTACTACTATATATGATGCAACCACCTTATATATTTTTGGTTTAAAGATCAATATAAACCACTTGACAAAAATTGGGGGCAGCATTTCCCTTGTAATTCAATTAATTTTTCAAAAACTAAGTTTACGCCATCTCTCAACGAGACCCTCCACAAGAAATTTACGGCTTCATTAACAAAAAACAAAAATGTCATGTATCGAAACTAGCAATTTGTCGCATTATCTTCATAAATATCAAGCAGCATATGTGTTTGTATCTCAATAAGGATTCCAAAATTTCATTAAAGATATCCCAATCGTCTACTTCTTATGTATTGACAACCAATCCTAAGATACAACTTGGACAAAAAGCAAAAATGCAATATTATACAAAAGAGTCAATCCTAAGGTGCATTTCAATTGTAAATAGGAAACCAAATTGGGTAGTAGTTTATATGTACAAGGAGCAATTATTATCATGATTCAATTAACAATGTATAGAGCTTATATTTGTTTATTAAATTAGATCAAAAATCTCATACAAAAATGTCAACAAAAATCTAATCTATCACTACCAGTTACGTTCCAACGTTTATGTGAGATGAAATTAAACATTAGATAATCTTAAAATTAATGCATCCGGATTGTTGTGTATAAAAGATCTTACAAAATTGTTAAAACAATCATAAATATGTGTTGGAATTAGGGTTACAAGAAAACAACACAGCTTGGAGAAGACGAAGGAAGCTCAAGGCACACAACAGAGAGTATGTATTGCTTAGTGCACAATGAAAGATTAGTTAACCCTAGAGTGATGGGCATATATATGATGCATGGGGGGAAAACATCCTAGTGAGGGAAAAAATGCCCCGACAGTCCTAAGTGTGTTCACACACATCACTATCACATGTATATGGTAGCAAATCCCTCGTGGGAGTGATGCGGTGAACGAGAGCAGGCACATAAGTAGGGGGAAGTTCCATGCCCTGAGGACATGATCAGTCCACAAAGGGGAGTAAGCCCAAAGCTTTGCGGAATGCTTCGAACTTCTCACGAGATCTACGAGGTTGTCCTGTGTTGACACATAAGCCAAGTTGATCTCTCTTGCTGAGAGTCTCTCCCTGACATAGTGGTAATCAACCTCAAGGTGCTTTGTGCAAGCATGAAAAGTTGGGTTCCTTGCAATTGTCAATACGCTCTGAATGTCATTGTAGATGATGTTGGCAGTGTCCTGTCCAACACCCAAATCAGCCATAAGGCATCTAAGTCGATCATACACACTCAACAATGGTTGTGAAGATTTCCCTGTACTCAGCCACACAACTCGAAGTGGGCATAATAGGTTGCTTCTTGCTCAACCATGATATGCATGAACTATCCAACATGAAACAAAAACCACTTGTGGACACTCACGTGTCAAAGCAACCAGCCCAATTTGAGTCTGAAAAAGCATGTAAATTTGGCGGTAATGACCCCCCTCCTTCAAGTATAGAAATATCCTCTTGCTAGCCTACCAATGCTTAGATCCTGGGCTATGCGTAAATCTGCTGACCTGTGAGACTGTAAATTGAATATCAGGCCTTGTGTTGCATACGTAAATAAGGCATCCAACAACAGTTTGGTAAAGAGTGACATTGGCAAGATCAAGCTACATAGAGACATTGATATGTAAGTTTGGACTTGAGGATTGCAAACCTATTGCCACTCCCATAGAAACATGTTTGAAATTGAGTCTTCATGATGCTAGTGTCTGACACAAGGCAATACCACCATCACACTGCTTAAACTGTATGCCCAAGTAATGATGCAACAACCCCAAATATCTCATCTTGAGAGTAGCATTCAAATCAGCCTTAAATTTAGCAATATGTGCCTCATTTGGAGCAGTGATCAGCAAAATCATCCACATTTAGAACAACAATGAGAATTACATCACCCTCACGCTTCACATACAAAGTGCTTTTTGTTGGACTGTTACAAAAGCCTCGTTTGACCAAATGAGTGTTAGCTTTCTCATACCAAGCAGGAGGAGACTGCTTCAACCCATACAAAGCTTTTGTACATTTTCACACATTATCCTCTTGTCCTTTCTTGACAAAACACATCAGCTAGTCTTTTTAGAAAGATTTGAGGCTGGTATATTTGCTTGTGATCGTTGTATATGACTACAACGGTGGGTAGTTTCTATGCACAAGGTGCATAGGATAGCAAATAGGCATGGTCTCTCTATAAGGAAAATAATTCATGGGACGACAAGAATAGATTAAGAGAGACTCCCAATATGCAATCTCTTGTTGCAAACCTAGTTTGACTACTTTCTTTGGGGTGTTAGAAATCATCCTCTTCTCTTCGTAGAGAGATATGATTATTTTGAGATCCAAATGTGAATAAGATTCCAACTTGAGAAGAGATATTGCTTAGTTCTAGCGCTAATTATGTCTTTGGGCATGGTATTTTCAGGGGTATGACCCAGCTAATACACAATCACTCGACCGTTGTTGAGGGTCACAATTTGATCTCATCAAAGTTGCACTTTCAAGTAGAGAATTCTATAATCCACCATGGTAATAGTGGACAAGTTCAACTTCCAAAGTTGATTTCATTCCCTATTTGACATGGTAGACTGTGTTGGTCACTGTTGACGACTAGGTTGAGCAGTTTTCATACAAAGTCTAACCAAGGGGTCTAACATTCTAGATTTTAACCAAGGGGTTTGGATTGCAAAGGCAACACCCAGAGTTACTAGTACAATACTGCTTGATTTTCACTAATGTTTTTATTAGTGTTACTAATCCTTTTCAGGTGGGAGATTTGCTCATGTGCATTGACTACGGGTAAGTGCACACTATGTTCAACCTCTAGGTATGCATTTGATTTGGTTTTCTTTGAGCAACAATAAGGCATGTTCAAATGCATGCTATTCAGCCCTTTTTTTTTGGAAAGTTACTCTCAACTTGACAACTTTTGGATTTCCTTGGGTCATAAGTCTCCAAGTACAAGCAAAAGAATCTGGCAAAGCATCAATAATAATCTGCACAAGGGACTTCGCTATAGAAGTAAGTTGCCCATTCATATCCTTGACACTACTAAGGAAAGCCTCCATCTCATCTTCCTCATGCATAATCTTTGACTCCAGCTCTTTACGCAGTAGAGATCAAGAATCTACTATGGGAATGCACCAAAAATTAAGTACATGTATGATGGCTAGCGCATGCATAATCACTGCTATACTATTTTTGTGTAGAGTGCTTCTGTTGGTGTGGCCCTAAGCAATTGAAACAGAGTTTTTAATAGTTTTCCCTTTGAAACTTAGAGGTCGACAATCGCTTTTTGGCCACATTGGCCAAAACCTTTGGCTCTTATTGTCGATGCATGTTGGAGAGGACCCCTTAGGATGTCGGTAGTGAAGTATTTGATGCCACCAACATAGAGTGTATAAATTGTGTTAATGATTCCACTTGAGTGGCCGATAGTTGTATTCGTACAACTAACTTGCGAAAACGGTCCTCAAAATTCTGCAAGTCCCAACGGGTAACATGTTCCTTGGCATGAGAGAAGTTATTGTCGTCATCCAGAATGTCTAACATGGTCTGTGGAGGAGGGGTGGATAGTCTCCCCTCTTGCATCCTTGTTGTCATACGGGTACCCTCCGTGAGAGTATCCGATTGCGAGGTATCAAAATAGGTGGAACATAAGCATATTGTTCAATATTGAACATATGTTGCATGTCAATGTTCGAACCCATGGCGGTACGCGTTGTGGTAGCAAAAGAATAGATGAAACCTTATCTGAAAAATCGTTGGATGAGTTGGACGTGCCAATCACAAATTGCAACGGCCAAACGACGTCCTCAACAGGAGTTGCACTCTTTCTTTCTCCTCTCAGCCACTAGGAATAAAAATCTCTCTCTCTCTCTCTCTCTCTCTCTCTCTCTCTCTCTCTCTCTCTCTCTCTCTCTCTCTCTCTCTCTCTCTCTCTCTCTCTCTCTCACACACACACACACACACACACACACACAGTCACACACGTCATGCCGTGGACATCACCCACACACTTCAATTGCTTGAGCAAGCAGAACTTTGCTGGTCGATTTCTCTCTGTCTCCTTCTCACCATGTCATCAGCCGCCATGCAAACTGTAGACGTCAAAGCACTACCACACTTTCTTTCTCAGGGCATGATACGGCTCCGTTTCCCCTCCTAACCACTGGCTGAAGCTTTTCCGTTTCTTTCTTGAATATCGAGCGTACCCAATAGATTGCGCATGCACCTCACAAGACATAGTCTTGAACTCACCTTAACCACCCACCACTAGCAGCATTGCTCTCAGCTTTTATAACTGCAGCCAAGAGAACCTCTTTTACTCTCTTCTACAGCCAGCTGCATGTCATGCAATTTCTCTCTCTATCACTAATCCAGGCCTGCATTGTCATTTCTCTCTCGCAGTCAAAGTGACTCTCAACTCTCCTCAAAAGCAGCCCCAGAGCCAAAAGGTGCTTCAGGTTTTATGATGTGCTCTAAGGAAGCGGCTTTATGTCACCTTCTTAGAAAGTAAAGGAGCAGCCCATTAGGATTTGTAGCCCCACGGCAGCAACACAGGCCGGTCCACAAGCCGCCAACACCGATATGGGGAATTACAGTTCCGTAGCCTACCTCTCAAAGAAAGCACATACGCCAATCGACAGCGGTAACCCACCATCCTACAGATACACTGCATCTCGCTCTCTCTAGCACTCCCAGTAGAGAGCTGGATGCTTAAGGGTGGTAGCGTGCATTCATCTCGTTGAAGAGCTGGCAGAACACAAATGTGTTGAAGATAAGATGGTGTTTGCATCTTTCCCCCCTGAATGGTGCAATAGCTTAACTCCCTTGACGACCTACAGAAGTAGACATTGACGAAACTGTTCACGGCCTGCTGCACTACTTCTCTGCCCTCCTCATGCATTGCTGACGGTGATGATGCTTTTAGTCCGCACCTTTAGATTTAGTTTTTGTTTTCCACTTTACTTCATTTTATTTTGTACCCAAACATTGTACTCGATTCATACGGTTTAGTCTCATCGGCCATTTTGGCATTTTGAAGCCGGGTAATATAACATTTTATTTCTGATCTCTGTCTCTCTTCCCCGTCCCACTACGATTGCACGATTTCGGGCATCCTCGGGCATTCACAACAATGCTGATGATGATTTTAGCATGCAGATTTTAGGCTTTTGCCTTAGCTTCACACTTCACTTCATTTTATTTTTATACCCAGACAATATTGTAATTAACTCCATCGAGATTGTATCATATGTCATTTTGGCCTTTCAAGGCGTTTAATGTAACAATTTATTTCATTTCATTTCTCGCTCTCCTCTGAAGTCGTGGAGCGGAGCGTGGATCGACTCACACACACACACACACACACACACACGCAGATACACAGAGATCCTACACAGTACGCAGAGAAGTCGTTTTGAAGGGTTATCTCCCAAAACCTTATATCCACAAAAGTATAAGTGAGTATATACAAAGAGTTAGTGATAAGTGAGTTAGGCGAGCGGCTGGCCATATCCGTATAAGAGGCCACTTGGGCTTTAATCCCAACAACCTCCCACTTAAAGTCCAATGTGGCACTTTAAGTAACTGTAAATCTATGAACATAAATGTACAAAGATTTACATGGCTGCCATCTATCCAATGCCCAATAACTCACGACAATGCACAAAGCCCTCTCCTGGAAGTCCCTTTGTGAGTAGATCAACAGGATTGTCCTTGGTGTGGATCTTTAGCAGTTGTATCTGCTTGTCTTCAAGTACTTCCCTAATGAAGTGATATTTCACGTCAATATGCTTAGTCTTCAAATGGAACACTGGATTCTTTGCCATTTGTATAGCACTTTGACTATCACAATATAACTCTGGCATATCTACTTTGATTCCCAAGTTTGCTACCAATCTACCAAGCCAAATAGCTTCTTTGCATGCCTCATTTGCTGCAACATACTCAGCTTCTGTAGTAGACTGCGTAACACAATCTTGTTATCGAGATTGCCATGATATGGCACCTCCAGCCAATGTAAAGACATAGCGTGATGTAGATCTCCTCTTATCCAAGTCTCCTGCATAATCTGAGTCAGTGTATCCTCTGACACTCAAACCCTGACTACCATAGCATATGCGCATACTCTTTGTATCTTTTAAGTATCTCACGATACCTTTCACTGCCTCCCAATGTTTCTTGCCGGGATTTGACATATATCTGCTAACCACTCCCACTACAAATGCAATATCCGGACGTGTAGCAATCATTGCATACATCAAATGTAAGAACTAGGGAACTAGGCTCTCAGATCCTCCTCCCAACCTCCCTTTATATAGGCGGGCTCCTAGCCCCTTGCCCTAGACGGATCCCCTGTCCGCACTGCCTAGCCCGGCCCTTGGCCGTAGTTCGTGACTAACCTAGTTCTTAGGGTACAAGACCATTGTCCTGACATTACTTCCCCCTTAAGGAAGAATTTTCGTCCTCGAAAACACAAGTAGTACTATCGTCTTAAGGATACCGATGTTTTCTTTATTGACGTCCCATAAGTGAGCTAGTTGTCTGTACAATGAAACCAAGAGCAACATCTTGATTTTCAACATTGTTGTCCGGTTGCAACCATTTGGGTCGGAATGGTAACTCCAGTTATAACTCACTTGAGTACTATAAAGGAGTAGCCACAACTAAGAGTCACTTGGGTCTAATTGGTAACTCCATTTATAACTCACTTGAGTACTGTAAAGGAGAAACCATCACGAAGAGTTGCCGAAAGGCATAACCATGTTCAGATCTTCTGAAGGTACTGGAATAATTCAAGGAAACCTTGGTGCAACTGTCCCTGAAGTTGAGAGCCAGATTTCCAACTCGCGTGAGTATTTTAAAAAGCTTTATAGCTACGAAGAAGTATAGTAGGGTGTATCCTTATGGCAGACTTTTGAAAATATTGGAACACGTAGAACTATAGGTTCTTCCCTAATGAAGGTTACTTGCCAACATACTTTGTCAGCACACCTGGTAAGTCCTTGACATATGAAAGTATTGACACAATCTCCAACCCCACCACAAGAGGTGTTCGAAATCGAAAATCGTACTTAAGCAAATTCTAGAATAGGGAGGAAATCATCTATTCAAAAATGCGTTGTTTAACGTATGCTCTTAGCAGATCCTTTAGCACAAGATTACTCTTTGTAATCTGCCTATCCCCTTGGATGACTGACAGTACTGGGGTGTGTTTTCCTCATGGTTTACAGACAGTCGTCCCAGATGACTGGTAAACGGGGAATCACAGTAGTGTATAACCATCGTGGTTAACTAGTAAAAATCTATAAACGCCCAAACCGAGCCATGACCTCTATTGGTGATTAGTAGACACAAAAGTAATCTCATAGAGATAGTGCACATATAGTGCAAAATGCTTCATAAGCAACAACCTGAGGAATATACATGCCGTTCCAAATCAGCCTTTGCTAAACCCTAGGGCCCATAATGTCATAAAATCTAATATCTAACCAACCCAAATGATTTTCTCATATTAAATTGATCACTTAATGTGGGAGAATAAACGGGAACAAGTGTTAAGATATAGATATATGCTTATAGATCTATCTCAACACGGGGCCAATAGTAAAGGGGCCCAAATGGGAGATGGTCTACCAAGAGCAAGGCTAACCAATGGAGCATAAGACCTTAGGGTTAGCTTCATTGAAGACCTCCAATAATGTGTGTAAAAGTCCTTTGACATTAGATAAGCTAGGGCTGAGCTTGAGGTGGGAACCCTCCCCAAGCTCGAGGTGTTTGTCCTGCTTGAGGTGCTTGAGGTGTTTGTCCTGCTTGAGGTGTTTGTCCTGCTTGAGGTGCTTGATTAAGGTGCTTGAGGTGCTTGAGGTGCTTGACTTACTCCATGCTTGAGGTGCTTGACTTGCCGCTTGATTAAGGTGCTTGAGGTGCCTTGACATGCTTGCCTGAGATGCTTGTGGGAATACCCCCTAGTCCAAGTGCTTTGTCATGCTTGATGACTAAGGTGCTTGAGCTCCTAAAGTCAAAAGCATCCCTACAAGAGGGGGGGCGAACCCTTTTCCTAGGGATTAGAGAGAGAACACACACTCACACTCACAAGGGAAGCCCCAGCTTGAAGAGGCAACAAGGACACATGTCAGGTCCCTACCCATGTTACCTTCATGTGTTGCTTGAAGCCTATTGGCTAGGATTCAAAGGGGTCCAATGATAAATTACTTGAATTATCTAATTGTTTTTGCATTTATCAAGTCCTCTCTCTCAAGGGAGAAAGGGGGACACTTGTCCCAAGGCTATCCCTGTTGCTTGTAATGGCTTCTGCTTGTGATTGGCTAGGCCTGGAGGGGTCCAATGAGCTTCAAGCATGAGCTACAAGGGGGGGTCGACCCAAGCAAGCTAGGGGGGTGCTTAGGGGGTATACTCACCCACACACACTCACAAGCACTCTCATTGTGTCCTATGCAAAGTGCAAGAGCTCCCTCTCCTTCTCCAAGCAAGTAGAGGTTGAGAGCCTACACCAACACTCTTGGCTATGGAGTGCAAATCCAACCAAGAGCCATGCTTCAATGCTTAAGCTTGCCATCTCCTTCTTCTTCATTACTATGCTATTATGTATGCTAGCAACAAGAGTATGATAAGTGAGGAACTAATTCTTTCTCCTACGAAATGTTTCTTCTTCCTCTTCCCTACCCTCATTCCCTGCTAGCTCTCTCCACCTTCGAAGGTGTTTGAGGTCTTGGGACTAAGGCTTGGTATAGTTAAATCTTTCTTCAAGTTTATGTTATGTTTGTGATGCATGAAGCCTTCCATCTTCATGGCATCACCTAGGTCACAAGGAACACAAAGAATGTATTGTAACAAGTCTCTCTTTATGGAAGAAATCATAATACAAATGCCTATTGGAGGCGGGACCGGCTCCACATAAATCCGGTCCTCAATTGTTGTCATGTTCTCTAAATTCTCTCTCTTGCAAAAGTGTTGTCTATGCCAAGTTAACTAATTGCTATGATTATGTTGCTATCTTCAATTATGTCAACCCGCTATGCTCACAAAATCATTTCTTGAAAGTACTCTCATTAAATTTCGCTACTCTCAAATTGAATAGGCAAATTCCATTACATTGGTATCAGAGCATTTGGTTTCTCTTTTCTTGCTTAAGAAGAGAGGTCCTTAAGTAGCCTATAAATGGTTGATGTTGTTAATTATAATAGGGTAAGTGGAATTGGGATCTATTATCGGTTTTGTTGAGCCCACTATGTGGGGGATGGTGCACACCTCGGGAGCTTTGGACTTAATAATGGAGTCTTTCTAGTCTTGCCTACGGCTTTACCATTATTGAGCCATAAGAAGTCCGAAAGGAGCTAACCCTTGGCAACTCTGCTATGTTAGACCTACTCCTCTACTCTCTATAATTAACCACTTTGAGCCGTGGGTGTAGATACTTAAGAGCCGATTTTCAAAGGCTAAGAGGAGTGGCAACTAAGGTTTTGTATTGCCAAAGCATACACTAAGTATAAACATAAATTTTGTTAACATGGCTGACAATAATCAAGAGAGTAGAATGAACATTGATAGCTTTGATTTTGCACATGAAGGTGCTAATGATGATGCTCCCATGTTTGTGAATTATCTCGTCACTAGGTTGCAACAAGCTATGGGCAACCCTGTTTTGCAAGCCGAAGTTACTCAACAACTTCGTGCTTATGGAATTTCCCTTCCTCTCCCAGAGGAGAGAGAGCTTAGGAGGCCTCTTGAAGAGACCCCCAAAAGAAGACTCTCTCCCACTCGAGACGAGGAATCCAAAGAGAAAGAAAGCAATGACAGTCTAAGTTCTTCTGAAGATGTGGCTCCACGAAGACGGCGGTCTAGACGATCGCCTACTCCTCCCAAGAGGAAAAGAGAAACCTATAGTCCTTCTCCTCATCACTCTGAAAGGCAAGAGAGGAAACAAAGGAAGAAAAGGGCTAGGAAGAGGTCACCCTCTTCTCCTTCTTCTTCACCTTCGTCCTCTTCCGATGAAAGTTATGGCTATTCTCCTAGAGAATACAAGAGGGGAGGACATCGCAAATCATTTCCTGCATGGAGAAGGTCACAAAAGCTAAAGAAGTTCAAGGAGGGAGGGAAGAGTATCTCTTTTCTCACCTATGATGGCACCTTTGGTGCTACCGACAAAGTGTTGGCCTTCATCCAGCAATTTGATGCGGCCTTTGGGGACGAGGGCTTCACAGAGTCCTCCAAGCTACGCCATGTAGCTATGCACTTCCAAAAATCAGCTCGTCAATGGTGGGCTAGCCTTCGTGGCAATGGAGAAGCCCCAAAGACATGGAAAACTCTACGAGTTTCCATCATGAAGCAATTTCTTCCAAGTGATACTAAAGATAAAGTTCTTACCGAATGGCGTGACTTGAAGCTTCTCTCTCATGAGTCTATCAACAAGTATGTAGACAAGTTTTGGGATTTACATCTCAAAGCTACTGTTTTTCAAAAGATAGACTTTGCCGAACAAAGACAGCAATTCTGTGCGGGATTACCTGAAGAGATGGCTGAATACATCAACTCTCAATGGCGCGGTACTGTTACCGAAGTAATCCACCACACCATGGTTGCTTCACGCATCAATTTCCATCAAGGGGCTAGACGTAATGTCAAGCCCATGAAAAACAAAGATAAAAATGATTCAAAGGGAAAATCTAATGCTCAAAATAATCCCCAAGGCACTTCCAACAACAACAACAACAATCGGTCCAAGGAGAAGGGAGTTTACAAAGGTAAAAACAAACTCTCTCCTGAAGAGCTTGAAGCTTTTCGCAAGGACCATAAATGTTTCAAGTGTGGGGAGCAAGGACATGGCTATCGTTCTTGCCCCAAGAAGAATACTCGCAATGAGACTCCTAGGGCTTCCACCATCGAAGCTCCAAAAGAGGATGGTCATTGCAAAGGATCATCACTTTCCTATGCGTGGGGAACGGTAAGAGAGCATGATGCCTTCATCTTGTTTGACCCAGGCTCTACTCTCAACTTCATATCAATAGAGTTGGCCACCAAGTTGGGCATTCAAGCTTTTGAGATGGGAGATATAGTAACAGCCGATGCAGCTTTCAAGGGACAACAAGCCTCTGTTACTCCCTTGATTGGGAAGTTGAGGCTTCATGTCCAAAGCTATGTCGACAAAGAAGACTTCTTCATCTCTCCTCTCCAACATCAAGATGTTATCCTAGGGGCACCATGGTTTGATCGCATGGCTGCCAACATGAAGTTCCCTGAAAGGAGAATTTACTTCACCTACAGGGGAAAGAACATGTATATAGATGCTAGTGAGCGTGGTCGCACTATTCCACTTGTAAATCCTCTTTCTTTTGATAAATCAATGAAGAGATCAGTTTCTGCATACATGATTTATGTCAAAGAGTCTCTAAAAGCTAATAATGTTTTATCAAATGAAAATGATAGGAATCAAGAAGAGTTAGACTTGTCTACTTTTCTAAAAGGATTCCAAGATGTGTTCATCGATGATATCCCTATGGACCTACCTCCAAAACGAGGGGATGATGACCATCGTATTGAGCTCCTTCCAGGAAGCTAACCTCCTTATCGAGTCTCACAAGCTCAACAAGAGGAGATTATGAGACAAGTACAGGAATTGGTAGACAAAGGGATGGTGAGGCCTAGTTCCTCTCCCTTTTGTTCTCCAGTCCTTTTAGTGCAAAAGAAAGATGGTACATACCGTATGTGTGTGGACTATCGAGCACTAAACCATATCACTATCAAAAACAGATTTCCCGTGTCTCGGGTAGAAGATCTGTTTGATAAGCTACAAGGCTCTACCTACTTCAGTAGGATTGACCTTAAGAGTGGCTATCATCAAATAAGGATAGTGGATGAAGATATCCTAAAGACCGCGTTTCGCACAACATTTGGTCTTTATGAATATATAGTCATGCCTTTTGGCTTGACTAATGCACCAGCTACTTTCAATCGTCTCATGGAGAAAATTTTTAGACCATATCGTAAATTCACTGGAGTGTTCTTTGATGATATCATCATCTACTCCAAGTCTTTGGAGGAACATAAGCAACATCTCCAAGTGATTTTTCAAGCCTTGAGGGAGAACAAACTTTTTCTCAACCAAAAGAAAAGTGAATTCTTCCTTCAAGAGATTCACTACCTAGGTCATATTATCTCTCACGATGGTATTTGTATGGATCCATCAAAGTTAGAGGTAATAAAATCATGGCCTAACCCAAGGAATCTACATGAGCTAAGAAGCTTTATTGGTATGTGTGCATACTATAGACGCTTCATAGCAAAATTCTCTCAAGTAGCAGGACCACTACACGACTTAACAAAAAAGAACGTTAAGTTTGTATGGACTGCTAAGGAGCAAAATGCTTTTGAAAAACTCAAAGAGAAGCTTACTTCCCAACCACTCCTCGTGCTTCCGGATCTCTCAAAGCCATTTGAGGTCCAATGTGATGCGTGTGGTGATTGCCTTGGAGCGGTTTTGCTTCAAGAAGGGCATGCCATAGCATATGAGAGCCGAAGGCTCAATAGTGATGAACGAGTCTTGGGCATTTCTGAGAAAGAGCTTTTAGCTGTTCTACATGCCCTAGACACATGGAAGCACTACCTATTGGGGACTCCATTTATCCTACGAACCGACCACCAAAGTCTCAAGTATTTCATGACACAAACCAAGCTTTCCGACAAACAAATGAGGTGGGCAAATTTTCTTTCGCAATTTAATTTCCATATTGCTCACATATCTGGTAAGCACAATCAAGTTGCCGATGCACTTTCACGACGACCAAAAGTTAATGCGGTGTCTATAGCTACTCACAATGATCTATCCTCTATGATAGATGAGTATGCTACTGACCCTGACTTTAGAGACATAATGTCAGCCCTTGCTTTGGGGAAGAAAGAGGAACCATTCACCTTGCAGGATGGTTATCTTCTCCACGGCAATAGGCTATGTGTTACCCATTCCCTTCGTGAGAAGGTTATGTATGAATCCCATGCTCCTCCATATGCAGGGCATAGAGGTATTCAACCTACTCTCCGAGGAGTAGAGACGTATTTCTATTGGCCTACCATGAAAGTGGACATACAAGAGTATGTTTCAAAATGTGTAGTATGCCAAAAGACCAAGTATGATAGAGGGAAGCAACCTGGATTACTCCAGCCATTGCCTATTCCAAATTCACCATGGGAGAGTATATCCATGGATTTCATCTTTGGATTACCCAAGTCTATCCATGGGAATGCAGGAATATGGACAATAGTCAACAGGTTTAGCAAGCAAGCACATTTTATTCCTGTCAAAAAGACTATTAAGGCACATCAAATGGCAACTCTCTTCATATCTCAGATTTTCAAGCACCATGGATTACCCACATCCATCGTGTCAGATAGAGATCCTAGAATGACCAGTAATTTCTGGAAAGGTCTCTTTGAAAATCTAGGAACAAGATTGAATTTCTCTTCGGCCTATCACCCACAAACGGATGGCCAAAGTGAGATAGTCAATCTTACGATACTCAATCTACTCAAGACTTATGTTACCGAAGTAGATCAACGCTCACAATGGGAAAAGTATTTACCTCTAGTAGAGTATGCCTACAATAATATTGTACATACTTCTACGGGGAAAGCACCTTTCGAGATCATAGAGGGAAGACCTAAAAGTCCCTTGCTACTCAAAGTACATGGGAAGATCTTCGCCGCCGATGAGTATAGCCGTGACCTACAAGAATCTTTTCAAAAGATTAGGGAGGCTATAGCCATCTCTCAACAAAGGCAAAAAGTTGCTGCTGATAAGCACAGAAGAGCCTTAATGTTCAAAGAAAATGATTGGGTCTTACTCAAGTTTCCTAAGGCTCGATTAAGGCAAACGACGGGTAAAAATCCTACGGGCCATCAAAAGTATTATGCTAAACAAGCAAAAAGATACTATGGTCCTTTCCAAATCTTGAAGCCTATCAATGAGACGGCTTATCAACTCAAGTTGCCCAACCATTGGCTTATACACAATGCCTTTCATGTAAGCCTACTTAAGCCCTACAAAGGTGAGCCACCAATTGAACCAATTATTGAAGACCCTCCCGAAGTTGAAGACCAAGAAGAGGTGCTACAACCCGAAGCTGTCCTTCGGCATGAAGACAAGGTACTACGACATGGTAAGATAATCCGACGGTATCTTATTAAGTTCAAAAATTATCCTTTTGAAGATGCTAAATGGATGCAAGGAGTACAACTTAAGGATAGTATGAACCTTGTCAATGCTTACAATGCTACATTAGAGTAAGCAAATGTACAACTCTCTTTTAAATGACTCATGTTTTTGTCTTATAAGACTAATCCTCTTTTTAATTGTGCATAAATTTAACTAGTATGCCTGCTTAGAATCATGTTTGTGATGACGACGTCTCTCAAACACCAAGTAGAATTTGTCACTCTACTTTGGGAGAATGAAATGGACTAAAGAGCAGACATGCTTGCGGCAGCTATGTCTCCCAAGCACCAAATGGATTAGTCATCCATCTTGGAAAGATGTCGTAGGGTAAAAAAGGGATCCTCTACCCGCTAAATACGATTGACTAATGACTAAGGCTTTATCTCTTCTACCTCATAGTCGAGGACGACTATGATTTCAAGAGAGAGGTAATGTCATAAAATCTAATATCTAACCAACCCAAATGATTTTCTCATATTAAATTGATCACTTAATGTGGGAGAATAAACGGGAACAAGTGTTAAGATATAGATATATGCTTATAGATCTATCTCAACACGGGGCCAATAGTAAAGGGGCTCAAATGGGAGATGGTCTACCAAGAGCAAGGCTAACCAATGGAGCATAATACCTTACGTTTAGATTCATTGAAGACCTCCAATAATGTGTGTAAAAGTCCTTTGACCTTAGGTAAGCTAGGGCTGAGCTTGAGTTGGGAACCCTCCCCAAGCTCGAGGTGTTTGTCCTGCTTGAGGTGCTTGATTAAGGTGCTTGAGGTGCTTGACTTACTCCATGCTTGAGGTGCTTGACTTGCCGCTTGATTAAGGTGCTTGAGGTGCCTTGACATGCTTGCCTGAGATGCTTGTGGGAATACCCCCTAAGTGCTTTGTCATGCTTGATGACTAAGGTGCTTGAGCTCCTAAAGTCAAAAGCATCCCTACAAGAGGGGGGGCGAACCCTTTTCCTAGGGATTAGAGAGAGAACACACACTCACACTCACAAGGGAAGCCCCAGCTTGAAGAGGCAACAAGGACACATGTCAGGTCCCTACCCATGTTACCTTCATGTGTTGCTTGAAGCCTATTGGCTAGGATTCAAAGGGGTCCAATGATAAATTACTTGAATTATCTAATTGTTTTTGCATTTATCAAGTCCTCTCTCTCAAAGGAGAAAGGGGGACACTTGTCCCAAGGCTATCCCTGTTGCTTGTAATGGCTTCTGCTTGTGATTGGCTAGGCCTGGAGGGGTCCAATGAGCTTCAAGCATGAGCTACAAGGGGGGGTCGACCCAAGCAAGCTAGGGGGGTGCTTAGGGGGTATACTCACCCACACACACTCACAAGCACTCTCATTGTGTCCTATGCAAAGTGCAAGAGCTCCCTCTCCTTCTCCAAGCAAGTAGAGGTTGAGAGCCTACACCAACACTCTTGGCTATGGAGTGCAAATCCAACCAAGAGCCATGCTTCAATGCTTAAGCTTGCCATCTCCTTCTTCTTCATTACTATGCTATTATGTATGCTAGCAACAAGAGTATGATAAGTGAGGAACTAATTCTTTCTCCTACGAAATGTTTCTTCTTCCTCTTCCCTACCCTCATTCCCTGCTAGCTCTCTCCACCTTCGAAGGTGTTTGAGGTCTTGGGACTGAGGCTTGGTATAGTTAAAGCTTTCTTCAAGTTTATGTTATGTTTGTGATGCATGAAGCCTTCCATCTTCATGGCATCACCTAGGTCACAAGGAACACAAAGAATGTATTGTAACAAGTCTCTCTTTATGGGAGAAATCATAATACAAATGCCTATTGGAGGGGGGACCGTCTCCACATAAATCCGGTCCTCAACTGTTGTCATGTTCTCTAAATTCTCTCTCTTGCAAAAGTATTGTCTATGCCAAGTTAACTAATTGCTATGATTATGTTGCTATCTTCAATTATGTCAACCCGCTATGCTCACAAAATCATTTCTTGAAAGTACTCTCATTAAATTCCGCTACTCTCAAATTGAATAGGCAAATTCCATTACACATAACATGCATTTAGCAAAAACTAACCCGAACCTGTATATATAGCCTTGCTATATGTATAAACAGCCATCTGTAATGTTGTTTAGCAGTACTTGTACCTTAACAAGTCATTCTGAGTATCTGACAATTTCTGGCCACGAAATTGCTCCTGATACGTAGTGCTAAAAAATGGTCTAGAAAACAGATGTGACCAGCACCTAGGGACTTTGTCGTGACACATAATTGAAATAATGGCGCCAATGTCAATTTAGAGACTCATATTCTCCACATGTGGAATATGTCTCATGTAAGGATGTGTAAAAAGGAACATCCTTCAAGTACAAGATGTACTTGTGTGTGGAGGTAACTGCAAACACTCTACGACGGGAGTGAGAGGGACCCTCATTCATTGCTCCACACTGGCTAAACCGAACTCCTTGAGTTCCTAGACCATGTTGTATCCCATGTGACAACATGTGCCAAATTGAATCCTACAAGTGGATTCATAACAACATAAGGCAGAAAGATAGATTGGACACTTGGCCCAAAATACTTTGTGCCGACATGCCCTTGGCATGGCTCTGTAACATTCAAGCGTATTGATACGTCTTGAAAAACCAAGCAAAGCATACTAAAAATGGAATAACACCAAATCAATAGATGCGTACCTGGAGATTTGAATGTAATGTTCACTTACCATATTCAAATGGAGAGGAGCACGTCCCCTATCTGAAAACAAACAGTATTGCACTGGGAACCCTGGTTGTTGCCTTTGCAACCCAAGCCCTTGAATTAGAATCTACGTAGTCAAATCCCTTGATAAGACTTCTTTGTAGAAACTGCTCAACTAGGAGATAACGATAACCAACATAATTAACTGTGTACAGATTCAGTGGAATCAAAAAAGTGTGTTCGTCTGCTGCTGCGTGGTAGATTGCAGAATTCTTTCCTTGAAAGTAGAACTGGGAGGGATCAAATGTGATCCTCAATGCAAATCAAACTGTGATCCTTAATGCCTATGGGGTGATGTAGCAATCACTCGCTAGGTCTTACCCCAAAACCGTATGTCCATAGACACTTCGTAGTGCTGTAGAGAGAGCAGGAGACGCACACGAGTGAACTACCGATCCCTTACAACCATGTTGTCACCCCTGATTGCTGCGTCTATACTCCGTGGTAGAGATCAGCCTGTGTGAGGTTAAGATTATCAAAAAACGCACATGAGTGTTTGCATTGAAAACATGTAGTGAAAAAAAATGACACCCTAAACATCCGTAATGATATCTGTAATTGCAAGACGCTTGCTTGTCAATTAACGTCAATGTGTACACCACTAGGTAGAGCTGTTCGATCTTGAGAACAATCATCCAAGGAATACCAACAAGTGGATCTTATCCTAGGTTGAGCAATGGCTCCTAGCCGGCCTGCGTGGTTCCTAACCATCACGGCAATTAGTGTTCAATCGTCGTACCGATGAAGACTAATGTGGATGGCACCTTGCCCAATTTCTAGCTGAGAGTTTTAGAGCATCTTGGCTCAGGAGAACTCAGTAGTGAAACATGAAACAAACTTTGTAGAAAATTTTCATTTTGTTCGTTTAGAGAAAGAGATGAAGAACGAACAGAAGAGCATGTTGGGCTGAGGAACTTTCCTTAAATTTCTAGTGTGTGTGAGCCCATATGTGTGCTCTTAGACATCTTATGCCTGACTGACAGCTTATCCTATAAGCATGCAACCATCTGACTGTATGATGCTCGCAGCGCGAGAGGGAACACAAGTCACATCTTGACCGTCTACCGTGTATGGGTTGTGAATCCAGTAGAAGTTTTAGGTTCTTTTTAGTGGTGTGTGCCTTGATAGCAACCGAAAATTATGGGAAACGATGCATAATTAATATTGTCCTTGACAGAGTGATTGTGTGAGAGCATACTTTATAGCATCTGGATAGCATGCCTTGCATACAAAACGGAAGCCTGTGGCTACCGTGACAAAAAGTCAACACCCTAAGTGCCTTGCACCGATTAGACTGGTAGGGATTCGATGAGATGATATCCTGAATAATGTAGGTGCCCCAAACTTGGTTGCCAACTGCTCTTGTCGCCGAGCTAATCGGGGTACGAATTAGAAGCCTTATGTCATGTGAAATGGGCCAAACATTTGGCTTTTCATAATACTGTCCAAAGTAAATGCAAAACGTAAAGTTGTAGGACACGTGTATCATATACACCCTAATTCAGTGATCTTGCATGCATCTCAGAATGTTTTCGGCATATCGTATAAGCCGAGATGATGTGACTGGTCGTACCAAAAATGACTATGGCAGAAAAACATTTGGGGCGTAACAGTACCCAATTCAAAAAAATGTACAATACGCTGAAAATCCATATTGAAGTATGAGAAAATGGCTAAGCATAACATGTTCAAAAGCCATATAACTACTGTGTCGTGCACCAAAACTGGAGTTTATGTTAAATCACGAACTCATGCATCATGCTTAAGTTGTCCGACATGTGGGCACTGCTTTTTTTTATGTGTTCCTAAGCAAATAAAGCATAATTTTTGACTTTTTGCACGTTGAAATTCGGATGGTAATAGGCGCTTCTTGACCACATTGGTCGTGCCCCGATTTGTTCCAACAACCGAATTATTGTGGACATGTTGGACCTCTTTGGTCATAATGGGTAAATTGGCAACCCCTTGGGTTGCTGGCAAGTGGAGAGCTGATTCTGGTAGCATTCTGTAAATTAGCTGTGTAAGATTACTTGTGTAACCAAGATTTGAACCCTAACAGCGAGCTTGCGAAAACGGGCGTCAAAAGTTTTCCAATCCTGTCGAGTGACAAACTCCCTGGCATATGGCAATTGACTGTCATCCTCTAAAATATCCAACACGCTCTGAGGAGGAGGGGTTGATAAATAAGGAGAGAGAGATTGATCACTTGGGTTTGCACCATCCATCCCTGTTGCCACGAAGGTACTCTCCATGAGAGTATCCGGCCCCATGACATCCACATGTGGAGCCAATTCGAGGTATTCAAAGTCAAACATGTGTTGATCATCAATTTCCGCACTCATGGCGAATCTGTGTTGTGCGAAAAAAAGAGAAAACAATACCTTGGAGTGCAACAAAAACTCATAACCGTATCGAACACAGAGGTAGTTAGCCGTGCTAACCTCGCCGGCGGTCGTAAAGAAGGTGAATTTCCAGTCCCGGTAGAATTGGCGAAGAGGTAAAATCACCGAGGAACTTCGGCACTAGCTCATAGAAGGTTGCGATAATTAACTGGGTAATTATGTTTTCAATTGAACTGAACGCCGAATTCAAAGTCGGATTGTAAATCCCAAGCCACCGCGAAATCAACAATTGGCTTACAGTCGAGGATGCACTCGAAAACACCGATCAATTCGTAGTGGCGGATAATTGGATTTGCATCCTATGCAAACGACAAATCGGTTGGAATTTGCCTAGGGTTTTTTTTTGTGGTGTGCAAAACTGCCAAATTTGGTTTGCAGCCGGTTCGAAATGATGAGGTATGCCTGCTCCACAAAGAGGTGCGGATTTTTTGCCTTCCACCGGACCACCCGAACTCAGGGGAGGATTTTCAACACACGAGGGGCTGCCTTGCCTGTGGGAAGGGCCACTACTAGTGGCCAAGTTGAAGGGCCATGGCCAATAGGCCTCACAATGGGAAACATGCGTTTTTTTTTGGGCAAAAAAACGCCAACAACGTGCTATGCATAGCGCGAGCCGTTGAGGATGAAAGAGAAGCGAGCCGATGCCGGGGTTTGCCGAGAGATGCTGGCGCCCTGCTCTATTGCTCCATGGCGCTCCCTCCAAGCCCAGAACCTCTCCGGCTCATGCACCACACACCTCGTTCCCAAACAGGAAAGGCGTCCCGTTTTGGGGAAAAAAAGTCTAATTTTGGAAAAGCCCCCCAAAAGCCACGGTTCTCACCAAAATAACTTGCTTTTAGGGATCTAAGGAGACCACGCCTAGAGAGAGATTGTAAGAGACACCTAAGCTCTGATACCAGTGTAAGAACCAGGGAACTAGGCTCTCAGATCCTCCTCCCAACCTCCCTTTATATAGGCGGGCTCCTAGCCTCTTGCCCTAGACGGATCCTCTGTCCACACTGCTTAGCCCGGCCCTTGGCCGTAGTCCGTGACTAACCTAGTTCTTAGGGTACAAGACCATTGTCCTAACAAACTACCCACTGTAGACGCATATGGAATCTTATCCATTTCAGCCTTTTCTTCCTCAGACACAGGACAATCTTGTTTGCTAAGTTTCACATATGGTGGTAATGGAACACTCAATGCCTTTCCCTTCTCCATATTGAAACGTTGCAAAACCTTGTCAATATACTCTGTTTGAGATAACCAAATCAACTTCTTTGATCTGTCTCTCTCAATGCGCATACCAAGTATATGACTTGCCTCACCCATGTCTTTCATGTCAAACGATTTTGCCATCTTTGACTTCAAAGCTGAAATTTCTTCCAAGTGTTTGTCAGCAATCAACATGTCATCCACATACAAAATAAGGATCAGCCAACTACCATCCTTAGCCTTCTTTGTATATAGACAGTGATCGAACTCACTACGTTTGTAGCCTTGAGAAAGCATAAACTTGTGGAACTTATGGTACCATGCCCGCGGTGATTGTTTTAAGCCATAAAGACTTTTTAACAACTGGCATACCAAATCTTCCTTGCCTTTCTCAACAAACCCCTCTGGCTGCTTCATGTAAATTTCCACATCTAAATCACCATGCAAGAACGTTGTCCTGACATCCATTTGGTGCAACACCAAATCTAATATAGCAACCAATGCAAGAAAGCATCTCAATGTAGTCATCTTTACCACTGGAGAGAAGACTTCATCAAAGTCAATGCCTTGTTCTTGCTTAAAGCCCTTGGCAACAAGCCTTGCTTTGTACTTTGGCTGACTATCATGAGCGGTGATCTTATACCTGTAAACCCACTTACAAGGTAGAGCCTTTTTGCCCTGTGGTAATTTAACTAGCTTCCATGTCTGGTTTTTATGCAGAGCTGTCATCTCTGACTGCATGGCCGACTGCCATTTTTTCGAGTCAACCACTTGTAATGCTTCCTTGTAATAAGTTGGTTCTCCGCAATCTGTGAGCATGACATAATTTAGAGATGGCACATAACGATCAGGTGGTTTGGAGACGCGCTCAGAACGTCTCACCACAACTGATTTTGTCTCTCTAACCACTATAGGCTGTTCCTGAGCCTAACCATGCTGTCTTGATGTGCTAGCACTAGGTCCATCACTCTTATGATCTCCTTGGTCTTCTCTAGCTTAGCGTGAAACTTGGCTTCATTGAAATGCACATCATTGCTACGAATAAGTTTTCTGGACTCAGGATCCCAAAGCCGCTCCCGATTCTCCGTAGACAATAAATATACACTTCTTGCTCTTTGGTTCTAACTTATTCCTGAACTCCTTAGGAATATGGCTATAAGCTTCACAACCAAAGACTCTGAGATGCTTATACAAAGGTGCCTTGCCTGTCCATAGCATCTCGGCCACTGCACTCTTATCCAGAATCCTACTAGGAGACCTGTTGACCAAATGGACTGCTATAGCCACTGCTTCCGCCCAAAATCCATCAGGCAATTCAGCATTTGACAACATGCTTCTGACCTTCTCTTGTATGGTCCTATTCATACGTTCTGCAACTCCATTCTGTGAAGGATTATATGGTGCAGTAAGTTCCCGCTTAATCCCTTTTGCTTCACAAAAATCTTGGAAAGCCTTGGAAACGTACTCTCCACCATTGTCTGTCCTTAAGCACTTCAGCTTCTGACCACTCTGATTCTCCACAAGCTGCAAGAATGTCTTAAAGACCTTGAGCATCTCATCCTTGTGCTTCAAGAAGTAAACCCATACTTTGCGAGAATAGTCATCTATGAATGTACAAAAGTACGCTGCTCCCCCTAGTGACAAACTAGGCATTGGTCCGCATAGATCACTGTGCACAAGAGCTAACCGTTCGTCCCTACGATTCCTCTTTGATCTGTGTGGTTCCTGTGTTTGCTTACCATAAACACAATGCTCACAAAACTCAAAATCTTGAAATGAAAAGCCAGGCAAATAACCATAATGAGAAAGTATTTCCATTCCTCTTTTTGACATATGTCCCAGCTTACGATGCCACGATGACCCACTTGGCTGCTCAATCACATTAATTACATGGTTTTTAACCTCTGAAACATGTAAAGTGTACAGAGTTCCTGACTTGCTGCCATGTGCTACAGTCATCGAACCTTTGGAGATCTTCCAAGCGCTGTTCCCAAAAACTTTCACATAACCCGCATCATCCAACTTCCCTGTACTGATCAAGCTCTTTCGGATTGCTGAAACATGTCTGACATTCTTGAGCCATAAAGAAGAGCCATTCTGAAACTTCAACTGCACATCTCCCACTCCAAGTATGTCACAAACCTGCTCATTGCCAAGTCTAACATAATCTTTAGTAGTCACATATGATGTAAACCACTCTTTGTGCGGAGAAACATGTAAAGATGCCCCTGAGTCGATAATCCAATCACTCATAGCATGTCCATGCTCTGCAGTCAAGAAAACAGAATCAAGATTGCTTGTGAGGAAGATGTCACCAGCTGCTATACCAGAATCATTGTCTGAACCAGATCTTGTGACATTCACCTCTTCAATCTTCACTGAACTCTTCTTTTCATCTTGCTCAGAACTCTTTGTTTTGCCTTTTTCTTGTTTCCACTTTGTACAGTCTCTCTTCATGTGACCCTTCTTGCCACAATGGTAGCACTCTATGTCATTCTTTGACTTCGAGTCACGAGACTTACTTCGGTTTTGTGCCTTCTTACCCTTCTTCTCTTTAGACTGTTGTCTCCCTCGAACGATTAAAGCACTATTGCCTTTGCCTTTGTCAATGTTCTTCCTGTTCACTTCCTCTGTGTGAGCAAGCTGCCTTCCACATTGGCACTTGTAAGACCTTCTGGCACGACAAAATTACTTAACGCTGTACAAAAAGTATCCCAATTGTCTGGCAAAGTGATCAAGAGAAACATAGCCTTCACTGAATCTGGAAAGACTATCTCCTGTGTTGTTAACTGACTGAAAATTGTGTGAAATTCATTGAGATGATTTGACATGGCTGTCCCTTCCTTCATCTTCAAGTCCACCAATTTCTTGAGCCAGTAAATCTGAGAAGCAACACTTTGTTTCTCGTACATACCACATAGCTTTTGCCATACACCATACACTGTAGTCTCTTCTGCTACGTTGAAAGTAAACATTTTCTGCCAGTGTCAGCATGATTGTGGAACAAGCTAACTCATCAAGCTCTTCCCACTCATCTTCAGCCATACCTTCTGGTCTCTCCCCTTTGAGCTTCAGTGGCTTCACTTGTTTTTTCTGCACCAAAACCTGCCAAATCTGCTTCTTCCAGAATGGAAAGTTTGTGCCATCCAGCTTCTTTATGTTGTAAAGAGTCTCACTCTGAGAAGATGCCATATCTAACAAATTGTTTACTTCTGGGAAAAATCCGGCAGAGTTTCCCCTATAAACTGGCCTCTGTACACAGTAAACAAGCTATAAACAACAAGCTGAACACCTTTTCTTAGGAACTCTCAGTATTTTGAAAATTTTTGACTGAGTCTCCCCTGTAAACTGAGCTCTGGGAACCAAGAGATAGCTTAAAAAACAATCATAAATAGCTGACCAGTGACAAATCTGAAAATCTCTGTAATATGCTATCCTGTAAGCATGCACTGTCTCCTGCCTGGGCGATGACAGAACCTGTATCTGTCTCAAGACTAAACCCTGAACAATGCCTCAACGGCTTGACGCATAAGATGCAATCCAGTGTCTACACAAAGTCATACATCCTATGGGATAAAAGTCGCCGAAGAGGATGCGTGTAGAGGGGAACTCCAGCAACCTAATCCACCTCACACTGGGTAACCCAGCCCCCAGTGCTTGGCTTCAAAAACCCTCACACACGACCCTCACAAATGGCTCAGCAAACTGCCCAGAACTAGCATACATCCTACAATAGACCAATCACTGTCCTATGACTACTGCGGCGGTCTGCCTGCTAGCGTAACTCACAACTAGCAGACCCACAATCATAGTACATCAACATGCCAGTGGTGTCAAGCCGTCGTATGGCCACACCTCCCCTGGAACCTGGCAAGCACAAGAATTAGCAATGCCGACTGCAATATATATATCTGATGATATATATGTGTACCTGGTCTATAGATGATGCTTTGAAGACGAATGAGTGATGTATGTCGATGCCGATATTGATGCCGACCACCTCCTACTTGCCAATCTACACAAGACGGGTTTCTTTGCGGCTGAAACCTATCTTCTAATATAGTGCTCAGAATGAAATTATGAGGGCATAAACGGCTTCGAAAGGGGGGTAAAACCGCATCTCACCTGCGATCACCTGATGGAAATGCGAGTGTGAATTTCTAAGCTTCGGATCCAGAATCTGCCTGAAAAGTGCGCGCGCGCGATTACGCAAATACGCACTAAACTTGGCTGTGATACCAATTGAAGTCGCGGAGTAGAGCGTGGATCGACTCACACACACACACACACACACACACACACACACACACACACACAGGATACACAGAGATCTTACATAGTACGCAGAGAAGTCGTTTTGAAGGGTTATCTCCCAAAACCTTATTATCCACAAAAGTATAAGTGAGTATATACAAAGACTTAGTGATAAGTGAGTTAGGCGACCGGCCGGCCATATCCGTATAAGAAGCCACTTGGGCTTTAATCCCAACATCCTCATCTATTGCATCTGACCCCCCCCACGACATTGCCAGAAGTACACACTGATGAAGCTCTGGAGCGACCGTTGCAATACTTTTCTCAGAAGACGCCCAATGCACACCATCCTCAGGCATTGACACCGATGCTGATGACGAATTTTTTTCAATCTTTTGTTGTACTTCATTTTATTTTGTACCTAGACATTGTATTGGATCCATATGGGTTGTCTCAATTTGGTCGTATAGCTTTTTGCAGACGGTTAATACATTAAGGAAGTCATGGTGTCCTTTGTAAGCATATGTGCTTGTATCTTTGATCGTCAACTCCAGTGTTCTGTTGTTACATATTCTAGATGTGGTAGCATAAACAAATTTAAAATAATACTAATCATAATAATAAAAATCATCACCTTACGTAGATTCCATGACTATCATTGGCCAATTCAAAAATTGACGACCACATTAAAATTAGAAACGATAATCACGATCCCAGACCTTGGTTGATGAAGTTGGATACTCCTCGGCTGCGAGGTATTTACGGGGCTGCGCAATCTGGGACAATTAAGCTCATCGACACAACACGATATTGAATTGTATCAAATCATTATTATAATTTTGGCTAGGCAGTGATAATTTTCTCATTACTGATTTTTGCATAATGTATTTTTTACTCATTTCTCTGCTTGCCGCCTGTAGTAAGAATAAAATAAAAAGTGGATACAATTAAATTTTTACACGCCTTGGGTCGCATTAAGGCAAAGAATCCTTCCACATTACTGATAAGTCCTTTCCTTTTATCTCGTACAAATAGTCAGAATTTTCTACCTATGTACATTTCGTTAACCTTAAAGCAAGGACAACCCTAACCAATACCTCATGCTAATTGCCCAACCCCCCCCCCCCCTTCCCCCTTTTTAATATTGTTTGATTTTGACCAATACAGGTAGCAAATTGCAATTTTGTGTGCTTATTTTCTAGAACTCTCACACTCTCACCTAGCCCATGAACTGAGTATTCTAACAAGATAAATTGAACCGTTTGCTTTCTGATTTCAAGTATGTATTGAGACACAAATGATGGGATAGCAAATGGTGTTTACAAGAACAGAATTTCAAGTAGTACGAGAGTTACATTGCTCAACACATGAGTTAAAATACTACAAGAACCTCACGCTTGCCACACACAGAGATATACGTACACATTTGGATGCAAAATATCCTTCAGGTATGTACATCACATACATCATTCCTCTTTTCATATTTCATTTCTCTCCATTGTGTTCTACGCTGAATACTCAAACAACATTGCTAAGGACATGGCTTCTCATTGTATTGGAAAGAATTTTTATTGAGATGATTTGTCAATAAGCTATGCAGCTACTCATGTGAGCTAAGATGCTCTGGGATAGTAAACAACAGTTTGTCAGTACCCTCCTACTCCAAAATGCTCCAAATTGGTCTTACACCTGTGAAAATTGTTATATTTTTATGTCTAGCCTAGTCCATTGGTCACAAACACACAGATTCGCCGATTTAGGTAGTGTGTAAATACTCATCTTGGTGCAGATCCGTTGATTTAGGCAGCACATGGATACATTGAAAATTCCTAATTTTAAAACAATATCAAATGCAAATTCGCCGATTTAGGCAGCACGCCTTATTGGTGTAGACTCGCCGGTTGAAGCAACATCGATCACAAAATCATGCTGCAGTGGCTGGTCACCACTGTAACTAGTATGATTTTGTTACCCAGGTACATAATGAAAGTGATTTGGATTTGGACTTATGTTGTGGAATTGGAATTGGATTGGGATTTGGTATTTAATGATTTTATCACGGCAGTGTTCATGTGATGAGACTTGACAATATAAGATTGATGATGAGTGTGACCAATGATATCCTGATTCATCAGGGTATGGCATATACCGCTTATTCTAGTGGTATGGGACACTAGAATAGATAGTATGTGGATGACGGGAGGCATAAGCAATGTTGTTTAGTTTCATTGTCTTTTCTATATGTTAGTTTTTTTGACATAGATTTCTAATCCTTGTTTTTGACAAGTATTGTTTGCACATTTTTTTATCTTTGCAACTGAGGACAGTTGCTTTCCAACGGAGAGGTATGTTGTGGAATTGATAATTTACTATTTTTGCAAGTGATAGGTGGAAAAGGCTTGACCGAGCTAGGCCTATGTGAACAGATATACATTTAATGTATAATTTATTATTCAAGTGCTCTTTATGAGCTTTGGCTATTTATGACCGGCCGGCCAGTTTGTACTCATTTTTGGGCATTCAAGAAATCTACAAATAAATATGTGCAAGAGGGAAATGCTCACTTTTGCACGGGGGGAGATTGCACCTAGTGTCTGCGTTATTCTTCTCCTCTCCTCTCTTCTCTCTCTCGCCGTGCCGACGTAGCACTCCGCTCTAGGAGGTGCGTCTGCATGTGCGCTGTCTCGCTCTTGCTCTCTCTCTCTCTCTCTCTCTCTCTCTCTCTCTCTCTCTCTCTCTCTCTGCTTATGGCTTCGATTCTATGCTACAAGACTCGTGAGGTATGCGGATTTGTCGGTTTTATGGTTGCAACATGTTTTTTGCTATTTTGCAAGGAACTCCACGCCTCCGACTATAGCAAACCCGGCCCCAACACTCGGCGTCAGAAAACCTCACGCAATGACCCTCACAAAAAAGGCTATGTATATTCGACTAGCCATAGTCTCAGAAAGGGCTCTTCAAGATTGAGTCTCAGAAACAGTCTAGACTACCAAAACAAACCAAAATTGAATCCACAATCAGGTACAATGGCAATATCTGCAACACAACGTACATCCAAAATGTGAAATTATCACTGCAAAATCGTAGGACATGTGCTAAAACAAGCACCAACGAGATGCAAGCAACACCAATAGCAAAGTGAGCTTCTTGAGGGGAGTAAAAATCACTCTCAATAGAGCTCAAGAAAACACAAGGTGCTAATCATGCATATCCATACACATAAAGCTCCCAAAGAGAAGCAATCAATGGTCAGAAATCTCCTAGTGAACTTGGAATCTATCATTGACAAAACTTATCAATTGTATCCGACTAGGCTAGGCAAAATCGAACCACATATGCCATGCATACGATAACTAGCGCTTGTGATGTGTAAGAACAATAGACTTACAGTGGGAATCCCATAAAGAAAACCTATAAAGCATGTAGCTCTGTAGATGTGTGAGTCTGGAAAATTGATGAAACGAGTAACCTATGAATCATCAATGGCTAAGCATCACATAATCGAACCCTCGTAGGCATACATCAAAACATCCATGCAAAATAGAGCAGTAAGAAGCCAAGCAATAACTCAAAAACTACTCTCTCTGACGATGACATAAAAAGCAATGTATCGATATCAAGCAAGTATGGTGTCGATGTCAATGTCAAAGAAGCCGATGCCAAGAAAAATGATGGAGGTTGATGTCAATCCACCACCATACAAAGATGCCTCGCTGATGCTGAGTGTCGAGAAAGGCGATGTGCTCTCTCCGTCACTCGTTATGTCGTAGCCACTGAACTCAAACATTTGTCACCAATGTCGCAATCCTAGAGACGATGATGTCGTCAATGTGTGTGTCTCGTACTACGCGCACAATCAAGCGATCTTTTCCTTGTGTATACAAGAGAGAAGCAACAAATCTCTCTCTCTCTCTCTCTCTCTCTCTCTCTTTTGCTTGATGTTCATAGTGTTGGTTTTTCTTTAACGTTTCTACATAAGCTGAGTTAGTGCTACTAACTCAGCTACTAAGCTGAGGCCTTAGCACTACTATGTGTTGTTGCAAAAAACTCAAGTGCTGTGATTTCTAGCACTATGCCTTCAAGAAATTTCCAATGTTGCCTTTAATTTTGCTAAGCTTTGCTTACTGCCTGCATACCTGCAAACCTTTGCACATATAAGCTCACAGAAAAATTTATTGCACACCAAAGGCTTGAGCCTTAGCTTTGTCTCAAAACTTGTGCACACGCTGAGAGCAGATCAGGAAGTCGTCATAGCTCTGATACCTCTTGTCAAGTGTGCGTGCATGCTCGCATGCTATGCAAGGAAGGAGAATGCAAAGACTTTGGGTGAGCTCTTGCTGAGGATTCAAATACCTCATTACTCCTTATTATTCTATATAATCAAAAGAATGGGATAAGGTTAGTACAATCATTATGACGCGTGCTCGGTCAGTTCGTCTGAAACCTAACAAAATGATTAGATAGTCGAACTCATAGATACTCAATCTCTTCCACATGAACCAACGAAAATACTACTACGAGGAAAAAGAACTAGAAATACAATTTATAGAAAGTGTTTAGTTAAGTAGTAAGATTGTGCTAAAGATAGTTCAACAAGAGGAGAGCGAGTAAGCATTAGTTAGAAAATATTTTCCAATTTTAGATTACTCCTTCAAATGAAGTTTCCAAGGACAAAATTTCTTGTTAAGGGGGAAGGAATGTGACGTATCCTAGATTAATTGCATGTGCACTTACACTTTGAGCTAGGGGTCATGGTGAGCCACCTCTTGAAGTTTAAAACAAAGGGTAACCTTATATTAAAGGTAATGAGGCCAAATGTCAAGGGGTGAGGGAGATTGTCCATGCAAGCTGGCGGCACTCATCCGGGGCCATGAGGGGCTTGTGGCAGCAACTCATGGTGTGCATGTGTGCGTGGTGTGTGTGTGTGAGGAATAGAGGTGAAGCTTTGCTGAGGGGATCACCATATATAGTCCAACTTATCCGATAGAGTTGCTACAATGGAAGCACTATCTCAGAGAGAAGGTGGATGAACTTGTTGAAGTACCTAACCTTCTAGATAAAAGAAATAAGTCTCTTGGCACTTATAGGCAATGCTATTATAATCAAATCTTGGATATTGGTACGATCATCCACAAGGGATCAACCATGGAGAACTTATCATCCCACGTAAGTGCAAGAGAGAGGAGTTATTTAGAAAGCTGGATAAGTGTATAAGCTAGGGGTAGGGCCCCAATATATGTTGGGGAAGGTACGGGGAGGGGAAGGGATATAAGTCCCACTTGAGGGGGAGAGGGAAAGGGGAAAGACAAGTGATAGAGCTCTCTCAGAAGAAGAGTAACATATATTCTCTCTATAAAGTTTATCAATCACATATATCTCTATTGACATATATAGATAGAGAGTTCAACGAATACATTTGAAACCAACATTGCTAGCACAATATTTGTAATTACCACATGATTTCATGTAAAGACAAGACTAAGATCAATAAGGCACAACCCCTAGGTGAGGCCGATTAGGTGAGTGCAAGGGTTCCTAAAGATGGGCTAGATGGCCTATATAAGAGGATGCGATTGGGTGGAGAAGAGCATGCCTAAGTCCCTTACCCTTTCAATGGTATCAAAACAACTACAGTTCCTAGGGAGGAGGGTCATGGAGAACACTTTTTGCATGTGCATGGTTTCTCCCTCTCCCAAAGCTTTCATGTGTGGCGAGCTTGAGTGGGTTGTGAGCCGTGCGCAAAAGGGGGCTGGCATGGATAAATGAGGCATGATAAATTACCCCAAAACCTATGGGAATGGATCCAAAAAGGAGCACACAAGACCTCAAAACAATTTTCATTTTCTTGAGCGCGGCCAACAAAGCATAGTAGCTCAGCACACTAAGAGCTCCAATCTCTCTCTCTTTTGACTACCATGAGCAGTTTATGCCATAGCCAAGCTTCTTTTTACACTATTGGGCAACCCTTTGGGGTAATATAGTGGAATTTTCTGGCCATGCCCTCCAAGGGATCTAGTCCCATACATAGCAAGGTTTTGACACCCCTCAAGGCTCAAGTTTTGCATGCAAGCTCTATGCAAGTGGAGAGTTGATCTCAAACAAACAGCTTCCAAAGAGTGGTAAGCATAATTTCAAAGATTTATTTATTTTTTTAATTTTGCCAAAATTTTATAAGAGGGCTAAGCAAGGAGAGGATTAAGTTATTGGGAGGCTTTTCAAAGCTTCGGGTATGTCCAACTCAACAAAGAAAGTTCGACCGAGGGTTGCAGTCTATTGATTTCTTGGATTTCTTTGCATGCTATTCCCAAAGTTAATTGCAAAAAAAGGCCACAAGTTTGGGAAGGCACAAGAAGCAAGAACTTTGTTGAGTTCTCTCTCAAGCACATATTGATTGTCTTAGCTTCGGATACAATACTTCTTTCTCAAGCGAGGGGCTTTTTGGTGCTCGAATTAACAAAGTGTTGTTTGTTCCAACATCCTTTTACAAAGCAAGGAGCATAATTTTGTACGACCTTTCCATCATGTCATTGGAGCACGATATTCTAGATGATCACATGTTTGATTTTTGAAGACCCCTCCACAATCGAGGCGGCCAGATGTGGCCATGTAGTAGAGAACAATTTTAACAAATCGAGCACGATGTAGTCGACATGCAAGATTTCAATGCACTCTTACAAAGAACTCAACACATTGAGACGAGTGTGGCTGCCATAAATACAAAAGTAACTATGCTCACAAATATGATTAACAATTTTATGGTGCAAATGGCCAAGGATCAATTGCAGATTCCAATGGCGGTCACTCAAGGAGATGACGGGGACCACCACCCTTAGAATCTCTTCATGTGGTGTATGATAACCCAAAAACTTCATGTAGGTTCAATAATGATTGGGCACATTGTAACTTACCTCATATTGTGGAGTTAAGAACTTGTAGTGATCTCATCACATTAAGCAAAAACGATCCCAACCTTTTGTTATGTGTCGCAAGCAAGTCCAAATTCTACTCAATGACTTTACTAATTTGCATTAGTAGAAAGAATTCCATTTTTTTAATAAATTGCTTAAGAAGAGAGTACATTAAGTTTTACTCAATTGGAGCATCTCTCTCGAGATAGGATCTACTATTAGTGAGAAGAGAGAGCAATAAATTTTTCTTAGTTAGAGCATCTCAATTGAAATAGGGTCTACTATTAGTTGAGAAGAGAGAGCTCCAAAGTTTTCAATGACTTTGTCTCTATGAAACTCTGTTCAACTCCTTCTCCCTTGCATAAACTTTGAGGTACTTTGACCCATCTTGACCTTCAAATTGATCAACCTTGTTCAACCACCAATTGAAGGGCCTTTGTTTTAGATGCTTCTTATACATTTCCATCAGTGAGAATGAGAAATTACAAGAAAATATGAAGGGATAAAAAAGGTTTCTCAAGAAATACCTAAAGAAAGCAAAGAAAAGTGACCAAGAATATTCCAAAATCATTGAGCACCATCAACAAATTTTTGGTTTACCTTACTAAAGAGACTCATAATTTAGAAGGTGTAGGCAAAGAAATGGAAGACACATGGCTACAATTGGTTGTTGCAGACACAATTGATCTCTACATAACAAACTTTTGTGAAGGCATTAACATCTGACTCTCACTGGGACCTACTAGCTCAAAAATCCACACTAGATTACCGTTCAGAGAAGAACTTTTGGTTGGGGGGTAGTAGCTTTGTGAGCCAGTTTAGCTTTGGCTAATGTTCTCAAAGCAGTTATGGTGGATCCTTATGAACCATTTGTGGGGAAATTCATGTTGTTAATCAAGCCTTTGGTCCCATAATACAACCATTTTTGGTAACATATCACACTAAGAAAATTAAGTGCCAATAGGGGAATCACTAGTAATCGCAGGGCAAGGGATGGCTATGGGTCACACAAGGACCACATACCATCAAGCTAAAAGCATGAATTGAGAAACATTGCACATATCATCAAGGGATTCTCATAGGTGGGTAACCCCTTGCCCTTGAGTATAGAATGCGAGCATAAGCTACCGATTGGGCACAATTTGAAAGTGGACAGAACCTTTAAAGTTTAAGAATTTATATCGTCCGTCCGCCCAAGTTTACGTGTGGCAGGGCTACCAGGCATAATAGCATTAGGGTTTACGAAGCAGGATCTTCTTTCGCAGTTCTCGTGCAACCCCGGACTGCTAGAGCTCGCAGCGATGGTGTCTGGATCGGGTCTCTGCGCCCGCGTGGTGGTTGTAGATGCCCGCCACCACATGCTGGGTCGCCTTGCCTCCATTCTCGCTAAGGAGCTCCTCAACGGCCAGCGTGTGGTAAGCTCCGCACCCGCTCCCTCGTTGTTTGCTTTTAGTGTCTCCGGATGTCATGCCTATGGAACCAGACGCAACGGATTTAGTTTCTTCACGAGTCGTAAGCTGTAGGCTCGATGCGTTGGTTTGCCTGTAGTCCTTTGGGCCCCTGTTTTCTTCTATCGATATTCAACTGAAGCGTAAGACCAAATGCACTTTCTGTTGATGTCCGTGCGTGCTTGATGGCTAGTAGCAGGTGCTAAGATCAAGCCTTCTGCACACTGGTGGATGCCTTTACTGCTTACAGTTTTTCACAGCTTTGTTTTGAAGGACTATGGGTTTCCCCGTTCTAGGTTAATTCTTTTTGTGTGGATTTACTTCTATTTCCCATGAAGATCCTTCACATTCTTCACACCTGTTTGTGCTGTGTGATCTTCATTTCCTCTGCTTTTGAGGAATTTGATAAGCAATGCATCTCCTTTATCTGATCATCTGTAGCTTGAGGCCGGTGATATCTGCTTGTCAAAGCTTTCAGCTCGATCCTCTTCAATGGTCTTCAATCAGTTTGGTGATTCTTGCAGGTAGTGGTTAGGTGTGAGGAGATTTGCCTTTCAGGAGGACTTGTAAGGCAAAAGATGAAGTACCTTCGCTTTTTGAGGAAGCGTATGAACACCAAGCCCAGCAAGGGTCCTATCCACTTTCGTGCCCCGTCTCGAATTTTGTGGAGAACAATCAGAGGGTAAGGGTTGGCTGGTGCACTTATAAAGTGGATATTTTATGTATGAGCTCGTCTTTTCTCAGAAAGTCTTCCCATATACAGTATGATTCCTCATAAGACAAAGCGAGGAGCTGCAGCGCTTGAGCGATTGAAGGCATTTGAAGGTGTTCCAGCCCCTTATGACAAGATGAAGAGGATGGTCATTCCAGATGCCCTCAAGTAATGCTTTTTCCTTTCAAGATTATACTTTTCAGACTGCCTGATTTGTGGGAGTTGAGTGTGTTTTCAAATCGATTCCTGCTAAATTTGAGAACTTGTGGAAGGTGAGGATTCCTACTATGTTTTGCAAAATAGTTGTAAAAGGCTTTTGGGGTTCTTGTCTTGCATATTTCAAAGCTACTTTGTGTGCTGGTGTGGGGGAAGTATATCTGATGAATGAAATGAATTATGGAGCGGGTTGGGGTCCTTGAATATATCAATGAGTGGGCTATGTCTGGGCAATGCAAAATCAGAAATATCTTGCTCACTGGGTTGCCCTAGAAATTGTATTTATGTTATGATTGGAAGGCTGTGTTGGGCCCTTTACGGAATACAATTCCAGAAAGCTGTGTTAAGCCCCTTTAGGTAATTCAACTGTAGGATTTCTAGGAGACAGTAGAATGATTGAGGCCTTTTTTCGTACTCAGATTGATAATTTTGCCTGAAGTTTATGCTCATGTGTGTGTGGCTTGCTGTGTTTGGGAGCATATGCTAGTACCTAGTTCCACAGTCACTATTGGGCACTGTTATGATTAGAAGGCTGTGGTGAGCCCCTTATGGAATACAACTCTAGAAAGCTGTGTTGTGAGCTCCTCTAGGGAATACAAATCTAGGATTTGTAGGAGATAGTAGACTGATATAGGCCTTTTTTTGTACACAGATTGATAATTTCGGCTGAAGTTTATGTTGATGTATGTTCATGTGTGTGGCTTGCTGTATTTGGGAGCATATGCTAGTAGCTAGTCCTACAGCCACTATTGGGCACTGGCAACGGTAGTGTGGGGATGTGGTGGTATTTAGTCGAATAGTATGCATGATGGATGACTACCATGGGTCTATACCTTGCACATTTCTTTGAGGGTGAATTTGGGCTTATCCTGGATTCATCTGGGTAAGTTGATAAATTTGGCTTTCTGTTTCATTCACACGTTTTTTTGGCTGCCCAGCTTAGTCTTTTGCTAATGGTTATCGTTTGCCGTTTCACTACAGGGTTCTAAGGCTCCAGCCTGGGCACAAATATTGCTTGCTTGGTAGGCTTTCTTCTGAAGTTGGGTGGCACCACTATGATACAATCAAGGTGAGTGTCTGGAGTACAAGTGCTCCTTCAAGTTTCTTCTATGTTCTTTTGGAGATGTTCTCACTGAGGCGTTTTGATTGCTCTTGCAGGAGCTGGAGGAGAGAAGGAAAGCTAAGGCCAAGGTTTTCTACGAGAGAAAGAAGCAGTTGATCCAGCTTCGGCTGAAAGCAGAGAAGAGAGCGGAAGATCAGCTAGGAGAAGCGAAGGCTGTTCTAGACCCTCTTAGCTACAAGGTCTGATTGACTTTTTTATTGTACCGGGTCCTTAATCAGCAGGTGAATGTCATTGCCCATGCGGCTTTACGTGACCTTTTCTGGGCAGGGTCATTTGCCAGCATTTTTGACAGGATAGTGTTGAAACATGCTCTTTTACTACATACAGACTGTTGAAATTTGAGTTTCTGCAGTGTTTTCCCCTCTTAAGATGTGCAATTGTTATGGATATGTGTTTGTGTAAGAACTGCAATTGTTTTCTGAGATCAAGAGAATCTAGCATCTGCGAACAGCTCAATTACTGCTTCATGTGTTTACTACATTGTTCAGGGTTAAGCTTTCGAATTTTGGAATGTGAACAGAGTTATGTTCTAACACACATATGAATTAATGATAAATGCTGATCCTTCTCTCGAGGGTTATGTAAAACTTGCCGAAAATAGTTTTTGATCAATACCTCGATCGACCCACAAGTCGTTTCTGCGAGTGGTGTAACTGCTTTAATCAAACAGGTAAATCCTTGGGGTTTGATGGCGACTTTGGATGAAATTTCATTTGAACATGATGGTTGTCCTCTTACTGTTAGATCTTTACTCTAATGTGCCGTGTCACGCTTGAATCTCTTCATTATTTTGGCCACTTCTAATGAACTGTGTAGCTAAGTGGTAGATCTCATGCCTCAGGCTGGTTGAAGCTGATACTTCTGCCTTGTGCGTTTGGTTTGAGGACTGCCAGGCTCACGGAAAGCTCGCTGGGCAAGTAACGCTGCTCTGCTGGCTGACCAGGAGGTGGGGTTAACTTCTGCAGTTTTTGCTACCATGAGTGCTCTCCATCTCATCACTGCCGGTGTCACCTGTCTCAGTGTGACTGAGGGTTGATGTCATGTTGGGAAATCTGTTCCGTAACTCACTAATGCATGTGTTTTTATTTGCCATTAAGGGAATCTCTCAACCGTCTTTCCTTTTTGTTAGGAATTATGACACGTAATGTACTGCTCTTTCATGCAGTAAGTTTTAAAAGCTGATACTGAGTCCTATGCTGGAGCATGTGGAAGATAACTGTTCAAAGCGAATTTTGTAGAGGGCTTGGTATTCTCATGCCAGATTTTACATATGACAGTAATATCCATGGTGGTTAGCAGCTTGTGAGGTCCAAGTCCTTGATATTGATGCTCATGATTTGTCCTTATGGTATGAGGTGACGAACATACACAAGCAACAAAGTTGATATTGATGCCCATGGTTTGTCCTTGTGGTATGAAGTGATGAACATATACTCGCATCAAAGTCGATATTGATGCTCATGGTTTGTCCTTGTGGTATGAGGTGGTGAATATATACAAGGGACAAAGTCGATCCCTGTTTATTTTAGGTTTGAGCTTCTCTTCTAGTATACGGATTCTGGTATTGGTTCCTAATATGGCTTCTCTTTGTCAAAGTTCTTATATAAAATTCATTCAGATAGTTTAGAGTGCCCAAGGCTTGACAGTCATTTGTGAGTGAAAGCCCTAAAAGCCTATAGTTTGGATAGTGACATTCTTGACAGAGGCAGGAAATTCCTATGTTTTGGCCAGTTAAGGCAAAATTATTGGAAGCTTGCAAAGTGAAACAGGAGCATGCAGTTGGAGTAGCTGCAAAATAATGTGCATGAGACTTCAGTTAGCAATTGCCTTGCATATAATTCAATTGCCTTGTTATCAAAACATAGAAAAGTTAGGGAAAGGTGCACAAGAATGCTTTTGTATAGCTAATCAAAAGACTTTTTAAACTAATGATTGGCAGTTTTTTAGAGGGTGCAAAGACAGGTTGGGCCAATGACAATGGACATCCACCAATCAGCTAGAGGAATAAAGCGACCATGCAGGGTTTGCAATGTGATGCCTCATGCTATGAACAAGGGATATGCGATTAAGAGCACATTCATGGTTTTAACCTAGCAGGCCATGCTTGTAAAAATAGATCTTTTGAGTTTTACTAAGGTCCATTAGTTTTTGCTGTGATTTAAGCACAATCCATTAGTTTTTGCTGTGATTTAAGCTGCAAATAAGAATAAGGAAATTAGCGTTGAGGAAGAAATCTTGCACATGAAGAGAGGACAATAAGGTTGCCTAGTAAGAAACTTCAAACAGTTTACATTTCCTCTACTGCCAGATAAGCCAAAGTTCAGAGTTACTTTGGCTTATTTGGTGGCAGAGGAATTGTAAACTGTTTGAAGTTTCTTGCCAAACTCCAAGTCTGAAAACCCTATTGTCCTCTCTTCATGTGCAGGATCTGAAGATTACTAAGGAATAGGTCACATTATACAGGACTAAGGAGATACTGAAGGTTTCAAAATACTTCTACGATTGTGTGCACGCTCGGGGAGCGGGAGGAAGCGACCTCGATGACAAAGTCTATTCCAAGGATGATTGGGAAAATGAAATTGACATAGAATTAGCCTAGCTCGAGGACAGAATCAATGAAGGATACTACTATTTGGAAAGGCTTCAATCTGAGATTGATAGATGTGCTGGAATGTAAAAGGCTTATGCTTATGATTCATGATGTATGGATCTTTTTGTATCCCGGACCCCTCATGTATCCCGATCGTAATGACTATAATTTTTTGCTCTTCTAATCAAATTCACCGCGCTTATGGTTATAAAAAAAACAAAAAAAAACGATGAGATTCAAGCCGTTGTTGTCGCACGCTGTGCCAGGCGGCACTGTTGTTGGCATGTATACCAACTAAAGTGTGTAACATGTCCTAGACAAGCTCTCTTCTTGTAATATTGTCTTTGACAACTAGAAAATTAAACCGAGGATGAACATAGAAGGCAAAGCACAGAATGTGTAAACTTGTAGTTAAAAAGATTGATGGAGTAGATGACTCATTGAAGGATACAGTACCTCCCTTAGAGGCATTCATAGCGAGGAAATATGCACTACAATCTTGTAGAGAGAACCTTGTACTTGAATGTGAGGGTGGAGGGGAGTAGCAGTGAAGGATGTGATTGATCATTATATCAAGCTCATCAGTGAAAGCAAAGCAAATTCATATACCCATTGTTCCAAAGTGTGATGGTCTTCTTCAAGTGCATTGAAGCATTTACGTATTTTTACATGTTTGAGACTCCCCATGGTTTGCAAATCCAACAAAGAAATGTCTCCAATAGTGGATGAGAAGCATTTCATCGCCCTTCAACACTGGAGGAGAAAACAAGTATGCGGGAGAAGGGCGTGCTCCCTACGGTTTATAATAATTGGATGAGAGGACGGTACAACCTTCTCGCTAGATTTATGCATGGTCTTTTTTTGGAGCACAACATCCCATTCACATAATGCATTTATCATGATCTTTGACCTCTACAAATTTTGAACATTTGTTAACTCTTGTTGACTGTAGAAGAGATGGCTCACACACCAGTTGTTGGTATAGGCTAAAGATCACAATCCCAACAAACCTCCCTGTGGACTATGGACTAAACTAGTGACCCACTACAAAGAGCTCACATTGCCACAAAGGCCAAACCACAAAGGTTATGCCACGAAGGCCATACCATGAAGGTTATGGTGACTCAATGGACTATGGTGCCACGGAGGCCAAAGGCTCCTCCCCTCAAACCATGAGTCTCTTAGGATCAAGTTGTCTACACATATCGAAATGTCCTCAAAGATGACTCTAAAAAATGAAGCTAAGGTTCACCCATATTCTTGCCTACAATCTATCATTGTCACTACCAAGTCACAGGACACTTGCTTCACATTTATCTCTCCTATTGTGCTGCTCTCTGGATATTGTCGCTACTTCAACATTTGAAAGAGGGATGTCCCATGTTTCCATAGTGTGTACACGCTTTAAACCTCCAACAATCCTTTGTTATATGTACGGGCTTTCTATATCCGTAGCATTTCTTTGCACCTTTATTGGATGCAAAACTGGGTAAAAAAACTAAATACAAAGCTAGGTGATGATGATGTTTGCTCCTCTCCTTGAAGGTGGATTTCTCTTTTCACTCATGGTGCTAGATGGAGCGGTCTTACCACTCGAAGACTCTTCAAGGGCAGTGTGTCTCCTCACAATAGCACACTTTCAAATTGTCCTTGTAAATGAGAACTATTGCATACATTGCAAAAGTTAATGCCTTCGAGTGCAAAAATTTAACTTTGACTTACAAGAAATTAGAGAGAGAGAAAAAAAATCTTTAAAGCCTTTGGGTTCCTTTTAATGCTCTTTGAAGTTTGCTTTGGCTCCCCTGTGAACGCTTGAAATTGAAGAGGATGAGGAATTGCCTCAAAAATCCAAGGGCTTTTAAAGTTGAGGCATTGAGGCTTTAGAGCTTTAGTTGGCTGGAGCAATGGTCTTCCTTGAAAGCCTTTGGGTGTTAGATTCCCCTTAAAGAGCAAGTAGCCTTTAGATCTCCTGGGAATAGGGCGTTGATTGCCTTTGTTCATCACAAAAGCTAGTGAGAAGTGGGACGCATTGGTTTGTCCTTCTTATTGAGCATCATGGCACACTCAGTTGCGGGGACAAGTGCATTCATTAAGCTACTTTTGCATAGGTTTTTCTAGCATTTTCAGTTAAGAAGTCATTCTCTCTCTACCTTTCTGAGAGTGAAGAAGAAAAGGTGGGGTGGTATTCACTTGGTACAGTCAATATATATATATTTTCCAACATTTCCATGCCACATCGTAAAAAACGTGCATGACCAATATCCAAGAAATGACTTTTTGAATAAAATTTTCATTTGGACTTATTTTTAGCTTGAAATTTCTCATACAAAAGACTTTTTGAGCTCTCTCTCTCTCTCTCTCTCTCTCTCTCTCTCTCTCTCTCTGTGCGCATGTGTGCACGTGCACACATGCGCACAAAGACGTGCACTAGCCAAGAGGAGGAAGGTGGTGGTTACATTTTCCTCTTACTCAGTGAGAAGGTAAGGGGTGAAGGGAGGACCACTTTGACCTCCTTTTCCCCCTTTTTTGGTCCAGATTTAAAATACCTTAAAATTTTTAAATTTCTCGAAACATCCTTTTTGCTCTCAAAAGTGTTGCTAAAATGTAATTTTCTCTCTTTAAAAACCATTTTCCACGCCTTTTATTGCAATAGCAATCACATTCAATCTCGACTCCAAATTCTCTCTCTATTAACTTTTTCCCACCATTGTTGAGCACCAAGCAAGCTCCTCTCCCTTCTCTCCCCCTCCCACATCCCATAACCACACCAAGCTCGCTCATCCCCCTTCTCCCACCTCCAAGCATCATGCAAGCTCCTCCCCTCTCTCTCCCCATCCCACCTCCCATTCCCACACCAAGCAAGAAAGATTGTGAGTGGGTTTCGTAAGAACTCACCTAAGGTGCTTGGGTATACATCTTGGTCCCCACCATGTTTGAAATAGTGAAATTTAGGACAACCAAGGCTCTTTGGTTTCAAGAATTGCAAGGAAGGGGACCATAGCTAATGTGTAATATGTCAATGTCAAGTAGGTTGTCAGAACAACTTTCTCAAAGCCAACTTCCACCAGATTATGAGTACCCCTTCTAACAATGAGGAATTTTGTTTCATGTCACGTTGGAAGGTCTTTTCATTCTCCTAATGTGTGTTTTTTTTCTTGTGCATTTATTTTTTCATCTACATTGCTGGAGGAGTAGCCACTTCACAGTCTTTCGTGCAGATTTAAAGCACTATATGTGGATGTTGGAGCAACGGTTTTCTCCTACCTTTGTCCAATCATCTTCACACTCCTATGTTGTCCTCATTCGTTTGTGGACGGCTATGGTAGACCTCCACTCCTTGATAAAGTAATAGTTTCATTTTTCATTATTCCAATTCTTGGTGGTTCTATCCCTAGCAAAGAAAAGATCCTTATTCCAAGATGCAATAGATGTGTTTGTGTAGTTGTATCAACCTTTAGAGACCACTCCTTTCAAAAGGTTTTCCCAAGCGAAATAGCAAGTTGCTAAACTTGCTCAAGTAGGCCCTGCCAATTTTGGTTTGCTAAACTTGCTCAAGTAGGTTCAGTATTTGGTCAATTTGTTATACATGTTACAAGAAGGGTTTGGTAAGAAGCATTGTATAGCTATTATTTGAACTCGTCTATATAAGGTTAGAAAAATACACTAAATGTTGGAGTTTAACTGTTGCACTACCTTTAAAGTACACTAAAGAGAGCGATCGATGAATAAAAATTTATATTGATTTTTGAATAAAGGTTATATGCTACTCATTTTAGCCATTTAAAGAGAGTATCTATCATCTCTAGAGCCATGGGGAGTTCACTACGCATGTTGGGAGTTTAGGGCAATGCATTTCACAAAGGGGATTTTGGCACTACAATTTGGAAGGAGCTTGTAGATCTCTTATTACCTTGATTATGTAAGATCGATTTTTGCAATAGAGGAAGGGGAGGCGTGACACTTGGCATGTGTTGATTTGAGAAAAGAACTAGTAAAGCTATTTTTGTTTGGAGCGCAAAGCCCTCCTCGTACTTCTCTGTCGCCTCTGACGGTGCGATTTTCTGCAACTGCCAACAATAGACAGACACAACAAAGCGAGAACAGTCAACATGCTTTGTGAAGACAGATAGGACAAGCTTCGAGAGAGGAGCGCTGCAGCAATCGACCGCTGAGAGAGAGAGAGAGAGAGAGAGAGAGAGAGAGAGAGAGAGCTGCAGCCCCTTCCGCCATTGCCATTGGAAACGACTGTTTTCAGCAGATGCAAAGTGATGGCTTTTGTCCAGATGAGATCACCTACACGCGCATCTTGAAGGAAGGCAGGGCCAGGTAGCTCTAGACTGTTTTCAGCAAATGCAATCACCTACACGTGCAGCTTGAAGGCATCTGGCATCATGCAAGATGTTGGTATCGGCAGAAGAGTTCACGATGATATTGTTATTCACGGGCCAGGCAAAGTAAGATAGAGCCACATAAAAGAGGGCAAAACATGTAGAGAATTTATCCTTAAAAACTCTAAGATGAGGCGAAAAGCTCTTGAGGACCTTCTATCCAGAATGTCGTCTCTTGGAGTGCATTGATTGCGGGATATGCACAACAGAAGAAGGGCCAGAGAACTCCAGGCTGATTTCAGCGGCCGATGCAAAGCGAGGACTTATCTCCAAGTGCAATCATATACGCGTGCATCTTGAAGGCATGTGGCTCTATGCATGATACTGATATGGGCATAAAAATTCTTGCTCATATGGTTAGTTAGGGGCTGTTGAAAAAGGGTATCGTGCTTGACAATGCCTTGGTTGACATGTTTGCTAAATGCGGTGCTCTTAAGAGAGCACAAAAAGTGTTCGAGGAGCTTTTTGCCCGGCGTGTGGACTCTTCGAATGCACTAATTGAAGGATTTGCCACACAAGGTAGGGACAAAAAGCTCCAGTCTGTTTTTAGCAGATGCAAAGCGAGGGCCTATCTCTAGATGCAATCACCTACGTATGTATCTTGAAGCATGTGCCTCTACGCAAGATGCTGATGTGGGCACAAAAATTCACAATTGTATTGTTAGTTAAAGGCTATTGAAAAAGATGTCGTACTTTGCACTGCTTTTGGTTGATATGTATGCCAAGCACTGATTGCGGTATACGCACAACAAGAGCAGGGCCATAAAGCTCTAGGCTGTTTTCAGCGGATGCAAAGTGAGGGCCTTTGTCCAGATAAAATCACCTACGCGTGCATCTTGAAGGCATGTGGCTCTATGCAGGATGCCGATATGGACTTCAAAATTAACTCTGATATGGTTAGTCTCAAGTTGTCACAAAAAATTGTCGTGCTTCGCAAAGCCTTGCTCGATATGTAGACCAAATCTGGTGTACTTTAGGGAGCACAGAAAGTGCTTGAGGACATTTATGTCTGGAATATCGTCTTCTGGAGTGCACTGATGACGAGATATTCACAACATGAGCAGGACCAAAAATCTCTAGGCTATTTTTAGCGGATGCAAAGCAATGGCCTCTCTCCTGATGATGCACTCACATACGTGTGCATCTTGAAGGCATGTGGCTCTACATAAGATGCTGATATATGCATAAAAATTCACATTGATATTGTTAGTCAGGGAATAAGATGTCATGCTTGGGAATGCCTTGGTTTACATGTACTTTAAAAATTCGCTTCTGATATTGTTAGACCGAGGGTTGTTGCAAAAAATGTTGTGCTTGGCAATGCCTGGATTGATATGTACGCCAAATGTGGTGCACTTCCGAAAGCACAAAAAGTGCTTGAGGAGCTTCTTGTCCGAAACGGCATCTCTTGGAGTGTATCGATTATGGGATATGCACAAGAGGAGAAGGGCAGAAATCTTTAGGTTGTTTTTAGCCGATGCAAATTGAGGGCCTCTCTCCTGATGCAATCACGTACGCGTGCATTTTGAAAGCATGTGGCTCTATGCAAGATGTTGGTATGGGCTTAAAAATTCACTTTGATATTGTTAGTCAGGGGTTGTTGAAAAAGATGTCGTGCTTGGCAATGCCTTGATTGACATGTTTGCTAAATGTGGTGCAGTTTAGAGAGCACCACAACTTCTCGAGAAGCTTCCCGTCCGGAGCTAGAATGCATCGATGGCAAGATTTAGAATCTCATATAGAAATTGCATTTTATCGTGCTGCCAAGATAAGATACTAGTTAAGTTAAAAACTCACGTAGCTTCCCATAGGGGCAGTTTTTCGTAGATGCGAAACGATGGCCTCTCTCTTGATTGCAGGATTTGCTCCACAAGGGCAATGCCAGAAACCTCTAGACTGTTTTCACCAGATGTGAATTGAGGGCTTGGGGCTCTTCGAGAAAGATGTTGTACTTGGCCGTGCTTTGATCGATATGTATGCCAGATGGGGCGTCCCAAAGACTACGAGTTTGTGTATGTGTATGTGTGTGAGGTTACGGACGGACCATCCGGAAGATTCAACCTACCCTAAGACCACGGACATCAAAACTAATGTAGGTAATGGTATGCATGATAGAAAAAGTGAATGTGATAGTCGACATGTTGGCAAAAGTCGCGGAAGGGATGACGATGACACAACACATAATGGTGAGAAGGTGATGCAACAATACAAGGGAGGTCTGGCAACCAATCCATCCAACAATGAGCTTCATGCAGACGACCAATAGCAAAGGTACACTTTATATTTCGTGTTTTGGTTTCCTCTATGTGATCTTAAAAGTTCTTAGATTCCATCATGTATACAATAAAGCAATGAATTTATATTATTTTTATTGAAAAGATTTCAGATGAAGGTGACAAGGACTAGTTATGCCCAACAAAGGGACACACGGACAATACACCTTGACATGGCAACGTGGAATGATACATGTATTTATAAAACATCGGTAATGAGTTCTTTCTTGTACAATTATGATATTTTTATAATAAAAAGTCCCTCCAACACTGGAGGAGAAGCATAAGTCCCCCTTCAACACTGGAGGGGATACAAGTGGCGGGGGAAGGGCACGTTCCTTATGGTATCTTTATAAACGTGGAGAACGGTGCCGACTCCACACCATACATACGTATGGTTTTTTTTTTTTGGGCACAAGAATCTCAAATGCACATAATGCATCTTGTTTCATTTTTATTATAGTTTGAAAATGTTTGTATCCATAATCTTTTCATGCAAAATCTCATTTGTACTGCGAGGTCAAAGAGCTTTTGGCGAAAGCTTCGAGGAAAGATGTTGTTGAGTCTTCATTGGGTATTCCAAGATCATCTTAATAAGTGTGGAGAAGAGCCCATAAACTCACGGTTTCTAGGTGGTTCAATATAGAGTAGATTGGAATAAAAAATTATAGTTACTTGAAATTCTCTAAACTGTCCAAGGTCTGTTGCACTAGCATCACAGGGAGGCCCCCATTTGGTCATCTAGGCACCCCTTTTTTTGCACCATCCAAGTTCCCACTAATCTAAGAAACCAGGCTTTGAGCAACAAGGATCCCAATTGTAAGGACTCCCAAAAGTTTTCTCATATAGTCACTTGATGTGTGATCAAAGCTCATATAAGCCATCTAATCAATAACATGATATCCCCTATCAAAGCATAGCCTTTGCATTGCATTTCCTTCACCCAAAGTATGTGCCCATAGACGAAGCATGCAATGTAGCACTTTTTCATTCCCTCTGTTGCAAAATACATTAGTCACTAAAATACAATTCAAGTACAAAAGGTCATGGTACACCATGAAATTTTTTATTCCCTCTCAAATATAAATAGTGAACCAAAAACCTTATAAAATAATTTCCAAAAGTTTCACTCTAATTTTGGGGCATATTTATACAAAGATTCCATGCAAATATGCATCAAATACTTGGCTTCAAAGACTCCAAAATCTCTTCCCCCTTGCCTGACGTGACCCACCACGTTGACAAAAATCGAAGGGCTCATGTATGTTAAAAATGGGACCTTAAGATGTGGTCAACACAATTATTTCAATAACATGATGTTTAGTTTTGATGCCACAATGGCATGGTGGGAATTTCATGGAGATTTATTCCTTAAACTTCATTTGTAGATTGGACTCTACTCTATCATGTCTACTCATGTGCACTATAGCCAAAATAGAAATAATTTGCACTTCAAATGTTTACAAATTTAATTTAATTTAACAAGAAGTTCAAAATATGGTACACCTATAGTGCTCTTGCATAGTGAAAAATAATAAAGTCCAAATTGTTTCATTAACTTTAAACAAAATTCATCCATGAAGAGTTTACAAGGGGTAGTACAGTCGTAGTTTTTGCATCCATTCCATGACATGGTGTAATCATGGTGACCTATCACATAAGACTATCTCTGGTTTGGGGGGGGGGGGGGGTGTGTGTGTGTCTCCATGTTAGGAAAAGATGTCTTGCTCATGGAAAGATGTTATATTTTCCTACTAGGGCTCCCCCCATGTTAGCATGGTGGTTCTTGATGTAGTGGGAGCCACATTCCACTATACAATGGCATTGCTTGAGGAGAGTTTTGCTCCATCTTGACTTGAGCCTTTGTCATAAAGACCACTCGATCAACATCACCAGATCCCATCTCGCACCATGATCAAACAAAAACACATATGAGTTTAACATTTGCAATTTGTGCCAGAAGCAAGCTTGCTAAGTATATGTCGTAAAAAATTACAAGTATTTGCATTCAACATGGACTAAAATATGTTGAACACATTATGGTGAGATCATCCACCATTAATAACCATGGATTTGAAGCACCAACCTACAAGATATAGCAAAAAAGGCTGTCAAAGTAGTGCATAAGCTCTAATGTGACAAAAAGTAAAAGGCAAGGAGGGTAGTGTGTGTGTGTGCACGCTTGTGCGCGTGCGCTTACACGTGCGCGCACACACACACACACACACACACAGAGAGAGAGAGAGAGAGAGAGAGAGAGAGAGAGAGAGATATATTTTTTCTCATATATATGAGAAGTTTCAAGATGAAAATGTGTCCAAATGAAAATTTAATTTGGACCCATTTTCATCTTGAAACTTCTCATATATATATATATATATGACAAAAAGAATTTTTGAGCTCTCTCTCTCTCTCTCTCTCTTTGTGCGCATGTGTGCACGTATATTTATATGAGAAAAAAACTTTTTGAGTGCTCTCTCTCTCTCTCTCTCTCTCTCTCTCTCCTTGGCTTAGGAACATTGAATATTATACGTATCTAATATTAAGAATTTAGATATTAAGAAGGTTGCTTGTGTTCGTGTAATCATGATAATATAGAATAAAAATGTGTTATTTTTGCACATTATCTTAGATGTGTTTTTAGGATGCACAACATAAAGAAGGTGTTGCAAGGAGCATGGAAAACTAGATTTCACAATCCAAAATGATTGCATGGGTAACTAAAGACACATTAGAAGAAATCAAGTATTTGAACACTAGGAAACAATCATAGGAGGTGCATTGGAATAAGAACAAATACGTATTTTTTTGTTGTTATGCAATGCTTCTTTCTCAGTTAAACTTGGAGAGGACACACACTCACATAGATATGAGGTGTATGTATGCTTACAAGCACCATAGGAGGGACTAAAAATTAGAAGATTTTTTTTTTCTTAAAAATACTTCATTAGAATATTATGTGCAAGTTGGATTCTAGCCCCGTGGCTAAAGCACTGCCTATAGCTAATATGGTAGACCATCCATAGAGGTTTCTTAGACTCTCATTTGACTTAAAGTAGTGACATACCCACTAAGCACCAAATGGAGTGACCATTCAATCATCTTGTCCATCAACCTTTTATGATATTACATCTTTTGGAAAAGACGATTTTGCGTAGTTAAGATAACAAACATTAAGATTCTTTCGCAGAATGTGCATATATTCCCAAGGAACACTTCTCCGAGTTTCTTTTCTCTGCACAATGACACACCCTAAACCCGGAGATAGTAGACGACTCTATTACCAGAGAAGTAGTTTTGCAAAAAATTGACAGTGTTTTAAGGACAAGAGATTCCTATGATCTGATTGTTATATGCCTCTATGAAGATCCTTGTAAAAAATTATAGTAATTTAATATTTTTTTTTTCTTTGGATTGATGAATATTCTTCAAAATTCCAAAATTTCTTGGGGACCCACCTTCCGAAAGTATCTATACCATGTGTTTTCAAGAAATATTTATAAAATCCCTCTACGTACGCGTGCGCGTGCGCGCACACACACACACACACACACTTTTCACTATGAATAAAATGACCTCTTTTTTTTTTCATAAACGCGTAACTTGTTTTCAAATTTTTATTTTAAAACCCCTTTTGCACATGTAATTCTGTAACTCTTTGAAATATGAAAAACCCCTCTCAGTGAAGTCACTTCTACACTTACATATTTTGAGGTGGATCCCTTGGGCAGAACTTATGAATGAATTTTTGTGAGCTGTACAATGTATCTGTATTGTATTGATGTATATCCATCCAAAACCTCAAACAAGAGGATTTTCAATAAAACAACATCATGTCAATGTAAGATATTTTCTCAAGCAAGGAGTTGAATGGATTAATAGGGCTCCACATGGTGAGTTTGGACACTCATAAACGTGCCACCTTCGCAGGCGTGCTATTCCTGATCCACTTTACAAACACCTTAAACTTTTGCAAATATGCAAAAAGTTTATGAAACAGATTAGACGCGTCTGTATTCTCGTTTTCATTCTTTTTCTAGAGCATACGAATTTCAAAACTCATAATGGGAAAACACTCGTTAGAGTGAGTGGAAAGGAAGTTTCCTTTTGAGTGGGAATAGAGCTTACATTGCTAGATTTTCTCCACTACATAAGGGCTTTACATTGCTAGATTTTCTCCACTACATAAGTGTGAAAGAACCCCTTCTTTCCTCCCTTTCACTTCTTTCTTTTCCCACCATCTCTACAAACTTATTCTTTTGTAGAAAGATTTTCCAGACTCTTAACATGACACTTTGTATGTATTCAAAATTTCTCTTTTGCTTTTTACCTTTTCCCCACTGTTAAGAAGTGTACTTCATGATGACTGTTTTACTTTTAGCTAATTGATTATGCCATAGTAGTATCTTAAGCTTGGATCCCATTATTATCATTTTTGGCTAGGTTTAGGCTTTTCAATTATGATTACTGGTTAGATTATAGGGTATGCTTGGTGTAGTGCTGCCTTTTTTCAATCCTTTCTTTCAAATATTAATAAACAAAGATGCAATCTTCTTTGTAGAGTTTCCACCTCTGTTCATAAATGTCCAAAACCTAGTATAAAAATCCATGTCACTCTTTTCAAGAATACTTAAAAGCAAAATCTCATTCTTCTATTGATTGCATGCCCGAAAAACACGGAAACATGGCACAGGTCCTACTTCTACGGTTCAAAGAAATGTCACAGCCGAGACTATCGACGCCCTTGTAATTCAATATTCAACATAAGGTAAGCTTCATATATGTTAATAATTTTAAGTACGACAATTTTAATTTTGATGATGGTTGCAAAGCTATTTTTGATGGATGCTTTTTAGTTGTCAAGATAATTACAATCGTTCTTCTTCAACTATCAAGCTTTTATATATAATATAATAGTAATTACACAATAATAAAAGAATGGCTTGTGTTCTTTGATTGATGCACTAATCTTATTCTCTTCTTTTTTTGGTTTAACACATAATAAAAAGAAATGCTTTTATATATAACATTGAGATAATTCAAGGCGTGCAAATCTCGTTGATGTGTTTTTCTTATCCTATTTATTGTTTTGGCATGTATTGATTTTTTAAAATCATGAATTTACGGTGTGATTACGAAAACTCTTCAAGGTTCAATACTTTGAAATCCTAACTCTTACCATCTTTAATCTTTTGATTGCAGACTTTTGCCTCCTGACAAATTTCAACAAGTCATTGGAAAATATGCCTTTACTGGGTAATCAAGAGCATTAATCACCTTGCTAAAAAGTGAAGCCATCCTTTGGAACCACAGATAGGTGCTTAAAAGAGTGTCAATAGCAACATCTCCTTTGTGGTTACTATAAGAATTTCTACAATTCCATGGATGATATTCAAAAAATTATTGAGCTCAATCATGAAAGTACTCATCAAGTACCCTTCAGAGCTAGAAGTCTTGGCATGCTCGAAAGAACAATGGCTCCTGCTGAAGGCAATGACTACTATCAAGGCATGATCAAGGAACATCAAAAGACTATTCATGATGAAAATGGAACTAACCCTACACAATTTTGTGGTAAAGGAGAAAGCTACAATGACTATCAAGGATTATTTCCAAGAAGCATTCGGCAGTGGGGAAGTAAAGATCGACATAGCAAGGTGTTGACATCAAGGGGATTGCTAAGGGATAGGAGGGTGAGATTGTCAGTCTCTACTGCAATTAGATTCTATGATGTGCAAGACAAGCTTGGGTTCGATCAACCAAGCAAGGCTATAGAGTGGCTCTTAGATAAATCCCAATGGGCTTTTAATGGTCTCCCTTCTCAACATAATGTCTTTCAAAGCTCCAAAAGGAGAAAAAGCTTTGATGTTGAATTTTGTGAAGCTAATGAGAACTATTCGAATGAACATTGTAATTCCTCTGGAGATGATGACTCTCTTCCCTCTATTGCAAGCTCCATTACAAGCAAACAGTCAACCAAAGGTGTTACAACGAAAAAAATAAACCACATTGATGAGTGTAACAATGTGGGACAATGTAACTTTAGTAGCATAAAGCATGATACACTAAAGAGCCAAACAATTAGTGGCAGAAGCAACAACTATCTTGATATGAGTAAAGATGGTCTTATGTTTGATGTTTCATTACAAGGTGATGGTAATGTTGTACCTGAAGGTCATCACTTTGCAGGCACAAATGCTCAAGAGGGTTTGATAAAGGGAATAGACATGGAGGTGGATGAAGAAAAGAGATCAAGAGCTTGGACAGATGGACAAATTCATAGTAGTCCATCAAAAACGGCAGCAATAACATCATTAACAAATGCATGTGATTTGCAATCTCCAGTTGTAATGATCAACCAAGCTTACTTATACTGTAGCTCGCCGCCTTTTGTGCAAGCTGGCTACATTATCAACCTTGCAACGGATGTGCCTTCATCTAACCTTGAACCTGTAAGCTCTTCTTCACTATGAAAATGAGACATGTTCTTCAGGGTGACACTAACCTTTATATGCAAGAAAAAGCAAAAGGAAAAACGATGGTTGCTACTTGCTATAATGTTCCATGCATAAAAGCATTATTTTCTTCTCAAAATTGTACATCTGTTTTTAAGACTTTGAAGCATATGAAGACCATGTATCATTAATACCTTTTATCCTTGACTTATACACAATTTTGTTAGTAAATAGTTTTTTTTGCAGACTGTATATACTGTATCAATGGTCAATGTGTATATGCTTGTCCCCCCCCCCCCCCCTTTGATTATCTCTCTTTCCCTCCTCTCAATTCTTTTGAGTTGAAGACTCACCGCCTTGAGTTGAAAACTTGCTATATATATGTGTCTGTGTGTGTGTGCACGCGCTCATGCACATGGAGTGCTTTTGACTGACCAACTATCACAAGAAGTTTTGGACAAATTCTCACAATAATTCCCACATTGTGACTTACCTCAACATCATGAGCTTCTGTGAGGGAGGCACCGCATACCTAGCTAGGTACGATTGGGGGTAGGGGACCGCCGGCCCGGTGGGGGGGCCGGGGGTCCCGTGCCCCTGATCGTACCTAGCTAGGTATGCGGTGCCTCTCGAGCAGAAGCTCATGATGTTATTCATTGTATGAAAAACACTGGAAAAGACTCCGTTTTCCTACATGAGAAAATTTCTAAATCTTCTTTTGTGTATACCTTAACAAGATGTAATGCCTAGGTGGTGGTTGCTTTTCAAGCCATGTGGGGCTTGTCAATTATTGGAATCCAAGGGCTATTCCAACCGACCGACTGCTCTTTCACACGACTTCTAATACATTCTCGCTGCCCATATTTCTTGCTCCGTCAACAAATGATAATGTAATGGAATTCTATCAATTGGCAGCCATTGTGCCATGCTCTCAAAGCACCGGCTTGCCAGCAGTAGACAGGTTTCTCACGACCCTTGAGCTGGAGCATGATAGGTCTTGGCTAGTGACACACTCTCTGGTCACATTTGGAGGGCGACTAGGTTTCCGAGGAAAGTTCTCTCTCTCTCTCTCTCTCTCTCTCTCTCTCTCCTTCTTGTATGAGGTCTACCCTTTGTTTTGGCATTCCCTTTCTTCTTCTTCTTCTTGTGTGTGCGCGCGCGCACGTGCGCGCGTGTGGACTGCATGGAAATTCTATAATGCGGCATTAATTCTGTAGAAAAGCGGAATCTCAAAGCGATGCAGCGGATGATTTGACACACGAGGCAAGATTGTGAGGCCGCAACCGAGGCAGAGCTATGAGGGACACATGAACCTGCAGAGGGCGCAATCGCGGCAGAGGAGTCGAGGAGAGATGAGCTGGCTGTTGTGGGGTCATTTTGAATTTTTTTTCTATGTGTGGGTTGGCTAGGAGAGCCGCTCTATGGGTCTTCTGCAGGTCGCGCGTGTTCGAATCCTAGTATACCTTTGAGAGAGAGAGAGAGAGAGAGAGAGAGAGAGAGAGAGCGTGCTTGAGAAAGGGGGGGGGGGGGTTTTTTGGGGGGCGATTGCTTCCGCTTTTTCATTTTTTGAAAAAAATAGTAAATTTGCCCGCTTTCAAAATTGAAAGGGAATTTTGTACTCAGCATTCCGTCAGATTCTACATAATTAAAAAAAATCCATGATGTGGCTGCCCTATTTTTTGATAACGTTAGTATTATATTCGTTTCATTATGAGATTCCTCTAGATTCCATAGCTCGTAGGCTTTTCAAGCTTCAAATTCGGAACTCTCTCTCTCTCTCTCTCTCTCTCTCTCTCTCTCTCTCTCTCTCTCGACGGGCAAGGCCTCGCTCTCTCGGCGGGCAAGGCAACGGCGACTGCGTCTCAGCAGTGTGGAGGAATCTCTCTCTCTCTCTCTCTCTCTCTCTCTCTCTCTCTCTCTCTCTCTCTCTCTCTCTCTCTCTCTCTCTCGCCCCCGCACGCGTGCAATGCTCTCTCTCTCTCTCTCTCTCTCTCTCTCTCTCTCTAGCGCGTGCGCCAGCGCGACCTTGCTACTGTGTGCCGTTGCTGTGGACGCCTACGACTGCGTTGTTGTCCTCGTGACGTCGTCTGCAACTTGGAGAAAATACCACGTCAGTGGGATTTCCTCAAAGGTTGCAGCTACTAACCAATTATAACATTTGTGTGCAATAAAGTAATTAATGAATGGTGCACATCGTGTGACTAAGCCACACAAATGCCTGTATGTATGTATTAGGGTAAGTAAGACAAAATATTTGCGGCTGATTAGGAGCAAAGTAAGACTAAATATTATGAAAAAAGTTGGAGAAAAAAGTAGACTTAAAATAAGTAGGGGATACTGGTAAGACTTAAAATAAAATGTATTAGGTAGAAGATGCTGCAAAGATTCTCTTCGCTTCGTTTCGTTGCCCGCACCTTCTTCAGCCCTCCGGCCTCGTCCCCTCAGCCTTGCATCCCTGCTGCCTCTGATCCATCCCCAAAACCTCGATACATTCTGGGCCATCTTGTGCGGTTCACTTCATATGAGAGAGAGAGAGAGAGAGAGAGAGAGAGAGAGAGAGGCCCATGCAAAAGGACTGAACTCCTTCCCTGGTCTTTGCACCACCCTGAGTCTTGAGGCGGTTGCATTTGAGAAAGGCCTTCACGATCCGTCGGCATGTGGACTGCAGAGAGAGAGAGAGAGAGAGAGAGAGAGAGAGAGAGAGAGAGAGAGAGCGCATTTACGTAGATTCCATGCTTCAACGATTTTTCCAAAATTGTTGAGACATACTTGTGGTTCTTTTTAAAATAGGAAGAAGGAATTGTGTATGGTCAAAATAATATTTTCTCCACATGCTACTTTCTACACACACCCTGCTCCCTTTTGGCCTCTAGATCCTCAATTAAAATTAAAAAAACCTAGTTTTGCTGCAATTCCACCACAAATTTTAAAATGAAGGCTTGCAAAATTCAGAGATATGTTGTGGAAAAGCCTTCAAGTAAGAAACCTCCACTACATTTTAAATGAGAAATTCTTTCAATCCATTAGGGGAATTTTGAGGTCATTTTTGTGCCTTTTAGCGTGTAGAGAGAGAGTGGTCTCAACCAATGGTTGAAGAGCTTCCGTTACGGAACCTCTATTTTTGAAAACTCACAAAAAAAGCAAATAGTCTATCTTTACCGCAACTTTGAGCTGGTAAATAGCAATGTAAACAAGTAAAAGTGCAAAGGCATTTAATAGCTGTCGCTTTTAGAAAGACGTACTTCTCATATTATATTGTTTTCATTTTGCATGTTGCCATCATAAAACAACGTTTGGATTATATCTCATGATCTTTTCCAGTTTTGAACCGTTTTTTGCACATTCTGCTTATTCTTCTCTTGAACTCAGACTAGACTTCTCTGCTCATTTCTTTTTTCACCATGGAATCTTCATCACGATCAAAACGACCAAGAACTTCCATTGAAGCCATTATCACTTACAACACGACTGATCAAAATGGACAGAGTAGAATTTCTATATTCATGCCCATTGTAGTTTCTATAGACTTGTTCTCTAATGCTGAAGTCAGAAAATCTAGAACAATGTTTTCAGTGAAGACTTTAAACTCAACAAATGTACTTGAATTTGTGGATGAGGGTTGGAACACCAAAACAGTGAATGGAATCACTTGTTATGTGCAAGCTGGCTCAATTGCTTGCAAATACATGATAGGAACACAAAACTTCATTATGTCATTTTATTACTGAAGATGGCACTATGTTGGTGGTCAGCTAACTCCACTTGATCAAGACATGGAGGACTTCATTGACAGCCCAATAGAAGACATTGATATATGGGTAAACAATGAGCATCTGTCAATTGTAAAGATAAGAGGCATGTGTAGCTTACAACAATTGAGATTGGACCTACAAAATGATGAAATTGAGCTGCCCACAACATTCTGCTTTCAAGTAAATGGTAGAAAGGTAACTATTATGCCTAAAAGTCTCTTGTTCTCTTATTGGTTCTTTATTTAACTTTGACTGTTTTTGTAGGTATCAAAAAGGAATGAAAACAGGCTACAGTGCAAGGACATCTTGGATGGCATTGTACATTTGGTGCCTTAAACATCCTTCAAGGCAATTTTGTAACACATGCCCTGCGAGGATCTTATTTTGTATCACATGACCTACAAGGATCTTATTTTGTATCACATGATTTAAAAGGATCTTTATTTTGTTATTGAAATGCAACTTTTTCAAACATCCAATGATTTGATTTTGTAACAGAGTCTTAAAACAAGTATTCAATTTCAAATATTTGCACTTACATACAAGGGTCCATACAAGGGCCAATTGGTTACAAGTGGGCTATAGAATAGACAATTGGATACAATAGAGAACTGAGAAGCTTGATACAAGTGGGCTACAATAAGCTAGAATAGTTTTTTGGCAGGAGTTTTCCTGTCCCTAGGGGACTTCCTTAATGGGGTTGGTGCTTTTGTAGGAGATTTTCTTTTTGAAGTGGGCTCTTTTGTCCTGGGAGATTTTCTTTTTGAAGTGGGCTTGACTGGAGGGCTTGAAGGCTGCTTCCTCTTTCTCTTATCATCCATCTCTTCACTTGCCTTTTCCTGCTCACCACTCTCTTCTTCATCTTCCAGCTTTGCTTTCCCCTTCTCTTCAACATCATCATCTTCAAATACCTCTTGCAGTTCTCCATTTGCTTCAATCATATACTTGATAATCCTTGCTCTTGTCAACCATAGCACTCTCTGTTGATCTATACAAGGCAATAGAAAGCAAGTTTTAGGAACAATAAAAGAGAAAAAATACAGCTGGAAAATATGAAATATGCTATACTTCTATATCCTGATTGTCATTGCAGTATATGAAGTCCAAGAGGAGCTTGGCATTTGTCAATACCCTCCATCCACATGAATGGCTTTCAGGCTAGATTGGAACCTGCAATTCATTACATGTATTTTTGGGAAAAAATCTTTGAGGATAATCCATTGAAGTGAACAAAGCATAAAGAATTCCAACCTTCACCACTACAAAATGGATGTCATTCAGCATCTATAAATCTTATAGTAGCACTATCCAAAATTCTTTATAAATGAGGTTCTGCTTTACTAAAAGTATGTGCTTATGGTTTACAAAATGTGTCTGCTGCTATACTTACAATTTTGCTTGACCATGTACTCCAGCAAGAGAATTGACAAAGTAGCATTTTCTTTTCACAATATCAATTGCAATTAAACTCCAATGTGAGCTATAAAAACAAGCCTCAGTTAGCCTTCTAACATGAATTAGCAAATTCTCTTCACAAGGTGTAGGTAGAAAACTTACCTACACAGATTCACAGATTTCCAAGTCCACATGAGTCAACCACTTTGTGAGCTCTCTAATGTTTGTCTCTGTCCTGAGAAATTGGGAGATAGTAGGGTCTAAAATCTCCACCTTTCGTTGAAGGTCTGGCTCATATGAATGCATCATTAACCTGGTAAAGAGTTCTTGTTATATAAAGAGTTCTTGTTATATAAAGAGTTCTTGCTATAAACAAAAATACAGAGAAAAACAAAAACAACCTAAGGCATGTGATAAGGAGTGGAGAATTCATCTCCTTGGTCCAGTCCTTGAGAATTTCCAAGGTCTCAGAGTCAAGTGAATTGTAATCCTTCCTAGGATCCTCCCCACTGAATAGAGTGACAACAAAACCAGTAGGATTGACACTCCTCAAGAGGGGCACTAGCTGAGGTTCCAACAGGTCAAGCTCCTTTCTCTCTGCAATTCCCTTGTCTTACTTGGCTCTCTTTTTCCTTTCCTTTTCCTCTTCTTCAGTAATATCAAAAACTCCTACTTCAGGCTCCTTGGGCTTCCTCCATGGAGGAACGTTGAGAATATTGAATGCCTTTATATCATGCATAGGGACAGGCTCCAAAATTTTTGAAAACCTGTATGTCAGCCTCCTAAGAGTGATCATGTCTTTGTCCATCAGAGTAACCCTATGGGCATGAGCTGCACAAATATAGGCATCTTGGAAAATCTCAATCATAAAGTCCTCAGAAGCCTCCTGGATACATGCCAATGCAGTACTACTCCACCTCATGGAAATCTTATACTCCTCTACAACTTGTCTGCACAGTCTCTGGAAGGGCAGTTTGGGAATTGCAAGATTGATGGCCTTTATGGCCTTCCTTATCTCTCTTAGACATTTGACCCCCTGCTTGAACTTTCTCTTTGTAAGGAGAGGCTTAAGCTGCACAGGCTTGGAAGCTTTCCTCTGATGTGTATCTTTCCTTTTGCTTGTTTTAGGGTCGGGTAGAGAAGAATCCTTCCTCTGAGATTTGGTCTTCTTTGTGCCAGCAGAGGTTGGTTTGCCAGGATCTTTAGAAGTGGATGGTTGGTTTGGTAAAGTACTAGCTGAAGCTTTGCTAGGCTTAGGAATCTCTTCTTCATCTTTGGATAGAGGCTCATCAACTTTCCTTGCAGTCTTCTTGGTCCTTGCCATCTTCAAAAGGAATAGGAATGATTGTTGCACAACAAACAACAAACATTAGTAACAAACAACAAACATTTTTTTCCTATTATGACACCCCGTGCGGGATAACCATAGCATTGGAAGTTTCCACCTTCCAAGCGGCTCGCGACCGAGTGACACCTCGTAGGCGAAATAGCAAAGCGAGGAAAAAGTTCACACATACAAAGATCGCGCACGGGGTGACGGGGTGACGATTGTTCTTCTTGGTCCTTGCCATCTTCAAAAGGAATAGGAATGATTGCTGCACAACAAACAAAAAACATTAGTAACAAACAACAAACATTTTTTTCCTATTATGACACCCCGTGCGGGATAACCATAGCATTGGAAGTTTTCACCTTCCAAGCGGCTCGCGATCGAGTGACACCCCGTAGGCGAAATAGCAAAGCGAGGAAAAAGCACGGGGTGACGGGGTGACAATTGTTCCAAGTGCGGGTAAAATTGGGTTGTGAAAGCGCTGCAAGAATCGGATAATAGCGCAACAAGAATCGGGAAAAATTGGGCAAGAATGTGCTCGATTTGAGTGCTTCTCGGGCTTGTATAGGGCGCTATGCGCAACTCCCTAGGTGCACAACTCCCTAGGCGCATACTAGCCGTTGGGCACAAACTTAGAGGCGGAAACCGCTTGGCACACCCCCCGAGGCGGCATTTTTGGCCATATAAACAACCTACCCAACCCAATTTTCCGCTCATTGTCCTTCACAAGGCTAGAAATAAAGCCTCCAAGCGACACCCCGCGACACCCCGTGCACGAATTTTGAAGGTGTCGACCGCTTACCCAGTGACACGCCGTAAGCGAATTTATTGAGTGCCAACTCTCTCCTCACCCTCACAGCTCGCATAGCAAGTGACACAATTTGTTGTAATTCTTTCTTGCTTGCTTAGATTTACAACTTGCATACTTGTTTGTAAACCATTATTAGTTTTTTGCATTATTAAGGAAGGGTAGTTTATTGATATATTTTAGTCATAGAAGAAATATATTTCTTAATGTCATGTCTACTTCTTAATGTCTTGATGGACTTCTCTTTTCTCTTTCTCAGACATTTGTGGATTGTCATAATGGATACAGAGGATATGCAAGAGACCGCTGATGAGAGGCTGATGTCTTTTCTTTACAAAGTTAATGAACTTGCAAGATTTCAAAGTGTCAAAGAGATTTTTAATGATGCCTTTGAGCTTCAACTACTTGTGGATGGCTTCTCCACACAAATTAGTGAATTGATAGAGATATATACAGCATTGACCAAAGATCACAGGATTGATAATCTTGTTCATTTTCTTGATATATGCAAAGCAGGTAGCTTGGCAAGGACAGGTATTGCAAAGAAGTGTTCAAGCCTTCATCCAGACTGGAAAAAGATCATAAAGCCTTGCAAATTTCATGGTAATATGCATTGCCAGTTGGTAGAGTATGACCTTGGACTTATCATTTTCTTCAGTGTACTCCCAACACCAGAGGGCAAACAAATTCCAAAGCAGATTTCTCAGGCTGAGGAGGACCAGGAGGAAGAGGAGGAAGAGGAGAGGGAGATGGAGTTCCATGAAGAGGAAGAGAAACTACAAAGCATTGAGATGCTGGACATTGCAAAATTTAAAGCAGAAAACATCACCAAAGTGGAGAATGTTGACATTGAGGATGAAGATGTTGATCCTTTGCATTGCACAACAACATTTTCCACATACAAAGTTAACAAAAAGGAATATGTTTTGCTGAATGACATTCAGCATCTTTTTGATCTAAGGGAAGTTTTGGCTGAGTGGGGATGTAATGACATAGGATTCATTGATTACTCTTCTTGCCCATTAGCAGTCTTGGACACAGAGGCAGAAAATTTTATTGACAGCTCAAGTGTTGGAAAGCTTGTGCAGGACATTGTTCTGAGATATGAGCAACAAGGTGTACGTTTTGAAGAGGAGTTCAATGAGATCCAAAAAAGGCTTAAAATAGAGCATATGGGAGAGGAAAAGACCAAAGATTATGAAGTAAGGGCAACTAGATCCATTGATATATGGGAACCTGCCTTTTTTGAGGAGGATGAGTCTCCTAAGGTATGTTTATGACCATTTTGCTTTGTCTAATTAATGTGCCAAACAATTAACCAAGACATATTTTTGCAGATTGAAATACTGGACACAGACAAATTCCTTGGCAGGGGGAAGGGTTCCAGACCATTAAATTTAGGAAGGAACCAGAGCTTGGGACACTTTATTGGGAAGCTCAACAAAGAGATTGTCATTATATTCCATAACAAGTTTACAAGAGAACCATTGCTGCCAATGCTTGCAATAAAGCACTTGCAAAGGTTGTTGGTTCATATCAGCTTCCTCCAGGGTTAGAGAAGTTAATATTGGTGGAAAAGGAGGAAGCCATCAGAATTTTTGGATTCTTCCCTGGACTTATTGGTTCTAGAGCTGGTTATTTTGCCACAATGGCATCCTATGTGCTTGCCCACATCCTATGGGACCTCATTTCTTGATGTACCTTCAAGACCATGATCTTTGATGGCATTGTGGAGAGCTTTCCACTGGTTATACTTCACATTGGATGAACCCTTCTTGGCATTTACCTTTCCTAGTTTGCCATGAAACCCTAGGAAAGCTTTGGCCTTCACACCACCAACAAAGACCTTTCTAGGCACATTGTTTCCATTTGAAGATCTCTTCAGGTCTGTTTCAATCTTAACCTTATTGATAAAACCCTTTCAATACATTTCATTGCAGCATCTCTAGCTGCTTTTGGCTGTAACTTCCAGGCAAACCCCACATACAGATGTACAATTTTCTCCACAATTCTGCAAAGAGCATGCAGAGTGCATATGTGGACATTAGCAAGTGGAATATTTAAAACTGCTTTGAAGTTTGGATCTTGAGTATGCCTATTGGGTGCTTTGTTCCAATTTGCAGGATTACATTCTTTTGTTGATGCCATACAATACAGACAAGGGCTCTTTGCCATAGCTCCTTTGGAGACATTGTACATACATTTAAGGGTTTTAAGGTCTCCTCCCATGTGCCATTCCACCCTGTAACTTCCAAACCCTTCAACTTCAAGCTCTTCCCCTAATTCTTGTGCATTAATGACTTCGGGTATTGTTGTTTGATGGAAAACCCAATCCAGAACATCAAAGTCTTCACTCTCTACTTCAAAAGCACCTAGCCACCAGACATTCTTCTCTGCTGAAGTACTTGGTATCCTTCGGTTTCAATGCTCTGTTCATTAAAGTTATGGAAATCCTCTCAATTTTTCTGTTCTTAACAATCTCGCATTCATCAAGCTTTATCACAAAACTGACAACACCATTTGCTTCTGTATGCTCCAGCTCATAGAATCTGATCATTTCCTTCTGAAGTGTCTTCAAGTCAAGGAAAATATTATTAAACTCGTCAAATTGAAGATCCCTCTTTTTACCATGATAGGTACCATGAATGTGGTGAGGCTCACCCAACATCTCCATTATCCTCTCATTGATCTTTTTCCTTGCCTGCTGCACAATGGATGGCTTTGGAAGCAAAGAGGACCTGACTTTACATTGCTTTAACCATCTAAACAGCTTGCTATAACCATCTCTGCTAATGCCTACCTTATCCATAGTATATTGCACATCCTCCTTGTCCAAGCAAGAGCTCTACAAAAATCCCTCAATGCACTGCTCCTTTGCCTTGTTAAACTTCTTCTCTGTGAAAATCTTTTTGGCAACCTTGGGAGGTAAAACATCACAATAATGTTTAGCTTCCATTTCCATGTTTGATGCAGAGTTTGGTTGTAGCAAAGTCCTAAATCAAAAGGTACAAAATTAACTGATTATTGATCTTGTCCAAATGACACCAACAAAATAAACAAACAGTGATCAACTAAATTAAATCATTTAATAAAGAACAGCTGCAATAGGGTCTTAATAACAACCTAACAAAAAGATTAACAACCTAACAAAGAAAAGTAACCTACGCATATTAACAAAGAAAAGTAACCTAAGCATATTAACAAAGAATAGTAGCAACTTAACAATATAAAATAAGCATATATACCTTGCTGCTCTGATTCTCCTGCTGCAACCTCCTCCACCACGTCTCAAGGCTTCAATGTTCTTTGACTTCTTTTCTCTTTGTCTGTTTCCTAACATTGTATTCTTTCTTCTAGCTTGTTTGAGCTGAGTTTGTAGCTTTTCGTTGCTCTCTTTACATTCCTCAAGCTGTTGTTTAAGAGTATTTATCATTTGTTTGGCCAAATGATCTTCTAAGTTAAGAATATCTCTCTCTACCGCAAGACTCTGTGTATAACCCAGCAACCCTCTTTGACCATCACCCACAAATTTTATCAAAGATGAACAATTTGATAATGGGGGAGTGCTCTTTGTCATTGGGTCCACTGGATACAATCTTCCATCAGTCCAGAGATCAATGTGTTTTTTTTAATCTTGGCGCATTGCTTCAAATATGGACGAGGACACCTCTGCACATTTGTTTCTCTTGCGCACTGGACAATATTCTTCATTTAGCTCAATGTGTAGATGGTATAAGCTTCTCTTCTCCATGGAAGTCTATTAACAGTATTTGTCAGAGATAGTACTATAGAGAAAAGCTCTGCAGATACAAGGAAGAAGACAACACAGAAAAGGTTTGTTTCAGCAAGTGAAATTTTGAATTTTGGGCCAGAACTGACGTTTTCGTTAGTTTTGGAGGGAGTATTTTTTAGAATACTAAAGATCCTAGAAAGATTTGACAATGACATGTTTCGGCGGAGGTAAAAAGGACGCAAACTCACCTTTTTACAAACATTTCACTATTTTTTAAATAAAGTATATATTCTCTCTCTACATATTCTTACAGGGCACAAAAGTGACCTCAAAATTCCCCTAATGTATAACTATCCTATAATGGCAAAGAGAGTTCCCTTGACATGTGGCAACAAATGCTACATTCTGCAAGCTTCCCCAATTTTCCAGCTAGGTCTCTCTCTCTCTCTCTCTCTCTCTCTCTCTCTCTCTCTCTCTCGACATTGGACTAGGCTTCAATGCTATATATAACTATTCTATAAAGGCAAAGAGAGTGCCCTTGACACGTGGCAGCAAATGCTACTTTCTGCAAGCTCCCCCAACTTTCCAAATATGTTTCTCTCTCTCTCTCTCTCTCTCTCTCTCTCTCTCTCTCTCTCCCTTCCTCTCTTCTCCATTCCCCTACCTCTCTCTCTCTCTCTCTCTCTTTCTCACACACACAGCCGTTTTTTGACCTAGTAAACAACAGTTCACTCTTTTGACCATAACTTGCTCATCCGAACTCCGATTTAGGTGATCTATAGCCTCAATCGAAGAGCACAAAGCCCTCTACGCATTGATGTAAAGACAGAATTTTTCTGTGTAATGAAAGGCTTTGCTGTAACAGCATCTTAGAACTGAAAAAACTGTCAAAACTTTGCATTTTTGTTGCCGACTTGAAGGCAATGTCAGACAAAACTCGCAAGGGTGGAAAAGCCACACTCGCCATGGAGAATGATGCAAAATCTCCAAGGAATTTGGATGCTAATCCAACCACATCGTCTACAACAACGGAAGCAATGATCATGGCTTACTTGATCTCGTTACAAGAAACCGTCAACAAGCAAGGTGAAGAGTTGCGCGCACTTGCAATGGAGAATGGTACTTTAAGAGTTCTCGTTGTGGAGAATGAGCACCTCAAGAAGGTTCTTGAAATGCAAACAACACGCTTTGATGCATCTTGAGAATGAAGTTCAAGAATGTAAACGCTCTCTTGTGGACATGAATGTAGTGAAAGAGCGCTTGAGCAAAGTTGATAGTGATCATGTATTGAAAGAGGAAACGATAGATACAATACGACATGATGTATGTGAGATGAGAAATGCATCCAAATCATGGGCTGATATATGTAAGGATAATGTGGTTTCTACATCTCCTATCACGCAAGCCGTTGTCCAAGCAAAGAATGTAGAGAATGTGGACACTCAAGAATTGCAAGAACGACAAAAACGCTCAAAGAACATCGTCATTCGTGGAATCAAGGAGGAAAGCATGGAAACACCCCAATCTCTTGCGGTTGCTATTGAAGAGTTTTTTGCTACACACTTTGGCATGTCAGGAATCATGGCTTATGGTGCACATTGAGTTGGAAAACAAGGAGTCCCTCGCTCGGGAGAAAGACCTATTGTATGTACCATGGCTGATGAGGTAAAGAGAAAGATTATCCTTGACAATGGTTGGATCTACCTCAAAGGAACGGGTTGTAATGTATATGAGGATCGCACTCTTATGCAACAAAATGTATGTCGCAAAGCATACGAGGAAAGAAGCAAGAAGGTTAAGGTATCATCTCAAGAAGAAAAGGCACTTGAGGAGGATGCAAGTCCACCCAACAAATAGGGACACATGATCTATGAGACCAACTCACGCTTGCGAATAAGCTTTTGGAATTGTAACGGGTATCCATGGAATGCAGGAATAGACATTGATGAGCTTACCAATGACTCCGATGTGATACTTCTTGTCGAAACATGGGAGCATGATGCGCAACGAATTCTTGGATTTGACAAATACGATGTACATTCTTTGATGTGGGCCAAAAATGCAAAGCAACGAAGAGGCCAAGGAGGCGTAGCATGTATGACCAAAAAGGGTTTGAAAGATGTTTCCATTGTCAAAGAAGATAAGTATAAACGCTACTTATGGCTGAAAATCAGCCCACCAAATGGTCAAGTCATGTTTGTGGCCGGCTGCTACATTCCTCACTATGACTCCAACTTTTATGCTCGCTTGAATATGGATAGAGATCAGCCCTTTGTTGAACTAGAGGAAGACATTGCTCATTACAAGGATCAAGGTGAAGTCATTGTTTTTGGAGATATGAATGCTCGCACAAATATGTTACAACACGACACACAACAAGTCGACATGCCGCATGTATCAAGAAGAGTGGATGACTCATACATGTATAATCGAAGTTCTAATGATGCAAAAGAAGTGGATCACTATGGAAAGTCACTTCTACATATGTGCAATAGTACCGGAATGCTCATTGCAAATGGTGTATCTCTATGGCAAGGCACCAATGACTTTACATGTAGAAAGCACAATGGTGCTAGCGTGATTGACTATATGTTGTTCTCAGAAGCCACTTTAGAATGCATACAAAGCTTTACACTTGGTGAATGGAATCCGGAATCGGATCATAGGATGTTATGTATTGACCTCAAGTGTGGTAAACGGCCCGAGCATGTAGCCTCCAATCATGATGTGAATCATTTGTACCTACGTCTAGACTTCAAACGAGCACTTATATATGCTGATATGGTGGACCAAATGTTAAGCATGATAGAGCATCAAGGGAGCCCAACATTAGAATGCAAGTGGAAAGTTTTCAAAGAAGTAATTTTCTCTTGTGCGAAGGAATGCTTTTCGGCGAAACAGATGTCTTGCAAAAGGTCTAAGAAGGGTAGCACCAAGAAGAAATGGTTTGACATGGAATGTAGTCAAGCCCGAAAACACTTGCTAAGATTGGATGCAATCAAAGACAAGGAAGTTTACTTGGAATGTTCACACACATACAAAGCACTTGTGCAAAAGAAGAGGAGAAGGTGGGAAGTCGAAAAACAACTTCTTTTAGCACAAGAGAAAGCACATGCATGTGGCAAGTTTTGGCAAAATCTAAAAGGCAAGCGCGTTGAGAGCTTTGGTGACTTGACTCTTGAGGATATGTATATGCATTGTAAGAACCTCTATGAGCAACCCAATGTTGATAAGATGGAGGGTTGTAGCTCCCTTTCATTTATGTCTCCCTTCTTTACCATTGAAGATATATGCCGCGCGCTTGAGAAACTTGCTACTCGCAAGGCAGGTGACCTTCAAGGTGTCAAGGCTGAAATGATTAAATGGACAAGCAAGAAAACACGATATTGGATATGCGATATGTTTAACCTTGGACTTCAATATGACATGCCTCATGATTGGAGTGCAAATTGGATCAAACCTTTGCACAAAGGAGGAGATGTAAACAATGTGAACAACTATCGCACTATAATGGTTGGTTCTTTGATGGCAAAGTTATTTGGATGTATCATGGAGATGAAGATAAGTGAATGGGCTGAAAAGAATGGCAAACGTGCGCTTGGCCAAGCAGGTTTTCGAAAGCATCATAGCACTATTGATCACCTTGTCACTCTTCGAGTTCTTATGGAAGCGTCTCGATTGAAAGGAAAAAAGTTGTATTGTTGCTTTGTGGATTTCAAGAAAGCTTTTGACATGGTACCGCGAGGAAATCTTTGGAGACGTATGCAAAGCCTTCAAGTGCCGAGAGAATTTATGCATGCAGTCTTTCACATCTACCAAAAAGTGATATGTCGATTACGTATGGGAGATGGAATTTCAAAATTTTTTGCAAGCACTATTGGTGTCAAACAAGGATGCCCACTTTCCCCAACCCTCTTTGGGCTACTCATTGATGAATTGGAATACATGGTTCTTGATTTTATGCAGCAAGAAGGCATAGAAGAGGTTAAGATTGGAAATGCGGTGATCATGCTTTTGCTTTATGCCGATGATGTAGTGCTCTTGGCACATACCTTAGAAGATGCACAAAAGCTTATGAGTGTCTTGGAACGCTTTTGCCTACATAGCGGGCTGATCGTGAATGGATCCAAAACCAAGGTTATGCTTGTAAAGACCCTCAATGACGAAAATCCATGCATTGTATACAACAATGAGCAACTTGAAGTGGTAGATCACTTCAAGTACCTTGGCCTTGAGGTTCCATCCAATCATAAATGGAAGGATTGTGCAATGCGTCGCTTGGAAGCCGGAAAGAGGGCTTATTATGCATTTGAGAACATGTGCAATGCAGGAGAGATCAAGTGTTGGGCTCTCAAAAAGTACCTCTTTGACACATTGGTGACACCGGTGCTTCTTTATGGAGTGGAGGTGTGGGGTGGAAGCATCGGGAAGTCTACTTGGAAAGAGTTTGAGAATGTCCAAAAGCGTTTTCTCACCAACTTTCTCCAAGTCAAGACACAAACACCCTACATGCTCTTACTTCTTGAGTCCGGATCGCTTCCCATTGAGGTCTTGGGCATGGAAAGGGTTGTGGAGTACATGCGTAAGACACAACGTAGTCCTTTGCATCGACTTCCTAGAATCGCATATGAAGCAAGTCAAAAGGTTCAAAAGACATGCAAGAGCAAAATACTAAGTTCGGGATGGATGCTTGATATCAAGAAATGGTTTGGAAGATGGGATGCATGTCACTTGGTCAAGGATGCGTCGATCGACTCCCAAGTTAATGAGGCCTTCTTACAACGCCAATGTATCATGGCTTGGGAGAAATCCGGAGGTTCTCGCTTCAGCCATTACACCACACACGTTGCCCCAAACTACAAATCTCTCTTCTTCTCGGAACGAGGTAACCGAACCCATTCCTATATCCTTGAGCCCATCCCGTTGAGTGCGATCCGCACCATTGCCTCCATTCGTCTTAGCGCCCATTCTCTACGCTGCGAGACAGGACGTTGGGGCACTGGCGAGGAGTGTCATCGACTTTGCACCTTATGCCCTCGTCAAGTGCGAGAGAGTGAGTAACACACACTACTTGAGTGCTCAGCTTTTGACCACATTAGGTCCTCTTTTCCCCATATATTCAGCCATGAGCTCTCCCTACATACCTTCCTCTCCCAACCACGATGTGGACTCTCTATTGCGACGCTCATTTCAGCCATTTTTGAGCATTGAGAGTCACTTATGAACTCCACTCACACCACGTGACATGTTCATTTGGTCCCATAGATCATATTTGACCTCCCAGGACGATAATAGAACTATCTATCTATCTATCTATCTATCTATCTCTCTCTCTACTAGACTGGGATTTTAGTGTAATCCACTTCTACCCTATCCATATGCACCAGTCTTCCTCTTGACCACTCTTACCCTATCCTATCCTCCATGCCGTGCACATCTCATCACAACCTTCACCTACACTTTTTTGCTACGCACCATCATGCCATCCACCATTGACTGTATTGACTCAACACCACCTCAAGTACCTCACATCAGCCTCCTGTAGCGTCCATGTTGTGCATGAGCAATTGTAGCTTTCAATAGAGAGCAAGGTGAGCCCTGTCACTCGACCATAATACTAGCTCCTTCGGCTAGCACATTTGGTCTTTACTACAACTCTTGAGTCTCAACCCCCTTGGACTCAATGTGCATCTGTGTGAAAGAGGTGTGCATGGATCAACAAAAATCACAAGAGGGACACCACCACTCCCATAGACCCTAGGCTAGCTACACAAATGGGCTGATTCCATTGGGGTAGAGGTGAGTGTTGATGGTTGAACCGGAGTTTGTGGATGGAGCACGAGGGAGCTGGGCTTTGTGAGGATGTGCCATGGATGGAAATGGTGGAGATCGAGGGATTTTATGGGCTGCATAAAGTGCTGTTTGAGGAGAAGTTGCATGTTTGCAAACCATGTGTCACTTTTTTGTTGCCATTCCTCTATTTGATAGCAGCAACAAAAACTTCATTATTCAGAGTGTTTCAGGCTGCTCACATGGGATGATGGCTATGCATAGCAAGAGGGTAGCGCTGGGCTTGGAATATTTACACGGATGCAACCGCAAAAATATGTGCACAAAGATGTCAAAAATGCAAAGATCCAATTGGATGGAGACATGCATCCATACATCATAGATGTCACTCTAGCAAGGCTGCCTATGTTTGCAAGTGATGTAGATGACATGACAACAAGTTAGAACATTTCTAGTGGGTCAATGTCACACATACATAACAAGGTGGGTGGTCAGGACCTCAAACAAGCACATCAACAACGTGGATGGAAAGGCTGCAAAGAGTACTAGAGGCAAATGTTGCAACAAACGTGAAATTGATGCAAAAATGGGATTTTTATGGATATGGACTAGTGTGATGGAGATGATATGTGGGTGGGAGCAAAGCTTGTAGATGAGGGTGGCATACATGTATTTTGTGGGGAGGATGCACAAGGGCGCCACTGTGAAGGGAGGAGCGATGCTAGTGGTAGATGCGGCCATTGAGGCTGCAACCCAATTGCCATCAATGGTGGCTCTGCTCAGCATGGCTATTGCTTATTTGCATGTTTCCCTCCCTTGACCGTCACCCAAAAATGTAGGCTATATCTCACTCATTTTGCACACTAGAGATAAGGGCATGAGTGAAAATATAAGGGAGTAAGAGGAAATCTACACCAATTTGTTTTGTGATCTCCTCTCTCTCTCTCTCTCTCTCACACACACACACACACACACACTCTCTCTCTCTCTCTCTCTCTCTCTCTCTCTCTCTCTCTCTCTCTCTCTCTCTCTCTCTCTCTCTCTCTCTCTCTTATGGCTAGTTCTGGCATGTTTGAATTTTCCTTAATATATATTTTGCTGGGACTATTGGCCGGGGGTGCCCTTGGTGTATTACCGGATCGTATATATTTTTTTGGGACCTTATGGTATTTAAACCTTGGTGTTGAAAATGGGTGGACTTTTGCCCTGCTAGGATAAGCTTTGAACATTGGGGAAATAAAGGCTTGAATTCACTAAAGGTGGGACCTTACTGGTACCTAAACTTGTAATTAATAGAGGTTATGCGAGTGTGGTGGAATTCATGTCTTTGCATTACTTGTCATTCTCCGCTTTAACCCATGGTGGATCCCTCCTTGAAGGTCTGTGCTACTATCTCATCCCCCTTTCTCTCTCGCTCTCTCCCCCCTCTCTGTATCAGACGGCACGAGTAACCTCTACTTCTTATGAATGGGCCCGTTGTACTGTGCCGGTGGTTGGCTGCCACTTGCTCCAACGCCCCCCCTCCCTCCCTCTCTCTCTCTCTCTCTCTCTCTCTCTCTCTCTCTCTCTCTCTCTCTCTCTCTCTCTCTCTCTCTCTCTCACCCCTTCTCTCTCTCTGTACCTGGCGGCGCTATTGCTCTAGTCACCTAATGAGGTCGGGCCCGCTTTACAACCTTGAAGAGGGTGATACCTGCTCCAAGCCCTATAAAAGGTGAGCTTTTCTAGCTCACCTAGCATTGGTAGTGTATGTGTGTGTAATTGGTGTATTAGTCTTCATATTAGGACTGTATACGACCTTTCCTACTAAGAGGTAGTATTAAGTATTGGATCTATGGCAAAGGGCAAGGAGAAGCAGGCCATTATGGAGCTGGCCGCTCTGACTCAATCTCAGGTGAATTCTGGCATTAAAATGGACTCTTGTCCGTCCGTATGATGGGTTGTTATTCTTTGATTGGTTTTCTCATGCATATTCCAATAGAGGTACTTGTATGGCAACTTTTGCTAAATCTTTTCAATATTCACTACTGTCCCAATGATGGTAAGGTTTGATTCACTTAAAGTTATGGTGCTATTCCTCATACTTAGATTGTAATGTCACTTATACTGAGCCTTTGATGTGTATGGCTTGGTTGGTTTATGCTCCTTTAGGAAATCTTTCATTTTCTTGTTGAAACATTAAGGTACAAAAGGTGTATCCGCGGCCTTGGTTGTGTTTCTCTTTCATAAGTGCAGGGTTTTTTTGTCGATACACATATTTGGTCCTATCTTTGGCTTGGGTGGTTTTAACATAGGAGGGGGGACTGCAGCCTGTAATGCTGGGTGTTTGGCGCCCTCCTATAAAAGCTTAAAAATAATAGTGAAGGTCTTCTTAACACTTGGTGAAGGAGCCTATATGGTAATGTGGACCTACTTTTTTGGTGAGCAACTTCGGCGTAGCATAGTTATGCACCAGTCATAGGCATGATTTTTTTAAATAAGGTATCCTCTTGCAATACTAAAGGTTGTTACCTTAGGCCTTTGTTTAAGTTAAAATATAATGAGTGATGTCATTAGCACTTAGGGAAGGAAACTACTTGATGAGGTTGACCTCTGGTGGGTTGAAAACCGTTACCTATTTGTTTGTGTTATGAATAAAATGCCGCAGCAAGTATTCCGCTATTGATATGTTTCTGGGTTGGATGCCGTGCTCACTATGCTTGCTCTAATATAGTCGATGCCGTCTGAGTATGGTGGTCTCTTGAAAAACTGCTCAACTTGGCCGCTCTTGGTTCGAGCTTCATGGTTGGTTATGAACTTACTATTCTTGCTCTATTAGGACTTTGATGTCTGAGGACTGTGTTCCCTTGGAAAGCTGCTCAATTTGGCCGTACATAATTTGAACTACTGGGCCTTGAGCATGCCCTTCTTATTCATTTTAGGTCTAGGTTGGCTTTGGTTTGTAATCCCGTGTATTACTGCTCTACTTGGACATTCATGGTTAAATATTTGGTTGGGGACTAGGTTTTATTAACTATGGCCAAATATGGTTGAGAGTATGGTTGTATAAAGGTATGGATTATGGTAGATAATGGCAATGAGATGCCCATGGAACTATAAGTGGTTGCTCACTACATCAAGGGTACGGGCCATGGTGACTAGTTCCTAGTTGTGGATGATATTTGGTACCACCAAATATTCATGTTATATGTTGCTTGGGTTTAGGATAGTCTCTCTTGTACCTACTACCGTATATGTGCTGCAACTTTTTCTAGGAAAGTGTAGAACTTACTAACATCTTTTTTTTGTAACAGGTGACTCCGAAGTATAGATTGACTGCACGTATGAGTATTGTCACTGACCCTGAAAAAATAGCGGCATGCCAAACTCTGTAAAGTCAAGAAACAGGGATATGTGGCACACTTGGGGGCTAAACTGCCTCATAAAACTCGTCTTTGTCCTTATCTTATGAGAGCTTGCAAAGTAAAAAGAGCTCCAAATGGGTTTTATCCTTGTAAATGATACCATCTCTGGATAATTGAGTAGCTTCACATTTTTTTATTATTATCTTTGAAAGCATTTAGTTGGGTGACATCTATAACATGTGGGATACCCATGCATCACCTACATACAGTGCCAATGCTAACTGAAAGCTATGTTGTTTCCATGGGTGCAGGTGAGAGTTACCTTCTCAACTATGGTTTTCAAAGTTCCCTGGCTTGAAGATGGCGGACTTATATTTCTTCAGGCTCTTAAATCTCTTAGACTTGTGTATAAAGTCTGTTCTGTACTATGATTGGGAGTTATACCACATTTTCATTGACATAGTTTCTAGAGTCTTTTGTAATATGAAAGAATTCTTTGGTGTTTATGTTATAATGGTTATTGGAACACACACAAACACACACACATCGTCTTTTGTTCAAAAGTCATTTATCATTATTGTCTCTTTGAAATAAGAGTTGGGATTCTTCTTTCTACGTTAAAAAATTCTCTTCTCACATGGGAGTGTGTGTATAAGTCAAGGAAATGAAATGGTCTTGCTACAAGACTTGCATTCTATATGATGTTAAAAAGTTCTCTCCTCATAAAAATGTGTGTGTACGGTTAGAACCAAGCTCTGTAGACAGATATATAGGGTGGTGAGGCCTCATTGACAATACCATGGAGAGCGACAATGTTGTCAAGGGGAAAGGAAGATCTTGGCATACATGCTGTCCTTTAAAATGTTGCACCGTTACTTTTTCCATAAAGAAAGATGCCTCTCTCACATCATGTAATCTCTCTATTTTGCATGAGAAGCTTTTACTATGTATTAGGAGTAGTAGGTCCACACACACACACACACACACACACACACACACACACACACACACACACACACACACACACACACACACACACACACACACAAAGAGAGAGAGAGAGAGAGAGAGAGAGAGAGAGAGAGAGAGAGAGAGAGAGAGAGAGAGATTCAATGTTCAAATTGAAGCTACAACACATTTTATTATAGGTGATTTTCTAGCATCTTGGCAATAGTCATGGATCAATAAAGAGACTACAATAATTAGGCAGAAGAGATTGCCATGAGGGTGGCCCTTTGGGCACATATCAAGAGTGAATACTTGCATGTGAGCTCATGCTATATGCTTCCAAGAGCTAGCGGTGGATACACCATCATTTGGTTGATCGGTTTGGGGATGGGTACTCTACAAGGGAAGGCTAACCATGGTCACAAAACGGGGTGATATCATGCACCAAGGCCATGTGTCTGATAAATAGAGGCTACCATGTGGACTGGAAGAACTATGATGCATCCAATGGGGATACTTATATGGAATGTGCAAGGTGGGCTTGACGGAAGGGGGGGTGGGGGGTGTTAGGAAATAAGACGTAGCTAAATAGATAATTGAGTAGATTACTTAATGGAGAGAGACAGATTTATATACACGAGATTATAGAGTAGAGAGAGAGAGAGAGAGAGAGAGAGAGTACACACGATATACGTGGTTCACCCAATGTGGGCTACGTCCACGGGAAAGCAGCCACTCAATGGCTTTAGTACTTCAAAACAAGAAGTAGTTTACAAAGGGATTATACCCTTAATGGAGCTCCCGCCTTGCTTCACTCTCACCACCTCACACTCACCTTGTTGCATCAACTTCACACTATGAAATGTGTGTAGAAATGGCCTCCTTTTATAGGCCAAAAGGGCTGCCCTCTCTTATGAGAGACAACCATGTGTAGCCGCCCTTGTGCGAATAAGTCCAAATCGGACCCTCTAATCCGCCCATGTGTGGCCGCCCTTGAGAAGACAAGTCCGCTTTTGAATTCGGCCACCGGCCACCGGCCATTGACTTCCGACCACCGGCCACCGGCCATTGACTACCGGCCACTGGCCAACCCATTGGTTGTTTTCCGACCAATTTCCGGCCGCCGTCCGGCCATAATATTCTGGCGAAAAAAAAAGTCTCAGGGGCCTCCGCCCCCGAGGCCTTTAAAGTTGCCCCTGATTCTTGTCCGTGAAAATTTTGGTTTCCGGTGAGTGATTTTCCTTCACACACAATGGCTTCTCCTCATAATGGGGGCTTTACAAATGTGCGCTTTTACCACAGAAAATTACAAGGGTAAATTAGGCTCCATACTTAACAATCTCCCACTTGGAGACTGATCTCCAAACCAAACCTGTGACTGCTTTCCATTCTGGCTTCTTATCCCTGAATGCCGATTGAAGATGAGCAAAAGCTCAACTTCTCCTTGTTGACCACCTTTGTAAACATGTCTGCAGGATTTTCACTTGTATGCACCTTTCCTAGCTTTAGTTGTCCCTCTTCCAAAAGAGTGCGTATGAAGTGATATCTCACCTTAATGTGCTTTGTCCTTGAATGAAAGGTTGAGTTCTTTGCAAGATGGATAGCGCTTTGGCTATCACTGTACAAGACACAATTGTCTTGTTTGAATCCAAGCTCTTCTAAGAATTTGTGAAGCCACAGAATTTCTTTGCTTGCCTCCGTCATTGCTACATACTCTGCTTCCGTGGTAGAAAGTGAAACCACTTTCTGCAGCTTTGAAGCCCAGCTTACTGTTGTGCCTCCAACCGTGAACACATAGCCAGTAGTGCTCCTTCGAGTATCTTTGTCACCTGCCATATCTGCATCAGCATACCCTTCTAGAAAAATATCAGTTCCTCCAAAATACAAAGCATTTTTTGTTGTCCCTTTTAGATACCTAAGTATCCACTTCACAGCTTGCCAATGCTCTTTACTTGGGTTGTCCATGAACCTACTCACAACTCCCACTGCATGTGCAATGTCTGGCCTTGTCCAGACCATAGCATACATTAGAGAACCTACCGCTGCAGCATATGGAACTTTAGACATATAGGCTATCTCCTCTTGTGTCTTTGGACACATATCCTTCGTTAGTTTAAAATGACAGCCAAAGGTGTAGAAACTGGTTTTGCATTTTGCATTGCAAACCTTTCTAGTACCTTCTTGATGTAATCTTCTTGAGATAGCTTTATTGTCTTCTTCGTCCTGTCCCTTGATATTTTCATACCAAGTATCCTCTTTGCAACACTTAAATCTTTCATTGAAAAAGATTTGGACAGCTCCTCTTTTATGTCTTTGATGTCCTGCATGTTAGCACTTGCAATCAACATGTCATCAACATACAACATTAGGATGATGAATTTCCCATCTCCCAAATTCTCCGTGTAGACGCAGTGATCCGAGTTGCATCTTGTGAATCCATGATCCAACATCCATCAATCAAACTTCAAGTACCATTGTCTTGATGCTTGCTTTAAACCATACAAGCTCTTCTTTAATCTGCAAACCATTTTCTCCTTACCTTTTACTTCATACCCCTTTGGTTGAAGCATGTAGATTTCCTCCTCTAAGTCACCGTGAGGGAATGCCATATTTACATCCATTTGCTCGAGATTTAGATCATGAGAAGCCACAAGGCTTAAGACAAGCCTAATCGAGTTCATTTTTACAACAGGAGAAAATATTTCATTGAAGTCAATACCTTTCTTTTGAGAAAAACCTTTTACCACAAGCCTAAACTTGTACCTTTTCCTCCCACCTTCTTCTTCCTTTAGCTTGTACACCCATTTGTTTTGAAGTGCCCGCTTACCTTTAGGCAACTCAACCAACTCCCATGTTTGGTTGCGATGTAGTGAGTCCATCTCCACTTGCATGCTCTTCGTCCATTATTCTTTGGATTCATGTTGCATAGCTTCTTCATATGATTCCGGCTCTCTAGAATCTGCGATCAAGAGATGGTTGAAGGAAGGAACAAACCTTTATGGAGGTCTACTTGCTCTTGTAGATCTTCGGGGAATAGGTTGAGGCTCCTCATTTGGTTGACGTTGTTGCACATTGTCACCGTTTGCAGTCCTTGAGTCTTCACCGTCCTCAAGCTCCATGTACTCATCACCTGTTTCTTTTGTTTGTTTTCTTTCCAAGTAATCTTTGTACATATTTTGTTCGTTAAAAATTACATCCCTACTCCTTAAGATTTTACCATCTTCAGGATTCCATAGGCGATACCCAAAGTCTCCTTCTCCATAGCCAATGAAGAAACACTTTTTGGACCTTGCCTCTAACTTTGATCTTAGGCTTCTATCTATGTGTATGAAAGCCTCACACCCAAACACCTTGAGAAATGCATAATTCACCGGTTTACCTGTCCATGCCTCTTCTGGAACTCCCCCATCCAATGCCGTTGAGGGTGACCGATTGATTAAGCACACAGACGTACTTACAGCTTTCGCCCAAAGCTCAAGCGGTAGGCCTGCATGTAGCCGCATGCTTCGTGCTCGTTCCATGATTGTCCTATTCATCCTTTCCGAAATCCCATTTTGTTGAGGTGTCCTTGGGGTTGTCCTTTGCCTCCGAATGCCATTGCTAACCTTGGTACCTGTTTCATTCTCCACAAAGGCTTTCCACCTTTGAAATATGGAAAATACATCGGATTTATTCTTCATGACATAAACCCATGTTTTTCTAGTCGCATCGTCTATGAATGTTACATAGTACAATGAGCCACCAAGTAATGGTGTACTTGCAGGACCCCAAACATCAGAATGAACCAACTCAAGTTTTTTATTTTTTCTTTCATTTCCTGATTTTTGAAAATTTACCCTCTTTTGTTTACCATAAACACAATCTTCACAGAACTCTAAGTCCACTTCTTTCAAACCTGGTAGAAGCTTCTTTGTTTGAAGGATTTGCATTCCTTTGGCACTCATATGCCCAAGCCGGTAGTGCCACACCGCACTGTCAACTTCTGTAGTTGCTGCACAAGATGAAGGTTGCGTGCTAACAGTACACAAGTAAAGTGTACCGACTTTTTCACCCTTGGCAACCACAAAAGATCCCTTTTGAGATCTTCCACCGTTTGTTTCCGAATGCAATGTTGTGACCTTCATCGTCCAATTGTCCTGTAGAGATCAAATTTTTGCGAAGAGAAGGAACATGCCTAACATCTTTAAGCTTCCATTCATTTCCGTTAGCAGTTTTGACAGAAACTGTACCTTTGCCGACAATTTCACAAGCTTCATCATCTCCGAAGTATACATACCCAAAATTACCTTTGGTGTAGTCTTGGAAATGTTGCTTGTGTGGTGTCGCATGGAATGAAGCCCCGGAATCTACTATCCAGGAATTAGACACATTGTCTAATGAGAGAACTAGAGCATCTTGCTCTACTTTACCTGCCACATTGACCTCCGATGTTGGCTTGTTGTCTTGAGACTCTGTCTCCTTCTTCTTCTTGGACCAGCAATCCTTCTTGACGTGGCCCTTCTTGCCGCAGTTCCAACATTCAAGAACTGACTTTGTGCGTGACTTGCTCCGCCTTGAGCGATCACGACCCTTTTGGTTTTTGAACCTCTCCTTAAGCCTTCCTCTTGTTTCCACTGATAGTGCAACACTTGATGATTCTCCTGTGCTTCTCCTTCGCATTTCCTCGCTTAGGAGAACACCCACAACATCATCAAACTTAAGAGTATTTGTGCCAGAGATAGAATTACTTACAACCATCACAAGGCTGTCCCAACTATCCGATAGAGATGATAGTATAAGGAGAGCTCGCACTTCGTCATCGAAATTGATTTTCACTGATCGAAGTTGACTTATGTTTGTGTTAAAGTCATTTAGGTGTTCTGCAACTGAACCATTCTCTGCCATCTTTAGATTGAACAAGCGCTTCATAAGAAATACCTTATTGGATGCCGATGGTTTCTCGTAGAAGTCGTCAAGTGACTTCATCAAGTCCTCCGTGGTCTTCATCTCCGAAACATTGAAGGCCACCGTTGACGCCAAGCTTAACGGGATTGTTCCCAGTGCCTTTCGATCAAGGACAATCCATGCTTCATCTGCCATTGTTGCGGGCTTCTTCGCAAGACCGCCTAGTGGAAAATAGAGGTCCTTCTGGTAGAGATAGTCTTCAATCTGCATCTTCCAATGTTGGTAGTTTTTGCCGTTGAACTTCTCAATCTTGAGCTTCCCTTCCTCCGCCATAACTCCCACTCAATTCAAGGAATCCTTTCCTTGAGATAATTTAGCTACGAGCAAACCTTGCTCTGATACCAGTTGTTAGGAAATAAGACGTAGCTAAATAGATAATTGAGTAGATTACTTAATGGAGAGAGACAGATTTATATACACGAGATTATAGAGTAGAGTAGAGAGAGAGAGAGAGAGAGAGAGAGAGAGAGAGAGAGAGAGAGAGAGAGAGAGAGAGAGAGAGAGTACACACGATATACGTGGTTCACCCAATGTGGGCTACGTCCACGGGAAAGCAGCCACTCAATGGCTTTAGTACTTCAAAAAAAGAAGTAGTTTACAAAGGGATTATACCCTTAATGGAGCTCCCGCCTTGCTTCACTCTCACCACCTCACACTCACCTTGTTGCATCAACTTCACACTATGAAATGTGTGTAGAAATGGCCTCCTTTTATAGGCCAAAAGGGCTGCCCTCTCTTATGAGAGACAGCCATGTGTAGCCGCCCTTGTGCGAATAAGTCCAAATCAGAGCCTCCAATCCGCCCATGTGTGGCCGCCCTTGAGAAGACAAGTCCACTTTTGAATTTGGCCACCGGCCACCGGCCATTGACTTACGACCACCGGCCACCGGCCAACTGACCGGTTGTTTTCCGACCAGTTTCCGGCCGCCGTCCGGCCATAATATTCCGGTGAAAAAGAATATTCTGGCGAAAAAAAAAGTCTCAGGGGCCTCCGCCCCCGAGGCCTTTAAAGTTGCCCCTGATTCTTGTCCGTGAAAATTTTGGTTTCCGGTGAGTGATTTTCCTTCACGCACGATGGCTTCTCCTCATAATGGGGCCTTACAAATGTGCGCTTTTACCACAAAAAATTACAAGGGTAAATCAAGCTCCATACTTAACAATTTCCCACTTGGAGACTGATCTCGAAACCAAACCTGTGACTGCTTTCCATTCTGGCTTCTTATCCTTGAATGCCGATTGAAGATGAGCAAAAGCTCAACTTCTCCTTGTTGACCACCTTTGTAAACATGTCTGCAGGATTTTCACTTGTATGCACCTTTCTCATTATAGTAGGTAACATCACCATAATTGGTGATCGAGGTTGAAAATCTGACATAAACATGAAGCGACTAAACATATGAGGTGGTCCGGGGCGTGGACAACAAAAGAGGGGACCTCTAAACACCCCTCAAGACTCCCATGCTGCTCAATTAGGGTTGGGGCAACCACAAACAAGAGAAACCACAATAAACCCATAGCAAACAACAAGTGAAGGGGCACCACTTAGTTATAGAGTGAATTAGGATGCCAAAGAGGAGAATTCCTGATCAATACAAGCGAGAAGGAAGGGTACACTAACACTAATATCAATGCTACAAATACACACACCAAACACCTAGAGAGAGAGAGAGAGAGAGAGAGAGAGAGAGAGAGAGAGAGAGAGAGAGAGAGAGAGAGAGAGATTTGTGCAAGAACTAAGCTTGAATTTAAATGATTGACGCGGGTATATAGATATCTTGGAGGAGAGTCAAGAGACACAATTAAGTTTGATGATGTTGCGATCTACACATTATCTTAGGGTTATGGGAACCCTCTCACCATACAACCCTCTTATAATGTTTTACCAAGCAACAAAACAAACACAAGAGCTCTTGAGTCACATACAAACAATTACTACACAACAATCTCAAAATGAAAACATGTCACCTTAAACCAAACAAGATGAGGTTGCCAATCGTGGATTAGAGAGACTCAGGAGAGGTTTGAACCGCAGTTGCACCCAACTTATTGATTCAGTTGATGTGCAAGAGTAGGTACAACTTTGATTGGAAGTTATGAATTACTTACTCCCTTGTAATGCTACATCTAGCTCAAAGAATCTTTCCTATACACCACAAGTAATGGTGTATAGAGAGCTCACTCTCTCTTCCTACAACTAAGATGGAGAATGATACGCTCAAAGTAGTGAGCAATAGTGTAGAGATTGAACCATTTACAAAGGGAAAAGGGATCTATTTATAGGTGAGGAGAGCTCTTATTAGGATTATATCATGATCAACATTTACATAGAAAGTTATGAGAGAGTAAAAGGAGAGAGAGGTCAGTAACTTGGAGGTGCCTACTCTAGTAGATAATAGAGGGTGCATGATCAACAATTACATAGAAAACCATGATTTATACAATGATAAAAAGTAAGATAAGAATGAGAATATATACAATTTGATGGAAATCACAGATGGAAAGGGAATTTTTCACCTATCTCCTCCACTGAATGAAAAAGGTTGTAAAACTCTATCGGTATAGTTCTTGTGACCATGGAAAAGTTGAATTTTCCATGATCATACTCCTCCTTTTGTAGAGCTTGAGCTTGGTTATTTTTTGATTTTTTCTCTTTTTGGATGAAGAGGTCATGGTAATATGAGTCTAATTCTAGAGAGAGAAATTGAGCTATATGTGTGTAGAGATGATAATTTTTGAGCTATGGAAGTAAGGAAGAGATAGGAATGGTGAAGAAGATGAAAGAAGCCATGAAAGTTGTAGGTTTGAGTGAGGGATGGAGAGGAATGAGTGTGTGTGTGTGTGTGTGTGTAGAAGTGTGAAGAGAAGTGAGAGAAGACTGGGGGTGACTTGTGAGAAAAAGTGGATAGACTGGGGTCCACTATAAAATTCATATAGCTTAAAAAATTATAAAAAACATTAGGTGATTATTCAACTTATGGGCTATATTTTTTCTGTTGGTCACTTCTTCAAATTCCAAGCGTAGATAGGTGCCAAAAATCTCACCAAAAAGACTATTTTTAATTCCTGCAAAAGTCTTTTAGTGGCCCCCTCCTTTGTTGAATTTGCACAATGCATTCAAGAGTAAGAAGCCCCTCCTTTGTCATATCATGATACAAAGCATCCAAATTATCTTTACACATGCATGGAGAAGGATTATTGGTGAATTAAGAAATATATACATGGTGAGACTAGTGTATGGACTATTCACGGATTTTAGCTCAATGAGCACATGGTGTTAGAATAATGAGTACATAATAAGAAAAATATGAAAGAATTATGGATATGGAAAAAGATATTGGAATCATAGAATATGGTCTCTCTTTTGTATTTTTTTTGGGTGAAAGAGGAAAAGTATGCAAGTAAATGAGAATTATACAATAAAAGTGACTAAGGGAGTAGGAGCCGATTTTTTGGTTTTCACAAGGGTGAGGATAAAAATGTGGAGGTGATTTGTATAAAAGAAAAAAACATTTATGAGATTAGGAAATGTACACATTGGCAACAAAAATATACTTATGGTGCAAGAGGATAAAAGAAGGCATACATAGCCTAATAAAACACACACCTAGGTATAAATATTTTTTTTAAAATCAGAATAATTATAGAAAATCCTTATATTTTTAGGCCCTATATACAATAAAATATTTACACATAGAGAGGCCATAATATACTTATTTATTTATTTTTTTGGCTCAACTAGCCCAATGACTAGCTAATTGAGGATTTTTAAGGAGATATGGCGAAAGTCCCGTAACTCACACACGCTTATATATAGTGAAAGGGTGAGGATAACCCACAGTGTTTGAGTGATTTGATAGGGTGATCTACTCACTATAGCAATTTTGAATAGCCAAAAAAACTGCTATCAATAGTTGCAACATGGTTTGCATCATGATAAGTAAACTCCAAAATAGAGAAGTCATGTTTGCAATTGAAATACTTCTCGCTAACGTACTCTCTTAGCATATCCTTTAACAATAAATTAATACTTGCAAGATGCCCATCTGTCTGTGGATGAATGGCAATAGTGATATTGAGTTGTTTCTCCCCATCGTTTTTAGGCAGTCCTCTAGAAATGACTATCAAACATGGGCTCCTAATATTGTTGAGTAATCTATATAATTGATACAGATCATGGACAATCAATCTGGTTAACTTAAGAGATTGAACAGTGAATTGAATAAACTTTACAAAGTTTAGTCAACTTACATACAAAAATTTATAGCGCCATCACCTCGTATGGTGGTTGGTAGACCCACAAAAAATCTAATATAGATACTGCACATGTGGTACAAAATGCTTCATAAGCTATCAATTTCATGAATTTGCATGCCACTCCAAATTTGCCTTTGCTAAACACTAGGGCCCATAACACCTTGCATTGAGAAAAAAATGATCCGAACCTGCAATTACTATTGTCAATGCTTATGGTGGATGTTATGCTCATATCACACATGGAAAATGAGGGAATAAAATGTATAAATGAATCCATAAAGAAAACTAAATACTTTTCACAGCAATTACCTTAGAGTCTTGCCAAAACATCTGGACCATAAGAGAGTTTGAAAATGAATCACATCTAGGTACAAACAATGAAACATTTTCATTAACAAAAGAAAGCCTTGATATATGCAGAAAAAACCATTTGTTAACATTGTTCAATAGTACTTGTAACCTTAACAACTCTTACTTAGTATCACATATTTTTTGGCCATTGAAATTATTCCCTATACTATGTGCTCATAATGGTTTAATAAACAGATTTGACAAGCACCTAGGGACTCTAGCACGATACATAATTAAGAAAAAGGCACTAGTGTCAATCCCAAAGACTCATATTCTCCACTTGTGGAATATGTCTCATATAATGATGTCAAATATATGACATCTTTCAAGTACATTATGTACTTGTGTGTGGAGGTAACTCTAAACACTCAGCAACATGAGTGAGAGGGACCCTCATAAACCGTGCTCCACACATGCTAAACAAAACTCTATGAGTTCTTAGACCATGTTGTACACCTTGTGACTAACAACATGTGCCAAACAAAACCCTACTATGTAGGTCTATAACTCTCTCAATAGGGAGTGTACCCCTCATTGTATCAAGATAAATAGTTAAGAGATAAAGTAATAGGTTGTAAAAATGGTACCTCGCACTCTCGGAGGGTGTACTATTCAATACCTCCCTATATTACACGCATTTATGAGGTAATTAAAAGCCCCTTTTTTAACATGTTTGAATGAAAAAAATAACACCTTATTTTAATATTTTTTTTTCAAAATTGAATATAAAGATCCCTTATTTTAATGTATCTTTGTTAAATTGCTTAAAATTTTTGCATTTTAAAACCCTTCTTACTGAACTCACATGGTATATTAACATAATTACATAGTGCACCCCCCAAGCTCGTACACTACTTTTGCAAAATCTAAAAAGCTAAGTGGATGAAAGCATTGCAACATATGTATCCCATTTGTAGAGCTCAATCAAAGCATAGTAAAAAAGATAACAGAACCAAATCACATGCTTACTATGAGGTGGAAAATACCTTATACTTACCAAGAGCTCAAGTGTAATTTTCAAAACTCAAAGGGACATTACTAGAATGCCAGCCTCAAAAGGCCTAATATTCCTTGGGCCTATTAAATACTAAAAGGAGAGATAAGTGAAAATAAACAAATGTTGACTTGATAAACCTAGGTGTTGCCTTGGAAATCTGAACCCCTTGGTTAGATTCAGCAAAGAAGGAAGCCAAGACTAGCATAGGCCATCGTGCTACCAATAGCGATTGTAAGCAGCTTGGTAAAGTGAACGTAGCTACTACCCCTTGGTAGTTGAGAACTTATTTCCTTGAAAGTACAAATGTGAAGAGGCCAATCAGTGACCATAGACACTTATGGAGTGGTTTTTCATTAGCTAGGTTATACCCCTGAATATAACACTCCTATAGCCACAATCAATGCTATAGACTAAACATGAGATCCTCCAAGCTGGAATCTTATTTATAACTAGATTTGGACACAATCACAACTCCTCATTGAAAGAAGAGAAAGATGCCCAAATAAAAAAGAAGGTAGTCATACTATATATTCTTTGGTTTTTAATATAATTAAGAGATTACCTGCCTTGAGTCTCTCTTAGCAAATTCATGATATCCCATGGATTAGTTTCTTGAAAGCAAGGCCATGCCTACCTGCTACAGATGGAAATCATCATTTGTAGTTCATGCACCTTTGCATATAATCCAATGATATAAAGTGCCCACCACTGTAATTATATGTAGCAAACACAAGAAATTTACAAGCCTCAATTGTTATTGAACAAAAGGTAACAACTATGGGTAACCTTTGCAACACGATTAACATGAGAATCATCAATAAAAATCATTGGAAACAAACAAGATCTTACTCGTCCTAAAGAAGCTTGCAATTCCAGTGCATGTGGAGACTACGACAAGTTGAATCCAATGAGATGAGTAGGTGGATAATGATGTCCTTTACAGAGTAGTTGGCGTTGTATTAGAAGCATAAACAATGATTGAGTGGAATTCATTCCACCTTATTGGCACGCCATGCATGTAAATCAAAAAAATAAAGTGATAAGCCCTTGGCTACAATGATGGCCTCAACAATTTGAGTTGATACCTTAAATTCCTTGCATAATCTATATTGGCATGGATACATCACAATTTCATGTTGCCAAACATAAAATGTGAGCTTTCATCTGCATATTTCCAATGCCCCCAAACCTGTCTACCACTTCCCTTGATCCAAAGTCAATGAGCAATACCTTGGAATGGGGTAGAAGTCTATGATGAGTTGCTTTGCAAACCAGAAGATATTTTCCAAAGTAAAGGTTAAAATACAAGAAAACAAGAACTAAAAATTTTCTAACCTTATCGCCCCTTTATGGCTAGTTATCTTGAAATTCAGAAGTAAAGACTCACTTGAAATTCAAGACGTTTTAGGTCTTGAATTTGCCCTATAAGAAATGGTAGAGGGAAAAATTTTGAAAAAATGAACAAGAAATTTTAAAACCCAAAATGGGGGGAAAACTTTATTTTTAATGGGTGCACAATGTTGGAATTAGGGTTGCAGGGAAACACACACAGCTTGGAGAAGACAAAGGAAGCTCAAGGCACACAATAGAGAGTGTATTACTTAGTGTGCAATGGAAAGATAGATAGCTCTAAAGTGATGGGTGTATATACAATGCACGGGGGAAAAAACCTCCTAGTGAGGGAAAAAATGCCCCGGTGGTCCTAAGTGTGTTCACACACATCACTACAAATTGTATATGGTAACAAATTCCCCTTGAGAATGATGTGGTGAATGAGAGCTGGCACATAGATTATAGGGAAGTTCCATGCCCTGAGGACATGATCGGTACACAAACGGGAGTAAGCCCAAACCTTTGCAGAAAGCTTCAAACATCTCATGAGACAATGCCTTTGTGAAAAGATCTGCAAGGTTGTCCTGTGTTGGCACATAAGCCAAGCTGATCTTTCCTACCGCCTCTTCCTGACATAGTGGTAATGCACATCAATGTGCTTTGTGTGAGCATGAAAAACTGGGTTCCTTGCAATTGCCAATGTGCTTTGACTGTCAGTGTAGATAGTGTTGGCAATGTCTTGTCCAACACCCAAATCAGCCATAAGGCGTCTGAGCCATACACACTCAACCGTAGTTGTGAAGACTGACCTGTACTCAGCTTTACAACTAGAAGTGGTCACAGTAGGTTGCTTCTTGCTCAACCATAAGATACATGAACTGCCAAGCATGAAATAAAAACCACTTGTGGACACTCGCTTGTCAAGACAACCAGCCCAAAAAGGCATGTAAGTCTGGCGGCAATGATCCTCCCTTGGGATAAAACAAGGCAAGATGTAAAGTGACATTCAAGTAGCAAAAAATCCTCTTGACAACCTGCCAATTCTTAGACCTTGGGCTATGCATAAATCTGCTGACCTTGTGAGATTGCAAAATAAATATATGGCCTCATGTTGCATACATAAATGAGGCATCCAACAATTTGGTAAAGAGTGACATTGGCAGGATAATTAGCATCATGGAGATGCAATTTCAAACTTGTTTCCATGGGAGTGGCAATAGGTTTGCAATCTTCAAGTCCAAACTTACATAGCAATGTCTCTATGTAACTTTTTTGACACAAGGCAATACAGCCATCATATTGCTTAAACTATATACCCAAGTAATGATGCAACGGCCCCAAACCTTTCATCTTGAAAGTAGCATTCAAATCAACCTTAAATTCAGCAATATGTCTCTCATTTGGTCCAGTGATCAACAAATCATCTACATAGAGTACCACAATGAGAAGTACATCACCCTCGCACTTTACATACAATGTGCTTTTTGTGGGACTGTTATGAAAGCCTTTGCTTCAACCCATACAAAGCTTTCTTACATCTGCACACTTTATCCTCTTGTCCTTTCTTGACAAAATTGTGAGGCCGCATTACATAAACTTCCTCAAATATGTCACCATTCAATAAACCAATAACAATGTATGACTAAGGTACATCCCAATGCACATAGAAAACACACAATAGTCATACCACAAGTGGGAGAAAAAGTTTCTTTATAATCTATACCTTTGTGCTGTGCATAACTTTTGCAACAAGTCGAGCCTTATAGTGATCAATCTCACCATCCGGCTTTTGTTTCAACTTGTAAACCCACTTTGTACCAATGTCCTTTTTTTCAGGAGGCAAATCACATAAAGTCCAAGTGTCATTTTCTATAAATGCATCATATTCTGATTGCATGGCATCCATCCATTTTTTTGAATTTTGTGCTTCATCAAAAGATAGAGGCTCCTCAACATCATGTAAGCTAGACACAACCAAAGCATAACAATTTGATGCATAAGATGCATGGTGAGAACCTGAACGAGTATGACTGGACAAAGGTGCATCCAATTTACTGTCACGCAATGTATGCAGCAACCATCTTGGCATATCTCTAGCCTGCTCATTCTTTCCTCATCAAATACATCATGTACATTTGCATCAGTAATAGGCTGATTTGTAACATTTTTTGAAACCCCCATAGACTGTACAATTGCCTCATTGAAATTTACATTCGAACTTCCACCACTTAAAAGAGGTAGCAAAGTGTCATAAATGTCATGTGAGCTTAAATTATTGTCTCTAGTACATGACAACAAGGGATGAACAGAATCTTCCACAAACACAACATCCCGTGAAACCAAGGTACACTTTGTTTTGGATGATACAACATGTAACCTTTGCTTTCAACAATATAACAAAAAAAAATACATTTGACAGCCTTATCATCCATTTTTTTGTGCTACGTTTGTGGCACCAAAGAACAACCAAAAACATGCATGTGCTCAATAAAAGGCTTTCTATCATGTCATACTTCATATGGAGTCATAGACTGCAAAGATTTTTTAAGTACATAAGTGGCACACATAATAGCCTCAAGCCAAAACAAATGCGGCAAAGCCTAAGTTTTGACCATACATTGTGCCATTTTTGTAAGTGACCTATTTTTTCTCTCATCAACACCATTTTGCTGAGGCGTATAAGGCACTGTGCATTGGTGTTTTATCCCACGACTAGCCAAAAATGCATTAAATTCATGAGACATATACTCCCCCCCTCAATATGAACGGAGGGTGCCCATAGTACATTTCAAGACATTTTCAGCCATAGCCAGAAATTGTTTGAAGCACATAAACACTTTGGACTTAGCTTTAAGCGGATATACCCATGCATGCATGGAGTAATCATCAATGAAAGTCACAAAGTACAGGTAATTGCCCAAGGACGGAGTTTGCATGGGCCCACAAAAATCACTATGCACAAGCTGCAACCTGCATGTGGCCCTAGCTGTGAACCATCCTTTGGAAACTTAGAATGCTGCATCTTACCAAAAATACAGCCTTCACAAACATGTTTGGCAGGTGCTTCAAGAGGTGGGAAAGAAGCAACCATATCATATTTCTACAAACACAGCAAGATGGAAAAATTTAGATGCCCAAAACGTGCATGCCAAAGTTTTGCATCTGAAATAGCTTTAGAATCTACAACTACATTTGCAAAATTTTGCCCACACTTGTCATACAAAGTGACCTTATACATCCCATGACATAAAATGCCAGGGCAACAATTTCATGTACTGTACATTTGTCATCCACAAACTTGACTACAAGTCCAAGTCTAGCAAGTGTAGATACAGACAAAATATTCTTCTTGATTTGAGGTACATAAAGCGCATCAACAAGCATGAAAGAACTACCATTTGCAATATTAAGCACTATCTTTCCAACTCGCTTGACCGGATAAGAGGCATTGTTGGCACAAGTGACTGAATTCCCATGAGGAACATCCTTGAGAGAGGTAAACAAGTCACAATGAGAGGTAATGTGCTTTGTAGCACCACTATCAAAGTACCACACTTGAGCATTTGTATAGCAATTGAAATACATGCATCATGGACATAAGGATCATAAGTGCACTCTACACTAAAAGCCCATTCTGCATCAACATCAGCATCATAGTCTCCTTTCACAAATGACTCAACAATAGCTGCATTTGTAGTGGAAGCAGCATCAGTAGTGGAACCAGCCTCTTTCTTCTTAGCCTCTTTGGCCTTCAACTTAGGACAATACTTGATCAAGCGATCATTAGCTTTACAATAATGGTAATGCATCTTCTTTTTGCCCTTATCACCAGAATCCCCAAACAAATTTCTGCTAGCAAAAGCATTAGGAACATGTGATTTACCACTTGCAAAAGAACCATGAGAAGTGGCTACATTGCTGTTACCACCTTTTCTTTGAGCAGCAATAAAGGCCTGTTTAGCTGCACACTATCTAGTCCTATATTTTTTTGGAAAGTGACTCTTGTAATAGCAATGTGCATAATGCATCAAACTTGACAACTTATGGATTTCCTTGGGTCATAAGTCTCCAAGTACTAGCAAAAGTTTGGTAAGAATCTGGCAAAGCATCAAGAACAGTCTTCACAAGGAAACTGTTAGAAATGACTTCACCTGTAGAAATCAGTTGCTCATTGATATCCTTGATACCAGCAAGGAAAGTTTCTATATCATCTTCCTCATCCATAATCTTTGACTCCATCTCTTTACGCAACAATGCAATTTTTGCCTCATTGGCAACTTGCATAAAGACCAACTAGAATATCCCAAGCCTTTTTTGTAGATTTCACTGAACTAATGTGAGGAGTAATACTGCACTTTATAGACAACACAATTAATGCATGCACATATTTTACATCCCAATGAGCTTGCTCAGCCGTAGGCAAAACAGCTCTAGCAGCACCAACCCTGCCACCAAAGCCTACAACATACTCAACATTGCCTACATCCTTATAACCAGGACGTACATCAATGTCATGCTCAATGTTCCAAACGCCCTTTGACACAAGGACATGTTGCATCATGTAAGCCCACATAGGATAATTTTCCCCATCCAATCTATCCTCAGGAGCAAACATCTTGAACACATCTGTGTTGCTGTCAGCCATGGTAAATGCTGCACTTGATGTAAAAACTACCCAAAAAGAGGAGAAATGAAGTGGGAACAACACATGCTACATAACACAAACCGTAGAAGACTGTACGAGACCTGTTATGCTGAAGATGTCAGTGATAGAAATTTTGCACAAGATGACAAAATAACATGTGCAATATTGTTCATAGTGGAAAAGGAGGCCAAAATGAGCCCAAATAAAAATTTGAGCTTTCCCAGAATAGTCCTCAATCTACGGACACTCGCCAAAGCTCACAGATGGGCGTCTATATAATGCACGAGGGAAAAAACCTCCTAGTGAGGAAAAAAATGCCCCTGCGGTTCTAAGTGTGTACACACGTCACTAGTACATGTATATGGTAACACACAAGATGTCACTTTTTGGGGCCCCACATGTAGTGTCACTTCCAAATCTCTTGGGAATGAGTCCCTTTCCCAAAAATTCTCCCTCATAATGTACTATTTTTCTCTTTTGGTTCAAATTTCAAATTTCTTTCTGCTCATTCTTTCCTTACTCTACACCTTTCTCTTCATATTTGTCTGCACCATATCCAACTCATCATCTTTCCTATATCATCTCCATGAATCCTGCTAAAAGAGCTATCCATAATCTCCATGTTGAGTTGGAAGTTGAATATTTCCCTCTCCAAAAAAGAAATAGGCTTTGTGAAACTTCTCCTTCTGCCATAGAAGCATTGAGATTAGAACAAAAGAAGCATATTGAGCTATGGATAGATGGTATATTGTACCCCATAGACCCATCACCAAATGCACCCCACCATTTTTCAACTGCTCTTCATTGATGAGATTTGTAGGAGATGGTATGTGTTAACTGAGCCGACGTCAATTAAGAGAAGCTGCTAAAGACCAAAGCCATACGATGGCATATCAAAGGCAGATGTGAAGAAGCAGTAAAGATTGTAATTACACATTTTTCACATTTTTTCAAAATGGCCATGTATTGTAATTTTCCAATTTATTTCAAGCCATTGTAATATTTGTAATGTGTTACAAGATCAATGGGAGTTCCAAGCTGTAAAGAATAGGTTAGTTAGGGTGCCTAAGTTCAGATTTAGTAAGTTCTGGAGCCCTAAAGACCTTGGGCACCTAAAGATTACATGTTTTTACCCTAGGTATATAAGGAAGTGTATAAAAGAAATTAAGGTTCTCTGCCTCATTTATGCTCATGAGGTGTGTGGCTATGGAGTCCTTGAGCTTCTCCTTGCTCATGTGACTTGATTCTCACTAATCAAGGCTTACTTCTCATTCACTATGCCTCTCTCATACTTGTTATTATTGTTAAAATGATGCTTTGATTGGCTAGATTGTAACTAACTTGTGCTTAATCCCGCTATAATCTTGTGTGATTGTCCTCTATTCTTTGTGTGTGCATGTAGGTTTTCTTGGAGTGTGGATGCTCAATAGATCTATGTGTGTGCGCTTATGATTCGTGTGTTGCATGATAGGATTAGTGATGTGTTTGTCTTTGCAATCATTAGTGTGTGTGATTGGGTTGATTTGAGGTGAAGAGAAGTGGATGATTGCTAGACATCGAGGCTTAGCTCCTCCATAGGCCAAGAAGCCCACCTTGTAGATTCACTATCTGTGTTGCCATGATTAGCTCACTAATTGGTGAGTGTTTTCATGCCCTAGCTGGGTAGCTCATCCCTCCGGATTGACAATTATTGTTGGTCATTGGAGCTATGCTATGATGGTACCCCCGACATTTGGTGCCATTGCTGGGGAGCAATGGCCTACGCTAGTGTAATTATGGTATAATCGAATGGTTTACTCACTAATTTCACTTGTGTGTTTATTTTTTTTGGATTTTGGATGTGTGTGCATAAAGCAATGTGTTCAATTTCCCCTATTTGTTACCAAATCTTGCTAATTGTGTGCCTACACACTCTAATTTTACACTAACCCTTTGTTAATTTCACTAATTTTGGCTAAATTACACACTAATTTTTTACTAATTGGACTAACATTTTGTGCTTATGCTTTGTTATTTGCTTACTTAGAGGCTTGAATTGCATTCTAACAATGTTGGTTTGTGCTAATCACTTGTTGATTTTTCAAAGCAAGACTAGGGCTTTAGAGCTTCGACGAAACCAGTCTACACATTATGTAATCAGTGGTTGGATGGTGCCATTGGACTTAAATCTTGTCCGGTATGCTTAGCCATGATCAATTTGTGATTTGGAACGTTTGATTTTGTGCGTTTGCATGCCGTCGTAATGCCAATTTTTCTTGGAATTGAATGTGCAATTGATGGTTTCATAGCTAATGTGCAATGTTAATTTTCTTAATTGCATGCTTGGATGGTCAATTGTAATTGTGTGCACTAAAATCAAGTGTGTGTGCATTCTAATTGAGTGTGTGTATGTTTAATTTTAGGTGTGTGTGTACCTAAAATTCAAAGTGTGCATAATCATTTTGCTAATTTGATGATTGATTTGTGTTATAGTCATGCCCAATTGGAGATTTATGAATTCAATTTGGAAATTTGACGTGACTAACCCTTGTGTGTGCGCACCTAAAAATTGGTAAAAATTGCCAATTATTAGTATGTGTGCGCGCGCCTAGAAAGTGCTTAATGTGCATGATTAATTCAATTTTTGATTACAAATTTGATGTGTATAATGGTTAATTTTTATTTTTGAGCTGAAAACAGGGATTTACACTCCGATTACGTCAATTTTTGACTTATTTTTGCCGATTTAATTGCTTAATTTTGGATTTTACGATCGAAATTAATTGGCAATTGAATCGATGTGATTATTGTGGTTTGATTTGGCTGCACTAATCCCCTATGTATGGAGAATTTCCAATTTTTTTGGATAATTCTTGCAATTTTTGGTAATTTTTGCTACTTTTTGCATTAATTTTTGATTAATTCAGTTAAAATTTGATATTTGTGATCTTGACAAGCTGTTTTATATGCATATTTACAGCATCATTTGAGCACATTTGTGCCCTCCTTGGTTGACTTTTAGAGCGTTTCACTATTTCCGGGGATCGGGTTGTTGATTTTGTTGTAATTGACATCTTCGACAAAAATTGCTATTTTTGGTGTGTTTGTGTGTGTTGAAAGTGTTTGATTCTGATTGTCAATGACTTTTTGAGATTTATAGAAACTTTTGAGAATTATTTGGATTTTTTGGTAATTTTTTATATTTGCAAGTGATTTTTAGCCTTTTTGATTAATTTTCGGCCTTATTTTGGCATTTTCGATCATTTGAAAATTAGAAATTGATTTTTTTTTTGCTTCAACATGAGCATTGACGAATTTTTACAAGTTTGGGTATGCGATGCGGCAAGGCGTCGGTGTTCGTGGGCTAACGACTATGAAATTTCAACCCTGGCGGAAAATCGACTTTGACGGCATGTTTAAGTGAGAACGGTACCACTTGCAGTGATTAAAGGTTAAATAAGTCAAAAAAAAAAATCCCTTCCCAATCCATCTTAGGCGCGTTGAAGATGTTCTCTCTAATCCCCACCCCACTCTCTCTCTTCACTTTAACTTTCTCTCTCTGTCGAAGATACTCTCTCTCTAATAATCTCTTGCATGCCTTTACGGCGCATGAACACTCCTCTTTTAAAAAATGGTCAACAATCTCTCTCTACCTCTCTCTTTCTCTCTCCTCGTGGCTCATAAGCCCACCCACACACACACACCCACACACTCACTCTCTCTGCTGTCCATGTTTGGTGCCATTACCCCGCCTCCATCATTGCTGACACCTCTACTGCAGTCATCGCTAAGTCGCCGCCAACAGAGTCCTTTTGAAGTTTTTTTTCTCTCTCTCTCTCTCTCTCTCTCTCTCTCTCTCTCTCGCCTGTGGCCCAACCCGACCCCACCCTCGCGTACAGAAGCTCCACTCATTCTCTCTCTCTCTCTCTCTCTCTCTCTCTCTCTCTCTCTCTCTCTCTCCCCGCTTGTTTCTAGCTGCCCTATGTGCCACCACTCTCTCTCTCTCTCTCTCTCTCTCTCTCTCTCTCTCTCTCTCTCTCTCTCTCTCTCTCTCTCTCTCTCTCTCTCTCTCTCTCTCTCTACCTTTGTTGCGCGCTCAGCGCCCCCATCCACACCGTCCCCGCCATCCGTGCTGACAGACTAGCCTTCACCCATGTGCGCCCTTGCTCATCGCCATCGCTCCACCGCCGAGGCAGGTAATGCAGGTAAGGTTAGTGTTAGTTATTCGTTTAACTTTTTTTTCTTTTTTTAGTTTTTCTAATAAAACACGCAAAAATGAATATTTCTTTAAAAAAGGGAAAAAGGAGAAGAAAATTCATAAAAAATACAAAAAAGAGGTTTAAAAAAAGATAAAAGAAAATCACTCAAAAAACCCTAAAAATTAAAAAAAAAGAAACATAAAAATAAGAAAAAAGTTCTAAAAACAATAAAAAGCAGAAAAATTTCAAAAAATATGTTTTAAAAATCACAAAGAAATAGAAGTCAACCATAATTCATAAAAAATACAAAAAACACTTAAAAAATTCACAAGAAAAGAAAATTGACCAAATAAATAAATAAAAAATGAAAATTCATAAAACTCTCAAAAAATCCATAAAAATCATAGAATTCTCAAAGTTTTAAAAAAATTAACAAAAAGTATTAAATTTTTTGAAAATTTCACAAAAAAAGAAAAGTAAAAGGGAAGGACTCGAAAAAGAAAAAAGGCAAAAAAACAAAAACTTCGCTAAAAAATCACACCCAAGCACAAACCAAGTGAGTCATGAGCCGCAAAAATCTCGAATTTGTAAAAAAAGAGCAGAAACGAAAATGCATAAAATTGAGAAGTGCAAAATAGTCGAATCGAGTCGAGATAGACAAAAATTTCAAAATTTATTGAAAATGAGTGAAAACAAAGCTGCACGGAATTGAGAAATTAAACCTGTGTCAAAAGTGAAATGGTTAGCATACGTTCACATGAAAACCACTTCGAAACTAAAATTTGAGTAAATTTGGGCCATTAGGGCATTGTTCAGGCACCAAAATTGCGAATCGAGGCGGAGATTAGCGACTTTGGTAAATATTGGTAAGATTTGGGTTGTAAGTCTCGCCAAAGCCTAGAATTTGACCTAGAATCTGGAAAAAGTGTTAAGTATGGACCCTATTTTACCCTTGTAATTTTCTGTGGTAAAAGCGCACATTTGTAAGGCCCCCATTATGAGGAGAAGCCATCGTGCGTGAAGGAAAATCACTCACCGGAAACCAAAATTTTCACGGACAAGAATCAGGGGCAACTTTAAAGACTTTTTTTTTCACTGGAATATTCTTTTTCGCCGGAATATTATGGCCAGAAGGTGGCCGAAAAGTGGTCGGAAAACAACCGGTCGGTTGGCCCGTGGCTGGTAGTCAATGGCCGGTGGCCGGTGGCCGAATTCAAAAGCGGACTTGTCTTCTCAAGGGCAGCCACACATGGGCGGATTGGAGGCTCCGATTTGGACTTAATCGCACAAGAGCGGCTACACATGGCTGTCTCTCATAAGAGAGGGCAGCCCTTTTGGCCTATAAAAGGAGGCCATTTCTACACACATTTCATAGTGTGAAGTTGATGCAACAAGGTGAGTGTGAGGTGGTGAGAGTGAAGCAAGGTGGGAGCTCCATTAAGGGTATAATCCCTTTGTAAACTACTTCTTGTTTTGAAGTACTAAAGCCATTGAGTGGCTGCTTTCCCGTGGACGTAGCCCACATTGGGTGAACCACGTATATCGTGTGTACTCTCTCTCTCTCTCTCTCTCTACTCTATAATCTCGTGTATATAAATCTGTCTCTCTCCATTAAGTAATCTACTCAATTATCTATTTAGCTACGTCTTATTTCCTAACAACTGGTATCAGAGCAAGGTTTGCTCGTAGCTAAATTATCTCAAGGAAAGGATTCCTTGAATTGAGTGGGAGTTATGGCGGAGGAAGGGAAGCTCAAGATTGAGAAGTTCAACGGCAAAAACTACCAACATTGTAAGATGTAGATTGAAGACTATCTCTACCAGAAGGACCTCTATTTGCCACTAGGCGGTCTTGCGAAGAAGCCCGCAACAATGGCAGATGAAGCATGGATTGTCCTTGATCGAAAGGCACTGGGAACAATCCGGTTAAGCTTGGCGTCAACGGTGGCCTTCAATGTTTCGGAGATGAAGACCACAGAGGACTTGATGAAGTCACTTGATGACTTCTACGAGAAACCATCGGCATCCAATAAGGTATTTCTTATGAAGCGCTTGTTCAATCTAAAGATGGCAGAGAATGGTTCAGTTGCAGAACACCTAAATGACTTTAACACAAACATAAGTCAACTTCGATAAGTGAAAATCAATTTCGATGACGAAGTGCGAGCTCTCCTTATACTATCATCTCTACTGGATAGTTGGGACAGCCTTATGATGACTGTAAGTAATTCTATCTCTAGCACAAATACTCTTAAGTTTGATGATGTTGTGGGTGTTCTCCTAAGCGAGGAAATGCGAAGGAGAAGCACAGGAGAATCATCAAGTGCTGCACTATCAGTGGAAACAAGAGGAAGGCTTAAGGAGAGGTTCAAAAACCAAAAGGGTCGTGATCGCTCAAGGCGGAGCAAGTCACGCACAAAGTCAGTTCTTGAATGTTGGAACTGCGGCAAGAAGGGCCACGTCAAGAAGGATTGCTGGTCCAAGAAGAAGAAGGAGACAGAGTCTCAAGACAACAAGCCAACATCGGAGGTCAATGTGGCAGGTAAAGTAGAGCAAGATGCTCTAATTCTCTCATTAGACAATGTGTCTAATTCCTGGATAGTAGATTCCGGGGTTTCATTCCATGCGACACAACACAAGCAACATTTCCAAGACTACACCAAAGGTAATTTTGGGTATGTATACTTGGGAGATGATGAAGCTTGTGAGATTGTCGGCAAAGGTACAGTTTCTATCAAAACTGCTAACGGAAATGAATGGAAGCTTGAAGATGTTAGGCATGTTCCTTCTCTTCGCAAAAATTTGATCTCTACAGGACAATTGGACGATGAAGGTCACAACATTGCATTCGGAAACAAATGGTGGGAGATCTCAAAGGGATCTTTGGTGGTTGCCAAGGGTGAAAAAGTCGGTACACTTTACTTGTGTACTGTTAGCACACAACCTTCATCTTGTGTAGCAACTACAGAAGTTGACAGTGCGGTGTGGCACTACCGGCTTGGGCATATGAGTGCCAAAGGAATGCAAATCCTTCAAACAAAGAAGCTTCTACCAGGTTTGAAAGAAGTGGACTTAGAGTTCTATGAAGATTGTGTTTATGGTAAACAAAAGAGGGTAAAATTTCAAAAATCAGGAAATGAAAGAAAAAATAAAATACTTGAGTTGATTCATTCTGATGTTTGGGGTCCTGCAAGTACACCATCACTTGGTGGCTCATTGTACTATGTAACATTCATAGACGATGCGACTAGAAAAACATGGGTTTATGTCATGAAGAATAAATCCGATGTATTTTCCATATTTCAAAGGTGGAAAGCCTTTGTGGAGAATGAAACAGGTACCAAGGTTAAATGCCTCAGATCCGACAATGGAGGCGAATATTGCAGCCAAGCTTTTGAAAGCTTTTGTGCTAGCAATGGCATTCGGAGGCAAAGGACAACCCCAAGGACACCTCAACAAAATGGGATTTCGGAAAGGATGAACAGGACAATCATGGAACGAGCACGAAGCATGCGGCTACATGCAGGCCTACCGCTTGAGCTTTGGGCGGAAGCTGTAAGTACGTCTGTGTGCTTAATCAATCGGTCACCCTCAACGGCATTGGATGGGGGAGTTCCAGAAGAGGCATGGATAGGTAAACCGGTGAATTATGCATTTCGCAAAGTGTTTGGGTGTGAGGCTTTCATGCACATAGATAGAAGCCTAAGATCAAAGTTAGATGCAAGGTCCAAAAAGTGTTTCTTCATTGGCTATGGAGAAGGAGACTTTGGGTATCGCCTATGGAATCCTGAAGATGGTAAAATCTTAAGGAGTAGGGATGTAATTTTTAACGAACAAAATATGTACAAAGATTACTTAGAAAGAAAACAAACAAAAGAAACAGGTGATGAGTACATGGAGCTTGAGGACGGTGAAGACTCAAGGACTGCAAACGGTGACAATGTGCAACAACGTCAACCAAATGAGGAGCCTCAACCTATTCCCCGAAGATCTACAAGAGCAAGTAGACCTCCAGAAAGGTTTGTTCCTTCCTTCAACCATCTCTTGATCTCAGATTCTGGAGAGCCGGAATCATATGAAGAAGCTATGCAACATGAATCCAAAGAAGAATGGACGAAGAGCATGCAAGTGGAGATGGACTCACTACATTGCAACCACACATAGGAGTTGGTTGAGTTGCCTAAAGGTAAGCGGGCACTTCAAAACAAATGGGTGTACAAGCTAAAGGAAGAAGAAGGTGGGAAGAAAAGGTACAAGTCTAGGCTTGTGGTAAAAGGTTTTTCTCAAAAGAAAGGTATTGACTTCAATGAAATATTTTCTCCTGTTGTAAAAATGAAATTGATTAGGCTTGTCTTAAACCTTGTGGCTGCTCATGATCTAAATCTCGAGCAAATGGATGTAAATACGGCATTCCCTCACGGTGACTTAGAGGAGGAAATCTACATGCTTCAACCAAAGGGGTATGAAGTAAAAGGTAAGGAGAAAATGGTTTGCAGATTAAAGAAGAGCTTGTATGGTTTAAAGCAAGCATCAAGACAATGGTACTTGAAGTTTGATCAATGGATGTTGGATCATGGATTCACAAGATGCAACTCGGATCACTGCGTCTACACGGAGAATTTGGGAGATGGGAAATTCATCATCCTAATGTTGTATGTTGATGACATGTTGATTGCAAATGCTAACATGCAGGACATCAAAGAGCTAAAAGAGGAGCTGTCCAAATCTTTTTCAATGAAAGATTTAAGTGTTGCAAAGAGGATACTTGGTATGAAAATATCAAGGGACAGGACGAAGAAGACAATAAAGCTATCTCAAGAAGATTACATCAAGAAGGTACTAGAAAGGTTTGCAATGCAAAATGAAAAACCAGTTTCTACACCTTTGGCTGTCATTTTAAACTAACGAAGGATATGTGTCCAAAGACACAAGAGGAGATAGCCTATATGTCTAAAGTTCCATATGCTGCAGCGGTAGGTTCTCTAATGTATGCTATGGTCTGGACAAGGCCAGACATTGCACATGCAGTGGGAGTTGTGAGTAGGTTCATGGACAACCCAGGTAAAGAGCATTGGCAAGCTGTGAAGTGGATACTTAGGTATCTAAAAGGGACAACAACAAATGCTTTGTATTTTGGAGGAACTGATATTTTTCTAGAAGGGTATGCTGATGCAGATATGGCAGGTGACAAAGATACTCGAAGGAGCACTACTGGCTATGTGTTCACGGTTGGAGGCACAACAGTAAGCTGGGCTTCAAAGCTGCAGAAAGTGGTTTCACTTTCTACCACGGAAGCAGAGTATGTAGCAATGACGGAGGCAAGCAAAGAAATTCTGTGGCTTCACAGATTCTTAGAAGAGCTTGGATTCAAACAAGACAATTGTGTCTTGTACAGTGATAGCCAAAGCGCTATCCATCTTGCGAAGAACTCAGCCTTTCCTTCAAGGACAAAGCACATTGAGGTGAGATATCACTTCATACGCACTCTTTTGGAAGAGGGAGAACTAAAGCTAGGAAAGGTGCATACAAGTGAAAATCCTGCAGACATGTTTACAAAGGTGGTCAACAAGGAGAAGTTGAGCTTTTGCTCATCTTCAATCGGCATTCAAGGATAAGAAGCCAGAATGGAAAGAAGTCACAGGTTTGGTTTGGAGATCAGTCTCCAAGTGGGAGATTGTTAAGTATGGAGCCTGATTTACCCTTGTAATTTTCTGTGGTAAAAGCGCACATTTGTAAGGCCCCCATTATGAGGAGAAGCCATCGTGCATGAAGGAAAATCACTCACCGGAAACCAAAATTTTCACGGACAAGAATCAGGGGCAACTTTTAAGGCCTCGGGGGCGGAATATTCTTTTTTGCCGGAATATTATGGCCGGCCGGCGGCCGGAAAGTGGTCGGAAAACAACCGGTTAGTTGGTCGGTGGCCGGTAGTCAATGGCCAATGGCCGGTGGTCGGAAGTCAATGGCCGGTGGCCGAATTCAAAAGCGGACTTGTCTTCTCAAGGGCGGCCACACATGGGCGGATTGGAGGGTCCGATTTGGACTTATTCACACAAGGGCGGCTACACATGGCTGTCTCTCATAAGAGAGGGCAGCTCTTTTGGCCTATAAAAGGAGGCCATTTCTACAGACATTTCATAGTGTGAAGTTGATGCAACAAGGTGAGTGTGAGGTGGTGAGAGTTAAGCAAGGCGGGAGCTCCATTAAGGGTATAATCCCTTTGTAAACTACTTCTTGTTTTGAAGTACTAAAGCCATTGAGTGGCTGCTTTCCCGTGGACGTAGCCCACATTGGGTGAACCACGTATATCATGTGTACTCTCTCTCTCTCTCTCTCTACTCTATAATCTCGTGTATATAAATCTGTCTCTCTCCATTAAGTAATCTACTCAATTATCTATTTAGCTACGTCTTATTTCCTAACAAAAAGTCCATGGGAAATGTGATTTAATCATTTCGGCCAAGAACATCAGTGTTCTAGCCCAATTTTGGAAAGTATTGCCGCAATTCAGTCAAAGAACACCAGAGGTAAGAAGTGATCGAGTCGAGCAGAAATTGGAAAGTGCAAGCAATTGCATTGCAAATTGGGTCTAGAATTGGACGAACAAAGGCACAATTCTCATGTGATTGCAGATTAGGCAATTAAGAGCCCAGATTTTTCACTGTTTCAAAAGTTGCAGTCGAGTCTGAAACAGTTGAGATAGAGTTGGCCAACTCTTTGGAGATTGAAGAATAGTCAACTGCCAAGATAGCTTTGGCAAAATTAGTCTTGTTCCGTCAGAGTAAGAGAAATTTTTCAGAACAACATCAAAATCTGCTAAATAGTAACTTTATAGATCAAGCACATCATGGATTCAAGTGGAGCCAAGAGTTCAAGTACAACAGAGCTACCCAGTAGGAGTGACAACATATGCACAAGTGCAACGAAGCAATTGTCCCCTTTAGATACCTAAGTATCCATTTCACAGCTTGCCAATGCTCTTTACCTAGGTTATCCATGAACCTACTCACAACTCCCACTGCATGTGCAATATCTGTCCTTTTCTAAACCATAGCATACATTCTAGCTTTGACCTTGGGCCTCTATCTATGTGCATGAAAGCCTCACATCCAAACACTTTCAAAAATAAATATTTCACCGGTTTACCTGTCCATGCCTCCTCTGGAACTCCCCCATCCAATGCTGTTGAGGGTGATCGATTGATCAAATAATACACAAATGTACTTACTGCTTCCACCCAAAGCTCAAGTGGTAATCCTTCATGTAGCCGCATGCTTCCTGCTTGCTCCATGATTGTTCTGTTCATCCTTTTTAAAATTCCATTTTGCTAAGGTGTCCTTGGGGTTGTCATTTGCCTCCAAATGCCATTGCTAGCACAAAAGCTTTCAAAAGCTTGGATGCAATATTTGCCTCCATTGTCGGGTCTGAGGCATTTAACCTTGGTACCTGCTTCATTCTCCACAAAGGCTATCCACCTTTGAAATAGGGAAAACACATTGGATTTATTCTTCATTACATAAATCCATGTTTTCCTAGTCGCATCATCTATGAATGTTACATAGTACAATGAGCCACCAAGTGATGGTGTACTTGCAGGACTCCAAACATTCGAATGAACCAACTCAAGTTTTTTATTTTTTCTTTCATTTTTTGATTTTTGAAATTTTACCATTAACACAATCTTCACAGAACCCTAAGTCCACTTCTTTCAAACCTAGTAGAAGCTTCTTTGTTTGAAGAATTTTCATTTCTTTGGCACTCATATACCCAAACCGGTAGTGCCACACCACATTGTCAGCTTCTGTAGTTAGTGCACAAGCTAAATATTGCGAGCTGAGAGTACATAGGTAAAGTGTACCAACCTTTTCTCCTTTGGCAACCACCAAAGATCCCTTTGAGATCTTCCACCGTTGTTTCCGAATGCAATGTTGTGACCTTCATTGTCCTATTGTCCTGTAGAGATCAAATTTTTGCAAAGAGAAGGAACATGCCTAACATCTTTAAGCTTCCATTCATTTTCATGAACAGTTTTGACACAAACTGTGCCTTTGCCGACAATTTCACAAGTTTCATCATCTCCCAAGTATATATACCCAAAATTACCTTTGGTGTAGTCTTGGAAATGTTGCTTGTGTGGTGTCGCATGGAATGAAGCCTTGGAATCTACTATCCAAGAATTATACACATGGTCTAATGGGAGAATTAGAGCATCTTGCTCTAGTTTACCTAACACATTAGCCTCCTATGTTGGCTTGTTGTCTTGAGACTCCAACTCCTTCTTCTCCTTGGACCAACAATCCTTCTTGACGTGGCCCTTCTTGCCGCAGTTCCAACATTCAAGAACTGACTTTGTGTGTGACTTATTCTGCCTTGAACGATCATGACCCTTTTGGTTTTTGAACCTCTCCTTAGGCCTTCCTCTTGTTTCCACCGATAGTGTCACACTTGATGATTCACCTGTGCATCGCCTTTGCATTTCCTTGCTTAGGAGAACACCCACAACGTCATCAAACTTAAGAGTATTTTTGCCAGAGATAGATTTACTTTCAACCATTACAAGGCTATCCCAACTATCTGGTAGAGATGATATTATAAGAAGAGCTCATACTTTGTCATCCAAATTGATTTTCAGTGATTGAAGTTGACTTATGTTGGTAATAAAGTCATTTAGGTATTCTACAACTAAACCATTCTCTGCCATCTTTAATTTGAACAAGCACTTTATGAGAAATACCTTATTGGATGCCGATGGTTTCTCGTAGAGGCCGTTGAGTGACTTCATCAAGCCCTCCGTAGTCTTCATCTTTGAAACGATGAAGGCCACCATTGTTGCCAAGCTTAGCTGGATTGTTCTTAATGCCTTTCGGCCAAGGAAAATCCATGCTTCATCTATCATTGTTTCGGGATTCTTTGCAAGACCACAAAGTGGCAAATAAAATTTATTCTGGTAGAGATAGTCTTCAATCTGCATCTTCCAATGTTGGTAGTTTTTGCCTTTGAACTTCTCAATATTTAGCTTCCATTCCTCTGCCATTACTCCCACTCAATTCAAGGAATACTTTCCTTGAGATAATTTAGCTATGAGCAAACCTTACTCTGATACTAGTTGTTAGGAAATATGAAGTAGCTAAATAGATAATTGAGTAGTTTACTTAATGGAGAGAGACACATATTTTCACACGAGAGATTATAGGGTGAGATAGATAGATAGATAGATAGATAGATAGAGAGAGAGAGAGAGAGAGAGAGAGAGAGAGAGAGAGAGAGAGAGAGAGAGAGAGAGAGCACACGATATACGTGGTTCACCCAATGTAGGCTACATCCACGGGAAAGCAGCTACTCAATGGTTTTAGTACTTCAAACAAGAAGTAGGTTACAAAGACATTATACCCTTAATAGAGCTCCCACCTTGCCTCACTTTCACAACCTCACATCCACCTTGTTGCATCAAATTCACACTCCAAATTGTGTGTATAAATGGCCTCCTTTTACAGGCCAAAAGGGTTGCCCTCTCTCATGAGAGGTAACCGTGTGTAGCCACCCTTGTGTAGACAAGTCCAAGTTGGACTCTTCAATCGGCCAATGTGTGGCCGTCCTTGAGAAGAAAAATTCACCTTTGAAATTGGCCATTGGCCATTGACTTCTGACCATCGGCCACCGGCCATTGACTATCGACCACTAGCCAACCGGCCAAACGACCCCCCATTTTTTGGGCGCCGTCCGGCCAGAATATTCTAGCAAAAAGGAATATCTTGACGAATTTTGGTTTCTGGAGAGTGATTTTTCATCACGTACAATGGATTCTGCCCATAACAGGGGCCTTACAAATATGCATTTTTAATACAAAAATTTACAAGGGATAAATCACACTTCATACTTAATAATCTGCCACGTAGATACTGATCCCCAAACCAAACCTATAACTGCTTTCCATCCTGGCTTCTTATCTCCTTGAATATCGATTGAAGATGAGCAAAAGCTCAACTTCTCCTTATTGACCACCTTTGTAACCATGTCTGCAAGATTTTCACTTGTATGCACCTTTCCTAGCTTTAGGTGACCCTCTTCCAAAAGAGTGTGTATGAAGTGATATCTCACCTCAATGTGCCTTGTCCTTGAAAGAAAGGCCGAGTTCTTTGCAAGATTGATAGCACTTTGGCTGTCGCTCTATAAGACACAATTGTCTTGCTTGAATCCAAGCTCTTCTAAGAATCTATGAAGCCATAGAATCTCTTTGCTTGCCTCCATCATTGCTACATATTTTGCTTCCGTGGTACAAAGTGAGACCACTTTCTGTAGCTTTGAAGCCCAACTTATTGCTGTGCCTCCAATTGTGAAGATGTAGCTAGTAGTGCTCCTTTGAGTGTATTTGTCTCCTGCCATATCTGCATCAGTGGGCCCTTGCAAGAAAACATCGTTGCCTCCAAAATACAAAGCATTAGTGGTTGTCCCCTTTAGATAGCTAAGTATCCATTTCACAACTGGCCAATGACCTTTATCTAGATTATCCATGAACCTACTCACAATTCCCATTGCATGTCCAATATCTGGCCTTGTCCAGACCATAACATACATTAGAGAACCTACCACTGGAGCATATGGAACTTTAGACATATAGCCTATCTCCTCTTGTGTCTTTGGACACATATCCTTTGTGTGACTAGCCAGAGGTGTAGAAACAGATTTTGCATCTTGCATTGCAAACCTTTCTAGAACCTTCTTGATGTAATCCTCCTTGAGATAGCTTTAGTGTCTTCTTTTTCCTGTCCCTTGATATCTTCATACGAAGTATCCTCTTTGCAGCACCTAAATCTTTTATTGAAAAAGATTAGACAGCTCCTCTTTTAGGTCTTTGATGTCCTCCATGTTAGCACTTGCAATCAACATGTCATCAACATACATCATTATGATGATGAACTTCCCATCTCCCAAATGATTTGTGTAGAGGCAATGATCTCAGTCGCATCTTTTGAATCCATGATCCAACATCCATTGATCGAACTTCAAGTACCATTGTCTTGATGCTTGTTTTAAACCATACAAGCTCTTCTTGAATCTGGAAACCTTTTTCTCCTTACCTTTTACTTCATACACCTTTGGTTGAAGCATGTAAATCTCCTCCTCTAATTCACTGTGAGGGAATGCCATATTTACATCCATTTGTTCAAGATTTAAATCATGAGCAGCCGCAAGGCTTAAGACAAGCCTAATTGAGTTCATTTTTACAACAGGAGAAAATATCTCAGTGAAGTCAATACCTTTATTTTTAGAAAACCCTTTTTCCACAAGCCTGGACTTGTACCTTTTCTTCCCACCTTCTTCTTCCTTCAGCTTATACACTCAATTAGGATTATCTTAAGCCTTGTGGATGCTCATGATTTATAGCTTGATCAAATGGATGTAAATATGGCATTCCCTTATAGTGACTTAGAGGAGGAAATTTACATGCTTCAACAAAAGGGGTATGAAGTAAAAGGTATGGAGAAAATGGTTTGCAGATTAAAGTAGATCTTGTATGGCTTAAAACAAGCATCAAGACAATGGTACTTGAAGTTTGATTGATGGATGCTAGATCATGGATCCAAAAGATGCAACTCAGATGATTGCGTGGTCTACACGAAGAATTTGGGAGATGTAAAGTTCATTATCCTAATGCTGTATGTTGATGACATGTTGATTGCATGTGCTAACATGCAGGACGTCAAGGACCTACAAGAGGAGCTATCTAAATCTTTTTCAATGAAAGATTTAGGTGCTGTAAAGAGGATACTTGGTATGAAGATATCAAGGGATAGGACAAAGAAGACACTAAAGCTATCTCAAGGGGATTACATCAACAAGGTACTAGAAAGGATTGCAATGCAAGATGCAAAATCTGTTTCTACACCTTTGGCTAGTCACTTTAATTGAAGTTATTTAACCAAGGATATGTGTCCAAAGACACAAGAGGAGTTAGCCTATATGTCTAAAGTTCCATATGATGCAGTGGTAGGTTCTCTAATGTATGCTATGGTCTAGACAAGGCCAGATATTGCACATGCAGTGGGAGTTGTAAGTAGGTATATGGATAATCTAGGCAAAGAGCATTGGCATGCTGTGAAGTTGATACTTAGGTATCTAAAGGGGACAACAACAAATTCTTTGTATTTTGGAGGCATGGCATTTTCTTACAAGGGTATGCGGATGCAGATATGGCAGGAGACAAAAACACTCAAAGGAGAACAACTGGCTACGTCTTCACAATTGGAGGCTCAATGGTAAGTTGGGTTTCAAAGCTACAAAAAGTGGTCTCACTTTCTACCACTGAAGCAAAACATGTAGTAATGACGGAGGCAAGCAAAGAGATTCTATGGCTTCACAGTTTCTTAGAAGAGCTTGGATTCAAACAAGACAATTTTCTCTTATACAATGATAGCCAAAGCACTATCCATCTTGCAACGAACTCAATCTTTCATTGAAGGAAAAAGCACATTGAGGTGAGATATCACTTCATACGTACTCTTTTGGAAGAGGGACAACTAAAGCTAGGAAGGTGCATACAAGTGAAAATCCTGCAGACATGTTTACAGAGGTGGTCAACAAGGAAAAGTTGAGCTTTTGCTCATCTTCAATAGGCATTTAAGGATAAGAAGCTAGAATGGAAAACAATTACAGGTTTGGTTTGGAGATCAGTCTCCAAGTGGGAAATTGCTAAGTATAGAGCATGATTTACTCCTTGTAATTTTTTGTATTAAAAATGCACATTTGTAAGGCCTCGGTTATGAGGAGAAGCCAGCGTGCATAAAGAAAAATCACTCACCGAAAACCAAAATTTGATAGAATATTTCTCTTTACCAAAATATTATGAGGGACAATGATCAAAAAGTGGTCAAAAAATGGCAGGTTGTTTCGCATGTTGCCGGTAGTCAATGGCCGGTTGGCTGGTGGCCGGTGGCCAAATTCAATGGCCGGTGGAGGATTTCAAAGATGAAATTGTCTCCTCAAGGGCAGCCACACATGGGCGGATTGAGCCACGTATATCATGTGTACTCTCTCTCTCTCTCTCTACTCTATAATCTCTCATGTGTGAAAATTTGTCTCTCTCCATTAAGTAAACTACTTACTTATCTACTTAGCTATGTCATATTTCCTAACAATAGGTATCAGAGCAAGGTTTGCTCGTAGCTAAAGTATTTCAGGGAAAGGATTCCTTGAATTGAGTGGGAGTAATGGCGGAGGATGGGAAGCTCAAGTTCGAGAAGTTCAACGGAAAAAATTACCAACATTGGAGGATGCAGATTGAAGACTATCTCTATCAAAAAGACCTTTATTTTCCACTAGAAAGCGGCCTTACAAAGAAGCTCACAACAATGACAAATGAAGCATGGATTGTCTTTGACTGAAAGGCATTAGGAACAATCCGGCTAATCTTGGGATCAAGGGTGGCCTTTAACGTTTTGAAGATGAAGATCACGGAGGACTTGATGAAGTCACTTGACGGCCTCTATGAGAAACCATCGGCATCCAATAAGGTATTTCTCATGAAGTGCTTGTTCAATCTAAAGATGGTAGAGAATGGTTCAGCTACAGAATACCTAATTGACTTTAATTTGAACATAAGTCAACTTTGACCATTGAAAATTTATTTTGATGACAAAGTGTGAGCTCTCCTTATACTATCGTCTCTACCGGATAGTTGGGACAACTTTGTAATGGCTATAAATAACACTATCTCTGGCACAAATACTTTGAAGTTTGATGACGTTGTGGGAGTTCTCTTAAGCGAGGAAATGCAAAGTAGAAGCATCGGTGAATCATCGTGCTGCACTGTCAGTGGAAACAAAAGGAAGGCCTAAGGAGAGGTTCAAAAACCAAAAGGGTCATGATCGCTCAAAGAGGAGCAAGTCACGCACAAGGTCAGTTCTTGAATGGTGGACTGCGGAAAAAAGGGCCATTTCAAGAAGGATCGCTCGTCCAAGAAGAAGAAGGTGTTGGAGTCTCAAGACAAGGAGTCAACATCGGAGGCTAATGTGGCAGGTAAAGTAGAGCAAGGTGCTCTAATTCTCTCATTAGACAATGTGTCTAATTCTTGGATAGTAGATTCCGGTGCATCATTCCATGCGACACCACACAAGCAACATTTCCAAGACTACACCAAAGGTAATTTTGGGTATGTATACTTGGGAAATGATCAAGCTTGTGAAATTGTCAACAAAGGTACAATTTGTGTCAAAACTGCTAATGGAAATGAATGGAATCTTATAGTTGAAATGTTAGGCATGTTCCTTCTCTTCATGAAAATTTGATCTCTACAGGACAATTAGACGATGAAGGCCACAACATTGCATCCAAAAACAAATGGTTGAAGATCTCAAAGGGATCTTTGATGGTTGCCAAACGAGAAAAGGTTGGTACAATTTACTCGTGTACTATTAGCTTGAAAGAAGTGGTCTTAGAGTTCTGTGAATATTGTGTTTATGGTAAAAAAAAGAGGGTAAAGTTTCAAAAATCATGAAATAAAAGAAAAAAATAAAAACTTGAGTTGGTTCATTCTGATGTTTGGGGTCCGGCAAATACACCATCACTTGGTTTCTCATTGTACTATGTAACATTCATAGATGATGCGACTAGGAAAATATGGGTTTATGTAATGAAGAAAAAATCCCATGTGTTTTCCATATTCAAAGGTGGAAAGCCTTTGTGGAGAATGAAGTAGGTACCAAGGTTAAATGCCAAAGACAACCCCAAGGACACCTCGACAAAATGGGATTTTGGAAAGGATGAACATAACAATCATGGAGCGAGCACGAAGCATGCAGCCACATGCAAGCTTACCGCTTGAGCTTTGGACGGAAGTTTTAAGTACATCTCTGTATTTGATCAACTGATCACCCTCAACAACATTGGATGGGTGAATTCCAGAGGAGGCATGGACAGGTAAACCGGTGAATTATTCATTTCTCAAAGTGTTTGGTGTGAGGCTTTCATGCACATAGATAGAAGCCTAAGGTCAAAGCTAGATGCAAAGTCCAAAAAGTGTTTCTTCATTGGCTATGGAGAAGGTGACTTTGGGTATCACCTATGGAATCTTGAATATGGTAAAATCTTTGGAATTAGGGATGTAATTTTCAACAAACATAATATGTACAAAGGTTACTTGGAAAAAAAACAAACAAAAGAAACACGTGATGAGTACATGGAGCTTGAGGACGGTGAAGACTCAAGGAGTGCAAACGGTGACAACGTGCAACAACGTCAACCAAATGAGGAGCCTCATCCTATTCCCCAAAGATCCACAAGATCAAGTGGACCTCCAAAAAGGTTTATTTCTTCCTTCAACCATCTCTTGATCTCAGATTTTGGAGAGCCAGAGTCATACAAAGAAGCTATGCATCACAAATCCAAAGAAGCATGGATGAAGAGCATGCAAGCGGAGATGGACTCATTACATCGCAAACAAGCATGGGAGTTGGTTGAGTTGCCTAAAGGTAAGCAGACACTGCAAAACAAATGGGTGTATAAGCTGAAGGAAGAAGAAGGTGGGAAGAAAAGGTACAAATCCAAGCTTGTGGTAAATAGGTTTTCTCAAAAGAAAGGTATTGTCTTAAATGAGATATTTTCTCTTGTTGTAAAAATAAACTCAATTAGGATTGTCTTAAGCCTTGTGGCTACTCATGATTTATAGCTTGATCAAATGGATGTAAATATGGCATTCCCTTATAGTGACTTAGAGGAGGAAATTTACATGCTTCAACCAAAGGGATATGAAGTAAAAGGTATAGAGAAAATGGTTTGCAAATTAAAGAAGATCTTGTATGATTTAAAACAAGCATCAAGATGATGTTACTTGAAGTTGAATTGATGGATGCTGGATCATGGATCCAAAAGATGCAACTCAGATCATTGCGTGGTCTACACAAAGAATTTGGTAGATGGAAAGTTCATAATTCTAATGTTGTATGTCGATGGCATGTTGATTGCAAGTGTAACATTTAATGGCCTAGTAACTTGTGTGTAGCGGAAAATAGCAGACATAGTGAGAATTTCATTAGAATAGATTCCTAATGAGCATAGCAAGAGTGCTTGGATGAAGAGAGCAACAAAAATTCTAGCTAGATAGGCATGAACAATACTTCGAAAGAGAGAGAAATTAAGCTATTGACAACACTTGAGGACCAGATTTATATGGAGCCGGTCCCCCCTCCAAAAGGCTTTGAATTATAGGTTTCCCCCATCAAGGGATACATTTTACAATACAATTCTTCGTGTTGCTTCAATAACTAGCTAGTGCACTGAAGATGGAAGCTTCAAGCACTAGCAAACACTTTCAAACACAACATTAATTCCCTCACAGTCTCAGACCCAAGACCTCACACACCTTTGAAAATGGTGAGAGCTAGCGGGGTATGAGAGTAGATTGAGAGGAAGAAGGAGTAGTCTTACGAGAAAGATGTACATCTCCTCACATAATCACTCATATTAACAAAGCATAGCTTAGTAATTAGCATGGTAGAGGATATGAGCATGCATTGAAGCTTGGATCTTGGTTGGATTTGCATCACAAATCCAAGAGTTGTTGGTGTAGGCCTCCCTTATCACAAGCTTGGAGTAGGTGATAAGCTTTCCATTAAAGCTTGAGAAGGAGAGAGAGAGTCTTCTTGCTTCACACATGAGCTAGTGTGAGTGTGTGTGCAATAATGCCTTTGAAAAATCATCCCCCTCTTTCTCTTAGTCAACCCCCCTTGCTAAATGCTCTTGCTAGCACCTCATTGGACCTCCCCAGGTTTAGCCAATGAAATTCAAGAAGCATAAGTGATAGTCTTCTGACATGTGTCCCCCTTTCCCCTTTTGTGAGAGCTTTAGGTAATTAATTAATGCAACTAAACTCTCATTGGACCCCTTTGTCTCTTGGCCAATAGGAATCAGGCAAGCCATTGGGCTGCTGAATGCTCATTGGACCCCTTAGAGAGATTAATTCTTATTGGTTCTTTTATTAAGTTTTTTCAAATTAATTAACTAGATTTACTCTAGCCTAATTCTCATTGGTCCACCTCCATGGCCATCCAATAGGATTTGAGTACACCTTGTGGGCATCTGGGGTAGGGAGCTGACATGTGTCCCTCTTTCCCTTTGTGTTAAGGAAGCTTGTGAGTGTGTGTGTGTGTGTGTGTGTTTATCTTTCATCCCCTGCTTTCAAGGCTCGCCCCCTCCTTTGCAGGATTCATGAAGACTTTTTGTACACACACACACACACAAAGCATCCAATTTTCCTAAGCCTAACCATTGGACACAACCTTTGATTTTTGGAACCTTAGCATTTTGGAAGTCTTAATGGGCTGAACCTTAGGGTCTTTAAAGCCCATTGTTGCACCTTGATATTTTGCAGCTGGCCCTCCCTTTGGATCCCTATTTTCCCTCCTTTTAGTCCCTACTATGGCTAGTCTGCCAGCTTAACCAATATTCTATCTTTTTCTCCCCTGGCACTTCCCTAATTTAAATGATCAGTTTAAAATGAGAATATCATTTAGGAGAATTAGATATTAGTTATTATGACATCAAGTGCTAACATGCAGGATATCAAAGACCTACAAGAGGAGCTGTCTAAATCTTTTTCAATGAAATATTTAGGTGCTGCAAAGAGGATACTTGGTATGAAGATATCAAGGGATAGGACAAAGAAGACAGTAAAGCTATCTCAAGGGGATTATATCAAGATGGTACTAGAAAGGATTGCAATGCAAGATGCAAAATTTGTTTCGACACCTTTGGCTAGTCACTTTAATTTAAGTTATTTAACCAAGGATATGTGTCCAAAGACACAAGGGGAGTTAGCCTATATTTCTAAAGTTCCATATGCTGCAGTGGTAGGTTCTCTAATGTATGCTATGGTCTAGACAAGGCCAGATATTGTACATGCAGTGGGAGTTGTAAGTAGGTTCAAGGATAATCTAGGTAAAGAGCATTGGCAAGCTGTTTAGTTGATACTTAGGTATCTAAAGGGGACAACTACGAATGCTTTCTATTTTGGAGGCACTGATATTTTCTTGCAAGGGTATGCACATGCAGATATGGCAAGAGACAACGACACTCAAAGGAGCACTATTGGTTACGTCTTCACAATTGGAGGCACAATGGTAACTTGGGATTGAAAGCTACAAAAAGTGGAAGATGCAGATTGAAGACTATCTCTACTAGGAGGACCTTTATTTTCCACGAGGCATTCTTACAAAAAGCCCGCAACAATGGCAAATGAAGCATGGATTGTCCTTGACCAAAAGGCATTAGGAACAATCCGGCTAAGCTTGGCATCAATGGTGGCCTTCAAAGTTTCAAGGATGAAGACCACAAAGGACTTGATGAAGTATCTTGATAGCCTCTACGAGAAACCATTGGCATCCAATAAGGTATTTCTCATGAAGCACTTGTTCAATCTAAAGATGGTAGAGAATGGTTCAATTGTAGAATACCTAAAAGACTTTAATATGAACATAAGTCAACTTCGATTAGTGAAAATCAATTTTGATGACAAAGTGTGAGATCTCCTTATACTATCGTCTCTACCAGATAGTTGGGATAGCCTTGTAATGGCTGTAAGTAACTCTATCTCTGGCAAAAATACTCTTAAGTTTGATGACATTGTGGGTATTCTCCTAAGCAAGAAAATGCAAAGGAGAAGCACATGTGAATCATCAAGTACTACACTCTCAATGGAAACAAGAGGAAGGCCTAAGGAGATTTTCAAAAACCAAAAGGGTCATGATCACTCATGGCGGAGCAACTCACACACAATGTCAGTTTTTGAATGTTGGAACTGCAAGAAGAAGTGCCACGTCAAGAAGGATTGGTGGTCCAAGGAGAAGAAGGAGTTGGAGTCTCAAGACAACAAGCCAACATAGGAGGCTATTGTGGCAGGTAAAGTAGACCAAGATGTGGCAGGTAATGTGGCAACAAGTAAACGGTGGAAGATCTCAAAGGGATCTTTGGTGGTTTCCAAAGGAGAAAAGGTTGTTACACTCTACTTGTGTACTGTCAGTTTGCAAAGATCTCAAAGGGATCTTTGGTGGTTTCCAAAGGAGAAAAGGTTGTTACACTCTACTTGTGTACTGTCAGTTTGCAATCTTCAACTTATGCAACAACTATGGAAGTCAACAATGCGGTGTGGCACTACCAGCTTAAGCATATGAGTGCCAAAGGAATGCAAATCCTTCAAACAAAGAAGCTTCTACCAGGTTTGAAAGAAGTGGACTTCGAGTTCTGTGAAGTTTGTGTTTATGGTAAAAAGAAGCGGGTAAAATTTCAAAAATAAGGAAATAGAAGAAAAAATAAAAAACATTGAGTTGGCTCATTCTGATGTTTGGGGTCCTGCAAGTACACCATCACTTGGTAGCTCATTGTACTATGTAACATTCAAAGACGATGAGACTAGGAAAACATGGGTTTATGTAATGAAGAATAAATGCAATGTGTTTTCCATATTTCAAAGGTGGAAAGCCTTTGTGGAGAATGAACTAGGTACCAAGGTTAAATGCCTCAGATCCGACAATGAAGGCGAATATTGCAGCCAATCTTTTAAAAGATTTTGTGCTAGCAATGGAATTTGGAGGCAAAAGATAACCCCAAGGAAACCTAAAAAAAATGGGACTTCGGAAAGGATGAACAAAACAATCATGGAGCGAGCACGAAGCATGCAACTATATGCATGCTTACCGCTTGAGCTTTGGGCGGAAGTTTTAAGTACGTCTGTGTATTTGATCAACCGGTCACCCTCAATGGCATTGGATGGGGGAGTTTCAAGGGAGGCATGGACAGGTAAACCGGTTAATTATTTATTTCTCAAAGTGTTTGTGTGTGAGGCTTTCATGCACATAGATAGAAGCCTAAGGTCAAAGCTAGATGCAATGTCCAAAAAGTGTTTCTTGATTGGCTATGGAGAAGGTGAATTTGGGTAACACCTATGGAATCCTGAAGATGGTAAAATCTTTAGAAGTAGGGATGTAATTTTCAATGAACAAAATATGTACAAACATTCCTTGGAAAGAAACAGGTAACAGGTGATGAGTACATGGAGCTTGAGGACGGTGAAGACTCAAGGATGGCATGCTGATGTTGTATGTTAATGACATGCTGATTGCAAGTGCTAACATGCAGGGCATCAAAGACCTACAAGAGGAGCTACCTAAATCTTTTTCAATGAAAGATTTAGGTGCTGCAAAGAGGATACTTGGTATGAAGATATTAAGGGATAGGACAATGAAGACACTAAAGCTATCTCAAGGGGATTACATCAAGAAGGTACTAGAAAGGATTGGAATGCAAGATGCAAAATTTGTTTCTACAACTTTGGCTAGTCATTTTAATTTAACCAAGGATATGTGTCCAAAGACACAAGAGGAGTTAGTGTATATGTCTAAAGATCCATATGCTACAGTGGTAGGTTCTCTAATGTATGCTATGGTCTAGACAAAGGCCAGATATTGCACATGTAGTGGGAGTTATGAGTAGGTTCATGGATAATCTAGGTAAAGAGCATTGGCAAGCTGTGAAGTTGATACTTAGGTATCTAAAGGGTACAACCATGAAAGCTTTGTATTTTGGAGGCACTGACATTTTCTTGCAAGGGTATGCAGATGCAGATATGGCAGGAGACAAAGACGCTCAAAGGAGCACTACTGGCTACATCTTCACAATTGGAGGCACAATGGTAACTTGGGTTTCAAAGCTACAAAAAGTGGAAGATGTAGATTGAAGAGTCCTATCTCTATTGGAAGGACCTTTATTTTCCACTAGGCAGTCTTGCAAAAAGCCCGCAACAATGGCAGATGAAGCATGGATTATCCTTGACCAAAAGGCATTAGGAACAATCTGGCTAAGTTTGGTGTCAACGGTCGCCTTTAATGTTTCAAAGATGAAGACCATAGTGGACTTGATGAAGTATCTTGACGGCCTCTAAGAGAAACCATCAGCATCCAATAAGGTATTTCTCATGAAGTGCTTGTTCAATCTAAAGATGGCAGAGAAGGGTTCAATTGAAAAATACCTAAATGACTTTAATACAAACATAAGTCAACTTAAATCATTGAAAATTTATGTTGATGACAAATTGTGAGCCTTCCTTATACTATCGTCTCTACTGGATAGTTGGGACAACTTTGTAATGGCTGTAAGTAACCCTATCTCTGGCACAAATACTCTTAAGTTTGATGAAATTGTGGGTGTTCTCCTAAGTGAGGAAATGCAAAGGAGAAGCACTGGTGAATCATCAAGTGATGCACTGTCAGTGGAAATAAAAGGAAGGCCTAAGGAGAGGTTCAAAAACAAAAAGGGTCATGATTGCTCAAGGTGGAGCAAGTCACACACAAAGTCAGTTCTAGAATGTTGCAACTGCGACAAGAAGGGCCACTTCAAGAAGGATTGCTTGTCCAAGAAGGAGAAGGAGTTGGAGTCTCAGGACAACAAGTCAACATCGGAGGCTAATGTGGCATGTAAAGTAGAGCAAGGTGCTCTAATTCTCTCGTTAGACAATGTGTCTAAGTCTTGGATAGTAGATTTCGGGGCTTCATTCCATACGACACCACACAAGCAACATTTCCAAGACTACACCAAAGGTAGTTTTGGGTATGTATACTTGGGAAATGATCAAGCTTGTGAAATTGTGGGCAAAGGTACAGTTTGTATCAAAACTGCTAATGGAAATAAATAGAATCTTAAAGTTTAAATGTTAGGCATGTTCCTTCTCTTTGTGAAAATTTGATCTCTACAGGACAATTAGATGATGAAGGTCGCAACATTGCACTCCGAAACAAATGGTTGAAGATCTCAAAGGGATCTTTGATGGTTGCCAACGGAGAAAATATTAGTACACTTTACTTGTGTAATGTCAGCTTGAAAGAAGTGGATTTAGAGTTCTGTGAATATTGTGTTTATGGTAAAAAATGGAGGGTAAAGTTTCAAAAATCATGAAATAAAAGAAAAAAAACCTTGAGTTGGTTCATTCTGATGTTTGGGGTCCTGGAAGTACACCATCTCTTGGTGGCTCATTATACTATCCAACATTCATAGATGATGCTACTAGGAAAATATGGGTTTAAGTAATTAAGAAAACATCCCATGTGTTTTCCATATTTCAAAGGTGGAAAGCCTTCGTGGAGAATGAAGTAGGTACCAAGGTTAAATGCCAAAGACAACCCCAAGGACACCTTAACAAAATGGGATTTTTGAAAGGATGAACATAACAATCATGGAGCGAGCACGAAGCATGTGGCCACATGCAGGCTTACCGCTTGAGCTTTGGGCGGAATTTTTAAGTACATCTGTGTATTTGATCAACCGATCGCCCTTAACGACATTGGATGGGGGAATTCCAGAGGAGACATGGACAGGTAAACCGATGAAATATTCATTTCTCAAAGTGTTTGGGTGTGACGATTTCATGCACATAGATAGAAGCCTAAGGTCAAAGCTACATGCAAAGTCCAAAAAGTGTTTCTTCATTGGCTATGGAGAAGGTGACTTTGGGTATCGGCTATGGAACCCTGAAGATGGTAAAATCTTTAGAAGTAGGGACGTAATTTTCAAAAAAAAAAAAAGTACAAAGATTACTTGGAAAAAAACAAACAAAAGAAATAGGTGATGAGTACATGGAGCTTGAGGACGGTGAAGAATCAAGGAGTGCAAACAGTGACAACGTGCAACAACGTCAACCAAATGAGGAGCCTCAACCTATTCCCCGAAGATCCACAAGAGCAAGTAGACCTCTAGAAAGGTTTGTTCCTTCCTTCAACCATCTCTTGATCTCAGATTCTGGAGAGCTAGAATCATACAAAGAAGCTATGCATCACAAATCCAAAGAAGAATGGATGAAGAGCATGCAAGCGGAGATGGACTCATTACATCGCAACCAAACATGGGATTTGGTTGAGTTGCCTAAATGTAAGTGGGCACTACAGAACAAATGGGTGTATAAGCTGAAGGTAGAAGAAGGTGGGAAGAAAAGGTACAAATCTAGGCTTGTGGTAAAAGGGTTTTCTCAAAAGAAAGGTATTGTCTTAAATGAGATATTTTCTCCTGTTGTAAAAAATGAACTCAATTAGGATTGTCTTAAGCCTTGTGGCTGCTCATGATTTATGGCTTGATCAAATGGATGTAGATATGGCGCTCCCTTATAGTGACTTAGAGGAGGAATTTTACATGCTTCAACCAAAGGGGTATGAAGTAAAAGGTAAGGAGAAAATGGTTGTAGATTAAAGAAGATCTTGTATGGTTTAAAACAAGCATCAAGACAATGGTACTTGAAGTTGGATTGATGGATGGTGGATCATGGATTCAGGAGATGCAACTTATCATTGCATCTACACAAAGAATTTGGGAGATGGGAAGTTCATTATCCTAATGTTGTATGTTGATGTAATGCTGATTGCAAATGCTAACATGCAGGTCATCAAAGACCTATAAGAGGAGCTATCTTATTTTTTTTCAATGAAAGATTTGATGCTGCAAAGAGGATACTTGGTATGAAGATATCAAGGGACATGACAAAGAAGACACTAAAGCTATCTCAAAAGGATTACATCAAGAAGGTACTAGAAAGGTTTGCAATGCAAGATGCAAAATCTATTTGTACACCTTTGGCTAGTCGCTTTAAACTAACCAAGGATATGTGTCCAAATACACAGGAGGAGATAGCCTATATGTCTAAAGTTCTATATGCTACATTGGTAGGTTCTCTAATGTATGCTATGGTTTGGATGTTGAGATGTCGAGCTCTACACCTTGAGCTGGCATCCACTACGGGTCTTGGCCGCTTACGGCATTTACTCATTGGCGCGTTAGGTGACCGACAGGGAGGATGTCTGCCAGTGATTCTACAGCTGGACTACACTTATAGTGCCAGCCTAGTACGCTTCTAGTGAGTTCACACTTAGTGACCGCATGTACATATGTGCTACTTTTCAGCTTTAGCACTTAGTCATTTTGTACTCTCTTTTCTGTGAAGAAGAAGAAGCTTTCCATCTCTGTGTGCTTTGTGCTTGTCTTGTGTATCTCTCTTGCATCCTCATTCTTTACATGGTATCAGAGCCTGGTGCAGGCAAGAGAGGCTAAGAGAGCAAGAGCATCACAATCCCTTTGTTCGTAGTATACAAAGTGCAGTATACAGAGATTTACTGTACAAGTACAGTGGTTGTATGTACGCTTGATTGTGGACACTCGTTGAGTGTAGAAAGCGTTACAAGTACCACGATAGCAAGTTCAACAGATTTGCAGGTTTTTGCAGATTGCAGCTATTTTGTCTTAGTGCTTCAAGATGTCTGACGGTTTCAGTCAGATTGTTACTGAGAAGCTTGAAAAAAATAACTACCCTGCATGGAAGTTCAGAATAACAAATTTCCTAAAAGGAAAAGGTTATTGGGACTATGTAGAAGGAGACAATGAAAAGGAACCAGAGATTCCCGAGGCAAATGCTATAGCAGAACAAAGGAAAGCTTTGAGGGACTGGCAACAAGGCCAGAGCAAAGTGATGTATTGGCTTTCTATGAACATCACAGATGGCATGATGGGCTATCTACAGGATGCTGAAACCCCCGCCATTGCATGGAGAAACTTAGGCAGAGTGTTCGAGGTGAACACCAAGGCCAGGAAGCTTCAACTAAAGTCGAAGCTAAATCAGGTTAAGAGGAACAACCTCTCAATCAATGATTATGCCTTGAAGATCAAGAGTATCATTGAGGCTCTTGGATCTATTAAAGTCTCAGTGGAAGACGATGACATTGTCTGTGCATGCTTGGATGGTCTAGGAGATGAGTATGTACATTTTAGGTCTTCCATGAATACAAGAGAGGACATCCCCGTGTTCCAAGATTTGATTTCTATGCTTATTCTTGAGGAGAAGAACCTTGACACATCTTCTTCTCATGGCAGAAATAATTCTGAACAGGCCTTCTATTCTAACTCCAACAGAGGTAGAGGTAGAGGTAGAGGTCGTGGTCGAGGCCCAAGGGGTTGCAGGGGCCAATTTCTGGAAGGCCAATCAAATCAAAACAATACAGGTGGCAGGGGAAACCAGTCTCAAGGCAGGGGGAGTCAAAGAGGTCATGGTGCAGGATCAAGCAGGCAGCAACATACTCCAGATAGCAGAGAATGTTGGACTTGTGGTGAAAGAGGTCACATGTCACGTGACTGTCCAAAGGGAAAAGAGAATGTTGGACTTGTGGTGAAAGAGGTCACATGTCACGTGACTATCCAAAGGGAAAAGCAAGTGGAAAGAGAGAACAGGGCAACTATGCATCTACTAGCAGAGATGCAGATGACAGCAAAAACGAGTGCATGTTTGTTATGCAGCATGTAATGAATACAATGACTGCAGAAAATTCCACCCAAGATGATGTTTGGTACGTGGATTCAGGTGCCTCTAATCACATGACGTCTCGTGGAGAGTGGTTTAGAGATATGCGCAAACCAGATGTGTCAGGCTATGTGCAGACAGGAGATGACACAGCTCACCCCATTGCTCATGTAGGGGACATACCTCTAAATATGAAGAGTGGGAAATCAAAGTACTTAGCAGATGTACTTCATGTCCCAAACATTACAAAGAATCTTGTTTCTGTTGGACAAATGGTTGAGCAGGGTTTGCAGGTTCGCTTCAATCCAAATGGTTGTTATGTAGAAGATTTCCAGAATGGCTGTAAGCTGATCACAGAGGGCAAATGTGTGGGCAGAATGTTTACGCTGAATGTAGACATGCCTGAGGTAAAAGCTGCATTATTTGCACAGGGCACAAGTGTTGTGGCTAAGGTTGACATTTGGCACAAACGCATTGGCCATGTCAATGAGCAGAGATTGCACAACATGCAATCAAAACAGATTGTAAAAGGTTTGCCAAATTCCAGGTGGATGGTATGCATAAAGTGTGTGCAGCATGCCAGTTTGGAAAATAGTCAAAGGGCTCATTTCCACATGAGCGCAATGTATGTAAAAAGCCACTTGAGGTGGTGCACACAGATGTTTGGGGTCCAACCGATACTACAAGTATACATGGTTGCAGGTATTATGTCTCTTTCATTGATGACCATACAAGGAAAGTATGGGTCTACTTCATGCGTAACAAAAGTGAAGTGTTTGGTCACTTTCAAGACTTCAAAGTCATGATTGAGAAGGAGATAGATATTCAAATCAAGACATTGAGGTCAGATGGAGGGGGAGAGTACTTCTCCAATGATTTTTCAGATTTTCTGCGAATGCATGGTATACGCAGGCAATTTACATGCAGATATACTCCACAACAGAATGGGGTCGCAGAAAGGAAAAACAGGCACATTGCAGAGGTTGCACGTGCATTGATGAATGAGAAGAACATGCCTCATCATTTCTGGGCTGAAGCCGTAAATACAGCTGTGTACATTATGAACAGGACAATGCTATGGAGATTGACCATGTGAAGGGTCTTCTCAAACAGGAGTTTGAAATGAAAGATTTAGGCGAGTTGCGCTACTTTCTTGGCATTGAGGTGATCAGGACTCCAGAGGGTGTATGGCTATCACAGAGACAGTATGCTTAGGACATGTTGTCAAAGTATGGTATGGATGATTGTAAGCCAATTTCTATTCCCTTGGATGTGAATGCAAAGCTGACTGCAGAGAAGGGTGATGTTGTTGAGGATGTCAACATGTACATGAAGATTGTGGGTAGTCTAATCTACTTGACTATCACGAGGCCAGACTTGAGCTGCACAGTATGCTTGGAGAGTCAGTTCATGCAGCTTCCGAGGAAGCCACATTTGGATGGAGTACGACGCACACTTAGGTATGTGCAAGGTACTCTTGACTACGCATTGTTCTATTCAGCAGATGCACCATTAGCATTGTATGGGTATACAGATGCAGATTGGGCAGGTAGCATTGTTGATAGGAGATCTACGAGTGGCTTCATGTTCTCTTTTGGGAGTGCTGCTGTTACTTGGAGCAGCAAAAAGCAGCCTATGGTTGCTTTATCGAGCACAGAGGCCGAGTACAGAGGTGCAGTAGTTGCGGCGTGCGAGGTAGCTTGGCTACGCACATTACTTGAGGACTTGGGAGTGCAGGTGGACCTGCAGATTTTCATCCATTGTGACAACCTCAGCAGCATGCAGTTGGCTAGGAACCCAGTGTTCCATGCCAGGACCAAACACATAGAGGTCCATTACCACTACGTTCGAGTGCGAGTGTTGGCGGGCGACATTGACTTGGTCTACGTCAGCACAGAGGAGCAGATAGCGGATATCTTTACCAAGGCCCTCGGAGCTGAGAAGCTTCGACGTTTCCGGACTATGCTTGGACTCTGCGACATGCAGAGCTCGAGGGGGAGTGTTGAGATGTCGAGCTCTACACCTTGAGCTGGCATCCACTAGGGGTCTTGGCCGCTTACGACATTTACTCACTGGCGCGTTAGGTGACCGACACGAAGGATCTCTGCCAGTGATTCTACAGCTGGACTACACTTATAGTGCCAGCCTAGTACGCTTCTAGCGAGTTCACACTTAGTGACCGCATGTACATATGTGATACTTTTCAGCTTTAGCACTTAGTCATTTTGTACTCTCTTTTCTGTGAAGAAGAAGAAGCTTTCCATCTCTGTGTGCTTTGTGCTTGTCTTGTGTAGCTGTCTTGCATCCTCATTCTTTACATTGAACAAGGACAGACATTGCACATGCAGTGGGAGTTGTGAGTAGGTTCATGGATAATCTAGGTAAAGAGCATTGGCAAGCTATGAAGTTGATAATTAGGTATCTAAAGGGAACAACCACAAATGCTTTGTATTTTGGAGGCACATACATTTTCTTGCAAGGGTATGCGGATGCAGATATGGCAGGAGACAAAGACACTCAAAGGAGCACTATACTAGATATGTCTTCAAAATTGGAGGCACAACAGTAATTTGGGCTTCAAAGCTATAGAAAGTGGTCTCACTTTCTACCATGGAAGCAGAATATGTAGCAATGATGGAGGCAAGCAAAGAGATTCTGTGGCTTCACAGATTCTTAAAAGAGCATGGATTCAAACAAGACAGTTGTGTTTTATTTAGTGATAGCCAAAACGCTATCCATCTTGCAAAGAACGCAATCTTTCATTCAAGGATAAAGCACATTGAAGTGAGATATCACTTCATACGCACACTTTTGGAAGAGGGACAACTAAAGCTAGGAAACGTGCATACAAGTGAAAATCCTGCAGACATGTTTACAAAGGTGGTCAACGAGGAGAAGTTGAGCTTTTGATCATCTTCAATCGGCATTCAAGGACAAGAAGCCAGGATGGAAAGTAATGATAGGTTTGGTTTGGAGACCAGTTTTCAAATGGGAGACTGTTAAGTATGGAGCGTGATTTACCCCTTGGACATGTTTATATTAAAAACGCACATTTTTAAGGCCCCCATTATGAGGAGAAGCTATCATGTGTGAAGAAAAATCACTTATCAAAACCCAAAATTCATCAAAATATTCCTTTTTTGCCAAAATATAATGGCCGACGGGGCCGAAAAGTGGTCGGAAAACGACCGGTCGTTTGGCCGATGGCTGATAGTCAATGGATGGTGGCCGGTGGTCGAAAGTCAATTGCTAGTGGCCGGTGGCCAAATTCAATGGCTGACTTGTCTTCTCAAGGGAGGCCACACATGGGTGGATTGAAGAGTCCAATTTGGACTTGTCTACACAAGGGCGGCTACACACATTTGCCTCTCATGAGAGAGGGTAGCCTATTTGGGCTATAAACGGAGGCCATTTCTACACACATTTTGGAGTGTGAAGTTGATGCAACAATGTGGATGTGAGGTGGTGAGAGTGAAGCAAGGTGGAGCTCTATTAAGGGTATACTCTCTTTGTAACCTACTTCTTGTTTGAAGTACTAAAGCCATCGAGTGGCTGCTTTTTTGTGGATGTAGCCCACATTGGGTGAACCACGTATATCATGTGTGCTCTCTCTCTCTCTCTCTCTCTCTCTCTCTCTCTCTCTCTCTCTCTCTCTACTCTATAATCTCTCTTGTGTGCAAATTTGTGTTAACCCTTACGGCTCATGGACACCATATCACCTACGACGGACGTTGTATTATTTACTTGGTAGAGTCAGGTACCGGGCTTGTCGGTCCAATACGAAAAGGGTAAGAGTGATCGCCGATGAGAGGCACACTCTAACTGGAACATTCAAGGGATTAGTTGGCTAAACATGGGCGCCCAAGTGTGAATGGGGCGAGCTCATATAAAAGTCAACTAAACCTAAAATTCACTCATTCTCTCATTTGTGGAATTGAAGAGTGCTCTTGCTCCATCTCCATCTCCATCTTCTTCTTCTTCATCTCCTTGTGTGTGTGTATGCGAGAGAGAGAGAGAGAGAGAGAGAGAGAGAGAGAGAGAGAGAGAGAGAGAGAGAGAGAGAGAGAGAGAGAGAGAGTGCGATGGAGCATTGTGGCGACATGACGGCGGCGAGGCGGTTGAGCGTGGCATAGCAACGTCTCCCTCTTCTTCGAGGCAAGGAATCCTCCATGACAGGAAGTGTAGAGCGGTGAGTGACACACCAACGCCATCTTGAGCTTGCTAGTTTAGGCTTGTTGTGTGCTTGGAGCCATTTGTGGCTCGCACACAGTGTATTGGAAAGTTTCTTGCATTGACACATGCGACATACGCGCACATTTTTGACGCCGTTTCCGGGGAATGCCATACACTAAGCTTGAATGGCACTCTGTGCTTCTTTTGTGGTGCAATTTCAATTGTAGGAAAGGTAAGGAAGGAGGGTGTGTGTGTTGAGAAGAAGGATTTTGTGTTATACTGTGTATTTGTTTTTGTTAATGGAGTTTTCAAAGGTACTGTGTTTATTCTCTGTGTATTAAGGTTGTTAGTTTTCTGTGTACAGTAAATAGGAAGTAGATCTGTGAGAGCTAATAGAGTGTGTTAGTGTATAATAGTAGGTGTATTACTTAGAAGTAGGTAGATAGAGTGTGTGTGTGCTCTCGTGCAGGCGGCAATGACCTTATCCTTAAAAAAAAATGGAAAAAAAATTATTTTTTGTTAAAAATAAAATAAAAAAATAATTAAAAATTTAAAGGTAGGACCGGGATCGGGAATATCTCCCAGACCCAAGCCCAAGCTCACGCTCAGGCTTAGGCCTCAGTCGCCTTTTAAAATTACGAATTTTAGCTTCACACGTAGCTAAAAATCGATTTTTAATGGAACTTCAGATGCCTGAAAATTGTGCTATAAAGCACACAGCAACCCTCTAAGTGATACCTCGTTTCGAGCTATCACACACTTTTATAAAAAAAAACAAACATTAAAAAACATTAAAAACGTAAAAAACACGAGTGAAAACGGACGCTTAAAAAAGGTAAGCGGTTAACCTTTGAGGTTATTCGCCGACGCTTGTAGGGTGCCAAAGGCACATGCATGTGCGCTCTGGTCGTGTGCTAGAGATGGAGCAACTAGAGAGAATTTTGACTTACGCGAGTTCTCAATATCCACCTACTTTAGGTTCCGGGCCCTCGGCGGGGACCCAAGGTAGTATAAACCAAGACCCGAACATAGCGGCTAGTGACTCTTCCTCTGACTACGACATCATGGAGTGTTTCCCAATGCCTAATCCCGATAGATCAAGCCAAGACATGCATGCCATGTGTCCACGGTTCAGGCCGAGCATGCTTACCCGCTTGAAGGAAACCTTTAGTGGAGCCACTCGCTCCGAACATGGAGCTAATGATGTAAATGAGGGGGGTGGGGAAGTAAATTCTCCATTCATGACCAATGTAGAGCCTATGCCCTTAGAGAATGTGCACATGAATACTTCATTCACTGCACCTCCTGACTCTTCAGACTTATTCCCCTCCGAGGTCATATTACCCGATGGTAGAAGCCTTGCCGAAGTGCAAGAGGTTGAGCGATATATCCTTGCAGCAAGGGAAAATGAAATTGAGAGCTTACGCAAGGCAGAGCAACGAAGAGAGTTAAAATCAAAAGGGCCTATGTCAATATGTTTGCTAGGAGAGCAATCGAGTGCTCCTGACTTAGCAACCACTAAGGGCCAACCCCTAGAAAGCAACATTGCATCTAGCTCAAAGGACACCCCTAGCACCTCAATCCTAGATGGAGTGTTCTTAAATGAGAACTGGGAGTACAAATTACAAACGGAGACTCTAACCGACCTATACACAGGTCACACCTATCATGTGGGTTGGTTAGATGTCCTACAATCCACAATGGGTGCTACTAGTGTGGAGGATCAACAACAAAGAGTTTGTGAGGTCATCCATAGGGTTATCGAGTTAGAGAGACAGAACAAGGGGATCAACATGCCTTCAACGGGTCTCATGAGATTCTTGGATACAGGGAAGGCTAAACAACCAACCTTATCACAAATGGAGACTCCCTCGGTAAGTCCGTCGGATCCCCCATATGTTGTTTCTCCAGGGGTCTCAGTGCAATCTAAGCCCACAAGTGATAGCTTCACCTTTCCAAGTCTAGGTCATCTTTCCCTTGATGACACCACGGCTACCATGCCTACCCCAATGATTGGCATGCCAAGGAACACGCCATGGACCTCATTTGTTAGTAAAGCACCGCTACATGGTAGCTCAATGTCTGCAATAGTACCTACAAGTGTGTACCAATCGTATACACCCATGGGTCCTCGTACTCATGTAGTCCCTACCCCTCCCATTGTTTCAACTACCTATGCTCCACAACCACAACACTCAAGTTCTTATTTCCATGGGACCATACCAACTAGCATTAGCATGTCACATCTGACGCCTGCTATGCCTTCGGCCACACATATGAACTATGGACCACCAATGGCACAATATTGTACCCAACGTGGACCCCAAGGGCTTCCTATGCGCCAAGCCCAATGCCAATACCTACTCCACATGTAGTCTCTGGAGCACCTCCACCCATGGTACCTGCTCACTTAGGTGACTTGGCAACATTTGCTCAAGCTATAGGTCGATCTATTGCTGAGAATAAGCGTAACACGTCTGATAGAGAGCCTAGAAGTAAGGCAGTACAAATAGCCAAGCTCACACAAAACTTTAGCAGAGACAGGGATGTGAGAAAACATATCCAAGTGTTTGAACAAATATGCGATTCTCTAGGAGAACACAATGGCATGCATAAGAGTAATGCTTTAAGCCTAACCTTAAGTGGGAAGGCTGGGGATTTGTATAGAACCCTAAGGGTGGAAGAAAAAACGATTTACCCTACTCTTAGAGACTGTTCTTAAAAAAATACATACGAGAGGGAGTACTTTGGGGTGTAGCCTCTCAGCTCCAAAAAGCCCAACGAGAGGAAGGAGAGTCGGTGAGAGACTTTATAAGTCGCTTGAAGCATTTGAATTCTCATTGTAATCCAAATGAGCGCTTCAACAATAACCAATTGCTTGATAGATTCATTAGGGGGTCACGACATGAGGATATCTACAATGGCCTAGTCATTAGAGGTATCACCAGTTGGGAAGCAGTCACCACCAATGCGATCCAATTGGAGGATAATTTAATGATTCAAGGAGAAAGAGTGTCTGTTGAGCCTAAATCTATTAGCTCGCAAGCATCAAGGCATCAGACAATGACCCTAAAGCCTATTGCTAAGGAGCCAAAGATATCTGAGATGACTTTAGCAGATCTCACCAAGGCTATTCAAGAGAGTCTTAGAGACAATCGTGCTCCACAAAACAATCATATGTATCCAAGAAGGGAGCAACAATGGTGCTCAGTATGCTATGGACCACATAGTACCAGTGAATGCCCTACTTTTAAAGTAAAATTCTATGGGAATTGAAATGCATGTGGAAGGTATGGTCATCAAGCTAAGGATTGCATAGTATTTAAGTGCACGATGGTCAATAGACCAACCTTAGCATGGACAGACACACCTTGAGTGCCTGCATTGATGCCGGCCCCACCTCTTGAACAAACAACACAACACATGGTCCCTAGGGCCCAAAATTTTGTTCAAACAACACCTTTATCACCTCTAGTGCTAGGACCGCAACCACCACATCCGAGAATCACTTCTATGAATCAAGTGGGCTGTGAGTCATCTATTGCTTGTTTGGAAGGTTGTGAGGAAGATATAGATCCTAATATCGCCTATGGGATGATGTGCTTGAAGAAAGTCCACAATACTACATGGAGGACTATTGGGGACAAGTCAAACCTGTATATCAAGTAGCTGTTCTTGTGGCAAGAGACCAAAATATCAATTACAGTGCTAAAAGACCACCTCTTCAATGCTATGAGTATGGAGGTCCACATCGTGTAGCCAAGTGTCCTTTGATGTGGCATAGATCATTTGATTGTTCAATGTCCAAATAATGCAAATGCACCGAAGATCACGCCATTCAACTTGATTGAAGTTACCGAGGAGCCGTCACAAAGTACACATGTGGTACCAGGAAACGTACTCACACGATCGATGCTCCAAAAACAAAATTATATTCTTGAGGAAAGAGACACGGCATCAATTGCCCAATCTCAAAAAAAGAAGAAAACACGAAGGAAGAGATCGCAAAAAGCAGCGAAGTCAGACCCCAGTTCAAAGACCAACATAGGGACTGGTGACGACCCCGTATATATGAACGACACTGATGAAGATTCTGATTCAGGTGAAACAATGGAGACCAAAACAACCACTAAGATAGAAACCAACAAGGAGGATCTTCATGAGCCACAATGGCAGGCATCCAAGAAGAAGATAGAAACTTATCCAAACCCTAAAGAGGAGATTGAGAGAGTCAAGCAATAATGGAGTTTGGTAGAAGATACCCAAAGGGATCTAGAACCAGCACCTAGGAAGATCCAAATTACAGACACTGTGTTTCCTACGCAAAAACAACCTCACCAAGACCATAGACCCTTAGCCATACCTAGTGTCATCCAAGAAGAAAGTGACTTAAAGTCATGGGAAAGTGGGCGTACTCACTTCTTGATGGAAAGAACGTTTACAGAGGGACTACCTGATCCTATCAAAGAAATGGAGATCCCATCTTCCCCACGTCAAGGGACTGAAGCCCAAAAGGTGCCGTTAAACATTGCCCAATTGATGGATTTCATGTCTTCAGAAGTTAGAACCACCATCATGTCCAAACTATATAAAGACCCTGAGCTAGTCTTAGCTCTTCGAGCCTTCCTCAATGGAGAACTAAAGTTTGGGCTACCACAATTTGCACAGATGGATGGAGCTGGGGAGATGCCAATAGAGGAGGAACACTTAGATCCACAACCCAACCTAGATGAAAACCTTATTATAGAAATACATGTTAACAAGTTGGGACAATACTTTGAGGGTGATGAATCCAATGCGACCATACCAATAAATACCAAGGGATTAACTGTGAAGGGAATCCTTGATTGTGGAGCTGGGGTTAGCATTGTGACTAAAAATTGCTGGGAAACTATGGGAAGACCTCACCTTGCGACCACAACCATAGTAGTGAAGATGGCCAATGGGTCTATTGTTAAACCTATTGGGATGCTAGAAGATCTCAAGATCAAGGTCTTTGGATATAAAATAAGAGTTACCTTCATTGTTATGGATTTCTCCAAACACACTATGGCATCGGCGATGATCTTAGGACGTCCTTTCATGAGGGAAGCAAAAATGGTGCATGACTGGTCTAAAACCCATGTCTACTTGCAGTTCCAAGATTCTGTCATCCGAGTGGATCTTGTGACTGGTCGAGCACATCCCCTAGGAAACAGGTTTATAATTGATCATAGATCTGACACAACAGTTCACTCGGCCCCATTGCAGTATTGTTACACGTGTAAAGCGGACACTGATGTTGGGGAAGATTCTCCTTATATGGATGTACTACGTGGGATGACTGAGTCGGACAATGTGGATTGGGTCCACCTAGCAGCAACCATAGACACTTGGAGGAATAGGGGGACGATGTGGGTAACACTTGAGGGTGATGAAATGCCACCACCACTAGCATTGGAACCAGTAGCGCCTCACAAGACTATAGCCCACACGATTTGGAGTCAGAATCATCAATTGAAATTGACTCTGAGGACAAAGAATTTGAGTTAAATCTTAGTGCAAATGTGGGGACAAACCATTCAGGGCCCAGTGGTAACACTACAACATAACCCAAAGTTATCGACACACTATATATCGACGCGCGTAC